>NC_080539.1:140306735-140906735 GCF_028640845.1 Ahaetulla prasina | reverse complement strand
GCAAGGAAAAGCAAGAAGGGGTAGATATCACTAATAATACCACAAGGTCCATCACCTTAAAAAGCTTTGTTATCATGTTCAGCTGCCAGTACAAATGTCACTTTTTCGATATTTAATTTTCCTTTAGGCTGGCTACCAACGGGAAATTTGACATCCCTTAGGTATGGTTCCAATTATTTCCCTCCAAAGGGGCTTGCTTACTTTCAGAAAGAGGCAAGTAACTGCTTTTTTATAACCAGGGAAAGGGGAAGAACACATTTGGAATATACTGTATTTTAAACAACATTTTCAATAGCTACAGTAAGACTGCAATGAACAGGGCATGGGAAACTGCACTGCTGTTACTTAGCAGTTTGCCACCAAATTTTAGCATCATTTTGTTGGGTGGCACTATGCCACAAAACGGGTTGCTAATCTTTTACTTAGTTTTTTGTTACAAACATGAAGGGGATTTGTTCTCCAATGCATTAACTGGGGGATTCTCAACCAAAGGGATTCTGCCACTCCATAAGGAAACAATCATGTGGATTTTCCACATGATTCATCACACACCCTTCTAGTTTTGTGAATCCTAGTAAATCCCACAGAAATGGGAAGATCTCACCTTTGAGTAAATATTATTAAGACTATAGCGCAAAGGGGATTTATTTATAAGGAACAAACTTTTACCCATGCATAAAGCTAGGCTTCATAAAGGCATAATAATAGCAATATTTCCTAGTTTAACTGGCTATTGATAGCTGAATTGTGAATGTTAATAAAAGGACTCTTGAGCGCCAATTTTATGTTTGAAGCTTAGGTTTATAGATGTAGATCAATCACTTAATAATGAAAAAAAACCCTTGATTAGAGTTTTGATTTTCCAGTGGGATTTTATTACTACTTTAATAGAGAAGCAATTGTCCTTGAAAGCTAACCTGAAAGAAAGGCCAAGTTCTATAAAAATCTCCCTCTAGGATAGAATTCCCAACAAACTGCTTTGAAAGGATTTGTTAAGGTATAAAAGCAAGATTAAAAAAAAGAACATTTTCCCTGGAAAAAGTATTAAATATCAGAAGCACCAAGTAATCTTGAATGGCTGTGAAAATTAGATGGGCTCTGTTTCCTCAAACTATTGCAGAAAGCCAGAAATGTCTGGCTGGTTGAAATTCATACTCGTTTCAAGTTGAAGTGCCTTATAATGCCTGAACATTAAAGTCAATTTGGGGAATATATTGTATTTCCCCCTCCTCCTATAGAGAAAGCAATCAACTTTCTGGGATTTGAACTTTAACTGAAAGCTCAGAAGTAATTCTTTTATAATAGTAGAAAAAAAGTGAAAATTGAAGGTCCCTATTCCTGCAGAAAGTTCTTAATTTTAGAAAGATGCTGATTTTCTTGATGAAAATCGCAAATTATAGTACAAATTGTGATCATTGGTTGAAGACAAAACAATCAGGGGTTGAGCTATGGTAATATCGAACCACCCCTTTCTGTCTCAGATGAATTGTTGTATCTATTTAATATCCCTGTAAATTAAAACAGTTGACAGGAATATAAAGGTAAGATTTAACACTTTAATTAACAAGATTATATCCAGATATTAGATATATAATGTTAAGTGAAAATAGCTTATTAAAACATTCAATCATGATTTTCCATGCAAAACTTTTTTTTTAAAAATGGTGGCAAGTATTTTTAAAACATACATTTTTAATAAGAGAAGTATTTCAAGAAGAAAACTTTTTTCTAACCTTGAGATTGCGTGCTAAATAAATTACCTCGGAACGAAAGTGATGAGTTCTCATTACAGCATCTAGAAAGAAAAGAGGGGGGAGGGGGAAGACAGGACTGTATCTGTCTCCATTTCAGCAGCAGCAGCAGCAGCATCCACATTCTATAGAATTAGTCGATTTTTTTAAATACAGTATTTCCAATCACTCTTTGCCATCTCCCACAGCTACCATGCAAGTGTGCGCTCTCCTCCAAGCAGAGCTGACCCCCCCCCCAACAAAACTAACGTATGTGTATATATCTATTTCCTCTCCTCGAAGTTGACAGGAAAGTTAGTCGACTTGAGCAACAAGGAGAAAGGGGGGGGGTTATTTCCCAACCATCAGCCTGACATTTAAAAATTGAAGCTGGGGTGGCGATTAGGCTGCCGCAATCTCTGCTCCTCTCCGCAGCCCCTTTCCCAAATTTTTGGAGGGACCCCCTGCTATTAGGATCGCCGTCCCCCGCAACGGTGGAAACCCATCCTTACCCTGGACAGATGCCATGGGGGGGGGATTCCCTTTGACATTTCCCCCATTCCACCCGCCCCTCCTTTAAGCGGCGAACCCCCCCCCCTCCCCCCCTCCCTCGGCCAAGGTGAGCAAGCCAACACTGCGTCTCTTACCTCGGCTCCTTGAGCGCCCCACAAAGACCGATTTGATCGGATGCCTCCCTTTCTGGACCTTACGGTGCCAGGAGCAGAAGAATAAAATTGTGGCGATGGTCCCCACCAGCAGAAGCAGCAAGAAGAGGGCACATTGGATGCTGTAAGGTCTCAGCAAGACCAAAAAGGCAGCCGCGATCATGGTTCAAGCGGGTCTGGGGTGCGCGCGTGTGTCTGTTCGCGTGGAAGAAATCCCGGGGAGGATCTGGTTGTTGTTATTTTTTAAATAAATAAATTGCTGGCCCGGGGGGGGGGTGCGGGGATGGAGGGCGGGGGGAGAAGGCAGGCAACTCCGAAGGAATGCTGAGGAATCAGCCCCGAAGGACAGCCGGAAAGGATTGAGAAAAAAAACGCAGCGAAGGGCAAGCTCGCCTCTTCAGACGGCCGGGAAGGAGGAGCATGAGCGTGCGGCCCGGGAATGAGGGCTCCGAATGGCTGCAGCAGCAGCACCCGCTCTAAGACGTGCTAGTGATTTCCTCCGGAGAGAGAGCGAGAGCGAGAGCGAGCGAGAGACCCTCGGTCCATGACTCAGCAGAGAAGCAGGCGGCAGGAGCGCAGGAGGGGGATCTGGCCCCCTTTTTTTCTTTTTGCGCGCGTAAAAGGGGAAGAGGAGAGAGCCAGACGAAGCAAAGGTAGAGGGATCAGCAGCCGCCGCCAAGCTGCAATCCCGCCTGGAGACAGGGAGAGGGCACCCCAGCAGAGTCGCTGCTGCTGCTGCTGCCGCTGCTGGTGCCGCAGCAGCCTGGCGCTTCTGCCGCGCGCCTTGAGCTCTTGCATCCCCGCAAAACCTCCGGGGCGATGATGTTGCTGAGACGGAGGAAACGAACGCGGCGCCCGCAGATGCCGTAGCCCCTCAGGAAAGCGCTTTGCGGGGGGGGGGGACCGGGAGAGGGGAAAGGAAGGGACGGGTAGGTGGGGGGTCGATTCCAAAGTTTGCTGCCTTTGCCGATGACTGTGCTTGGGGGAGGAGGAGGGGGGGGGCTGCTCGGGTGGTGGGATTGGCTGCTTGGTGGTGGATGACATCACGGGCGGCTGCTACTGCAGAGTGAAAAATGGCTGCTTTAAGGTATACGGTATAAGTGAGGGTTTGGTGTTTTTTGTTTTTCAGCTGGTGGCCGCCTGGGAGAAAACCAAGGAGGGTCATTGCTCAATCCTGAAGGGAAGACACCACCATATCTCCGCGACCAGCAGACTGGGGACCAAGAGAAGAGCGAGGATTGCAGCTGGGGTGGTGGTGGGGGGGGGAGTTTTCCCTGTGCAGATCTTGGCGCTACTGAAAGGGAGACCCCGGGAAAGGACCAGAGGAAGAGGAGAAACCCGCGGACTTTAGCTCCGCTCCCCGTTTCGGCCCCTCCAGTCAGTCCCGAAATCGCGCGTTTCCCGCTCTTCCTTTCCCACACAGACGCGCTCGCTCTCCGGAGTGAAAACCGGCTGTTGAGAGAGGCGTCGAACAAATTGCAGCAGCTGGGAAGCGAGTCCTTTTAACTGTGCGCCTCCTCAACTGGAGCCCGCTGAACTCGACGGCTTCTAAATGGAAACCGCCGAAGGTTGCGCAGTTAGCAGAATCACTACCTTTCATCCAGGTTCTAGGTTAAAACTGTTCGAACCAGGGCGTCTTTATTTAGGAGGCACTGTAGGGAGAAACCCGGGTGAGATTATGGTGGCAAGAAAATAAAAGAAGAAATCTGCTAGTAGTTTTTCCAGCTCATGGCTTTTAATCGGGTGTTAGTCAGAAAAGAATACCTGTTTAATTCTGATTTATTCAGCAGCAAGTCCTGACGAAATCTAGGACCCATGACCCTAAGTGTGGAACGCTACACTTTTGAGTTTCATTACTGAGGTCAATTATTCATCAGAGTTATTCATCTCTGATGCTGATTGCCACACCATTTGAAATCCAAATATGTCATTACATAGACCTGATTATCACTGGTACTTCATGTTACAGTGCAAAGATAAAATGCTCAGTAAAAAAAATAAATCTATTTTTTTTACCTTCAATTTTGCAATTATTAAATCATTTGCAAAATTTATTTCTTTATAAAATGAGTTTAGGTCAAAAAGAAACTCTTTTGAGATACCCAAAAGGACACATAGAGAATATTGCTGAATTGATATTCTGGATATTTATGCAGAAACATGCTCTCAATAGTGAAAACACCTAATTTACTGTCTGTTAACATGTAATACTAAATTTTTCAGATTTCCTAATATTTTTCCAAAAGAACTTGCTCCATTTTTTCAATGGTAGTCACAACAGAAGTATGGAAATTGAATAATCCACTTGTAATAAAATATGTAAGATTTTACTGTAGTTTACTGATAGAATAGCACTATTCTATTGAATAAACCACAGCTTCATTTATAGTAAATCATGAACAAGCAAATTATGGTTTACCATATTCTATGAATCCAAGTACATACTTTTTAAAAATTGCATATTTTCCATTTTTTGCCAAGAAAACAACACTGAAATAGTTTTTGCCGACTAGAGAAATTTATAAAGAGGATAATGTCTTATAAATCTATTGCATGAGCCCAAAATATAATCCTAAATGTATTTATTTTTATCAGATCGGGCCAAAGCAAATGTGCCAATTGGATTATTAGTTAATAAGGAAACATAATCACTAAATATGTGTGGATTAAAATGCTAGATCAATCTCAGCATTTTTTAATACTCGGCTGTCATGATAAAATAGTATTTTGTGGTCTGCAGCCTGAGGTTAACTTAGGCATTAGTTGCATATTGCATGGTGGAACTTCTTTGATTTATAAGTGTACCACGAAGTTCTGTATGTACTGTATCTAAAAAGTGCTGCTGCATTGTGTTAAATGGCACTCACTTCCTTGCAAGTGCATTTAAAATTGAACTTTAAGACCTTTTCTTCTTATCTGAACATAAACCCTATGGTCAGTATGACATACAGTATCCATTTCAATTACCCATGGTTTATCCAGTATTTTTATTTTGGACAATACTGTATGATAAGCTATAAACTAGGTTGCATTTCCACAATGTGTTACATTAAAACCTGATTGCCTAGTTTTGATTCAGAACGTTGTACAACTCCAGTCAAAAGAGTACACATTGAATCTGCAGGAAAGATATGAATAGAACTAATTAGCAAGGGTTTTTCCCCTCCTACAGTTCATCTTTTTTATCTAATCTTACATGGATAATTTATATTAGGATTCATAACTTAGTTTTGTATACATGCATTGAAAGTGTATTGCATGATGTCACAAATGCAGTCTTTTTAAACACTGCAGTATATTGCAGACACTATAAAAACATACAGGTTATGCTAAGATTGTTCCTAAGATTCTCTTAGCTTCAAGATGAGGCTGTATTCATTCAGTACTTTGTCGCAATGCAATGCAGTGTCATTTCTGTCACACACGTGCACATAGAACTGACATAACGGGAAAAAGATTTATAATGCAGTAATATTTGTGAAAAAATCTTTTGAGTGGATAACGAGCAGCAAAAAAACCAGTTCAGGACCATGGAAGTATGGTTTGAGTACATTTGAATACACTTGTTAACAGTGGTTTATATAGAGATTATTGGTTAATTAGCTCAACTGCCCCAGATTTTTCTAAATATGTCAGGTTAATTTTTTAAGTGGCATGTATTTTAACAATTCATAGATACATTATAACTCACTAATCATCCCCATATTAAGAGATATTTTGAAATCCAAACCAAGTATATTTGACAAATGTAAACACTTAAAAAGTTTCTAGCAACCTAAAAATTATAACAAGCAGAAACTGCAACATCTGTACATCTATCTAGAATTCTTTCAGAAAGAACCAAAATAACTGAACTTTGTCTTGTCTCCACTTGGGACTCCCAGGTCAATTTTAAAAAAGCATTTCGTACTAAAGTATTGTACTTAACTGTTCATCATATCTCTTCTATCATGTTCTATTTGATGGAACTATCTAGATCAACTAATAAACAGAATAAGTGGGTGGCATTACAGTAGAAAGAAATATATACAAGAATATGCTTCGCAAATTTTCAAGACCCGTCAGCAAAAAGATTGTGACTCACTGAAAGGTCAGATGACACTTAGCATTTTAGCAATATAGTATTTTTAATTAAGGTATACACGTTGGGGTTTTTTTTTAGACAAAATACTATTGCATGTATAATAGACCTCCGTATAATCACAGTTCAAAGTTACAAGTGACCCTAAAAAAGAGTTGCAACCTGGATCTGAAGTTCTAAACGTTTACACAACCACTTTTGGGTGCTCAGCTGCTGGACTACATTTATGGGTGATTGTAGCATCCTGTGGTCCAGTGGTGGGTTACTCCCGGTTCTATAGGACGGGTAATAAAATTGGCAGGAGTCTTCGCACACCCGCCCAGACATCATAAATAATGATCTGCATGTGCAGAAGCTTCTGCGCATGCACGTGGCCCCGTTGCAAACCAGTAGTAAAGGTAAGTAGAACCCACCCCTGCTGTGGTCATATGACCATATTTTACAATGGTTTTACTGAAAACTGGCAGTTCAGATTTTGGCAAAAATGTGCCATAGCAAACAATGGATTTGCTTAACCACCACAGCAGTCACTTAAAAACTGCTGTTTCTGTAACTGCCACAAGAAGTCATGAAATTGGGTTGGTCATGTGATCATTTTACGACCATTATGACTTGTGACTATAACGGGCAGTGTCCATTATGGTTGACTAACTATAATGTAAATATGTCTTTTATATGCACTGGAAATCCAAAAAATTGTGTGACTCACTTTATTGCATTATTGCAATGGTCTGGAACCAAATCCTCAATATCTCCACGGTGTGCCTAGTATGCATTTTTATTGCAAAACCATTTAAATATCTTTTGACAGTGGAACACAGCTGGAAATTGAAACCATGCTTATTCAGATGACATGTTTAGCTTTAAGCAAACCATAGCCTGTGGTTAAAGAAATCTCAAGCAATTAAAATGGCTTAGCTTATCTTCCAAACATTTTACAACTAGAGATTCACTTACTGCATTAAGCCAAAATTGGTTGAATGAATGCTTGTAGTTTAAAGGCTTGAACACATCTGTTCTGCTTTGTAAGCTAATTTAGAATATTGTGTGACTCAGTCAATTGTGGGTTATATCCTTTAAACCATAGCTTAATGTAGTGTGTGAACAACCAACGAAGTATGCTGAAGAGGAGCTAGAAATCGCCCACTTTCAGATAAAGAATAGTTAACATGTTAGTGTTACAATGCTTATTTCCACAACATACTCTCAATCACTTCTGGAGTTTCATTTGAATTATTTTGTTGTTGCTTTTTAATTTTGTTCATCAGCCTTATAGTTTCTTGTAGTAGATGGATGTCCGTGTTGTTATTGAAATGAATAAATAAATAAATAAATAAATAAATAAATAAATAAATAAATAAATAAATAATCAATTAATCTTGCCAGTAATTCTGGTAGAACACTAATGAAACAAAAAATACAATATCCAAATCTAATTTCTCCATGAAGACCCATCAGCCACTGTGACTGGGAGAGTTCAGCCACTGAGCCCCAAGCAGAGCATGCTTTAAGATACAAAAGCAGAGGGCTGAGCTCTGCAAGTCAGACAAATTGGCCAAAAAGTAGGCCAGGAGAAGAGGAAATTCTGACCAAATGCTTCAGCTGTGCATTTGCATGGAAGGTTAGCTCGTCTTATTTGTTGGCCTCCCTCCCTAACAGAAAATGCTGACATCTTTTCAAGCCTCGGCTCTGTTATATGTACTTGTGTCAGTGATGGGATTCAGCCAGTTCGCACCACTTTGGGAGAACCGGTTGTTAACTTTCAGAGTAGTTTGGTGAACTGGCTGTTGGAAGAAATCATTAGGGCAGAGAACCGGTTGTTAAATTACTTGAATCCCACCACTGTTGTGTATATAGAGAGTTAGGAAGATGACTTTGGCAGGATCTCTTGCCTAGGCAAAAATGATGAAGCATTTTTTAAAAAATTTCAGAATCAGACAACATTCAGAAGGAAATCAGGCAGACACTCCCAGGACTTCACTAGACTGTCAGATGAAGGAGAAGGTAGAGGACATTCAGACTTGCACGATTGTTATTAAAACAACTCTTCAAAAAAAAAACAGTTTTAGCTTTCTTACGGAGTTGATTTTCTGGTCTGGTCTATTTTATTTAATGATAGAGCTCTGAATTCCACATTGCTGTGTCTCTCATCTGTTTCCTTCGGTTTGTCACTTGTTTATTGGATTTCTGGTCTCAACCTGTGCCAAGCCTGTGGTTACATTTACAGTTGCCATCTTAAGATATTGGTAAAAAGGACTCTTCTCCCTGAGCCTGCATGTCATTGGTCTGTGGCAAACATCCAGCTTGCTATCTGATTGGCTAGTACCATACAAAAAAGGATGGGATGTAAATCTAATAACTGAATAGCAGTCTCAAGCAAGCCACTCCTGATTGAGGAGTAATTTCCTTTTCCTTTTGTCATGGGGTAGAAAAATGAGTTGCTTGCAAATTTGGCATATTGAGCAGCTGCTATGGTTAATTCCCTCCCCTTGCTCAAACTAAGAATGAGAGGGATATATACCTGGTCTGTCTCCATGCAGCTATGGAATCTAGCACCCCAATTTCCACCTTTCTACTCTAAAGGTGAGAAGGAACAGCAACACAATTCCACCCCATGTTGTCTTCTTCGGGGTTGTTGAGGAGTTTTAAATTAATGAGATAGCTTGACACACTTCTGGTCAGTATAATAAGCAAAAAGGTGAGATCTATGCTTACACTTTTTCCACAGACCACAGCATTTTCACTTTAAGCTTCTTTACTCTCCATGATAAAAATCCATTGCAGGCCCATTCGAAAATTAGGTTCTAAATTGGTTAAAAAAAAGTTTCCTCTCCTGCCAACTTGCGCCAATTCCCACCATCAAAGTCACAGCAGCATATCTGCATTTCTATTAGACTAAATAAAATGCAATGGTCATAAGGAGAATAGCAACACATTAAGTCAAATCAAAATTTGCATAAAAGTGTGGACACACATTTAGGTTCTCCAGATTTTTCAGTTAGTTAAATGCTTTCAAGAGGATTCAAGTGTTAATAGGTGCATGGACAAATGCTCACTATCTTAGCCTGTCTACTAATAAATCATAGCTTGCTCTTTTTTTTTTTGTCTTTGTCCATTCCAGTAAGTGTTGACTCCTAGGAACTCTCTCACAACTCTCTGCAGCTTTCTAGGTATGATTTCAGAAGTGGTTTGACCCTGTCTTCTTCCTAGGGCTAAGAGAGAGTGATTGGCCCAAGGTCATCCAGCTGGCTTCATGTTGAACATGGGACTAGTCTCCCAGTTTCTAGCTTCACGTCCTAACCACAAAACAAACTGGCTCTTTATAGCTCTTCCTGGAGATCCATAATCTTTCCAGTCCTACCACATCCACTTTATTGTTGTCTTTCTCTAATTTTCTTCCAATGTTGCCAAGGATTGTGATATTTTCTAGTCCATTGGCTGTATCTCACAGCGAAAGTATGTGTAAGATCTGCCTGTTGACTCTTGGCTCAAGGAGAATAGCCAATCTTTATTTGGTTTTTAGGTAAAGTGGTGTTGAAAAAAATATCATTGTCTAAAGAAAGAGGCCAATAGAAAAAAGGATTGAATTTTATTTGGTCAGAATCATTAATACACTGATAAAATGAAATGCTGTCTTGAATATCAGACTAGATGTCAAAAATGGCAATCTATTGCTTTCCAATGAAACATTCTCCAGTGCTATCACACAAAAGTTAATTGTGAATCAGCATTTCTCTCGTTATGGAATTTTATTTGAAAAGAAAAAAACAAGGAGACTTTCAGTGGAGGAAATTATCTGAATTCTTGTTAATATTCTATTAATTACTGCAGTGAAAACTTCATTTATTAAACAGTTATTGTGTGTACCTTACCATATTCCTAGCTATAATCTGACATTGGTCTAGCACCTAATGTGCAATTCAAATAATTAAGCAACTCCTATTTCATCTTAAGACTGCAATGCAAGTCACGTTTTTCTTTTTATCTTCTTCCCATATATCTCCTTTCTCTTTTAATATCATACTTATTTAAGTTATTTGTTGATTATGAAACTTTCAGAATTTTATACAAATGTGTGCGTGTGTGTGCATGCACACAAGTGGTGGGTTTCAAAATTTTTTACTACTGGTTCTGTGTGTGGGGCTTGGTGGGAGTGGCTTGGTGGGCGTGGCAGGGGAAGGTTACTGCAAAATCCCCATTTCCTCCCGATCAGCTGGAATTCAGGAGGCAGAGAATAGATGCGGGCAGGGCCAATCAGAGGTGGTATTTACTGGTTCTCCGAGCTACTCAAAATTTCCGCTACCGGTTCTCCAGAACTGGTCAGAACCTGCTGAAACCCACCTCTGATGCACACACACACATACATGGAAATGATTTTCAAGCCTTAGAGGAGAAAGTCAAGGTGCATAGTGAACAATGGGACTAAAATTATAAAGAACATGCTAATGACAACACATAAAGTGAACAGCTTTTGAAGTGACCATGAAGACTGAAAGAGGGATAGCTTTTGCCTTTTATTGCCTAGCAACAGTAAAGGAACCAGCAAACCGAAATACGGCACAGACCAGTCCTTAGGTTTTAGATGTTTAGATGCTCTGACATATCTAGACAAGGTCAGAATCATACAGGCAATGCCTTTTCCGTGAACTCTGTGAAAATTAACTTTGAAGAAGCAGGACAGAAAAAGCATTGATGGTTATGAACACTAATAGTGGAGAAGACTGCTGAGAACAACAGATACACAAGGCAAATAAATGGTTCATAAGACATACCAGTCTAAAATTCTCACTCAAGGTGCAAATGGAAAGGCTCAATTACGTATTCTGGATATATTATGCAAAGCCCTAAATCTCTAGAGAACTCCATCATCCTGGGAAGAGTAGAAAGAAAGAAAGTAAAGGACAACCAACCAGAATGTGCATAGACTCAGTTATGGTAGTGACGAGTGCATGATGTCAGAAGACCTAAGTCTTAAAGGGACAGGTTGGGAGCAGATCCTGCTGAAGAATTGTTCATTTTGCAAAAGTATTTCAGTATTTTTGTTTTTATTTTACTTCTGCAAGTGAATTACATTCTACAAAATGAATTTATTTCAGTAAGTTGCCTATAAAGATAAATTTGGCAGAAGCTCTGTAAAACATAGCAACTGTGGTACTGATATTTATATGATGGAGAAAATCTATTTATGGTGGTCATTAAGAGTTGTCACCAACTTGATGGCACATAATCAATAATATGGATTGTTGTATATTTTTCAATCTTCTATGATGCTATGAGAAAATTTCTAATATTTTAGAAAAAAAATCAATATTGTTAAAAAATCTTTTTAAAATTCTTAATTTGAGCATTTCCTCATATATGTGGGAGGGGTGAGAAACCCTAGTTTGTGGACATGTTATTCAACATTTTGTACTATTTTTTCATCTCTTTACATTATTCATTGAATAAAATAGCAAAAGACAGCTAGACATTATCCTAAGGGTGCATGTTGTCATAGTACATCATGGGAAATAATGTATTAGAAATGAGGGTAAAGCTGAACTCAGAGATTCATAATGGGAAATGCATAAAGCACCAGGGTAATAAAAATGTATGCATGCATCTCTCTTATTCTAGATCCTTGACTTGGCAATAACAAAGCTACCCAAAACATTTAGAAATGTTGCTGACACAAAACCAGCATTGTACTATCCCTACAAAAAAGCAGGCAATGTAGAGATACCCGTACAGCAATTGACACCATTCCAGAAAAAGATGGTGCAAATTTCTAATATTTCATCTTTCCCCTTGCCTACCCCATCCCATAACTTGTAACTAATTGTACCATTAGATTCTAAAAACAGTAGAGAAACCAAATCAGTAAGAGGACAAAGGAAATTAATTTGAAAAAGACAAGTAGGTTATAAGGAAAGAGAAAGGAGAAACATAATCTTACTAATTTTAGAGCCATGTCTTTCCAAGGTTAAGCAGTGTGACCCCTTTTCTGATGAAGGTTTTTTAAAACTCATAAGCTCTTTTGTATCCTGCCAGTAAAATTGGTACAGGACTATATTCCACACATCAGACAATCCTTTTTTGAACTTTTGCCCTGCACATGTAAATTAAAGTAAAATCCTCTCAAGTCATCTGTACCTTTTCTTCATCTATCTCAGGCATGTTCAACTCAAAGCCCATGGACCTTGTGCGATCCTGGACAGTAATGTAGCCCCACAAGATATAATAAAAATATAAAAAATATAGGAAGTTTATTATTTATTTATATTAACCAAATTATATATTCATATGCATCCCAAGACAATTCCTCTTCACTCAACATGACCCAGGCAAATCAAAAGATTGGACACCCATGATCTAACTCCGTGATGGTGAACCTATGGCACATATCAGTGGGCATGCGAGCTCAGCTCTAGCACGCATGCATGCGCTGGTCAGCTGATTTCCAGGCCTTCTGGGCCCACCAGAAATAGGGAAGCAGGCTGTTTCCTGCCTCCGGAGGGCCTGGGTGGTGGTGGGGAAGGCCCGTTTTTCTCTCTCACCTGGCTCCAGAGCCTCTATGAGTCTGGGGAGGGTGAAAACAGCTTCTCTGGGAATCTCTGGAGGCTGGGGACAGCAAAAAACATCACTTCCTATCTAACCAGAAGTTGGGAAATGGGCCGTTTCTGGCCTCTGGAAGGGCTGGGAGTGGGAAAGGCTGTTTTCGCCCTCCCCGGACTCATAGCGAGGCTCGAGCCAGGTGAGAGAGAAAAATGGGCCTACCGGGCCATCGCATGCCAGGAGCGGGGGGGGTCGCGCACGCATGCGTGAGGGCGGGGCGCATAGAATTATGGGTGTGGCCACGCATGTGTGTGAGCCCCCCCGCCCCCCTTCCTGGCATGCGATTCCAAAAAGGTTAGCCATCAGTGATCTTACTTGTTCTTTATAGCAGTCTAACAATAAAAAGGCTGTTTCCTTGTCTTGAGAAAGTCCTCCAAACTTCATAAGCAGATCCAAACACTGTACATTAGTTGTCTTACCAGAAGTGGCTACTTGTATCTTCTTCCAGGAGTCTTTTCAGCTATAGAATCAAATCTTGCAGCCCTGGGATTTCCTAGTGGTTTCCATTTCTAAACCATTTCTGACTTTAACTAGTTTAGAGATGGGACAAGAATGGCTATGGGTTTGGCGTTACTTATATCTTTGGAAGTCTAAAATTTCCTGAAAAGTTAAGCTAATATTAGTCTTAAGTGTTATAAGTTGGAGGTGAAGGAGAAATAAATGCTCTTGTAAAAGCCTTTCTGTCAGGCTCAAATAACTAGAATCATTGTTGAGTTCTAAGCACAGAAGAGTTTATTATTGCTAGCTCTAATACAACTAATGGTCAAAGCTAAATTAACACTAGATAAGGGTCCACTGAATTCATAGAGGGCTGGACTTACCGTAGGTCTCTTGTGGCAGTATGACTCCAACCTGATGACATCTTTAATCTCTCCTTCCAGCTCAGCCTGTTCTTCTCCTACACCTTCTTAGTGACTGAAAGTTTGTGAAGTCATGATCAAAATCTGCATTGCTGAAGCCCTTTTAGGTATGCAGAGAAGATGAAAGAAAATCAGCTGGAAACAATGCATAGACTAAAAATATTGCGGCGGAAAATCCTACTGGTGGTGGCAATAACACTGTTTTGAGATGGAAAAAAAATACTGAACCTATGCACAGATGGGGAGACGTTATGGGGCAGTACTGCTACCCTCTTGTTCATTGTGCTCATCATCATGGCTCCTTGCTGCGTGACAAAAAGCCCTGCCCGAGCTGTTGGAGTTGCTGGCTAGGTTGGCAGTTGAAACCCCTAGACTGTTGGTCATGGGGGATTTCAATTTGCCATCAACTGGCGTGGCATCCTCGACGGCCCAGGAGTTCATGGCTTCCATGACAGCCATGGACCTGACTCAATTAGTGGACGGTCCTACCCACATCGAGGGAGGCACTCTAGACTTGATTTTTATCTCTGGCCAGTGGTCGAATGATCTGCTTTTAAATGATTTAGTTGTCGAGCCTTTGTCATGGTCGGACCATTCTCTCCTTCGGCTGGACTTTTGGACCGCTACTCAACACCGCAGGGAGACGGAACCAATGCGTTGGTTCTGTCCCAGGCGCCTGATGGACCCGGAGAGGTTCCTGACGGAGCTTGGGCCATTTCCTGAGAATCTGGCCCGCGGCATGGCTGAAGAACTAGTCGCGGCCTGGGAACAGGCCGCGGCTGGGGCTTTGGACCGTGTCGTGCCTTTGCGGCCTCTGACCCGACGTAGGTCTCAACCAGCTCCCTGGTTTTCCGAGGAGCTAAGGGAGATGAAACGCCGGATAAGACGCCTAGAGAGTGCTTGGAGATCCAGCCGTTCCGAGGCTGAGTGGACACTAGTTAGGTCATATAGTAGGACCTACCTAGTGGCATTGAGGGAAGCTAAACGTCTCTATGTTTCCTCCCTCATTGCGTTGGCAGATAACCGCCCGGCCACCCTGTTTCGGGTGACCCGCTCTCTCCTACAACAGGAGGTGCGGGATGACCCGTTACAAGGGCGTGCCGAGGAGTTTAACAGTTATCTATACGATAAAATCGTTCAGCTTCGGGATGGATTGGATCAAAATTGGGTAGATCCAGGCAAGGGATTCGAGACTCGTCTTGTTGAGACGGTTTGGGATAATTTTGACCCTGTGACTCCCGAGGACATGGACAGGTTGCTGGGGAGATTGAATGCCACCACATGTTTACTGGACCCGTGCCCCTACTGGTTGGTGCTGGCCACGCAGGAGGTGACACGAGGCTGGCTCCAGGGGGTTACAAATGCTTCTTTGTTGGAGGGGGCTTTTCCTACTGCCTTGAAAGAGGCGGTGGTGAGACCCCTCCTCAAGAAGCCTTCCCTGGACCCAGCTGTGTTAGGTAATTATCGTCCGGTCTCCAACCTTAGCTTTCTGGCGAAGGTTGTAGAGAGTGCGGCGGCATGTCAATTACCCCAGTACCTGGATGAAGCTGTCTATCTAGACCTGTTCCAGTCCGGCTTTCGACCCGGATACAGCACGGAGACGGCTTTGGTTGCGTTGGTTGATGATCTCTGGAGGGCCAGGGACAAGGGTTACTCCTCTGCCCTGGTCCTATTAGACCTCTCAGCGGCTTTCGATACCATCGACCATGGTATCTTGCTGCGCCGGCTGGGGAGTTTGGAAGTGGGAGGCACCGTTTATCGGTGGTTCTCCTCCTATCTCTCTGACCGGTCGTAGACAGTGTTGGCAGGGGGGCAGAGATCGACCTCGAGGCGCCTCATGTGTGGGGTGCCGCAGGGGTCGATTCTCTCGCCTCTCCTGTTCAACATCTATATGAAGCCGCTGGGTGAGATCATCAGTGGTTTTGGGGTGAGATACCAACTGTATGCTGATGATACGCAGCTGTACTTTTCCACCCCAGGCCACCTCAACGAAGCTATCGAAGTACTGTCCCGGTGTCTGGAAGCCGTACGGGTCTGGATGGGGAGGAACAGGCTCAAGCTTAATCCCTCCAAGACGGAGTGGCTGTGGATGCCGGCACCCCGGTACAGTCAGCTGCAGCCGCGGCTGACTGTTGGGGGCAAGTCATTTGCCCCGATGGAAAGGGTGCGCAACTTGGGCGTTCTCCTGGATGGGCGGTTGTCGTTTGAAGATCACCTGACGACTGTTTCCAGGAGAGCTTTTTATCAGGTTCACCTGATTCGCTAGTTGTGCCCCTTCCTGGACCGGGATGCCCTATGCATGGTCACTCATGCTCTTGTTACCTCTCGCTTGGATTACTGCAATGTTCTCTACATGGGGCTCCCCTTGAAGAGCACTCGGAGGCTCCAGTTAGTCCAGAATGCAGCTGCGCGGGTGATAGAGGGAGTGGTTCGGAGCTCCCATGTAACACCCATCCTGCGCAGACTGCACTGGCTGCCTGTTGTCTTCCGGGTGCGCTTCAAGGTATTGGTTACCACCTTTAAAGCGCTCCATGGCTTAGGACCGGGATATTTACGGGACCGCCTACTGCCATCTTGTATCTCCCAGCGACCTGTGCGTTCTCACAGAGAGGGACTCCTTAGGGTGCCGTCAGCCAAGCAATGTCAACTGGCGGCCCCCAGGGGAAGAGCCTTCTCTGTGGGGGCTCCTACTCTGTGGAACGAGCTTCCCCCTGGACTCCGACAAATACCTGACCTCCGGACCTTTTGCCGCGAACTTAAGACTTATTTGTTTCGTCTTGCTGGACTGGCTTGAATTTTAATTTTAATTTTTTAGCTGATTTTATGGGGTTTTAAGTTTTTATTAATTATTAGGGTTACTTGTATTTTAATATTGGGCCAAATTTAATAAGTTTTTTTAATGTTTGTTTTTAATATTGTATGTATTGCTGTATTTTTATTTTGGCTGTAAACCGCCCTGAGTCCTTCGGGAGAAGGGCGGTATACAAATTAAAATATTATTATTATTATTATTATTATTATTATTATTATTATTATTATTATTATTATTATTATTATTATTATTATTTTTATTTTTTATTTATTTATTTATTTATTTATTTATTTATTTATTTATTTATTTATTTATTTATTTATTTATTTACATTTATATCCCGCCCTTCTCCGAAGACTCAGGGCGGCTTACATTGTGTAAGGCAATAGTCTCATTCTATTTGTATATTTATATACAAAGTCAACTTATTGCCCCCCCAACAATCTGGGTCCTCATTTTACCTACCTTATAAAGGATGGAAGGCTGAGTCAACCTTGGGCCTGGTGGGACTCGAGCCTGCAGTAATTGCAGGCAGCTGTGTTTAATAACAGGCTTCTTACAGCCTGAGCCACACCGCGGCCCAAGGTATTATTATTATTATTATGTTCCTACTACTCCTACTGGATATGCGGCAAAGGACTAGTTCTGACTTTAAATATGTACCCATTTCCCCGAAAATAAGACCCTGTCTTATATTTTTTTCAACCCTGAAATAAGTGCTTGGCCTTATTTTCGGGGAGGTCTTATTATTTTGGGGTGCATGGAGCAAGATGGGGCTCCTCTTGCCATCTTACCTGATTTCCAGCTTTGCGTTTAAATATTTTTGGGGAGGGCTTATTTTTGGGGGGAGGCTTATTTTAGCGCATGCGCTCAAAAGCACGTTGGGCTTATTATCAGGGGATGTCTTATTTTCAGGAAAACAGGGTATGTAGTACTTGATACTGAAGTCCCATAGGACTTTTTATGGCAACCTGTGCCGCCCCTTCCAAGGAGATCTTCCTAGGAGACATTGCTGATGCAGTTCTATTTTCATGAAGTGAAGAGGGTTAAGCCAGTCAATGTTATTCTGTTATGACTCCAATACTGTAATCTAGAACTGTGTTTATATTGATCTTTTTGGGGAGAACCATCTGGAAGCAATCAAAACTGCTTCCAGATGATTGCATATTGATGTTTCACTATGTCATGTATTGTATATAGCGTATAGTTGTCCGTTGCAGTTCTCATTCTGGTCCTCTTTTGGAGCAGGAAAATACTCTCTCCTAATTGGTTGTTTGGCTGATCAGTTTCATATAAAAGGAGCTGTATCTGCCAGGGAGCATGGTTGTCTCACAGGCAGTACTGAATAAAGAACTGTTAGAAATCACTCTGGCCTTATCTCCATTCTTCGCCCAGAACTTAACATACTATCTGCAATTTTGTCATCATATTACTTATTATAAATGTATTTATTATTAGTGGTCTGTATTAATTGTGCCAGGGTTTGATTTATTATTGGGAATATTTTATTTATATGTTTTAACTGTTGCAAGCGACCTGGAATGTGGAAGAAATATAGGTTTGATCGGATAGATGGAGGGATGATAGATAGAGAAATAGATACTGTGGGACACCTTTTGCATGAAAAATGGGATTGTTCTCATGTACTGCAAAAGCGAGCAGTTGAAAAAGTGAAAAGAAATATTCTTGTTTTTAGATATTGGAGGCTTTGTGTGCCCTTAACAATGAGTGAAGCAGGGCCAGTGTCACTTCCTGAAGAGGAATAATGTGCTGTATAATTGCAGTCATTAATATACCTTTCTAAAACAGATGACATACAAGCAATTCAATCTTCAAGCAGCAGACATTCCTGTACTGAGAAATTACTTATAAATAAATAAAGGTCCTACTTAACCACATATGGTCATTTCTAACAAGCAAAATATTTATGTAGCAGAAAATAGGTTTATATTCAACATAGATAACATATTATATAAATTTTATAGACTAAACTTATTTCCCAGAACAATGATGGCTAAGCTTTTGGGTTTAATATGTCAGAAATTCTAAAAGTGCCTAATCTGACTCTGCTACCTCCTTCACCCCCCAACAAAAGAGAAACAATTCTTTACACATTCATTTAGGTTTTGTTTTTTTAATAAATCCAATCCAATTTTGTATGATCTCCAGGATCTGCTTCATTCTGCTCTCTCAGCTGGCAAGCCTCTGTGGCCTATGCAAGGCAGTTCCGGGTCACACAAGGCCTTCTTTCTTGACGTGTCTTCATAGAATGCTCTTCCATAGCCCCTGCAGCCTCAGAAAACTGCACGGAAATTTACAAGTAAACATTTCATATCTGCTTCTGTGATCACATTCTATATGGGTGTAATTGTGGAGAGATGAAAAACAATAGAGGATTTAGTTTTTACAGTACTTTTTCTGCCTACCATCTACAGCACTGCATGTGCCAAGTAAGATCAAGGCCCATGCAGTTATTTGGAATGGATGTAACAACAACCGAGATTAACTATTTCGTTGGACTGTGACTATTTTTTTTAACTGAAAACAGACAGTTGCCACTCATATTTGGATCAGGGCTGGTATTAGTCTCAGAGGGGCAAAATACTATAAGTACTGTAAGTACAACAGAGAGTGGAGGGACACTGAAAACATGGTAACTGTATTTATATTCTGCAAGAAGAGTGCGTTTTGGAGAGCTGTTTGCTCTTTTCTATTCTTGGGGTAGCTTTTCAGCATATCAGAGGTATTCAAATGGCAAATCTTTAAAATGCTGTAACTGCACCTCTGTTAAGAAATATTGAACAAAACCTTAAGATTGCTATAATTTTGTATCACATTGTTTTAATTACTTTGGCTGAATGTATCCTCTTTTTATCATGCTATTTTCATGAATGCTTTATTGCACTGAATATTTAACAATGTACCTTTATGTTAATCAGCAAATTCCAATTATTAGAGATATTTAATAATACAATAAATGTTCTCCTTGGTTGAAAGCATTTCTTGAATTCTTATTTCTTATAGAATAGAATAGAATAGAATAGAATAGAATAGAATAGAATAGAATTTATTGGCCAAGTGTGATTGGACACACAAGGAATTTGTTTTGGTGCATATGCTCTCAGTGTACATAAAAGAAAAAAAAACCTTCATCAAAAGTACAACATTTACAACACAAACGATGGTCATAAGTTGCGATTTAACCCTTAATGATAGCAACAAAAAGTTACAGTCATACAGTCATAAGTGGAAAGAGATTGGTGATGAAAACGATGAGAAGATTAATAGTAGTTTAGATTTAGTAAATAGTTTGAAGTGTTGAGGAAATTATTTGTTTAGCAGAGTGATGGCCTTCGGGAAAAAACTGTTCTTGTGTCTAGTTGTTCTGGTGTGCAATGCTCTATAGCATTGTTTTGATGTTAGGAGTTGAAACAGTTTATGTCCTGGATGTGGGTGATCTGTAAATATTTTCACGGCCCTCTTCTTGACTATAACTTGTTGCTGGCAATCCTTATGATTTATATTGATATATTGACCATCAATTGTGTTGTAAATGTTGTACCTTGATGAACGTATCTTTTATTTTATGTACACTGAGAGCATATGCACCAAGACAAATTCCTTGTGTGTCCAATCACACTTGGCCAATAAAATTCTATTCTATTCTATTCTATTCTATTCTATTCTATTCTATTCTATTCTATTCTATTCTATTCTATTCTTGATTCGTGCAGTATACAGGTCCTCAATGGAAGGCAGGTTGGTAGCAATTATTGTTTCTGCAGTTCTAATTATCCTCTGAAGTCTGTGTCTTTCTTGTTGGGTTGCAGAACCAAACCAGACAGTTATAGAGGTGCAAATGACAGACTCAATAATTCCTCTGTAGAACTGGATCAGCAGCTCCTTGGGCAGTTTGAGCTTTCTGAGTTGGCGCAGAAAGAACAGTCTTTGTTGTCCTTTTTTGATGATGTTTTTGATGTTAACTGTCCATTTTAGATCTTGCGATATGATAGAACCTAGAAATTTGAAGGTTTCTACTGTTGATACTGTGTTGTCAAGTATTGTGAGAGGTGGAAGTATGGAAGGGTTCTCCTAAAGTCTACCACCATTTCTACAGTTTTGAGTGTGTTCAATTCCAGATTGTTACGGTTGCACCACAAGGCTAGTCGTTCGACCTTTCTATATGCGGATTCGTCATTGTCTCGAATGCGACCAATCACTGTTGTGTCATCTGCAATCTTCAGTAGTTTAACAGATGGATCGTTGGAGATGCAGTCATTGGTATACAGAGAGAAGTGGGGAGAGCACACAGCCTTGGGGGGGCCCTGTGCTAATTGTACAGGTATCTGAAGTGATCCCGCTTAGCTTTACCTGCTGCTTCCTGTTTGTTAGGAAGCTTGTGATCCACTTACAAGTCTGTTCAGGTACTTGTAGCTGGTTTAGCTTAGTTAGAAGAGTGTCTGGAATGATGGTATTGAATGCTGAACTAAAGTCTACAAAGAGGACCCTTACATAGATCTTTGGAGATTCAAGATGTTGTAAGATGTAGTGCAGAGCCATATTAACAGCATCATCTGTTGATCTATTTGCTCGGTATGCAAATTGCAGGGGGTCTAACAGCGGGTCCGTGATGGTTTTCAAGGGAGACAGCACTAGCCTTTCAAAGGTTTTCATGACGACAGATGTTAGAGCAACTTGTCTGTAGTCATTCAGTTCCTTGATAGTGGGCTTCTTTGGCACTGGGATGATGGTAGAGCGTTTGAAGCAAGAAGGAACATAGCACATCTCTAGTGATTTGTTGAAGATATGGGTGAAGATGGGGGCCAATTGGTCAGCACAGACTTTTAAGCAAGAATCTTATACTAAGATTAATGATACTTCTGATTACTGTCATTGTCCCTCAGCCCTAGGAAGGAAGGCAAGTCATTTCTGAAAAACTTTGTCATGAAAACTTTAGGGACTAGTCCAGTCTGTTGCCAGGAATGAACATAGACTGCAAGGACTCATCATTAAACAAACACGCTTCTCATCCCTATGATGGTTTGTCTACTCCTCAGGTCTTTTATCTAGGTCCTCTGGTCCTTTATCAGATGCCTGGGAGCTAGAGGGTTCTGCACAGTATCTTAGCTTATGATGTGTTTCTGTGTGTGTGTCTGAAACCCAGATGATTGTGGCTTATTCATAAGATTATGAATCCCTGATGTCCCTAAGGAGGTGTGCATAAGCATACCAGCGTGCCTACCGTCCCTGTCCTACTGTTCCCAATTATATGTAATCATTCTATGTATTTATGGCTATGTTTTGCCAATTAATATCTTTTTTTATGTGTGCCAAAAAATTTTCATGTATCCATGTCTGTGTCTACTCTGTTACTTGTTTTCTTGTATTTGTTGACAAATAAAATAAATAAATAAATATTCCTAACTATTTAGGAATAGGGCCGGGAAGTGGCTCACCAGGCTAATGCAGCCTGTTATTAACACACAGCTGCCTGCAATTACAATTACTGCAGGCTCGAATCCCACCAGGCCCAAGGTTGATTCAGCCTTCCATCCTTTATAAGGTAGGTAAAATGAGGACCCAGATTGTTGGGGGGGCAATAAGTTGACTTTGTATATAAATATACAAATAGGATGAGACTATTGCTTTACACAATGCAAGCCGCCCTGAGTCTTCGGAGAAGGGCGGGATATAAATTCAAATTAAAAAAAATATATGCATGAACTACCATCATTTGGCCTGTGTGACTTAAATTTCTAGCTTTGTCCAGTTTCATCCTAAAATACCGCTTTTAAGAGCCTCCCAGCCCCTTCTTCAGAGCTTCCATTCTCTCAACCACCACCCAGGGGTGAAATCCAGCAGGTTCTGAAGAAATGGTAGCAGAAATTTTGAGCATTTCAGAGAACCGGTAGTGGAAATTTTGAGTAGTTCGGAGAACCAGCAAATACCACGTCTGGCTGGCCCCAGAGTGGGGTGGGAGTGGAGATTTTGCAATACCCTTCCCCCAGGAGTGGAGAGAGAATGGGGATTTTGCAGTATCCTTCCCCTGCCACGCCCACCAAGCCACACCACGCCCACCAAGCCATGCCAACAGAACCGGTAGTAAAAAAATTTGGATTTCACCAGTGCCACCACCCCGTTCTCAACTCCTCCAGCTTCAAAAAAACCCTAAGAAACAAACAATAGTTGAACAACAGTTCTCAGCACCCCAGCGAAGCGATGTAAAAAACGCAATCCACTGTCAGTCTGCCTTCCACTTTTAGGCGCTGGACCCCCATTGAAAGGGGACGGGAGGGCAAGCCACTACAGCGCAGTATAGTCTTGCATTATTATACTGATTCCTTGAGGCCGACAGGGAGCGCCCTCGAGCGGCCAATGGAGACTACATTTCCCAGCAGGCCGAGGCGCCGAATAACGTCACCCTCGAAGTTTAAAGCGGAAGAAAGTGAAAGCGCGCGAGTGGAGAGCGGTGACGCGGCGCTTGCGTCGCCAATGGATGTTTGCAAAGGGCGGGGAGAGCGCTGGCGGGATTAACGACGGTTCGTCGGGTTGACGGTTGAGTTTTCTTTTCCTCGGCCGCCGAGTTGCGGTACGAGGCGGGCGGGGTTCTTGCCTGCAGGCGATAACGAGGTACCGTCAGCATCACACCGTCTTGCTCACGTGGGTTGATTGTGAGCGTGGTGGGCGCTGCCGCCGTTTCTTAATCGTCCTCGGCTCCTTGGTTTGGAGGCCGCCTCGTGATCCAGACCCATTTTCCCATCACGCTTCCTCTTCTTCGTATTGCTCTATCTTTATTTTTATTTATTCCTGACAGGCGCTTTCGGTGAAATGAATGGAGGTTTTGGATAACCATTCGGAATTTTACTTTTTCCATTAACCTTAGTGCGTCCTTATAGGTAAGGAAATTACCTATAATTTCTGCATCTGTATGGTTATTTTCATGTCCTGCACTTAAAAGAACATTTATACTTTTATCACTTATAGATCAGGTCAGCTAGTGGAAGCATGCCAATTTCAGGTTTATAGAACTTTTCCAACAAATTCCTTGATCTGGTAAAAGGATGAATTCTGAAATGATACAAACTCGTTATGCTATTATTAACAGTAAGTAAAGCAAAAAAGGGTCTTTGGTATCTTCACTTTAGGGTTGGCATTTAGCATGTTCTCCGTTTTCGATGCTAGTTGTCTGTAGATATGCCAGGTCTTGTACAATGTATTCATTGTAGTTGATTAAAAAAGTTAAAAGAATTGCCGGGAAATGCAATATTAATTGCAGTAAGAAAAAAAAAACGTGGATTTATTTGTGATTACCTTAAGTGATTTTTTTGTTTCTTTGTTTCAGATACAGTAATGGAGTATCCTATGTCTTCTAAGAAGGCTGGCAATTCCTCTCAACAGGAAGAAAGTGAAGATGATATTGAATTTGTTAGTGTACGTAGACAAGTTACATGTAAACATAAGAGTGCTGGAGGATCAACTAGACATCAGTATGATGCAGCATTTTGTATTGCATAGTGTCAATCCAGATCTATCCTATAGTTCAAGCAGTCTTCTACTATCAGTGCCCTTTAATCATTGCAATCTAGGACCTACTGTCTTTGTTTCTGGATTCTATATGTAGCCAACAAAGTCAGCTGTTATGAATAGCCATTCCACTTGTGGATTTCTCATGTCACTTTGAACTACCTATCTTGATAGCCATCACTACTACATATGGCAGCAAATTCTTAATATAAAAGAGTGTTTTATTGAATCTAAAACACCTTAAATTTAGTTTTAGTCAAAGATCCTGAATACCGTATTAATACTGTGAAAGAGGGAGAAAAGAATTACTTGCATCTATATTTTTAATGATGGGACACGGTGGCTCAGGGGCTAGGACGTTGAGCTTGTCAATTGAAAGGTCGGCAGCTCAGCGGTTCGAATCCCTAGTGCTGTCGTGTAACAGGGTGAGCTCCCGTTACTTGTCCCAGCTTCTGCCAACCTAGCAGTTTTGAAAGCACGTAAAAAAGCAAGTAGAAAAAATAGGGACCACCTTTGGTGGGAAGGTAACAGCGTTCCGTGCGCTTTTGGCGTTGAGTCATGCCGGCCACATGACCACAGAGACGTCTTCGGACAGTGCTGGCTCTTTGGCTTTGAAATGGAGATGAGCACTGCCCCCTAGAGTCGGCAATGACTAGCATGTATGTGCGAGGGGAACCTTTACCTTTATATTTTTAATGGCATACATAATTTTAGTACTCTTCTTGTACCCTGTCTTTCAAAGCTAAAAAGTTTCAAAGTTTTGAATAAGCCAATTCTACTTTCCTAATACTTTATCTTTCCCCTTTTCTGCTTCTGTTCCAGTTCTATAGTACAATATCAGCTTGTAATGCAGTGATAAGAACTGTACACAATATTCCCAATGTAGTTTACTATATAAATACAAAAAAGCATTCTATTGAGAGAGAGTTTTTTTCCTAGTATGGAATTCACTTTGCATACTGGATAGGCGTTTTAATTAACTATCCACAGAGACTCCTTCCTTTCTTGGAAAGTGTTTGGCAGTTCAGATGTGAACCTTTCTCCCTTTTTGGTATCGATTCAAATTCCTTTGCTAAAATTGAACAGCCTTTGTAATTTTATATCCTACCAATCCCCTTTGAAGAAATATTATTTTAGTGGTGCTATTCAGTTTAATTGATATTGTCATTAAATTTGGTACCATTAAAGCGAGCACTTTTCAGTGCTCGTTCATATTTTTAGGTGGCATTTGTAGCAAATTCATGACAACCCTGCTATTTAGGAAGAACACAATGCTGCTTGGGTTTTTCAGGGGACAGGTAAGTCTAAAGTTTGTCTGAAAATTTTATTGCTATGTAGAAGCCATTCTTAAATTATTGGGAACTGGTGCTGTTCAAATATGTTGGAACATATAGAATTCCCTACTAGCAGAACTGAAGGAGACACTAGGTTGGGAAAGTCTTCCAAGGAGATAAAAGAGCAGGGAGCATTGTGATCAAGAAAGAAAGCATATCATCTTGGTATACACTGGTCTTTGACTATAATAAGTATTTTATTTAATACCTTCTTAGTATAATTAATGTCAAAACAGCTTTTATGACTATGATGGGTCAGAATGACTGCAGTTAAAAGAAGAATTTTCTTGGGTTATGAACTCTGTGATCATTTGGTTAGAAGGCATTTGACAAAGGCCATTTTACAGTTTTTTATACTGAGTGATATAAAATTGACCCAGATAAAAAATTATTCTAGCGAACCTGAATAACTAATTTGTTGCACTTTTGCCTCTCATATTTAGAGAGTACTCATAAGTGAAAAAAACACTGTTAAATATGTTTGTCTTCCTAGGAAAGTGAATTGAGACCAGTCCTGGAATGCATTGATCTTAGTAATGAAGAGGAAATGGATATATCTTCTGAAGTGAGTGTTTCCTCATTGTAATTTTCAGTTTTGCTATAATTTTTAATTTTCTTTGGAAATATTTTACAGTATTTTTCTGCAAACTTCTAACAATATGAGGGATTATGTCTGATGCATATGCACAGCAATTCGTGTTTAAATATGTTTTGAAGGAGGAACATTTAGAGGTCCCTGCAGTGTCATATTTTAAAAGCAAATTGCATGTTGTTTCTATTTAGCATGGGATCTTTGAATATTGCTTAAATTGCAGTTGTAGATTTTGGTAAACTAAAAAATAAACCCACATAAGGAGCAATGGGTTATTTTTGTGGTAGTGTTCCTTACAGATCTATGTTCTTTCAAGTTACTTTTCTTCTTTGTTATGTATAGCAAAGTTTCCCCCAGTGATGTCACTTGTTTTATGTTAATAATTGCATTTCTTTTTCCAATATTATTACCCTGCCTGACCTTATTGTAGATAATAATGAAAAAGACAACTATTTTGGAAGCTAAATTGTCCAAATACTTGTTATTACCTGCTGTTGTGCACTACTCAGTGGAAATAATGAACAGCAAATTATTACTGAAGCTGTGGATAGAAAGGAGGCACTGTAATGCTCTTGTTGTCAAACAAATACATCCTATTGTTAGCCACTCTAAATCCTAATATCCATGGCTCTTCAAAGAATTTTGTGCTGTGTCCAGAGCAATTTCTTCTATTCCTGGGACTATATATCTTGATTTCTACTGTTTTATTTGCAGCTTGCTTTGCTATTAAATTTTGGCAGTACTACTACAACTCCTGCCTGGTTTGGTATTAAATGCCCCTAAATCAAAAAGGGAAAGTCTGCATTAAGATACCCCAGTTTTACCATTCAGATCTACACTTAATAAGACTTCACAAAGATTTCAAGGTTTTTGTTTCTCAGTACTGGAGCATCCAGTGAGAGATTCACTGATTTGGCCTTGTACTGCTTAGTCTTTTTATCAATAACTTGGTGAGGGAGTTGAAGTAACATTTATAAAAGTTGCAAATGACAAAACTGGGAGAGGTGGGTAATGATTGGTTGATAATTATAGTTTTAAGTTTTTGACTTCTGGGACATAAAAATAATTCCCTCTAGGTTAAAGTTCTCAACAGGGGGTTATTTTATTTGTTACATTTATTTGCCCCCTATCTTGCTATGGGATTAAGCTAGGTGGCTTACAATAATAAAAAGGAAGAAAATCAAAGGAGTGTAAACAGAACAGAAGTAAAATAATGGAACCATAACATAAACATTGAAATGAGAACACAACAAGAATACATCAATATAATAACAAAAAAGTTGAATGGGTAGAGAGCAAGGGCAGGAGGAGGAGTCTGCCATCATTCCAGCAGTCACCTCCATGATTTATAAATTAGTATTTATACATTTAAATCCAATATTTATAAATAATAGTATTTAGTATTTATCCAGTATATTCTAATTTATTATACAGGTAATTCTCGACTTAACAACTACAATTGACTCCCAAATTTCTGTTACTAAGTTAAGTGAGTTTTGTCTCATTTTACAACTTTTCTTGCCAGTTGTTAGTGAATCACTGTAGTTGTTAAATTAGTAATATAGTTATTACTGAAGTTGATTACACAACATCAGAACACTACAACTGTCAAAAATAGCCAAGGGTCTGAATTTTGATCACGTGACCATGGTGCTGCTCCAACAGTTGTGTGAAAAATGGCCATAAATCACTTTTTTTCAGTGCTTTTATAACTTCAAACGGTCACTAAACAAATATAAACTGTAAGTCTAGGACTTCCTGTATAGATTTTGTTAAATCAAGCTTAGTTTGGCTTTCCACAACCAGCAAACACTGGAGGTGTTAGGACTACAGTTTTCTCTGGGTTTTTTTTTCCATCCTCTGTCTTGTCATCTCCTCTCCGTCATCTAATTTGGAGAAAAATATAGGAAGGAGATAGAATCATTGGTATCCAGAAGAGTTATGCTTTGCATGCTAGGTCTGCCTAAATGATCCTGCAAGCCATTTGTTTTCCCTTGAACTTAAAAGTGTTGTGAGATAATATATATATTTCTTCTGTTCAGTCATGTCCAATTCTTGAAGACTGCCCTGCAATTTTCTTGGCATGGTTTTTCAGAAGTGGTTTGCCATTGCTTTCTTCTTAGGGCTGAGAGAAAGTGATTGGCACAAGGACACTAACTGGCTTCATGCCTAAGGCAGAACAACAACTCATGGCCCCCAGTTTCTAGCCTGATGCCTTAACCACTACACCAAACTCGCTCTCATTGTTTATATACACTTTCCCAAATCTTCTCTGGATTCAATGGGCCCTCCTCCAATTTAGAGAGGATTATATAGGAAGAAGTTCCGTTGCACAACCAGAAATCAGTTTAGAAGCTTTTTCACATGAGTGTCAGCTGTGTCTTTAAATGTAAAACATCTTGCATTGTAGTTGTAGGAAGATTCTAGAATAGAAGCTAATGGGGGTTCTTGGGTTGGAGACAAAGCAAGATTATTATTTCCCTTCATAGCAAAATACAATTGATCAGATTTTATCACCACCATCACCATTTTTTTAAAAAAACGCTGCTATGGTTTACTGGCTGAAACTATTCCCTTAGGGCTGTTTGATGACAAGTATTTTTTTTCTTTTTACTCATAGCAGTAGAGTCAGGGATGTGCTGCCAGTTTTTTTAACCATAGGGTGGGAAGAAAAGTCTTTATTTAGTATTCTAAGGAAAAAAGTACCCTGTTAATCCTGCTTCAGTCAAGTTGGTTGAGAGATTGTTCGGTCTTTCTAGGTAACAGAGTATGAACCCACTTGGCCTCAGGTCTTCCTTGTGCTTAGTTTCTAGTATCTCTTGTGGGATTGAATTGTAATCCTTTTAGGTCTGCCTGGGGTCATTCACTGCTATGGATATGACCTGTGAGCCCCACTAGCTAAACTAGATCATGAAATCAATTTCACACAAAGGCTAAAACTACTTTTATTGAAATTGGTATAATAATGGTCTTACAAATCTGATTGTGCTGTATCTCCTCTTCCTCCTCCTCCTCCTCCTCCTCCTCATAATTTAGAGAAGTAGAAAACATGGATAAACATTTATCAATAATGTTTTCTGATTTTTTATGCTTAATCCTTGATTTAAACTTGAACTACTTATGCATGTCAGATTTCAAATGGATTCATTGAATAAAAAACTGGGGCTCTTCTGTATTGTGCTTTTATTTTCTTGGACTGTTGAGACAGCAGTGGCAGTTTGTACTAGCTATTTCAAAGAGGTTTCTTCTTCTGTAGAAAAATGTACGACACAAAGACCATATTGACTGTCAGAAAGCAAAAGTTGCTTCAACTCTAGATCGCTTGGCACGCCATGTAGAAGTAGAGAAACAGCTGAAGGAAGAAAAAAACAAATCTTTCAAGGTATGGTTCTTCACCGGGATTAGTTACAGCACAAGTATTTGAAGGTGATTTCTGTGTAAGGGAGCACAATTTAAACATTCCTTTACCTTAATTCATTCTTGAATCTGAGCAGCATGGTGACCTAGAAATGGAGCTCTAGCCTCACAATCAGGAGGCTGGGAGTTTGATCCTAGGTAATGGCAGGTATTTCTCTGGGTTTTTTTTCCATCCTCTGTCTTGTCATCTCCTCTCCGTCATCTAATTTGGAGAAAAATATAGGAAGGAGATAGAATCATTGGTATCCAGAAGAGTTATGCTTTGCATGCTAGGTCTGCCTAAATGATCCTGCAAGCCATTTGTTTTCCCTTGAACTTAAAAGTGTTGTGAGATAATATATATATTTCTTCTGTTCAGTCATGTCCAATTCTTGAAGACTGCCCTGCAATTTTCTTGGCATGGTTTTTCAGAAGTGGTTTGCCATTGCTTTCTTCTTAGGGCTGAGAGAAAGTGATTGGCACAAGGACACTAACTGGCTTCATGCCTAAGGCAGAACAACAACTCATGGCCCCCAGTTTCTAGCCTGATGCCTTAACCACTACACCAAACTCGCTCTCATTGTTTATATACACTTTCCCAAATCTTCTCTGGATTCAATGGGCTCCCCTCCCTCCAATTTAGAGAGGATTATATAGGAAGAAGTTCCGTTGCACAACCAGAAATCAGTTTAGAAGCTTTTTCACATGAGTGTCAGCTGTGTCTTTAAATGTAAAACATCTTGCATTGTAGTTGTAGGAAGATTCTAGAATAGAAGCTAATGGGGGTTCTTGGGTTGGAGACAAAGCAAGATTATTATTTCCCTTCATAGCAAAATACAATTGATCAGATTTTATCACCACCATCACCATTTTTTTAAAAAAACGCTGCTATGGTTTACTGGCTGAAACTATTCCCTTAGGGCTGTTTGATGACAAGTATTTTTTTTCTTTTTACTCATAGCAGTAGAGTCAGGGATGTGCTGCCAGTTTTTTTAACCATAGGGTGGGAAGAAAAGTCTTTATTTAGTATTCTAAGGAAAAAAGTACCCTGTTAATCCTGCTTCAGTCAAGTTGGTTGAGAGATTGTTCGGTCTTTCTAGGTAACAGAGTATGAACCCACTTGGCCTCAGGTCTTCCTTGTGCTTAGTTTCTAGTATCTCTTGTGGGATTGAATTGTAATCCTTTTAGGTCTGCCTGGGGTCATTCACTGCTATGGATATGACCTGTGAGCCCCACTAGCTAAACTAGATCATGAAATCAATTTCACACAAAGGCTAAAACTACTTTTATTGAAATTGGTATAATAATGGTCTTACAAATCTGATTGTGCTGTATCTCCTCTTCCTCCTCCTCCTCCTCCTCCTCCTCATAATTTAGAGAAGTAGAAAACATGGATAAACATTTATCAATAATGTTTTCTGATTTTTTATGCTTAATCCTTGATTTAAACTTGAACTACTTATGCATGTCAGATTTCAAATGGATTCATTGAATAAAAAACTGGGGCTCTTCTGTATTGTGCTTTTATTTTCTTGGACTGTTGAGACAGCAGTGGCAGTTTGTACTAGCTATTTCAAAGAGGTTTCTTCTTCTGTAGAAAAATGTACGACACAAAGACCATATTGACTGTCAGAAAGCAAAAGTTGCTTCAACTCTAGATCGCTTGGCACGCCATGTAGAAGTAGAGAAACAGCTGAAGGAAGAAAAAAACAAATCTTTCAAGGTATGGTTCTTCACCGGGATTAGTTACAGCACAAGTATTTGAAGGTGATTTCTGTGTAAGGGAGCACAATTTAAACATTCCTTTACCTTAATTCATTCTTGAATCTGAGCAGCATGGTGACCTAGAAATGGAGCTCTAGCCTCACAATCAGGAGGCTGGGAGTTTGATCCTAGGTAATGGCAGGTATTTCTCTCTCTGGGTGCAATGAATAATTGCTGTGAGCTCCACGTAGGCATCAGGAAAGGCATCTGTCCAGTAAACACTTGAGCTCTATTCACTCCACCCTGATGCAAGGGATTATAGGGTCGTTAAAAGAAAAGAAATCATTCTTGCACCCAATTTCATGTCCTGTAAGTATCCAGTCAAAATCTCCCTGATCAGCAGGAATTCTTTAGTATGTTTCTGTGCTTTCAACTAATTTTAGTCTACCAGTTGCCACCCTCTAACTTCTTTATGGCCATTCTAGAAAAGACATGTGGGATATGATAGTCCTATATCTACCACTAATGAAAATAATGTGACATGTTATTTCTCTGTGTTTCTGCTTTTAATTCATTTACACAATAGCATTCCATATTAATAGCTCCTTCCCTTTCGAGTACAGAGAATATAGCAAAATTAAAATGACTGTGAAATATAGTACATTGGAAATGATCTTAACTAGAAACTTGAAGCTAAGCTGAACAGTTGCTGGTGGTACTACCCTTCAGTAGCAGCAGCGTTAGAGTATTTTCTTGAGGAACATTAAGTTTATTTTTCTGACATATATTTATAATTGTTTTGTATTTCTTTAATTGCTTTTCATTTAACCCAGTTTTCATATTTATTTTCCCAAACAATGGGAATTTTAGGAAAAACAGGATTCACAGCATGCTCATGGACTGCAAGAACTGGAATTTATCCGGGGACATAGTAACACAGAAGCAGCAAGGTTGTGTGTGAATCAGTGGCTAAAAATGCCAGGTAATTGGCTACTTTGTTATTTGGAGAAAGGCAGAATCCCTCTTCTTCCAAAGAAATAGTTCTCCTTAACCATAGATTCTTTCAGGAGTGGAGTGGAGGAAGCAGAACACACACACACACACACACACACACACACACACACACACACACACACACAAGCTTTTATTAGAAAAACCAATGTTCCAACCTCATTTGCTTCAAGAAAATGCCACAGTTAAATGGTCTGAATTATTTGCATGTATAGCATTTTGGTGGCATATGGTAAGTGCTAAAAATATTTCATGTGAAAAGCTGTACTCAAATCCATTGTGGTTTCGAAAACCATCACAGCTAGCAAATATTATAACAAACCATTTAGCAATATAAAAATTGCCTTTTACTTTTTTTATGAAGTCATGTTACCCTTTGTAGCTTTAATACAGGTTCAGTAAGGCTAGACTAGTGTGTATAAAATAACTCTGGAATCTTTTCTGACACTAAATATAAGATAGGTTTATTGATACTTTTGTTTTTACAAGGTTCAGGGACATATTGAAAATAAAATATAGAGACCAGTTGTCCTCTCTTTCTCCCACATTATCTTTAGCTGAATCAATCAATGTTAACATACAGATTAGGTAGAATTTAACCTATATTGGATTCTAACAACATAGCTGCAGTATTGACAGATTAACCAGCCTAGTTGAGAAACATTTATAAACTGAGCATATAATAATAAAAAGTATGTTGAAAAGAAATCGTATTTGACTTCAGTTTCAACCTTTTTTAGCAGCTATAACATATAGGCATGAGATAAATTATAACAATGTAGTAAAAAGTTTCTCCCATTGTTCTTATAATCTACTGTGCTAGTTTAAAGTATAATTGTGTAACATCTGTATATTTGTTTTGTGCCTTAGGTCTCAAGCCAGGCACTGTAAACTCAGGAAGGAGAACATTATCTCAAAAATCATATCAGTTTCCATCTAACAGCAAATCCATTTTATGTCCCATTATGCACTGCAATAGAAAGTTTGACAATGGGCATTTACTGCTAGGTCATCTTAAAAGGTAGTATTTTTTATCGTACAAATAACCCTATAACTAGTAGGGATTAAATATCAAGTTTAGCTTTGCTCTGATTTTTTTTTTAAAATCTAACTTTTAAATTTTATATTTTCCAATTTCTATAGTAGCTTGCAATGAGAGAAAAGTTTGCATGAAATTTTTAATGCTTTCTTTTATATTTCTTCTGGTATAACATTTTGTTCTGGTGAATATTTTTGCCATCAATTTCCCCTAATAAAATACATTTTAATATTGTCTAAAATGCATCTTTTTGTATCCTTTATGCTGGTATTTGGATTTTCATGCAGTTTGTAGGGAAGAACTGTATCATAAATTGTCTGTCTAACCATCTTCACACATTTCATATATTGATGAAAAACTTTGAATTAGATACATGTACTTTAGAAGAAAACAATTATCTTGCATATTTTAATATTTAGGTTGCCTCAACAAACCATTAGGCATAATTTTACAATATTTTCCAGGTGCAGTTGACCAGCATTAAGCTTCATATAGGTTGATGCCAGGATTTTTTTACTGTTACAAGTATAATCTAAAATTAATGTGTGTATTTTATTTAACTGGCTAATGTTAAATTAAACTAGAAGGTTGTAATGATTACTTTTTGTAAAAGAAAAAAAAAGAAAAAACATTTCTGCCTAATACATTGTACCTAATTGTGTCTAATTTTTTTAGGTTTGATCATTCTCCATGTGATCCCACAATTACTCTACATGGACCTCCAGCTAATAAGTTTGCCTGCATAGTCTGTGGCGAGAGATTTGCAAGTAATCAGCAATATAGTGCACACCTTTTGTCTAAGGCAAGAACTTAAGGATATATTGATAAAAGTAGCAAGTTCTTTTCCCCTTAGATGAATCATTTTAATAAAGCTATATGGAGTTTCTCTGACCAAATTTATTTTTATGAAGGGAAATCATGATGGAAATAATTTCTGAAACTGCAAATTCTATTCCTTTGCTAATTGAACTCCCCTGTAGCTGGGAGTTAATTTTTTGTCTTCATCCAGAAAGTACTGTAGGTTTCTCCTATGTTTTAAAGAAGTGCTAGTTTTCTGGGAGGGGGCAATGGCATCTAGATTTAGGTAGGAAATAAGCTTTTCTTGGCTTTTATTCACTATTCTTAATTATTCTTTCAATGAGACTTTATTCTAAATATTATAAATGAAGGGTTTCACTAATTTGGGAGTTTCACCGTTAATTCCACCTGCCTGTTAGCTTTCAGCGGGGAAAAATGGTCAGGAAAGCTAATTAAGGTTTTATTTTGCAGAGAGAGTGGGACTGAGGGCACTTGGTTTCCACCGATAATTGGCCTTTTTGCTCTCCTAAGAAGAAAGAAAGAAAGAGCAAAAGATGGAGATTGAGAATACTGTAATTGAAGTCTTAAATTGATGGGGCCTATCCTAAACTCACTTCCCAGTGTTCTTTAGATTCTTCACAGTAGATCTGATTGAAACATGACATTTTTATGTGTCCCTTAAAGTTGGCAACCCTTAAAGGAGAACTTTTGATAAAAATAAATAATTTTTATTTGTAAGGCTCAGTTTCAGACTTATCACAACAGACTTTTAAATTTTGAAGTGTTAAGTGGAAACAACACAAATATCAAATTAAAATATGGTGATCTTTTTAATATAAACCTTGGGCTAGTCAATTTTTCTCAGTTTAACTCATCTCACAAGATTGTTGTATGGAAAATATGTACTGGAAGGTGTATTGGATATGTTTGCTGCCTTGAGTTATTTGTAAAAATAATAAAGGTAACATACAAATAAATCAGTTTTACTGAAAATGTTCTCCCTCTGAAATCTGTTTTTTATTCAAAACATTTTCTTGCTTGTGTTGTTCTTCCCTCCATTCAGGCTGGTAAAAATGATGGCCATGAGAAAAACTACCCTCCTCAGCTTATTCAGTGCTTTGCGTGTCCTTGCTGTTTCTTCTTCTTTAGCATAAGAGATGAATGTCTGCAGCATATGTCTGGAAAAAAACATTTTTCTCAGGCTTTTAAATTGAGTGGTATGTTCAATACACACATATTTTTCTCCCTGATGTAAGTTGGTAATGCATATATTGTTGGCTTATATTTTAATCTATGGTTACAAAGCTACAGTAAGTTCAAAAATTATTTTTCATGCGTCTTAAGGAAATGTTCCAATCTGGAAATGTAAATGAAATAGCTCTTTTGTCTTTAATGTTCCTTTTTTTTTTTTGGTTCAAAATGGGCTGTAATTACTAACCAAAATGTTCCTCGAAAAGAAGATATTAAATGTTTTAAATAAAGGTGTGACATAAAATAGAGACAGTCCAGTCAGGATAAGGTTTTCTTGAAGCAGAGAGATATTTGAGACTTAACTTTAGCTTTTTTCAGGAAAAAAGACATTCATTGTCATAGAACTGCAGAGCCTCGCAACTAAGGATGTTTGCATTCTGTAGATACCTTCCAGCAATGAACAGCACCTCGTGGTTGGTAGAGATTTTTTAAAATGTGAATTGTGCACATGGTACAATAGTAAGTAGATATTATTTGGTTATAAAATCTTGTCTACATGTTGTGCATCAGATTGCTGATGATTTAGTGGGTTTCATAGGAAGACAGTGGTAAGGAAAGGTGGGTAAATTCTCTTTGGGGGCAGGAGTGATTGGATTCCTCCTAAGTAACCCTGCCTTCTTGTTGACTCATTGCAGATCAATCAGAGGCACTCCCGTTGCCTTTGCCAGCCTACGCAAAGAACCTCCTAATCTCCTTATGCAAAGAAGTTCCCTTCCAAGTCCAATGCACAACCTGTCATCAGGTTTTGCAGTCCCATATAGAGCTCACAGCACACTTCAGGTTTGTGAAAAACTTCCCATTTATAAAATGCAATCACAGGCCAGTTTTTCTCCCTTCAAATACCTGTTGGATGTCAGGCCGAATTATATTCTGCAGTTTGTGTAATTGGCTTATTCCTTGTATTTTAAAAGTGGAGATTAACAAACAAGTGGAATTTGTTAAATGATGAAAAGTAGAAAATTCCACACATGTAATAAAAGCGCTACATTTTGTCTTTCCCAGATGTTCTTCTCATCAGTGAAGACAGAATTCAGTGCTGTTTATTTCATGCATGAATTTCCAACATAGGTCTTTTATACATTCATGGATTCCTACATTTAAAAGATTAAAAAAAAATACAAAGGGCAGTGTTTATTAGTGCTTGCGACAATCACTTCTAATGATTTATTTGCTAAGCTGGCCTTTGCTCAACAAATGGCATGTATTTGAATATTTTGAAATGTTGAGAGAGTGGGATTTTTTTAGATGATCTTGGACAATTTTTAGATAGATGGCTGCAAATATGTTTGTGTACCTTTCCGTTTTAGAATCCAGTGTCGTAACGCTGGCCCCGTGGCTATATCGAAAACGTGCATCTCCAAAATTGCAGAAATACTGAAAGCCAAAGGTTTCTGTCAAGATTGTGACACGTTGTTTGTCAATGATGACCAAATTACTCACCATAGTTGCAGAAATGTTGCCAAGATTAAACGTATCACCACAATGGAAGAATCCATATTATTATTTTGTCACATCAATGAACGGAATAAAAATGCCCCTCACCTACAAAATAACGCAAGCCTTGTGAAATCTTCCCTGAAGAGGCATTTGGAATTGAATGGCAATGAGAAGGAAACTGTTTCAAAATGGAAAAAGATTTTGCGAGACAACAGTGAAACCATTCATGGAGCTCCTACTGTCAAAAGCTGGGTATGCCAATGTGATCTGACATTTCTTTCTGAAGAGTTGGCAGAAAAACACATTTTTTCTGAAAACAGAATCTGCTACAAGTGTGGTGTATGTGGGAAACTTGCAGAAAATTCGAGCATTATCCGCTTGCACATGAGCCGTTTTCATGGAGGAGCACATTTGACTAACTTCATTTTCTCATGCCAAATTTGCCAAGTAGCCCTTCAGAAAGAAGATGATGTCCTTATCCATGTAACAGGACTTCATGATGGACATAACTTTTATTTTGAGAAGGACACTGTTGAAGATGAGCTAACAATACCTTCGGATTCACAGTATGACACTTGGATTAAACAAGAAGGCCAAATTTCAAGCCTCATCGAACTTTCTCCAGACCAGACTCAGATGGAGGTTGATGGGAGTCCTTCCCAATGGCAATGTAAGATATGTGAGGAAATATTTAACTCCGAGGACAGTGTGAAACAACATTGCGAATCACTAGAGAGTCATCATTATCACAGGTACAGTTGTGGCTTGTGCAAAATGACTTTTCGGAAAATGGAAACACTGCAGCGACACTGTCAGGGAAAACATAACAATGTTGTACAGATTAAATACTTCTGTGGATTTTGTGGTGACCTCTTTTTTGATGTTGAGGAGGAATTTTTAGTTCACTTCAAGAGCATACATAGCATGGATTATGTGTGTGTGTCTGAGACAGCAGAAACCTCAATCAAAAATGATGAAATAGTAGAAGAAGATAGCCTTCTAAATTGTGGTTGTCGTGAGAAATATGTTTGCAAAAAAAACAGGAAGCTCGACCATAAGAAATGTCAAGAAGCCATGTTGGAAAAAGGAAACATGTGGTTTCGTTGCACTTCATGCTCTTCTACAACACAAACCTATTCTGAAATGATGGCTCACATCACGAGCCACCCAAGCAAAGAAGCTGCTCAAGATTTCTATGTAGTCAGGTGTGGTTCATGTAACAAACATTTTAATAGCATTGATGTTGCACATCAGCACTTCCATGATAAACACTGCTTTTCACAAAAGCCTCAAATATCTTTTGCGCCACAAGCAGAAAATAATGTCTTCCATTTCTCTGCTGTGAAGTCCTGTTCAGAGAAGACTGTAATTTCAACAAGTTATTCAGATGTAAAAAGATTGAAACTGGAAGATGCAATGAAAAAACAAGCTAGGAAATTTTCTCAATTGATTGAACAAGGTAGGTGGAATTCAAATTATGCACAGCTAATGAGGTTGATGAAGGGCCAGTGCTGATAAAGTTTTGATAAAACTAATAAGCCAAATCATTAAATAATGCAACCTTTGTAGTGATCCACGGACAGAAACTTTATTTCGGTTATTGACTCATTAATAGAAATTTAATCTTCGGCAAGCATCAATAATAATATATTTAAATCTTTTGCCTTTACTAGAAAATAAAAATTAAGAGATGCTAGGGCTTGGCACTGGAAGTGTGGATTATTTTGAGGAAGGAAATAAACAGCAATAAGAGAGCAGATTCTGTGTTTGAGAATTGACAGTCACACCAGCTGTAGAATCTCCTTTGATATAGTGATCTCTTGTAAACATAAACATTTTCACCTTGCCTCAGAATATTGTGGAGCCTCATGGTGAGGATATTTTTGTGCTTACAGTTGCAAGAAAAAGTATGTGAACCCCTTGGGATTACGTGGAGTTTTACATGACTTGGTCATAAAAGGTGCTCTGAACGTCATCTGAGTCACAACAATAGAAGAACACAGTCCGCTGAACATAATACTACACAAACATTAGATGTTGCCATGGTTTAATTGCACATAACATGTAAACATTCACAGTGCAGGGAGGAAAAAGTATGTGAACCTTTGGACTTAATAACTGGTTGACCCTCCTTTGGCAGCAATAACCTCAACCAAACGTTTCCTGTAGTTGCAGATCAGATCTGCACAACGATCTGGAGTAATTTTGGACCACTCCTCTTCACAAAACTGTTTCAGTGTAGCAATATTCTTGGGATGTCTGGCGTGAATCTCTCTCTTAAGATCATGCCACAGCATTTCAATCGGGTTGAGGTCAGGACTCTGACTGGGTTACTCCAGAAGGCGTATTCTGTGCTGTTGAAGCCATTGTTTTGTTGAATTACTTGTATGCTTTGGGTCATTGTCCTGTTGCATCACCCATCCTCTGCGGAGCTTCAGTTGCCGGACAGATGGTCGTAAGTTTTCCTGCAAAATGTCTTGATAAACTCTGGAATTCATTTTCCTATCAATGACAACAATCCGTCCAGGCCCTGAGGCAGCAAAGCAGCCCCAAACTATGATGCTCCCTCTGCCATGTTTTACAGTAGGGATGAGGTTTTGATGTTGGTGTGCTGTGCCTTTTTTTCTCCACACATAGTGTTGTGTGTTCTTCCCAAACAACTCAATTTTGGTTTCATCTGTCCACAGTATATTTTGCCAGTAGTGCTGTGGAACATCCAGGTGCTCTTTTGCAAACTTCAAACGTGCTGCAATATTCTTTTTTGACAGCAATGTCTTCCTCCGTGGTGTCCTCCCATGTATTCCATTCTTGTTTAATGTTTTCCTTATTGTAGATGTGTCAACAAAAACGTTAGCATGTGCCAGAGATTTCTGTAGGTCTTTAGCTGACACTCTAGGAGTCTTCTTTACCTCATGCAGCAGTCTGCGCTGTGCTCTTGCAGTCATTTTTACAGGACGACCACACCTAGGGAGAGTAGCAACAGTGCTAAACTTTCTCCATTTGTAGACACCTTGTCTTACCGTGAACACATGAACATCAAGGCTTTTGGAGATACTTTTGTAACCCTTTCCAGCTTCATGTAAGTCAACAATTCTTGATCGTAGGTCTTCTGAGAGCTCTTTTCTGCGAGGCATGGTTCACATCAGACAGTGCTTCTTGAAACCAGTAACCCCACAACAGGTGTGTGTTTTTAAAGGGCAGGACAGCTGTCAGCAACACATCCAATGTCATCACACTGATTGGAATCAAGGTTGGCTCACTCCTGGCTCCAATTAGCTCTGGGAGAAGTCATTAGTCTAGGGTCTCACATACTTTTTCCTCCCTGCACTGAATGTTTACATGTTATATGCAATTAAACCATGGCAACATCTAATGTTTGTGTAGTATTATGTTCAGCAGACTGTGTTCTTCTATTGTTGTGACTTAGATGTCATTCAGAGCACATTTTATGACCAATTTATGCAAAACTCGACGTAATCCCAAGGGGTTCACATACTTTTTCTTGCAACTGTAGCTAATATCTATGAAGATTATAGGAGAAATTGTTGTTGTTTTTCCTTATGCCCATCTTGTCTACTCATAAGATAGGCAACATTATCTTCTTAGCAGACAATGGCTAACATAATCAAATTAACCTTTTAAATTTTGAGAAGTGTCCTTGCAAATCGTGGTACTATTCCCAGTTGAATATGATTGTGTAAATCAGAACTAATTCAATACCTTACAAAGATTTGGCTTCTCTATGTTTTCTGATTTGAAAGTAATCATCTAAAGTCAGAAGGGCGTCATTTGATAATTTGGAATGTATTGTGTATTAAAGGAGTAATTTTCCTACAAAAATATACTGTGTTTTTATGGCTTAAATTTATATTGAGTTCTTGAGAACAATTACATTTTAAAAGCTATATGAAATATATTTCTACAATTGAAAAAATGCATAAACATTTTGGCTATTCTTTTCTTCCTCTTTCTTCCATATAGATGAAGACAACCTTCCTGATCTTGATTATTTATGCACCATGACTCACATTATAATGATGGATTTAGATAACTGGGGAAACTTATTTGATCAATTGCCTGCAACCCTCAATCAAGGAACTTTTATTTGGGGCTTTCAGGGTAAGGAAAGGGGTTAACAATTCAGGCACAGTAGAAGTCTCACAATATAAACCGGCAGCTTGGTAAGAATCACCCACCAAGTGGGCAGTTGGTAAGTCACTATTGACTCCCAGCAACTGCCTTGGACTCTGCAGTTTTCTTGGCAAGATTTTGAAAGTGTTTTGCATTGGCTTTCAGAGGGCTGAGAGTGAGTGCCTGGCCCAAGGTCAGCTAAAGACAGAACTAGAACTCGCTGTCATCCAATTTCTAGTCTCAATAAAGGAGAATATTTGTAGCTCAGGGTTGAAATAAGGGGTCCTTGGTGCTCTCTGAGCTTGGTTGTTTTCTTGCAGACGTTTCATTATCCAGACTAGGTAACATCATCAATGTTAGTCCTAGTTTTGATGATGTTACCTAGTTTGGCAATGAAACTTTTGCAAGAAAACAACCAAGCTCAGAGCACACCAAGGACCACTCATTTCTAGTCTGGATCCTTAACCGCTAGGCAAAGCTGTCTCTCTATATCAGTCTGGTTTCATTACAAAATTTGTGCCTCCATTAACTAACTGGCCACTAACTGATTGAGGTCAAGAATGATACAACCTGTATATAATCCTCCAGTAAGATTGTTAGCATTCGGAATATATAATCCAGTGCATACCGAATGTATGCAGCATAGATTAACAATTAGAAAAATATTGGTTACAGTTTTTTAGTGATGTCACCTCTGAAACTTTTTTTAATGTCTTTTACCTGGCAGTCTAGATAGTTTCTAATGATTACTCCATTCCTCTTTCATTATTTAGGTGGAAATACCCGATGGAAAGCCCCTGTAAACTGCAAGGTCTTTAATTATCTTAACAAGATTGGGTGTTTCTTTCTTCATCCACGCTGTGGTAGAAGGAAAGAGGCTGCTGATTTTGCAATCTGTGTACATGTAAGTTTTCAGGTTTTGTACTGATCAAATAACTAAGGCTCTGTAATGAATTTTCTGTATCTCTTCCCCCCCCCCCCCTATCTATCCATGTAGTTACTAAGAGTTGAAAGCAACTTGATGGCACATAATATATAAAAAAATATTTTTCCCTCTAGTGGTCATTAACATTATTGCAAGGTAGTTAAGGAAACCCTAATTTAAGGCTAATTTAATTTTAACATTGTTATGGTGAAAAACATTTAAATTTTTCTTACCTGGTATACTTCGCATCAGTCAGGGATTGGAGTACCCTGTTTCCCAAAAATAAGACATCCTCTGACAATAAGCCCAATCGGGCTTTTGAGTGCATGCGCTAAAATAAGCCTCCCCCTGAAAATAAGCTGCCCCCCCCCCGAAAGTCTCCCTGAAAATATTTAAACGCAGAGCTGGAAATCAGGTAAGACGGCAAGAGGAGCTCCATCTTGCTCCATGAGCCCCAAAATAATGACCTCCCCAAAAATAAGGCCAAACCCTTATTTCGGGGTTCAAAAAAAATATAAGACAGGGTCTTATTTTTAGGAAAACAAGGTACTGTATAACTTAAGTCAATTCCTTAATTGGCTTAAATTATACGGGCTTAATTTCTGATCATTTCTCTTCAAAGGCCCGAAGGTCATCACTCTGCTAAACAAATAATTCCCTCAACACTGTCAAACTATTTACTAAATCTGCACTACTATTAATCTTCTCATAGTTCCCATCACCAATCTCTTTCCACTTACGACTGTATGACTGTAACTTTGTTGCTGGCAATCCTTATGATTTATATTGGTATATTGACCATCAATTGTGTTGTAAATGTTGTACCTTGATGAACATATCTTTTCTTTTATGTACACTGAATGCGTATGCACCAAGACAAATTCCTTGTGTGTCCAATCACACTTGGCCAATAAAAAATTCTATTCTATTCTATTCTATTCTATTCTATTCTATTCTATTCTATTCTATTCTATTCTATTCTATTCTAAAAGTTATTTTAAATTATTATACCCAAATAAGATAAATAAAAGGTAAAAATTTTGTGGATGCTGAACTATTAAATTCCTAATTTTGAGTATTTAATGAAGAACAGAAAAAAGAGAAATTAAACTTCTAAAATAGTATATGAGCGTTTCAGACCACTATATGTATAATTAGTATAATATTTCATCCTTTTAGTTACTCCTTTGCAATTATGAAAGTGCTTATTATTTCTATCTTTTATTATTAAATCATTAATATTAGTATTAATTCAAATTACTTTCTGACTTTTTATAACATAAAAGTAACTGCTTCACATGTGGATACTTACACAAAGATTGCTTTAAAATTATATTGACATATAAGTGTCATTTAAATATTGGCTGATATCAAATAAACAAATACCTTAAAAACCCCTTAAAATTCAGGAATTCATCATACTAGCGATTACATTTTAGAGCATGAACATGTATTTCAAGCTAGTTGTTTAACTGTATTCTTTTTTGCAGTATGTAATGATCTATAACATTATGCATCAGTTTTTGCTTACCCATTTTTTCCCACAAAGAACATGTGAGAAAGTTAGGAAATATTGATATGTATTTCCTGAGGCCATAAGGAGTGTCAAACTTGATTTCATTGAGGGCCGCATCAAAGTTGTGTTTGAATTCGGGGTGGGGTGTCAGTCAGGGTGAGTGTGGGCAGCTCAACGTCATTCATGTTGGGGCTCCTGGGGTGGCCCAAGTGCTCTGCCAGCAAAAATGGGCTCCCAAGTTCCATTTTTGCCTGCAACGGCCACCTGTAACCTTCTGCCAGCGAAAACAGAGCTCAGGAGACCTGCGACCAATCCTCCCGACCTCCATTTTTGCTGGCAGAGGCACCACAGGCCGATCCTTTGCTGTTTCCAGGGCGGTCCCACTGGCTGGATCCAGCCATTGGGCCTTGAGTTTGACACCCTTGCCAGAAGAGATTCATCTTAAGGTTTTGGTTTTCATTTTAAGCAGAATTGATTTCTTTCTCTCATGAACTAGCTAATACTGTGTAGAAAACCGTAATTTAAGGCAAGAGAGATTGCAAGGAAAGAATTATGGATGCAACAATTCCTGAGGAGTTGCCTTTTGGGGATATGTAGGCTGGGATATAGCTTAGTCTATTCCTCTGTAAATCCATGGAGTTGCCATCCGTCAGTAATTAAAGACTGAGAATCATTTTGTCATGCTTGGAAGTCACTTCCTAATTACAGTGTACAATATATCTTGCTAAGAGATTTTAAGCTGTGTATGCTTCTAATTTCACATAACATTTTTTCACAGGTGGGTCGTCTAGATGAACATCTGCCAAAACATATTCCTTTCACCATACTTTCTGGAGACAAAAGCTTTCTAGAATTGGAAGATCAGCTTAAGATGACTCAGCGGACAACCCGCATTCTAGACCCTCATAAGATTGATACTGACATGATGTATACTATATTAAACAGCATTTCGGATACAGTCAGAGGTTTGTTTTCATTCAGTGCATTGTTTATTAAAAGAAACAAATGCAACAAAATAATACTGACTGAGCCATTTTACAGTCATCCTATTGAAGGGTAGCCTGGTCATTCCTGATAGAGTTTCATTAACTTACTGTGCTTCCCTTATTGGGAGGCAAGATTAAAGCATTATTCACCAAGGCAGGAGGAAAGAGGGATTCCTTGAGGCCAGAATGAAATTATTTGCTATCAGTTGTCACTGGGCTAGGCTGATTATTCCTTATTAGTATTTTTTCTTGGGCCTTGACCAAAGGATGATACTGATTTCTGCTTCCCAGTCCCCAGGCAGTTTGCTTGCTTGCTTGCTTGTTTATTAGATTTTTATCCCTCCTTTATTATTTTAACAAATAACTCCAAGCAGTGACCTAATACACCTTCTTCCTCCTTTTCCCTCCATAATAACCCTGTGAAGTCCCAAATATGCTTTTTCCATCTTTGGTTTTTTTCTTTGAAAATGTTTCAATTCTCATCCAAGAAGTTTCTTTGGTTCTTGGATGAGAAGTGAACCTTCCCTTCTCTCACAAAAAAAACAAAACAAACCAAAAACCAAGAAAGTCCGGTTGCCTTTTTGAAAAAGCAGCTTTGGGACAATCGTGACCTGGATGATTGAGAATCTCCATAAACATAAACCCCATGAAGTGGGTTGGGCTTAGAAAGCGTGATTGTTGTCAGGAGTTCTGCAAGAGAAGGGCAGATAACTCCCTATAGCTAATCCTTTTCTGACATTCTCCCTATGCTGTGTCTTGATGTTGAAAAGCAAGGAGTGGGGTCTGGGAGAGGCTGTTGAACTCGACTCCTTTACACCTTTTCATCATTTTTCCCGAAGGCCATCACTCTGCTAAACAAATAATTCCCTCAACACTATCAGACTATTTACTGAATCTGCACTACTATTAATCGTTTCATAGTTCCCATCACCAATCTCTTTCCACTTATGACTGTATGACTATAACTTGTTGCTGGCAATCCTTATGATTTATATTGATATATTGATCATCAATTGTGTTGTAAATGTTGTACCTTGATGAACGTATCTTTTCTTTTATGTACACTGAGAGCATATGCACCAAGACAAATTCCTTGTGTGTCCAATCACACTTGGCCAATAAAATTCTATTCTATTCTATTCTATTCTATTCTATTTTATTCTATTCTATTCTATTCTATTAATAACAACAAACATATTAAATTTATCTTGCACTTTTCACTAGAGAAAATTCTGCTCTGAACAAAATAACTAGAAACGAATAAACTATTGTAAAATTGAAATAACAATATAATAAAATCTATTATTGTTTTGAAGTATCAGGGGAAAGGGCTTAACAAATGAGGCTGTGCACAAGGTGTTTTTAGAAAGAGCAAACTGATTGTAACATGTAGGAAGATTCCTAATAGGATAGGTTCCCTCACCTCCTCCCCCTCCCTCCCCCAAGGCATCTAGTTTTTCCACCAGGTGCCTTCCAAATCTGTGGACCATTCAGTTTCCAAAATTCCTAGCCATTACATTTGGAAGTAGCTACGGTAGGAATTGATGTCCAATGCGTCTGGAGGGCACCATTTTAGGAAAAGCTGCCTAAATCATTTAGGGCACTAAAAGATAAGTCAGGGCTGCTCAGCTTCTATCTTGAAGGTCTCGTGGAACCTCAAGGGCCCAGTAGGTGAAACAGGACTTCCAGGAGTTTTAGGGAGTGAAGTTAGTGCTTTACATTGGATGACTGCAGAGACAACAAAAGGTATCAGTGGGCCGTAAGGCTCCTGGGCCAGGTCGTCTATGCCTTGCATGCTTAGAATAGACGAACGTTTTAAATTAGACTCAGAAAACAATGGTTGAGAAGTGCAGTTTACAATATTGGAAAAGTAAGACTACAGGACAAAAGGAAAACATGACGTGGTATATACATATGATACAATGAAAGTTGATTACAAATATGAAAAGATACACAGGTAGAGTAAAAGGTGTTGATATACACTAAATATAGTTCTATTTCTTTCTCTTTTTTCTTGCATTGTGTTTTTAATTTTGTTTACTTACTCTACTTTTTTCTGTCCTTTGTATACATATCGTGCTATATTGCTTTTCCAACACATTGTGGTGTTCCAAATGCAATATAATCAAAATATTATTTATTGTTGTCATGCTGGACAGTCTTAAGAAGCACAGATGTTACACTGAATGTATTAGATAAAATTGCTTCCTTTGCTGTCATCACAGGGAAGTTATAGAATTTAATAATTGTAAACTTGCTCTTTCAGAAAGACCACACAGCCTATCGGCAATAAGATTGAATTAGTTTTCATGTCTGTTTTTCTATTGCAAAAAATAAAGCCAAGCAATTCTTCCCAATCAACAGAAATCTGACAAAGAAAGCCAGTTATCAGAATTGAAATGCAGCAGGATTAAAATATTTGTGTCTGATTACAGGAAATGAAGACATTGCTAGTCAAATGACAAGGGGACAGATTTTGCAAAGAATGAATGGCCCGAATGGTATGTTTTAATTTCCACAGTACATCAGATGTTATTAAGGACAAAAATCTTGATGGTGAGACGGACAACTTACATACTTAATTAACAAATAAATACAAAATAAAAATAAATAGCATCTTGGAATGTAGGCATATAGGAATATAGGAAAATAGTACATTGGAATATAGTATTAGATTGCTTTTTTAATTAAAAGTGCATTCTGGCAAAAAGAAGAGTATTATTTTTTGGGAGCTTGGAGTACTAATTAATAATGCTGGAGATATTTGCATATCAATATGAACTCTTCTGATGGTAGAATCATAATCAATTGCATGCCAATGATAGTTACATCAAGTTGTGTGACCTCAGTTTGCTTTGTTGTAGCAGTTCTGTTTTAAAGTTGCAGATATCATTAATTGGATATGTACATTCTACAAAGAGGGTTTATATTTGATATATTATTTAGAAGTTTCAGTAATTATTATGTAGAAATTATACAGGTGATCCTCGACTTCCAACAATGCCTTTAGTGACCATTCAAAGTCACAACGTCACTGAAAAAAGTGACTTTGACCATTTTTCACACGTATGTACATTGCGGCATCTTCATGGTCACATGATCAAGATTTAGATGCTTGGCAACTGGTTCATATTTCTGATGGTTGCAGTTTCCCCGGATCATGTGAACACATTTTGTGACCTTCCAACAAGCAAAGTCAATGGGGAAGCCAGATTCACTTAACAACTGGGTTCTTAACTTAAGAATCATTCACTTAAAAACTGTGGCAAGGAAAGTCATAAAATGGAGCAAAACTCACTTAACAAATGTCTTACTTAGCAACATAAATTTTGAGGTCAATTATGGTCATAGGTTGAGGACTATCTGTATATGTGTACCTTCGTGAATATACTTTAGTTCATAGCATGAACAAAAATGTGGCCAGTCCTAAGTTTACTTTAGTTTGCTCCTGAGAAGCTGAGGATATTTTGAGCATCCCAAGACAAAATGCAGGGGGACTTTTGAAGCAAGCAGAGTAAGGCTAGTGCCTTGCCCTGATCTCCAGCTTTTTCTGCTAGATGTTCCCTAACCCAAGAATTTCAGTGGCTTCCTTTCTCAATCTGTTCTTATGCTGCACTAGACATCAAGGAGATTAATGGCCAAAAGCAAAAATAGAAGTCCCTGTGAAGATTGGGACCATGAGTGGTGGTATGGGATGTCTGGTCCTAGAAGCAAGAACACTAGTGCATTGCAGTAGTAATGGTTATCCAATTAGACTGCTTCTCCTGTTCTCCTGCTACGTATTTTCTCTTAGATTTACTACCTATTGCTGCTATCCTTGACCTTTTTTTACTCCCCATTGTATGTCTGTCCAGATGCTGTTTGTTCCAGACTGTGTTTATCTAGACATGGACCACAGAAATTACATATTTTATGCACAAAAAACCTTGCACATCTTTTTGGGGTTTTTTTTCGGGGGGGGGGGGAAGGAATATGAAACCTCCAAAAGGCAAATTGCTTCTTTCTCCAACTCTCCCCTCCTGCCATGAATTGCTGTTTTGGGGACAGATTTTATGCTGTTTATTGGGGGGGAGGGGCATAACATAAATTTGCCTTTTCAGAAATTCCCACTTTCATTTCCCCTTGAAATCCGGGGGTGGGGAGGGGTAAGCCAACTAGCAGAATAAGCAGGAGTTTGGGATTGTTTGGTGGGGAGCTTGAAGGTGGAAATGAGCAGCTTACCTTTCTACCACATGCAGCTTTGAGCATTTAGGTATGTAGGAAGTAACCAGTTTAGTTTCTAGAAGGAGTGAGGTCCCTATGGGATGAGAGCTACCCTTTCCCTTGAGACATCCTCTGGTCTGGGAAGAGCCATCCTTTTGCTGGATTCTGTGCTGTTATATAAAATCAGGGATGCGGAGTTGGGAGATAATTCTGGATTTAGATAATAAGTTGATGGCTTGATTAACTCTGCAGGCATGTATCCTCAAGAATTCTTCCTATTATGGATAGCAAGAGTAATGTTCGTCTGGAAATGTATGGTTTTTCAGTTGTATGGAATAGAGCACTAATTAGGTACATTTTATTGATTCTTCTAAATTACCATCCAAATTGTGCTATTGTTACTTGGGGACAGTTTCACATTCTGATATTTTTATGCAGATACAAATGATGATGACGACGATGAATTTCAAGAGGCAATTAGGCGAAGTCTTGAGGAAAAATGAAGATGTCCAAGATGGGTGTACCAAAACATCTACCCGACTTCAAAGAAATTGAAATTTGTTCACCATTTTATAAAAACATTAAAAATGTACTGATTATTATTTCAGTGTTTCAGTGGCACTGTAAAAAACTAAGCTCTATTGTCAAGCACTAGCAGAGTTGAGAACCTGTTGTGAAATATAACTAATGGGATTTCAGTCATCCCTTCTCACGGCTTAAGCAGTAAACAGTTTTAAAATGTGATATGGCCAAGCTTACTTTAAAAATACAAGAACATGGCAATTCTGCTGAGTCACAAGATCCAATAACTATTTTTTTTCTACTGTCTGACCTGAAAACTAACGTTATGATTTATGTTGCTTGTTTTTGTTAAAACTTTTTACTTCTTCTGTTCTGTTGACTTTATTTTGTAGTGCAAGAATTGCAGTAGATACAGGTATTAATCCAGAATGTCTAGAGTGCCTTTTCTTTCTTCATCAGTTCCTGAGGGGAAGTTTAGACACTATCCTGAATATTACAATCCATAAGCTAACTTGCAAGGGATCTGTTGAAATTCACTTATATTTGAGGTCCAAGAACTAGTTATTGTTTCTGTCTCTTCATTCTTATGTATAATGTGAATGAATACAATGCCAAATAGACTTTGAGTATTTGTATATTTAGTTTCCTGTTACTAATTCTGTATCAAAGTATTTTCCTGTTTGTTTTTGACATTTAAATGTAACTTCAGGAAGCTGAAGCCTTTGATTTTTTGTTTTTAACTTATTTGCATTACTCAGAGCATATATAGTTCAACATAATTAAAATATCAGCTATTCTTATATCAGTCAAGTACTATTTGGAAGTTTTCATTTTCATTTTTTATAGGTTCATAAATTGCATTTGGTTTAGTTTGTCTAAATAAAAGTGTTTACAGATAAATAGAATATTGAAAGATTGTGCTAATGTGATTGTACTGCAGGCTTACTGAAAAATTGTTTTGAAATGAAACAATTGGACTTACTTTATGTGACAGCAAAATAACCTTTCTATAGTGGGTGTATATTAACTAGATTAATCTATTAAGACTTGGTGGCTTGGACAGATTGTAATGGTTTGCTCTAATAAGAATATTATGTACATGCTGTTCTCCTAACCCTTCTATGTCCTTTGTTGAAACTGATTCTAGTTGGTAATCATTTAATGTTTTACCAGGAGCCTAAGAACGTCTCGTGATAATTACTTATTTTGCTCCATTCTCCCTACTATTAAGAGGAAAGGAAAGGGGAAGCCTTTGCTGCAGACATCTGGCCAGTGGCATAAAGTCAATAATAGTAATGCATGGTTACCATACAATGGTTACTTAAGGAAATAATACAGGAGAGTTAATACTATCCCTTATAAAAACCTCATCTATGCTTAAAATGTTTGTCATTTAGAAATAGTCTCAAACACTCAAATGAGTGTTTTCTAAACTACTACATTTCATTGGAGTCAAGTATTTCAGCTGCAGAATTGCTGCCTTCTTGTATATCAAGTTCTCCAACTCAGTATTATAAGAAACACTATGTGTTTTCTTTCTCATATGCAAATTCACAAGCTGTTTACTGGACAAGGCCATAAGATTTCAAACTCATGTTTGCTACACTCATGTAATGTAGCACTTTCTGTAAATAGTGTATGTACCTTTTTCTTTCTCATATTTTTCCAGTAATTCTTTTTCAAGTCATTCTTTCCAAATTCTTTCTTCAGCTTGCTATGTTTGTGTTAGCAACTCTACACATATTACATACTCTTATCTATTCATCTTTTTTGCTGTAACAATATCCAGATGGTTCTGTTTTTAGCCACAGGAATATCATTGCGAAGAATATCATCTTGTTAAACTGTCCCAAGAATAAATCCTGTTAAGATGACTTTGTCCCAAGTATATACTATTAACCTCTGAAAATAAAACCACATTTACAACAGCTCAGGCATTTGCTGATGTGATTAATACAAATGCTACATTTAAAAAAATTATCCCAATATGTTAATTTTCTGTCTCTGAAATACTTGATTCTTGGGAGGAACTGAAGATGCAAATTATTTCATGAAATCCTAAAATACTATCTCAGGAAAACCTCTGTATTTTTTATTATTTTAAGCAAACGTTGATTGGGTATCTGGCCTCATGCTAGGAGGAAGTGAATATTACAGAGGAAATATAAATGGGTGGATTTCAATCAGAAAGGGATATTCCTACTGTCCAACAAAGATGGTCCAGGAAAAGGAGGACCTTTAAGTCCCCAAAAATGCAGGAACTGCTCTTTTTTCCATGGGTGTCATGGATTATTATCTCAAGATGTTATAAATGCTGTAAAATAAAAAGTGGAATAAAAAAGTAGGTCTGATACCGATTGGTATTCTGAAGGTTGTTACTATTATCGAACTGGGCTCAAAGGTTTTCTTCATCTCAAATATTTCTGGGCTAGGATTTGAGAAGTAGAACTTGCAGCTCTACAGCTGTTGGATTCTAGGTCCCCAGCCAGGAATTCTGAAATTTGGAAGTACCATCATTTTGAACTCTACAGTGTCTTCATTCCTTGATGTGTTACGTATGACCTTTGGGTATCTTTTGAAACTGATATATATCTTCTATAAGTGTTTAATCAGAAATAAGTCACTGAGTGAAAAGTATTATACCCTCGAGTAATGCAAATTTTAGAAAAATGTTAAGAGTATTAAAAAAAATCATTTCCTTTTAATAAGAAAAAAAGAGCAAAACCAAAATAGTGATATTGACATGTAAAAAAGGAATAAAACCACAACAGTAATTTAACAAAAAAGTGAAAAATATATGACAAAAAGCCAGCATGTCATGACAAAATAATTACAATTCTATGTATTACTTTTTATTGTTTTTAAAATAAAAGAAAAAAGTACAAAACACAAAAAATACATTAAAAAAACCTTTAAAAATAGGTTTAAAAATATTTCATTACAGTAAACAGTTACCGTTATATATTTAACCACAAATTAAAATTCTATAGGTTCACAAATTATAATTCTATATATAGTTTTTTAGTTATAATTTTATACAAATATTGTAAGTTAAAAAAAATTATTTATACACAGCTGGCAAGATTTCAGGTGGCAAATGCAATTAGGTCTTCAATCCATTGAGTGAAAGGGTCATTATTTACAATGCTGCTGGATCAGTCTTTTGCATGGTGGATACATGAAATTTTTAAGAAGGGATTGGACAACTATTTGTCTAAAATGGTATAGAGCCGTGATGGTGAACCTGTGGCACACGAAGCCATTTCTGTGGGCACGCGAGCCATTACCCTAGGTCAGCTCCACCACGCATGCGTGTGTGACTTCTGCTGGCCAGCTAATTTTTGGATGTCTGCAGTGCATGTGGGAAATGCGCACGCATGCCCATGCTGCCCCTCCCCTCCCAGAAGTCTCCACATGGCTCATTTTGGATGCTGGGTAAGTACAGGACTCGCATGGAGTGTGGGAGGGTGAAAAATAGGCCTACCTGAAGTCCAGAAACAGGCTGTTTCTGGCCTCTGGAAGGCCTAGGAAAGCCGTTTTTACCCTCCTGGAGGCTCCAGGAAAGCCTCCGGAGCCTGGGGAGGGCAAAAAGTGGCCCTATTGGAAGTCCAGAAACGGGCAGTTTCTGCTCTCCAGAGGCTTCAGGGAGGCTTGCAAGGCCCAAAACGGGATACAGAGGGTTGCACACGCATGCAAAGGGGGGGGGGAGCGCAGGGTCACATGTGCAGGGGGGCCAGGCCAGTGCAGGGGGTTGTGCGTCCAGGGGGCGGGGTGTGCAGGGGGGGCAGGTTAGCCATCACAGGTATATACTGTAGAGTCTCCTGCTTGAGCAGGGGATTGGATTAGAAGACTTCCAGGGTCCCTTCCAACTCTATTATTCTGTTAAATTCTTTATTTCATTCATTTTTAACATCTGCATATCAAATTTTGATTTATGATAACCAGCATCTATAAAAACTTAATATATTTTTTTTAGTTTTAAAGAATTTAGGAAGTAGTTCTAGTATCAAAGCCTCTCAAGCTGAAAATGTGTTAGTTTAAGAAAAAAAATAAGATTTGAATAGAGTTGAAGGGTTCATAATAGTTAAAGGCACACATGAATAGCATTAATCATTGGAAGGAAAAGGAGGGGTGAATAAGAATCAGTCTTCGAGAGTTTATAATATGTCCTGACATGCACATACCAGTAGTTCTGCTTTTTCCAACTAAGGTTATATTTTTAAAACTATGAGCTTGAAATACATTTTCTTTAAAATTAAGGCATCCAGCAACTGCTATAAAACTTTCAGAAGAGTTTTCTGTATATAATTTTTCATATCTCAATTTTTAAAAGCCTAAAAAATATGCAATTAGATATGCTCTTCTGTAATTCTGGTGCTAAATTATATACATTCTCACAAGTTTGTTTGTAGAAATACATAAACTCTGGGGAATTACTGATTAAAAATGTTAACTAAATGTGTGAACACATCACATGTTTATATCAACATTCATATTTATGCTTTTATATACAGTATATAACATTTTCAAGTCAGGAACATGGCATTTCAGTGTGATAGGCTTTGCTCCAAAAGGAAGTGGAATTAAAAAAATTAGATTGCATTAATTAGATTCATATAATTAGTATGATTAATAATCACATTTAAACATTTTCACCTGTTACAGTAAAATTTGCAATTCAAATTATATACTCCTAGATTAAGAGATAAACACTTTTTTAAATAAAAGCTACTTTACTCTAGTGGTTAAGGCACCAGGTTAGAAAGTGGGAAACTGAGTTCTAGTCCCATGTTGGGCATAAAATCAGCTGGGTGACCTTGGGCCAATCACTCTCAGCCCAACTCCCCTCACAGGGCTGTTGTGTGGAAAATAGGAAGAAGATTGTGTATTGGATGTGTTCACCATCTTGAGTTTTTGTGAAAACTATAAAAGGGATACAAATTAACTAAATAAAAGGCCAATTCCAGCCATAGTTATAGAAACGCAGATCATTTCAATCTGTAACACAAAAACAGGACATCTAATCAGCTAAAGACCAAATTTGCAATCTCAGAAATCTCTTGATATGCCATGCTTTCTTCTACATGAATAAAAACAGCTGTTGGGGTGAGGACACATAATTGTCCTCCCTCCCTTTGCTGCTAACCCAGAGGGTTGTTGGTTTTTCTTTTGTGCAAGATGATAAGAGCAAAGAGCTGAACTAACGGTGGAGTAAAAGAAGTGATTTCCATGCATTGTATGGACCAGATGCCCCCTTAAACAGGATTCCCACTTATGTTGTAACAGAATCCTAACTTGTAGTTTCGAAACATGGGAACCCCAGATTTGGCATGGAGCTGATAAGAACTTGATCCCTGAATTTGAGACATTTTTACTTTTCCCGAAAGGATTTTTTTTTTTGCCTACCAAAATGCAAATTCCCAATTCAGTCAGCCCAAAGGAAGGCCTAAAACTTAATCTCTCAATTTCTAATTCAGCTCCTTAAACCATTGCCCTGACAAGTCCAATATTTCCTTTGGTCATACTAGTACAACACTATTATTTTTTCCCATAATCAAAACTGCCTAAAGTAAACATCAACATTTCCCAGAAAATGCTTCAGGTTACTAATTATCCTGAAGATAAGGTCTGGTTCTTCATGTAATTAGAGATTCCAAATTGTTGGGAAGTGGGATCATGTCGCCTCCATTCTGGTCAATTGCCAAGCTTTAGTTCAGACCATTCTCTCAATTATCGTACCCACCACCTCCCTTTGTACTACAACCAGAAGAGGGAAAACTGGGATGGTGGTTGCTCAGCAAGGCATCCATGTGGGTGGCTCGCTTAACAATCACAACAATGTATGACCCAGTGGTGGGTTTCAAATTTTTTACTACCGATTCTGTGGGTGTGGCTTGGTGAGCGTGGCTTGGCTTGCTGGGTATGGCAGGAGAAGGATACTGTAAAATCTATTCCGTCCTCACTCCAGGGGAAGGTTACTGCAAAATCCCCATTTCCTCCCAATCAGCTGGAATTTGGGAGGCAGAGAATAGATGGGGGCAGGGCCAGTCAAAATTTTCACTACTGGTTCTACAGAACTGGTCAGAACCTGCTGAAACCCACCTCTGGTATGACCAGAATTCCAAGCTCAGTTGTGGTCCTAAGTCAAAAACTAGTTCTAGTCCTTTTGTCTTTTAACTTTCTATTTTCTTTTAGTTTGTAATAGATTTTACTATTACAATAATTTATTAAAATTACACATATTTTAAAACTTCAATTTCTGCAAATCCCTTTTCTCTTACAGCATCTGCAGTGATGTGAATTTAGGAGTTCTGTAGACTTTTTTTAATGCCGTAATGACAAGTCTAGTGGAGTGTCTTGAGCGTTTGCCAATGTTAACTCACAAAGGCTTTCTTCTATTACTTACCTGCACTGCAGTAGTTTCTCAGCTTTTTCCTAACTGTTAGCATGCTAGAGTTATCTGGGGACAGAGGAAGGACAATAACGTTAAATGGTTTTATTGGAAATGAGCTCACATATTACACCAAGAATGCACGTAAAATGATTTTACTCAGAAAGAGCAAACATATTACACCAAGAGCACATAAAATGGTATGCGCCATAAGAGCAAAGAAAAGCACAAGAAAAAATGAACCTATTTTGAAGCCATAACGGATATTGTATGATTAAGCTATGAGCGAACTGAATTTAAATTGCAGCAGATTCTAAAAAATGCAGAATATAGTTTGTGTTGTTAAGGGGGGGGAACGTCAGAGGAGCCCCCTTTCTACTCAGCTCCACCCCCAGAAATGCAGAGGTAACCCCCCTAGGGAGTAACCAACAGTTTCCCCCCATTTTGAGGTGAAAGGCTAACAGATGATGTTAGAAGAATAATTTAGGGTTCCAACTAGAGCTGGGACCCTGCAAGAATAAAAATGAGATCCAGACAGCTGTGAAGACAGAAGAAATATTTATTCCTAAAAGCAAAACAGTTTCCATTTAGGGGAAGGCTGCAAAGAAATGAGGTACAGCAGCAGACTTTTTATAAGGGAAGCTTGTCCCGGGTGAAGTGCGCACATGCTGATTCTAGGGGGCAATTTATTTGAGGAAGATTATTAATTTTAGTTGATTAACTTAGTTTCAGCTTGATTGTCAATTATCTAGTGGAGGCACCGATTCTCAGAACATTGTGGATTCTATTAATATTTTAAGGGAAGAGGGAAATAGGGACAAAATATACACTATTTGGATATAAAACTTCTCGTAATGCCTGGGCGGAGGGGTGGGGATGCCCCTTCCCTGCTTGTTCTTTCGGGTTAACTCTCCCAAGTTCAAACCTTTTTCTCCTGCTTTATGTGGTGGGGCGCCGAGGGGGGAGGAGGGAGCCACCGTCATGCCCCTTCCCTGTCCTGGGGAGGAAAAATGGTGAGCGGTGGGCTGGTGGGAACAAGCGCGCCCGCAAGAATCCCACACGGCGCCTGCTTCGAGTTGGCTAGAAATAACCAAAACGGCAACGCCATAAAAATCTCGCCGAACCGAACATTCTCCCGCCGCCACCTCGTTTAAGACCTCAGCTCCAGGCCAGCCGGGGTCGCGTTAAATAGACCGGGGCGCTGGTGCTTTGGCGTGAACGATGCGCCCAGGGACAAGAAGAGCCCGGGAAGGCGCAAGCGACGCGCGAAGAGCCCTCGCCGTCTCACGTAAGCCGGAGGACGAGGCGGACGCTCAGCTCTTTGTGCTCCGGACCCTCTTTGACCGTCACCTGCTCTTGCAAGTGCGCGAAGGGAGGGGCGACTCCGGGTCGGGAGCGGCTCTTCGGCGTCCAGCTTGGGGCGCCCGCTCTCGTCACTGCAGCTGCTGACCGGGCAAGCGCCGTGAGGCGGGCAGACGCGCCAGGCGACGACGGCTGCACGGCTTGCCATGGCCCAGGCCAAGGTCGGCAACGCCAAAAACAGCGGAGCAGGAGGCGGCGGCGAGGCAACCCAGCAAGCGGGCGCGGGTCAGCAGCCCCGAGGTCGCTTCTTCCGCTCCACCTCCATGGCGGACCGCTCCACCCGCTTGCTTGAGTGTCTGGACCAGCTGGAGCGGAGGTAAGGCTGGACCGGACGGCCGAGGGGCAGCGCCCTCGGCTCGTCGGAGCAGCGTCTGTGTGAGAAAAGCGCAGCGTTCGTCTCCCACCTCCCCTCCTTCCTCGGGGTGATTTGCTGTGGTGATTTTGCAAACTGCTTCCTCGCGGGGGAAAAAAAAAAAGAACCTTTAAAAAGCCTTTAAAAATGCGCCTCTAATAATTGGATTGCTTCGATGCTCCGCATCTCCGTCTGGGCTCTGGACCATTTTGGAGAAGATTTTTTCCCCCCCCGTTTGATAAATGGAAGAGGAGGAGGAGGAGGAGGAGGAGAAGCCCCGACGTGCCTTTTCTTGCTTTTAGTTGTATTTGTCAGGCCTGGGTTCGGGATGACGCGAGGTTTTTGGGCTCTGGGAAATAGTTAATGGCCCTAAATAGTATTAATCTTCCGTGTGCTTTTGAAATGGGACGGGGGTGGTGGTTTTTCAGCCGCTTTGGACATTAGCCACCTAGAAATCCTTCCTCCTTTGGAAGGCTGTAGCCTTTCCAAGTAAGGAGCTGGGATGAATTGCCTCAAGAGAATTGCTTTTCTATCATTTATATACATACATTATCCATTATTCTGAATGGATGAGGAGAGTTTTGGATTTGCTCAGTTGAAGAGGAAAAAAAAAAAGCAAAGTTCTCCTGCTTAAGAGCTGGTAGAATACATGGGAGCTGAGATTAGAAATAGCAGGTTTAATCCTACAACCCTCCCTCCTGCAGACTGAGTTAACATTACATAAGAATTTCTATTACTACTTCCAAATGTTTCTGTGTGTTCTTATGATTTTGTGCATGTTTGTGTCTCTGAATTAAATCAGAACATAAACATTTCATACACTGGCTTCCCAGTGTAGCTTCTGGGATCTGTAGTCACTGATGCTAGTTCTGGTACATTCCACTGTAGGTAGATGGATTAGCAAACCAGCATGCCAGTTTCCTATAATGTTGGGAGACAAGATTGGAGCACAGTACTTTCTACTGTAAACTAATCTCAGGTAGGGGAAATCCAGATCCCATCAAAAATAAAGCTAATCCGGGCTGAACACCAACAGTGATTGGCCAAGTTTGCATATTTATAACATGGGGCTATAAACCATGGTTCACTAATCAGTAAGGCTAGTTGTACACAACATCTAAAATCAAACCACATTACAAAATGACTTAGCATGATATTGCCCCAAACTTTTAATTTCAGGCTTTTTCATAATTTCAACAGACTCATTACTTAAATGACTAAATTCCCATTGTTTAGCATTTAATTACTTCTTTATACTTGTCATGAATATTTGCTTAGTATTAAAACAGGATAGATATTCTGAAAAATTCACTCTTTGCCAAAATACATATGTAAAGGAATCAAATAACTATAATGTGGAGTACTACCTTTCCTGAATATGATAGTTGAGGCACAGATAAGAAGATTATTAAGTTAGACATACCGTATTTCTTAATCTAACAAAAGCATTTCAGATTTTTTAATGAACACCACAAAGATGTTTTGGTGTGCTTATGATGGTATGAATTAATTTTCATTTATTATTGCAATTCAGGCACTTTTCATGGGGAGGAAGTAAATAAAAATTGCTTAAATAATTTCATCAAAAGCTTCATAAGAATTTTTAACAACTGAAATTTGAATATAAGATGCTCATTTACTGTTGAATGTTCTGTATTTTACATTAGTTCTGCATTAATTATGTACCTGTAATAAATCATGTACTTTGTGGCTTTAGTTAAATTACATTTAAAGAAGCTATTGATTCATTTTTTATTTTAGTTGAATAATACGTGACTACTCAGAAGTGAGATCCACTGACTACATAGCTGGAGCCATAATTATGGACTGATTTATACTGTATATCATGCTAAGCCTCACACCTCAAAATATGCAAACCAGAACTATGGGGTTTACTTTTAGGTTATAATGCTAATATTATCCAGAAGGCTATTATTTGCAGAATTAAATAATACATTTTTCTAAATGAATTCATCACATTTTTTATGGTTAGGTTCTCAAATTCTAAAAAAAAGTTTTTCCCCCCTCTCCTAGCATTGCATATATATGCATCACTCTATAATTTCTGCCTCTTTCATAAAACATATTTTAAACGATGTCAAATGAATTGAAAATCATCTGTCATGTTTGTTTTAGAATGGCAATCTCACACAAGTAAATTATTTACTATTGAACGGGTGTTTAATGTGCCCTACCATACCTACAAAGATAATACATCACCTTAATTTTTCTGCATGTGTTCAAGAAGAAATTTTGTTCAGGAAAGTGGTCCAGCTTTGTGAGTGAAGTATAACAGGTGCTATGATAGAAGAGACCTATATATAGTTACAAATGAGGAAGGACTCGGAACGCCCAGCTGTCATTTCAGAAAGTATATGAGATTTGGCCACCTTTTTTGTTGGCAAGATTGTATTTACATTTTAAGTTCAGTGAGGTTTACTTTTAATTTTACTGAGATTTACTCTTTGCTAGATCTGTGTAGAATTTCAGCTCAGTGGACCAGAAAGCGGATTTTAGAAATTCATATGGTGCTATTCCATTCTTGCTTGATTATACCAATTCAGGTATTGATTCTTCCCCATCCTAGGGCTTGAATCACACAATCCATATGTCTTTTAGCATTCAAATTGAGGTTTGCATTTTGTACGATTAGGATAATCTGGCAATAACAATTCTGCAAATTGACAGAAATCATTATTCAGGTGAGATAATAAATTGATGGCAAGGATAATAAATTGATGGGAAAGATTCTGATTGCAGATATATTCCAGAATGTCAAAGAAAACTAGTTTTATCTCTGACATGGCAATTTTCTGCATACAGACACTTCTGTTTGAAAGATCATCCAATATTGTGAGTCTGCCTGCTATCAAGTTATGTACATTCTGTACACAGAGCTGGGTATTAAAGAAGTTCAGAATCTTTTTCATACACTCAGTTATTTGAACATGTAACTGCTATTTCTAGAATATCTAATTTTAGCATGCTTGGTCGACACAAAGTTGGAAAAAGCTGCTTTCTTAAAAAACAAAATAAAATAAAATTATTTATAGGTTGTTTCAGATATAAGACTCCAACAATGTAAAGTGAGGCTCTTCCTTCACTGTAATAGGAGCAGAATCTGTTATTTACTTGCGTTTATATGCCACTCAACTCAACAAAGCTCAGTGCTGTTTATCAAAGGAAATCCACTTATCCATCCATCCATCCATTTATATCTCCATCTATTTATCCACCTACCCATCCACTTACTTATCTAAACAATTACAAGCTGAACAATAGCAAAGTAGCAAAAATTTAAGGAATAGTCACAGATCCCAAATCTGTAAATGGAAAGGCAAGCTTATCATCAAATTCAAGACAATAAGACAGCCTAATTTCAAGAGGAATGCTAAAGGGAGTGGTGGGGAGACAGCAACCAAGAAGATTCATCTCCATAATTGTGGATGGCCTTCCATAAGAGAAGGGACTCAGATACAGCCCAGCCTTCCTATTCTTATGCCACTGGGGGAAGGTGGTTTAGTATTTTCATGATATATGAGCCTTTAAAAGTGAAATCCAGCACTTTTGAATTGCACTGAAAGGTAACCAGTGCAGCTTTTCGAAAACTTAAAAGTTCCTAACGTTATCTAAATGTCTGCCTTCTGGGTCAGCTAATTCTTCTGGGTAACAGTCATCCAATATTGCTGAGCCAGGTAAAAATTCTTGAGATACTCCACTATTTCAAGGGATATGGAACAGGTTTAGACTGCGATCTGTTGATGCTCCTTAGTTTACTGTTTTTCTTTTTCTTGTTAAATCAAGAGGGGCTGATTGCAGAAGGGCATATATGAAAACTAGATTTTTTAGATTTATCTGAAATGATATGTGAGAAATAGACTTTTCTTGATATTTGGTTTTTTCCCTTTAATAATGCCGGAATTCCCTCTCCTGCTGCTGTGCAAATACAGTTAGGGCAGGGGATAAGAAAAAAGATATTTTGCAGTTCTTGCACGTAAGACCAAGCCAGGATTTTAACATCCGCCTTCTCATTTTGGCAAATAGGAAATATTGACTTGCTATATAGAAACTCTTTGTTGTAGCAAGAATATTGTATGTTAATTTAATTTTATAAATAAGTAATAGATGAAGGTGGGTTGGAAAACATGACATAGGTGTAAGGATATTTGTAAACTCTTTTAAATTGGTAATTTTTTTTTCTCTTCCCAGAGTTGAAGCTTTGCGTGATGCAGCAGCTTCAATGGAACAAGAAAAAGAAACTCTTCTGGAAATGATCCATAATATACAGAACAGCCAGGATATGAGGAATATTAGTGAAGGTAATACCCCAAACTGCGTTGTGAAGGTGTACAGATAATATACACATATTTGGAGTGTCTCATGAATACACATAAGGGAATTTTTTTAGTGTCTTCATAGTAGTCCTTGACTTACGATGATAATGGAGTCCAAAATTTCCATTGCTAAGCAAGACAGTTACGTGAGTTGTGCCCCATTCTATTACCTTTTTCCTCAGCTGTTAAGCAAATAAATGCAGTTGTTAAGTGAGTCATGTGGTTGTTAAGTGAATATGGCAACCCCCCTTTGACTGTGCTTGTCGGAAGCCAACTGGGAAGGTTACAAATGGTGATCACATGATCCAAGGACAGGGCAATTGTCATAAATAAATGCCAGTTGCCAAGTGCCAAAATTTTGATCACATGACCCTGTAGATGCGGCAACAGTAGCAAGTGTGAAAACTGGTTGTAAGTCACTTTTTCATTGCAACTTCGAATAGTCACTAAATGAATGGTTGTAAGTCAAGGGCTTCCTGTACTAAGTGATAATTTCCTAATACATTACAACTGACTGGATTCAATGACGGCAACAAGCTGAAACAAATCAAATCATGCTATTTTAGTGTGCTCTGTTAATCTAGCCAGTGTTTTTTCTATGGTAAGCTGCTAATACTGATCAAGTCAAAATCTCTTGTTAAGTATTACCAAGCCTATTACAATCATTGTTGTATTCCATGCTCCCATGGATTGTAGCAAAAATATGATGCAGTAATTCTTAATTTACCTTGACTCTTTGACCTTGCCGGTTAATTGGTGTTATGTAAAACTTTAAAACCAGCATTTTTAATTTCAAAATATAGGTGAAAGAGAAGAACTTAATCTGACTGCCAAGCGCCTTATGGGCCGAACCATCACAGTTGAGGTTTCGGTAGAAACCATACGGAATGCTCAGCAGCAGGAATCCCTGTTGCGGGCTACCCAGATGATTGATGAAATAGTCAATAAACTCTTGGATGATTTGGAAGACTCAAAGAGCCGGTTAATATCACTTTACGGAGCTTGTACATCTGAGACACCATCAGGACCTGTTGATCAAAAATTTCAGTCTGTTGTAATTGGATGCGCCATAGAAGATCAGAAGAAAATTAAGAGACGGCTAGAGACTTTGCTTAGAAATATAGACAACTCTGAAAAGTCCATCATGCTTCTAGAAAACCAAAGAACAACTTCAAGGGAACTCTGCAACAATGGAAAAGATTAAAAGCTTTTGATTCCCATTATGAAAAAGTAAATGTTTTCTTAAAATATACAAAAGCAAAGAAATGCTGCCATTTTAAAATATATAATGCATGGTCACATGCCCAGAAACTGAAGGGAGTTTATAAGCCTCTTGTACAAATCCTGAGGTATTCAGAAACAAAGATGGAAGAAGATAGTTCTGGGGGAAAAAACCCTTACATTCCTCTGAGGGGAAAATATGTCTGCTTCCATTAAAAACAAACCCACAAACCAACCAGTTCTAAAGTGTCTGCATAAAGCACATCCTGAGGCAACTATAAATGTTAGGCACCATAGAAGCACATAAACTCATGAACATTCTGTACTTTTTATTCTATGCTTTTGTTCCTATCAACGGGATGGCTAGAATGTTTTGCCTTCCATGCCTTCCTGTTCAAAAAATACATCTTTAAAGGGCTTGGGTACAGTGAAATAAGTAACTAATGCCTTATTTGAGAGAATGTTTCATATCCAAAGGATAAATCTTTTCATAAATGGTATCCCATTTATTCCTTTTAGTACTGTATTGATTTTAGGCCTTAGTATCCAGTTAATCCCTAGAGATAATTTAGCAATATCTGTTTTGTTCTTGAATGATTAATCTATCATAGACAATTCAATTAGATTGTATTCTGCTTCAGTGAATAAATCTGTTTAAGAGAGATAAGGTGGAAAAAATGCTATAGTAAACGCAAACAAAATTTATATGTACTTCCTTGTTGATGAATATTCATAAATAAAATAAATCATGCTCCATGCATTACATTTTAGTATATTTTGAGTATGTAACTTACATATATATCGATCTCTAAATTCTGTTCAATATGAGAATGCCTTAGCTATGTTTAAAGTGTGCTTCTATTACCTTATCTGCTCAAAAACATAGTGTACTTAACATTTCATAGAGATGTCTATATCTATTACGTTTCCTCTTTCAACTTCTCACAGTATCTCAATCCCCTTGAAAAAGTTGCACAGGAGCAATAAGTGAAAATTGCTCAGATTTTACATCTGTGAAAGATGTTAATAGTTAAAGCTTGGAATATGTAATTTCATTCCACATGTGTCATAATGTATATGCAGAAGAAAAGGAGAAGTACAGTATTGCCAGAAAAGCATGGTATAGGAAAATGTCCAATCACTCAGCAGAATTGTCCTTGCAAATCTTAATATTGCGCATGTTGAACTATTAGCTAGGACTGTGCATTGCATTGGATTTTAAACGGTTTACAGATCCGATTGTGCTGTTGCATGATAAATTAATACAGGAATTTATGACCACAATTGAGCCCAAAATTTAATTGCAAAGTGACGAATTTGTTGAGTTTTGCCCCATTTTACCCGTTTCTTGCTACATTTGTTAAGTGAATTATTGCAGTTGTTAAATTAGTAACACAGTTATTAAGTGAATCTGGTTTCTCCATTGACTTTGCTTGTCAGAAGGTTGCCAAAGTTGATCACATGACCCCTGGACACTAACCATCATAAATGTGAGTCAGTTGTCAAGCAGCCAAATGTAAATCACATGATCATGGGGATGTTGCAACGGTTGTAAGTGTGAAAAATGGTCATAAATAACTTTTTTCAGTGCCAGAACTTCGAACAGTCACTAAACAAGCTGTTGTAAGTCAAGGACTACCTGTATTTCCAATGATTTCAAATACAAATTGAAAGCTTTCAAAATATATTTGGATATTTTGTAAAATAATGTATTGGGATATGCTGGTTTGTAATTTTACATTATTTAGCAATGCACACTCCAAGAGATAAGTTGGTAATTTTTGTTATAGGTTTCTAATTAGAGGACTGGAAATTTGAGTGGTGTGAGGGCATGTGAAACAAACAAAATGATCCCCTTTTCCCTTCCCACGGATTTAAAAATAAATCAATAAACTCGCCTGAGCCATAACATCTTTAGAAAGCCAAGGAATTTGATAAAGCTGAGTGTGAGCATAGGCTCTAGGGACCAAGCCAGCATGAGCATCATAAATGTAACTTTCATCATAAATGTAACTTTCAAAGAGAGCTATGTTTGAAAATGTATTTTTGCCTTTTCAATAAAAAGTGAAAGAATCCACTCCACTAATCTCGCTAAACATGGTAGACTGTTAAATCCAATCATGTTCTATCAATTACCTTGCAGCAGTGAGCTATGTATCCTAATTTCCAGTGAGCTATGTATCCTAATTTACATAGAGGTAGTCCTCAACTGATATAACTGATGAATTTTACCACTAATCCTTACATTTATGACCTCTGCAGGTCTGTAAAGCAAAAGAAAGCTGAAGATAAACAGTCTCATTTAATAGACCACTTTGTTCAACAATCAAGTTCCTGGTATCAACTGTTGTAAATAAGGACTACCTGTAACTCTGTAGAAAAGGGTCATATCCTTACCTACTTTTAGATTTGCTTCTGCTGCCTCAGGTATTATAACAAACAGTTGTGCTTCAAGAGAATTCAAGTGATGACTTCTATTTTAAATTAACTGTTAAGGACATTTGAAGTAAGTATATATAAAAAGTACCCTATGAAGAGAGAATGAGGAAATTAGAAATAACCGAGGAAAAATTAATATGGGGTAATATTTTTTAAGTCCCTTAAAAGGCTGTCTGACAATACAAGAATAATGCTTTAAACTTAAAGGAAAAAGCAAAACCTTATTAACATTAGGGACAACTTGTGATCAATGGTAAGAATTTGTTTTACCAGTACAGTTCAATAATGGAGCCAATAACAGTTATTTCTTTTGAGTTTTGCACTGACCAAGGTACAGGATTTGAAAGCTTTAATGGCTCTTTAAAGGAACAAGGCAAAACATACTGAGCATTTTTTAAATCAATGTTATCAAATTTCTGAATAAATTCAACTGCAGTTTGTTCATTTGCTATAAAGTATTTATTTTAAAGTATCTGGCTAATTCGTGAAATATTTGGAGCAACCGGTCATAAGGTTTAACTATTACTAAAAAAGATATTTTTCCTAAATTAATTTTTCAAAAACAATCTATCACAGTTAAGCAGTATTTTGAGTATCTAAAAGATGTATGTGGCTATTATTTGGGATACGAGATGATTAAATGATTCTGGATGTTCAGTATCATACTTACAAGAAGTAACAATTGGAAGAGTTGATTCACTCCTTTGATAATAGGGTGCCTAGCAAATTAAGTCTTGCCTCAGAGATTGGTTTGATAAAGGTCTTCGTTTTTTCTTCTTCTGTTCAATAGTGTCCAGTTCTCTCAGACTGCTTGTATAAATTCCTGCAGTTTTCTTGTCAAGGTTCTTCAGATGTGATTTGCCATTGTCTCTTTCTTAGAGCTGAGAAAAAATAGTTGGCCCAAAACTAACCTTGCTGGCTTTGTATTCAAGGTAGGATTAGAATTCATGATCTCCCAGTTTCTAGCTTGACACCTTAGGCGCTACACAAAACCGGCTCTCAATGTTTTTATTATACATCTTCAAAAGGATTAAAAAGTACTAAAACATGGATGATGTCTGTATTGTTTAGCAACGCATTTTGGGCTCAATTGTGGTCATAAGTTGAAGACTACCTATATCTGATTTTGTCCCACCCCACCCCTTAATGGCAAACTATATTCTGAAGGAGAAAAAAAACATTTAGGGTCTGCTATCGCTTTGCTGAGAGTGGAATGGGACAACTTGCTGCAGTCAACTCGCTGCAGGACAACTTGCCATGGCCAACTTTATGCAAGACAATTTAAGAATTCAATTTAATTATTTAAAATAAAAAAATATTTAATTTTTGTCATTTGCATTTCATTCTATCCCTCCTTTTGCATCCTTTCTTTAATGATTCTATTCTACCATATCTTTGATATTAGTGTTAACTTGTCCCGCAGCAAGTTATCCTGCAGCAAATTGGCGTGGTGAGTTGTCCCCTGGACAAGGTGAGTTGACCGTGATGAATTGTCAGGAGAAAGGCAAAGTCTATTTAAGTTGGATCACTGGTACATGAATGGGTAAGGTCTACATTCCATCTTCACCCATGGTTTGAGGCTGCATATATACTTGGGCATAGTCAAGATGGCAATCATGTATTACAAACCTTGATTTTTCTATTAACAACAACCCAAAAAAGTAAAATCAGAGTCTTATTCACAAATATAAACGTAAGGCTATCATTTAATGTAAAAATTTCCATATAAAAATAGCATGCATGCAGAACCTAGTTATTTAAACCAAGATATTTTTTTATTATCAATGAACAGCTTTGAATATGTCTTGTGTTCTTGTCCCATAATGCAACACAATATAATCTGGACCCGTATATATAGTCACCTAGTGACTAGCTAGACTTGTTTAAAAGAAGAAACCTGGTCCGATTTTTCAAAATGAAAAGGGTTATTGTTCATATCCCACCTCATTGCCAACAATGAGAATGGTTACTTAAGCACGAGGAATGGTACATTGTTCAGTACGAAACAGACAAGTAATCATTGGAAAAAATGTAATTATTTTAGATTATAATTAAATTAACAGGATGTAAGAACCCTGTTTAAAAATACAAGATACAAACTTTTGGACAAGTAAAATCTCTAAGTATAATGTTTTAGTGTGTTTACAGACATAAAATGTAAAATAATATTCATATAGAAAAAGAATGTTGTAATCAGGCTGGCAGAGTTCCAGCTCTGGTCTTGAATATATGGTAATTATGTTCCTGAACTATTGATATTTCAACATTTCTTAGAAAGAGTAACTGGAAGTTTTATAGAAATACTGTAGGAATAGTTTGTAAACAGAAAACAATATTGTAGAGGCATACTTCATCAGGGAGAAATAAGATTAAAGGTTTCTGAATAATATTGTAACGTAAGATTTCATTTTTTAAAAACACCCTGAATCTAAATATATTAACTGGAGGTACATTAGCGTCAGTGAAACAGCAGCGAGATCTGTGCATGTGTACTCGGAGCAAGTCCCATTCATCTGGTGGAATTCAGTATTAGGTAAACAGAGATTAAGACAGGAACTTTACATTCACACAATGTCATCAAAACAGGCACATCATTTAATAACAGAAAAAAGAAAAAGGGCCTTAAATAGGAATGCACATTAGATATAAGATGCACTTTAATCTTTTGATAACAAACCCCTTCGTATTTTTCATTAAGAATGTATGAAGGATGTAAATGAATAGAGGATTTTTTTTTAAAAGGAACTTGCTATATTGTTTGGTTGTATCATTTCTCATTTGCTTGTCCTGTTATAATTTAGAACATACTGTGTATCTAATAATTGACAAAAATAAAGACATATAGCAGCATAAACATTATTTTTTGGCACAACACAATAAAAAATGTTAAGGCCCACAGTGTAGAGAAAATTGAAATGTGCCAGTACCATTAGAAAAAAAATGTTTGAAGTTGTCAAACAACTTGTTTTGTGCCAGAACCTTTGACTTAGACCTAATTTGTGTTTAGCTACCTGAATTTTTGAAGATGTTTCGGCAGATACACACTGCAGTTAAGTTTCGTAAGTCATACAAATATTGCACCACCAACGTTGCCAAAATATATACTGGACTGTTTAAAAAAATGTTAATTTTTGCTTCATTATTAAGGCTCTGCCTCTGAGCCACAGGATCTAACAAGTAGAAAAACTATTTTATGAACAAGATATTTAAGCATTTCAGCTCAAATTTTGTTTAAAATGAAACCTACTGTATATATTAATTCATCATTGCTTTCAACTAGAAAGTTGTCTTACTGAATGTCAAATGAATGCATGGTCAATGGTATTATTTCTGACCCTCTTGGGATCTCACTATTTGCCATTACGAGTCATTCATTTAAACAGCAGTACTCCCTATCGGTGTAGGTCCATTGTGTGCAACTCTGCTAAAGTACTGATAAAAACACCTCTACAGCCAGTTGTGTTCCTTAAGGACTTCAGTTAAACAACTCGGTCAGACCATGATTTGTAGTTCTAGGGTATGCTGCAGCCGCTGAAAGGGCTTCGACTTTTCTTGGTCCTTTGTTTGTTTGGCCTGAGGTTGATGACATCACCTCCGTTAAGCAAGTTGGAATTCTGGCCAGAATGACTTCCGCCTGCCGTATTGAAAACACCTATATAAAATTAAAGCACAAAAGAGAGTTGTATGTATGGCAACCGGCAATTGTTTAACTGTATCAGATTTGTAACTGTACAATTAAATCAGAGCTGGAAGCCTCAATAAGCCTTAGTTTTATATTTTAAAAATCAAAGTAAGAAATACTTCATGGCGAGACTACATAACACTATTTTTATCAGGTGCCTTTCAAAGAAATGGCAAGTTGCTTTTAACCTCTTCATCAGTATTTTTGCCATTAATTAGTGGAAATTACATCATTCTAAAATTCTGATAATAGCAATTGAAAGTGAGGTAAACAGAACTGAAAATGGTTAGCTTTAATTTATAAATTATTAGGTGGCTTTGATACTGTGGCCAAAGACTAGTTTTACAAAAGTAAAATAGCACAATACTGTCTGCTTGCAGCACACAACTGTATACATACCAATTCTATTACTGCTTGTGTGTACAACTTCTGGATCTTCCATTATTCGTTGCTTAAGTTTTTGAAGGTACTTCTCAGCCAAATATCTAAAAACTGTAGCATACAAAATATCAAGGCCTTGGGAAAATACATATTTTTTATTAGTAAAGCCTACAGTTCCCTTATAAACTGAAAGTTATTTAATATGTTAAAAGTGGCAACAGCAGTCTTTTTTTTTTTAATTTGCATTTATATCCCGCCCTTCTCCGAAGACTCAGGGCGGCTTACACTATGTTAGCAATAGTCTTCATCCTATTTGTATATTTATATACAAAGTCAACTTATTGCCCCCAACAATCTGGGTCCTCATTTTACCTACCTTATAAAGGATGGAAGGCTGAGTCAACCTTGGGCCTGGTGGGACTAGAACCTGCAGTAATTGCAGGCAGCTGCTAATAACAGACTGCATTAGCAGTCTGAGCCACAGAGGCCCGTCTTACTTATATAGTCTTATATAGTCTTACTTATATAGGCTAGTAAGGAACAAACACACACACACAGGTTGTTAAATGCACACAAGCTGTTAAATTCAAGAGAGAAAAATCTCTGTGATGAACACTGTTAGTATTTATATTGTTCATAGAATATTAATTATACAGTGACAAAACCTCCATTTTGAACAGAACTTTGTTTCATTCATTATAATTATCTTATTTCCAGGTTGCAGACTTCAGTTCTTCAAATATTTTGGAGCAATCACTCTCAGCCTGTGCCAGTCTTACCCAGTCGAGAAAAACTGAAAATAGCTCCCCAGGAATTAAGCTTTTTTTAGCTTTTTCTTCAGCTTTGGAGTTTAAGTTCAGCTTGTCATAAACAAATTATTCATCTGTAATTCAATCTCAAAAAAAATTATCTATAGAAATACAAATTCCAGGACATTTTGTTCCCTCTCTAGAACATACCATTCTGGGAAAAACTGGGTAGTTTCTGAAAGCAAATTACATGATTTGGAGGTGGTTTGAGACAGCATTTCCAGATCAAGAATTTGGAATTGCCAATCTACCCCCAGAAGGGCATTCTTTAATGGAAAGTAGAATATTTTACATTGTCAAATAACAGAATTTTTCATTTTGTTCTGTGGCTAAGAGCAAGTTTGATGTAGTAGTTAAAGCACCAGGCTAGAAACCAGAGACTGTGAGTTCTAGTCCCGCCTTAGGCACAAAGCCAGCTGCTGACTTTGGCCAATCACCTTTGCTCAGCCCCATGAAGAAGGCAATGACAAATCACTTCCAAAAATGCTGCCAAGAAAACTGCAGGGACTCGTCCAGGCACTTGCCAGAAGTCAAGACTGATATGAAGGCAGACAAACACACAAAACTTTTGTACCTGCACAGAGTATATAGTCAAGGAACATACAAAACTTGAATTGGATTATAACACAAATCCTACCCTCCATATGCAATTGCACAGAGACTATAAAGAGTACCAGATGAAATCTAGTTGTTATAGAACTATAATTTTTATTCTTTAAACCAAATTTTGAACTAGTCATTCTCTTAGCCCAACCCACCTCACAGTGTGGTTGTGGGAAAAATAGAAGATAGGAGTATTAGGTATGTTCACAGCTTTGAGCTGATTGACATACATAAATACATATATAAATAAGTGGGATAAAAATATAATAATAATAATAATGCCTATCCAGAGTCCTGTAAGCAACAGGTGGATAAAAGACTCATATACAGTCTAAACATCTGGCTGATCTGCAATTAACAAATAACAATAATGTATCTCAAGATTGCAGCACTTCAGACTATCAAAGACTAAACTATCTCAAAGTTCGTCCATTTAAAAAAGTTTCTCTGAACTTAGAAAATCAGATTCTAGCGGTAAGTACTGAAAGAGACTTGTTGCTTCAGTGAGAACCTGGAATTATGCTACTGTAGCGCTTGAAAAAAAGAAAAGAAAACTAACCTAACAAAACATTAAAAAGTCTATCTTACCTTCTGTGACATTTAAGTCTTCCTTTACAGATGCCCGATAAAATCTTAATTTTAGCTTTTTTGCAAGTGCCTCTGCTTCTTCACTGTTTATTGGAAAGGAAAGCCAATTATTTTTCAGTAAAATAGAATGCATTAATGCTAACTGACCTGAATTGATAATCTTCATTGGAGTAGATATAAAAGGGCAGTTAAAAGAAAAGATTCTCTTAGTAAAAAGATGAGAGAAAATATTAACATTGATTTAGAATGTTGACTGCTGAAAATTATGAAGAAAAAAGAATGACAGGAAATCACAGTATTTGGTGTAAATATTAGTTTTTCATAATTTTAAATTGGTGAACCGATCAAAACCTGCTCATTGGGCAGTGAAAGTATGTGGTAAATAAATAAATATGAACTACATAGAAATAAAGCATCCATTGATATTGAAATATATATCAATTCCTGGCTAAACCAATGAATGAGTGTTGATAAAAAAGTGGATTCTGCACTTGTGAGAACACAAGGACTTAAGAAAAATTGGACTTACAATAAAGTCATATATCTTGCTTTTGCAAAAAGCAAGTCATGCAACATCCTTCTGTTGCGCTGTTCTTAAAATACTGCATTTGAAACTAAATTCTCTGATTTTTGCAACATTAGAGCAAAAATTTCATTAGAGCATTTCCAGGAAGTGCCAGACCCACACTCAAGAAATGCCAATCATATCATGAAAAACCAATACAGAAAAGCGCAGGGAGGACTTTTGTGAGGTCATACGATTTGATGCAAGATGTCTTCTGATGTCTTTTCTTTGTATTCTTTCATTAAGACCTTCCATAGTGTTTACTTTTGGTTCTTGCAGTCTTTCTTGCCAAGAATTATATTTACAAGTAGATAACGTCTTTTGTTTAGCTGTTAACTTACGGTAACTTGACTTTTTAAATGTCTTGGAAAGGGTGGGGAGGGTTGCTACTGAATAGCATACAGATTAAGAATTGTCTACCTGCATATATAAGTATTCTGTAATAATGGCTTAACATGTACGGTATGTACATGTCTCTAACCCTAAAGATTCTAATTACCATATTTTTTGGAGTATAAGACACTCTGGAGTAGATGCACCTTATTTTGGGGGGAGGAAAATAAGAAAAAAAAATTCTGCTTGAGAGGCTCTCCGTTTGAGAGGCTGCGTTTGCAGCTTCCAAAAGATCCGTTTGCAAAGGAGTTTCTCTTTGCAAAGGCAACCTCTCCAACGGACCTTTTGGAGGCTGTTTGAGAGGCTCTCTGTTTGGGAGGCTGCATTTGCAGCCTCCTAAAGGGTGGGGGCTACATTCAGTGTATAAGACGCACCCAAAATTTCACCCTCTTTTAGGGGGGGAGGAATGTGCATCTTATACTCCGAAAAATACAGTACCTCCATTTAGAGTTGACAATAGGATCTAAGAACAGGGTCAAAAATATGGCTGGCCTATTCTCCCTCAGTTTGGCTGCTGTACGTTTTATCTGGTAGAATGGGGTTTTCTTCTGTTTTTCTTTGGGCTCTACAGTGGTAGTTTTGTTCCATGGTGGTCCTCAGACCCTCTCCGTGTTGGATCCTTGCTGGGTCCTCAGATCCTCTCACTTACAAATCTTACCTAGGCAGGCCCTTCTTGAATCAGCAACTCTTCCACAGTGCATTTTTTCCCAGTCCATCTGAGGTAAATCAGCCAATGCTACTCTTTAGAAGAACAATCACTCTTCAATAATTCAAACCTTATCTACATCATCGTCTACCTCCTCCAGTTTTCTTCCATTCAAAAATGATTCCCTTCTCAGAAGCTTGCTTTTTAAAAAAAAAAAAAGTCTCTACTTTCTTTGCCTATCAGCTGCCCCACTTTTGATCCTATAGAAAAATCAGGTTCTACTGTATGTAGCAATTAAAATAAAGCAAAGTGTTCATTTAGATCAGGGGTATCCAAACTTGGCAACTTTAAGACTTGTGGACTTCAACTCCCAGAATTCCTCAGCTACCAAAGCTGACTGAGGAATTCTGGGAGTTGAAGTCCACAAGCCTTAAAGTTGCCAAATTTGAACACCCCTGATTTAGATGCTTGTGGAGATAGATCAGACTCACAGGAAGCATGGGCTTCACACTGTCCCTTTCTACAAGGTTCTTATATGTCTCTTCTTAATATGAACTTTTATCTTTACCCAGATTTATCTTAAAACATTATTTGCAGCATAGCAATACAGCACGCCTGTTATCTAGTATGTAGTTTGTTCATACAAGTATCAAGGTGAATGTCTTTTTAAATTTATCAAGTATGCTTAAAAGATTTATTAGAATTTAATGAAAGCACCTACTTTTTTATACAAGAATAATCCAGGAGGTCAATCTTATTCTGAACAAGAACTGTGGGAATGTCTCCGACTTCAGATACAACTTTCTCTCTCCAGGTAGGAATTGCTTCAAAAGATTCCCTATCAACGGTTGAAAACACAAGCACACAAGCCTGGGCTCCTAAAACAGTAAAAAGAGAAAGAAATTTAATGCTCAATGAAAGTTTCCCAAAAAATGGATAAATAATAAATAACCAGATAAATATGTTGGATAAATGTATTGATTTATGGAACTGATAAGGCATTATGACTGAAAAAAGTGTCCAGTGATCAGTATACAATGGAAAAATAATCAAAAGAACAACATAACCTTAAAACTTAACATATACTGGTAAATTTGAAATACAAAATATCAATTAAACACAATAACAACATTAACCAAGAGAGGGCTCCCCTCAACTGGACCTGAATGCCTGGGGGATGCCTTGGTAAAAAGCCAGGTCTTTCTAAAACTTAGTAGAGTTGGGGGCTGTCAAATCTTGTTGAGTGGAGGGAAATCTTTTAAGAGTACAAGGGCAGCATCTGAAAAGGCACCCTTCCTAAGTCCCTTGGGATGGCAAAGATTAAAGAGAGAACCTGGAGCATGCCCACTCTATGGGAGTGTGTGAGGTGGGCAAATTATTATACAACTTAAGGCACATTTATGTAAGGTTGACTGCTCCCCCTTCTTTTGCAAATCCTCTGTGGCTATAACTGCAGTGTAGTTGCTGACTATCTTGAGGCAGTAAATTCACAAATGTAAAACAGCCATAACAAAATAACTCATAGTTAAGTAAAAAAGAAAGAAATGGAAAAGGAATATTGGTGCCCCTCCCCCACAAAATGGGGGAAGGTATGGAACTCCTGTTACATGTCCCAATTTTGTTTCTATTAGTATCCCAATCATTGTGGCCAATAAATTCAATTGCTTTGAATTGGACTTCCAGCCACTAAAAGTTTGCTCTTACCTGGCCTAAGCAATAAAAAGAGCATTTTAAAAATTAGTTTTACAGATAGTTGAATGAAGAAAGAAAGAAAGAAAGAAAGAAAGAAAGAAAGAAAGAAAGAAAGAAAGGCCACTCGCCTTATAAAACTCCCTGTGCTGAGGGAGGTGAGTCTACAAACATGAAATACAAATCAATCAATCAATCAATCCTGGTTCCTAGGCTCAATCTTAATTCGTTTATACTATCACTTCCATGTAAGGAACCTCTTCTAGGAGACAGATACTTCAAGATGAACAATAAAACCTTAGTGCTTAGTATTATATGAGTTGGCCCTCCATTACATTTGATCCAGCTGCCCCACAGAATGAAAGGTAACTTGATACTCTGGAGCATTCTAATTGTATTCTGAGCAGCTTCTCTTGTACTGCGAAACCTGTGTACTTAATATAGCCCAATTTCCTACGTCTTAATTCAGATTCTTTGCAGAGTTATAACCTCTTCTTCAAAATCACACTTGAAGGGTATGCTAATATATTCTTGATCTCTAATTTAGTTGGAAGGGCAATTATTAAAATAGCATTGAATTGACTTTGTAAAATAAAGCTTAATTTGATTAAGGAATTCTATTTTAAGAATTTATTTAAATCTGAGAAGAAAGACATTATAACAGTAATGGAATGTTTAATGTCTATAAAAAGGTAGCTAGGTTATGTATTAAACAAGGATAGGCCATCTGTGGCATTCCAGACATTGCTGATTCCCAGTAACCCCAAGATATATGGCCAGTGGTAAGAAATGCTCCTCTATATGTAAAGAGTATCAAGTTACATTTCTGAGTCTTCGGATTAGCAGTTCATAATCATCCTACATTTCAGAGGGAAAAGTTCAAACTGCTTTTCATCAAAATAATGGTTTGAAAAATTGAGATTAATCTATATTAGCTAATAATTATTAGATATTAATTTACCAGCAATCCTACATATAATCACACAGAAGTACGTTCCGTTATATCTCTCAGATAAGTAGATGTAAGACTGTATCCTAAATCTATTTTCAAAAGGTAAAAAAAAACCCTAAATTTCAACATCCCTAAAATGGAATCACTACTGTTTATGAATCACCACTCAGAGTCCCTATGCGAGGGAGATTGACAGTTTTTAAATTTGATGAATGAATAAATAAAGTTATATTTGGACTGTGGCAAGATTTGGAACCAAGGTTGTAAAAAAAAAAGCTTTTAAAAGGTTCCTCTGGTGATCCCAGCTGAGTTGCCTAATCACCAGAACCTTTTAAAAGCATTTTTTACAACTTCTTTGGCAGAAGAGGTTGTTAAAAATGCTTTTAAAAGCATGTGATGATCAGGCAACTCAGCTGGGATCGCCAGAGGAAAAAAAGCTTTTAAAGGGTTCTGACGATCCCAGCTGAGTTGCCTGATCACCAGAACTTTTTAAAAGCATATTTTTAAAAATGCTTTTAAAAGTAAAAAAAGTAAAAAAAGAAAGAAAAAAGTTGGCCACGCCCACCCAGTCACATTACCCCACCACCACCACCATACCTCTATAATAAGCTTTAGTAATTGCATCAAATTCTTCTTGACCTGCTGTATCCCACAGCATTAACCGGACATCTTCATCATTGACTCTAAAAATATAATATATTCTTATCAATAAGTATATTAAAAAGAACAAGGAACTTGTAACCTAAAAAAAGTACTTAGCAAAATGATGTTCAGTAATTTCATTGTTTTTCAAGCAGACTTAAATTTCCATTGATATGGACTCATGCATGCTAGAGTATCTCATTTTTCCAATTCTTTTATCTACAGACATACTGTTTCTGAAGGGTATGGCACAAAGGACTGCATTAATTGAGAAACAACTGGCAAAAAATTAGGACGACTAAATATACTACGTTAGTAGGAGTGGGCTTGGATGCAAATTACTTGGAACCTAACTCCAAAATTGAAACTTGTTTAACCGTATCTAAGTAGACCATGTTCTTTTCTTTCCCTCTGCTTTGAGAAAAAATTAAACTACTCTTTGAACTGAAATAAATTAGACATTTTTTTTGAAATTCCATTTATTTATATTGGACTCTTCATGTTCTATACAAATCATGGTCATTCAGTGTTATAAATGTTTATAACTCTTTGTCGCATTTACAATATTGCAACTCCATCTTGCCACTACTGGTAAAATAGCTTTTTCCTTCTAACAGACTATAGCAAAATTGCATTTATTATTTAGATTAGTATTTCTGGAACTTCTGCAGACAGACTGCAGAATACAGTTAATATAGATACCTCATGTTCTCATTTATGCAAAAGGCTTTTTCCGAAAGGCACTTATAAATATACTGAATTCAGTTCTAAAAATGAGTAAATAATAATGCTCCCATCTGTTTGATACGTACTGCATTTCTCTTTCCAAGAAATCAACTCCAATTGTTTTTTTATAGTCTTTTGTAAAAATGCCTTTGCAGTATCTCTGGATCATGCTAGATTTCCCAACAGCTCCATTTCCAACCACGACTACCTTGATGGCCACCTCCAAATCTTCTTCCAGCATTTTGCCCAGTCAGAAAGTTGAAATTTGTTTCTCAATCTAGTATAGATCTCTGAATTCTCTACCTGGAAAAAAAAAAGGGGAAGAGGGTAATAATAGTTTCTTTCATTACAAAAATAAAAATACACGTTTTGACTTCTAATTCTCTCATGGGTTTACAATAAGCCTGTGGAGCTTCAATATTAAACTGAAACTATCTAAACCAATTAAATTATCTCTGTGGTGGATGGGGAGTAAGTCATGTGGATACCTCACATAAAAACAGTTACCAGATCACATTCATGCCACGGTTAGAATAGAATAGAATAGAATAGAATAGAATTTTTTTATTGGCCAAGTATGATTTGACACACAAGGAATTTGTCTTGATGCCTATGCTCTCAGTGTACATAAAAGAAAACATATGTTCACCAAGGTACAACATTTACAACACAATTGATGGTCAATATATCAATATAAATCATAAGGATTGCCAGCAACAAAGTTACAGTCATACAGTCATAAGTGGAAAGAGATTGGTGATGGGAACTATGGGAAGATTAATAGTAGTGCAGATTTAGTAAATAGTTTGACAGTGTTGAGAATGAAAGAAGCAACCCAAAGAAACAGTTGTGTATACATATTTATAATAAGCTCAGTTGAAGCCAATGGGTGTTGCTATTGAATAAACATGGATTATATTGCATGCTAATGCTTCACTGTCTTCTCTTGTCTGTTCTGTTAATCTTATGCCCGATATAACTATTACCAACTTTGTCCACGTTAACTGCTATATCTGTAATAATTATGTATAATTTTGCCATGGGTCTAAATTAAGAAAATCCAAAGAATTTACTACCAACATTCACATATATATGCCACCTTTGCATACTATACTTGGTATCACATTACAACACATTCCTATGTGTATGGATCCACACTTTAACTTTAGTGGGACTTTTTCCCCAGGATCTTCATATATAGGATGTATTGCACAACAGTGTTAATGTAGTATGTACATTTGTTTTATTTCTTTGCTATTAGCATACATTATGCAATAACTTAGACAAACTTAGATAAATCACAGAGAAACAAAAATAATATTTATTTAAAATTATTAGATGATGCTCACAAATACATGTCACCATCTTATTAGAAATTAATTTATTTTTATATTACTAAGATGTTTACAACAAGTATTTCATAAAACCAGCCTAGCTTTAAAGTGTTCTTTTAAAATAAAAGTTATTTTATATACACACACATGCATATATTTTAGGGGCAAGATTTACAGTTTCTAAGTATGGGCTGGGGATACAATGGTGGAATATGAAGCAGGCATCTACAGATATGTTACAAATATGAAAAGAGTCAAAGAGCCTTGATGTTGTTCCCTAATTTGGTAATGAAATGTCTGCAAGAAAACAACCAAGCTCAGAGAGCACCTGCAAAACTGTCTATATTTTCCTGAATTGGGGAAAGAGAGATACATCAATAGTCTATACTGAGTATCTGAAATTGACTATTGCCAATGAGGAAGAGCATATACTGGATATGCCGTACTGATACGCTAAAGTAACCAGGACCAATTTTAACAGACATAAGGGCACAATAACTCACTACTATCAGCATCATAATGACCTTCCCACCATTACAATTCCAATATAAATGGTAACAACAACAAATTAAATTGCAAGATAAGAAGCCTGCTAGAAACTTTGTTTTGGACATTCTTACAACAAGCATTGTTACATAAATGTTCTGTTCTCCACCTTATGGATAGGTAGATCTATCAATCTATGTATGTGTATGAGCACTGCACACCAGAACAACTAGACACAAGAACAGTTTTTTCCCAAAGGCCATCACTTTGCTAAACAAATAATTATCTCAACACTGTCAAACTATTTACTAAATCTGCACTACTATTAATCTTCTCATCGTTCCCATCACCAATCTCTTTCCACTTATGACTGTATGACTGTAACTTTGTTGCTGGCAATCCTTATGATTTATATTGATATATTGACCATCATTTGTGTTGTAAATGTTGTACCTTGATGAACGTATCTTTTCTTTTAGGTACACTGAGAGCATATGCACCAAGATAAATTCCTTGTGTGTCCAATCACACTTGGCCAATAAAAAATTCTATTCTATTCTATTCTATTTTCTTTTATACTGTGTAACAGTAATGCAGAAAAAAATGAATTAAAGAGCTGAAGCAAAATAAAATTTTAATGGACTCGGCAAGATTCTACAATTTAAAGCGAGGGTGAGTTATAGGTAGTCCTGGACTTAACAACCACAACTGAGTCCAAAATTTCTGTTGCTAAGGCAGTTAGGTGAGTTGCATCTCTTTTTATGACCTTTTCGCCAAAGTTATTAAGTGAATCATGCAGTTATTAAGTGGATCTGACTCCCCCATTGCCTTTGTTCGTCAGAAGCCAGCTAGGAGTTTGCAAATGGTGATCACATGATCCCAGGGCACTCCAACTGTCATAAATACATGCCAGTTGCCAAATGTTCTAATTCTGATCATGTGACCATGGGGAAACTGCAAGGGTCATAAGTGTAAGAACCAGTCATGAGTCACTTTTTTCACTGCCATTATAACTGTAGACAATCACTAAATACAGGTAAGAGACTGTAAATCAAGGATTATCCGTATTATTTTGATAATCATTTTGCATTTCATGTTTACATTTTACAAATGTGCACGGTGCCTGCCAAAGTTTAAACATTTTCCAGGCATTCCCAAGTTCTATAATAGATTACTTCAGATGTCTGTCCACACTAGCTTCTCTCTACGGATTTATCCTCATTCCACTCACTATGATTTGTAGTCTTTTTCCCTTCCCTGCCCTTTGCAGCATTCTTCACCTTTAATCCCATGAATCAGATGTGCGCTTCTGTATCATTGCAGCAACTGGAAAATAGCTCCTTCTCATATGACCCATTTTTTTTCTGTTCTGGAAAAGATTCTTTTACGCTACAGTATTTCTCCCTCCTTGCTTATTAAGAAAGCTGTATCAAGGGTTTGCCTTAGTAAATCTTGCTAACAAATCTCCAACAGCATTTCCCCTTTATATTTACTGAGTAGGTGAATCCAGCCAAAATATTAATTTTTTTAGATAAAAAGATAGATAAAAAGGGCCTCTGGTGGCTCAGACTGCTAAGACAGTCTGTTATTAACAGCAGCAGTCTGCAATTACTGCAGGTTCTAGTCCCACCAGGCCCAAGGTTGACTCAGCCTTCCATCCTTTATAAGGTAGGTAAAATGAGGACCCAGATTGTTGGGGGCAATAAGTTGACTTTGTATATAATATACAAATGGATGAAGACTATTGCTTAACATAGTGTAAGCCGCCCTGAGTCTTCAGAGAAGGGCGGGATATAAATGCAAACCCCCCCCCCCAAAAAACAGATACAAAAGTCGGTGGTAGGTATAAAAAGGTTGACTACCCCTGCATTAAACCAAAAATTTCTAAGATTGGCATACAGATGGTGCTTGCTTATTGACCACTTATTCAGCTACAGCACTTGAACTAGTGATAGTTACAACTGTCCTTCAAGTTCTGACCATAGCAGCATCCCGCAATCATGTGATTGTGATTTGCAATCTTCCCTGCCGGCTTCTAACAAGCAAAGTCAATGGGGAAACTGACAGGAATTCAGAAGTTGCAATTATATGAGTTCCTCCTTTTACAACCTATGCACCCCACACTTAATAACGGTAACTGAGGACTGCCGTTGCTAAGCAGTATGTCATATGACATCACGTTTATAATGCATGGCTATTTGAATCCCGTTTACCATCATTAAGCAAGGTCTACCTGTATAATGCAAAAGAAATGGCTTGCATATGTGGTAGTTACTCTAAAAAAAAGTTGCCTTATATTCCTTCCTTCCTTCCTTCCTTCCTTCCCCACAAATGGGCTGTCAAACTGGAAAGACTAAAGTTGACTTACACTAAAAATTCAATGAAAACAGAATGCAAAAATATAACATGAAACAAGGCTATGGGAAAATACCTGCGGTAACAAGCAATTTCAGCCATCCTAATCAATCATTAAATCAAAACCATGAAATACCATGTCTCGTCATCCATTCAAAAATTGCTTTAATGCCTTTCTGAAACCGAGCATGAATAAGTTCAAATAGTTGTACAAGAGAACAATATTCGAGGACCACCCAAGATGGCATGGTTTAACTGAAAGGATCTAAAATAGGCCACTCTCTTAGATCTTATAGGACCAACAGATAAATTCAAGATGGCCCCATAGATAATCAGATCCAAATCCATGTGAGGTTTTGTTGTAGATGACAATCAGCATCTTGAATCCACTAACCGATGCAGTTCACGAAGCAGAAGTATAAGATAGATCAGAGGTCTCCAACCTTGACAATTTTACGACTTGTGGACTTCAACTCCCAGAATTCCTCAGCCAGCATGTGCTGGCTGAGGAATTCTGGGAGTTGAAGTCCACAAGTCGTAAAGTTGCCAAGGTTGGAGACCCCTGATATAAATGTACTGACTAACCCTAACCCTAACCCTAATTCTATTACCATTCACACAACAGCATTCTGAATCACCTGTAGCTTCCCTGTGGTCTTTGGTGCATTAGCTGCATTCTTTCCTAAAACGTAAGCTAATCACAGTGACTAAAGCCCTAGTCACCGTACAACTTGATTATTGCAAGGTCTTTAAGTGAGGGTGCCCTTGAAGACTACTTGGAAGCTTCAGCTGGTTCAGAATGCACTGGCAAGGGCAATGATATGCATGTCTCACTATGCCCACGTGACACCTTTGGTCTGCAAGTTTCACTGGTTACCAGTTTGCTTTCAGGTGCTTCAAGGTGCTAATTATGACCTATAAAAGCCTTACATTAGATACGGCCTGGTTATTTGAGGGACAGTCTATCACCTATGGTGTCTAATTGGCTGGAGGAGGGGTGAGAGGACATGGGAGTGGAGTTAAAAGAGGAAATCAGCCAAGAATCCCTATATAGCCACAAGTGGACTAAGTCCAAACCCTCTTTGAATTCCTTTGACCCTTGTCTGACTCCAAGAAGATGCTAACTATTAGTTGAGAAGATTTGTGTGCATAGGCATGAGTAGCAATAAATCAATTTTATTGAACCTTCATGTATGGGTCTGATCTTTCGTGATATGAACCAGTAGTTGGTATATTTCAGATCCCTTCAGTTAAAGAGAATTATTCCTTGGGATTCAAGAGAAGTGTCTTCCATCAGTTCTACTCTCTGAATGAAGCTTCCGCTGAGATCCCAATGGATCCCATCCTGATACAATTCTGAATCATCTTAAACTGTGCTTCTAGGCATTGGGCTGGGGTGGAAGGAGCCCCTTTTGAGATAGGTAGGTAGATAGAAATAAAAATAAACAGACAAATAAATAAATATGTATTGTTGACGGATTTGCCTTATTCCTAATTCTGTCTTATTCTATTTTTGTTGGTTTTATATTGCATTTTATTCTCTCTGTTATATTCTGAACTGCCCAGAGTCATTCTAGAACAGGGGTCCCCAACCTTTTGGACCTCAGGGACCACCAAGTTCATAATTTTAAATCCCGTGGACCACTAATACGAATCCAGCGCGCCGCTTGCTGAAGAGCCTGGACTCCCAGTGACGGGATGGGGTCCTTCAGGCACTCTCTCTCCTCTCTCTCTTTCTCCCGCCACCCCCACTCTCTCTCCCCCCTCTCTGAGTCCCAAGCAGCAGGAGACGAGGGCTGCTTTGTGCCACTGGCTGGGCAAATATACCGAGGTGGAATGCTGATTCTGCGCAAGTGCAAGTAGTGCTTCGCTCCCACAGCCTCCAGCCATTGCAATAGCTGCTTTGGCCAGCTTGCACTGCAGCTCCTCCACCAGGGTACACCAGCAAAAATACGAAGATTTCTACACAGACCATCAAAATTTTCTCATGGACCACCAGTGGTCCGCAGACCACCGGTTGGTGACCGCTGTTCAGGTGGCACCTAAATCCAATAAATTAAATTAAAGACTGGTCCATGTCAGCAAATTACAGTAATCCAAGTGAGAGGAGATTAAGGCAAGAATGATCATGCCCACGAAAAGGTGCAATTATTGAACAAAATGGATTTATGCAAAAGTGTCTTGGCGCAGCTACCTCTTGCCCTTACAACAAGAGCTAGGAATCCTGGAGGACCCACAGTTCCATCTGAAAAATGCAGCCCTACTGATATGGAGTCAGTCAAGCAAAATATATTTTTAAAGTTTCAGCAGATTTCCAAAGAGTCTTGTAAGTTTTATTTGCACTGAATTAGTACCTGAAAAACACTGGGCCAATTAGTTCTATTTTGGTAACCATGCAGTAGAATACATGGCGCACAATATAAATGGCTAGACCATGACATCCTCCTCCAAGAAAAACCTTTATTGTAGCAATGATTACATAACACAGAACTATAGAAATAAATAATTATTTCACCACTTGCAATCACAGAAAATAAATGGTGAACCATTCTGTACATTTTACTTTGTCTCTAAATCTCAACATAAACGCTTACATGCTATGTGTGTAGTAAATCATACCTCTGAACATAAAGAGAAAACAACCCCTATCACATCAAAGATATACATGCCTCTTGTCATATGGCAACCTTTTCTAGCAGATGTCTTGAACTAACAGTCCCCATAACCTCAAATCCAGCACATTTGAAAGCCACAAATCAGGGAAAGGTTCAGATCCTTTAGTATAAAAATTGTAAACTTACACATCTACTAAATGATTTCCCCCCACAATCAAGAATTCTCTCCCCAAAATTTCAGCAATGCAGAAAATCAAAACTCAAGCTTAATTAAAAACATAGCACAGGAATATTGGTGAACAACAAGAAAGAAGATCACAAAAAGTAGATAGATAGATAGAAGAAGAATGAACAAGCCCAGCCCCCAGTCTCAGAATCTGGGCGGGGGACTTTGGACCAGTCTCAGCCCAGAGTTTTCTTCTTCTATGGGGGAAAAGGAAAGGAGTTCCCTCTGGGTATTCCCCATCGGAAAGGGCGGGGTGTAAGTCTAAGAAACGCATCAACTAATGTCCGCAGCCTCTCTATACTAAACGTAACGGTCCCCAAATAGAAGCTCGTGGATCAGCAAGGCAGAGGAACTCCTCTGATCAGGGATCAAAGCCGGAGAGAAATCTGCTGCTGTGATCGAGCAAAAGGGAGCGTGGGAGTGGAGAAGTCCGGGGAACCCAGTTTCCAACCAAAGGTTCCACAGCCCAGTCCCAGGGGCGCAGCATCTTCGCCGCGTCCACCCTAGAGCACCACATAGAAATCCTTATGTGTGTGTGTGTGTTGTGTATGCAGCACCACGTAGCCCAGCTCGTCCGCCCAGGCCGATCCCCGCACGTCTTGCCATCCCCCACCCCGAGGATCCTCCCCGCGCGCCCGATCCCAGATGCGGCGCCCACGAACCCGAGGCGGTCTCCGGCCGGCTCCCCACGAAATCGGCGCGCGGAGGAAGAAGGGGCAGCAGCCCCCCCACCCCCCCACCCCAAGGTTAGGAGAAGCCCGCCGGTCCCGCCAGCCCAACCCGGACGCGCATCGCCCGTTCTTCCCGCGGGACACTCACACGGCCGGAAACGCCGTCAGGGCCGCGGCTGGACTCGCTCGGGAAAGCTCCCTTCTTCGCCTTGTCTGCTTTCCCGAATGGGGACAGACGCTTCGCCAGCCAGCCAGCCAGCCTCGCCTCGCCTGCCGCCCTCCGCCTCCGCCGCCTCGCCTCAGCGGAGGCGGGACCAGCCTCCCTGCCCGGGTTAGAAGTCTGGGGGAGGAGGAGGAGGAGGAGGGAGGGAGGGAGGAAGGAAGAGCTTCCCGCTTTGGAAGGCCCGCAGGCTCTTGCCGGCTTTGCCTTCCTTGCGGTGGCACGAAGCGGCTGCTGAACCTCCCGAAGGTAAAAGCAAAGGGAGCCCTTGAGATGCCGTGTCCGTCCTCGATGTAAACTCCGAGCTACCTTCCGAGAGCGCTTGGCGGGGAGTGAAGTTCCCAGATTTTGGTGGACTTGCGAGTTGACCAGCTCAGAAGCCCCGAGTAGTTTAGCAAACAAAACTGAGGGTCGTTTTGGGCTGCGAAACCTAGCTTGATACTTAATGGCTTGAAGCTACTTGTGATGTTAATCAAGTGAATCTCCTCATACAGCAAATATGGTTGGCTTTGTGTGTGTGTGTGTGGGGTGTAATACACATATGCACACACGTGTGTGTGTATATATGCATATACATATGTGTATAAAAAGGTAAAGGTTTCCCTAGCACATATGCGCTAGTCATTCCCGACTCTAGGGGCAGTGCTCATCTCCATTTCAAAGCCAAAGAGCCAGCACTGTCTGAAGATGTCTCCATGGTCATGTGGCCGGCATGACTCAACGCCAAAGGCGCACAGAACACTGTTACCTTCCCACCAAAGGTGGTCCCTATTTTTCTACTTGCATTTTTTTTTATGTGCTTTCAAACTGCTAGGTTGGCAGAAGCTGGGACAAGTAACGGGAGCTCACCCCGTTACGCGGCACTAGGGATTCGAACCGCTGAACTGCCGACCTTCCAATCAACAAGCTCAGCAACTTAGCCACTGAGCCACCCCATCCCTACATATATATGTAGGTATATCAGTGGTGAAATTGCCTTCGCTACTGGTTTGGCAATTGCCATCGCTACTGGTTTGGGAATGGGAGCCTGCACGCCTCTTCTGCGTATGCACAGAGCCTTCTGCACACGCACAGAGGGTCAAAAAGGGACGTAATGACATGCTGGTGGGTGGGCGGAGCCTCCCGCTGCCGGTGCCACTGGTTTGCACCAGCCGGATAGATCCAGCTGGATTTCACCGCTTGTATATATGTGTATAAAAAGGTAAAGGTTTCCCTAGCACATATGCGCTAGTCATTCCCGACTCTAGGGGCAGTGCTCATCTCCATTTCAAAGCCAAAGAGCCAGCACTGTCTGAAGATGTCTCCATGGTCATGTGGCCGGCATGACTCAACGCCAAAGGCGCACGGAACACTGTTACCTTCCCACCAAAGGTGGTCCCTATTTTTCTACTTGCATTTTTTTTTATGTGCTTTCAAACTGCTAGGTTGGCAGAAGCTGGGACAAGTAACGGGAGCTCACCCCGTTACGTGGCACTAGGGATTCGAACCGCTGAACTGCCGACCTTCCGATCAACAAGCTCAGCGACTTAGCCACTGAGCCACCCCATCCCTACATATATATGTAGGTATATCAGTGGTGAAATTGCCTTCGCTACCGGTTTGGGAATTGCCTTCGCTACTGGTTTGGGAATGGGAGCATGCACGCCTCTTCTGCGTATGCACAGAGCCTTCTGCACAGCACAGAGGGTCAAAAAGGGATGTAATGACATGCCGGTGGGTGGGCGGAGCCTCCCACTGCCGGTGCCACTGGTTTGCACCAGCCGGATAGATCCAGCTGGATTTCACCGCTTGTATATATGTGTATGTATATATCTTTATGTACCTAGTCCTTGATTTACAGCCACAATTGAGCCCAAAATTTCTCTTGCTAAACAAGACCGTTGTTAAGTGAGCTTGGTCCCTTCTTATGACTTTTCTTGCCACAGTTGTTAAGTGAGTCGCTGCAGTTAAGGTAGTAATACGGTCGTAAAGTGAATCTGGCTTCCACATTGCTTGTCAGAAGGTTGCAAAAGGGGATTGATCATATGACACTGCAACCGTCATAAATATTAGTCAGTTGCTAAGCATCTGAATTTTGATCATGTGACCACGGAGATGATTCAAATGTCATAAGTGTAACAAATGATCATAGGTAACTTTTCAGTGCTGTTGTAACTTCAAACAGTCATTAAATGAACTGTTTTAAGTCAAGGACTACCTGTATGTTATGTGTATATATGTATATATACATATACAGTAGTGGCCAAAATTCTGGAAACCTTTTGGGAAAAATATATTTTTGAGGTTTGATGGATAATAACACCACTTTTTTGGGGGGGAATTTCAAGATAATCATATTCCACTGCTGGAATGGCCTGGGAATAGCCCAGACCTTAACCCAATTGAAAATTTATGGAACCAACTAAAGAAATTAGTTAGTCAGAAGTGACCCAGCAATAAAACCCAGTTAATAGAAGCAATCATTCAATCTTGGTTGCACATTATAACAGCTGCAGAATTAAAAGACTTGGTTTACTCCATGGGAAGATGTTGTAAGGCTGTAATTCATGCTAAAGGTTACCCAACTAAGTATTGACTGACGTGATAATTTTTGTATATCTCATTTTTTTTATGGTGATCATTTTTTTATATCTCATTTTTTCTACGTTTCACTTTTCTTCTTTATACTGTAACTGCTATTCTAATAGCAAATCCTTCATAAAAGTTACTGCATTACATTCTTGATTAAATTATCTTTCCATTGATGTATAATTTTATGGTACTACTCCAAAAAAAGTGGTGCTATTTAGCTAGTTGTAGAAAATACACTTTTCCAAAAGGTTTCCATAGTTTTGGCCACTACTATAGGTACACATATATGCATACATATCTACCTACCTACCTATCTATTTATCTATATCAATATATACACACATGTAGCCGTGATAGAAATAAATCAGAATGAATGTACAAATATCCTGATAAAATAGGAACGTATCATAAATAAATGAATACTCCCCTGTATCAGAGGAAACTTTTGTATAGCTTCAGACTGTAGTTTATGTAAACAATTCAGCTGAAAAATAATTTGGAAACCACAAAAGAAATGAGGTTAACACATGTGAGGCAGCATTCTGTACTTCATCCTTGAATTTGTTTCCTCAGCAATGACCTTGCAAAATTGGAAAGCAAAACTAAAGATAATTTTGTTTTTCATATGTCTCCCATAAGATCTGTCTGACCAGTTAGGCGCCACTCTGGTTTTCTTCTATTAGATAATGCTATTCTTAGGACTCTCAAAAAGTCCACTCTCTGGAGCAGCTCTCAGTATCCCCTAAGATCTGGATGCCTCACCCACCACCACCACTGGTTCAGAAGAGCCTCTTCACCCAGATCTTTGGTGAGGGAGAGCTCTCCCTTCATCACATTTGCCATCTTATTTCTTTTATTTATTTCATTTTTAGTTTCTTTGTTTAATTGTTGCCAGCTGCCCAAAGTCATTGGGAGTTTGGCGGCATACAGGTAATCCTCAATTTTCAACCAGTCATTTAACGACTGAACTTATTACCGACCTCGCACACACACACACCCCACAGTTACATGGCTGCATTTTGGATACAGTCCAACCAGTCTGCATTTGCAGCTATTTGCAGCACCTATGGTTGGATGACTGCAGTCGGTGACGATTTCCCCCCAGAAATTAGCATATGCTTTCAGTTCCTGAAAAAATATGCCCAATAGGGGACATTGGTTTCATATCGTGATCACAATTTATGAACATAATTGCCAGGCTCAATGATGGTAATAAGTTGAGGACTACCTATGCAAATTTAATAAATTATCATTAACATCATAATTGTCAGCCAATTTTTCTATGTTACTAGGTACAGATTGTTCAAAAATAAAACAAAAGGCTCATAAGTTTTGCTTTAATCATTATTAGCATGAATCTCCAGTTGCTTCAGGGGACATGACAAATAACAGGGAAAGGAACATAGATAATGCTATTCAATTGTTAGTCATCATGAGCCACTGAATTCAGGAGGAATTTGCTTTCAATCTGATAAAGCCTAAACACAATTTTCTATGATCTTATACACACGTACTTGAGATATCCCACTGAAACTGAACTGGGAGTTTAAATAAACATGCAAGAGAATCACCAAAACCAAGATGATAACAACAGATTAATCCCAAACAAAACATCAGACAACATGCTTAATTTCTTATATTTATAATTGCAGTAGTTGGAAATCATTTCAACTCAGTTTAAACATCATAATGGTTTGTTTAATCACAACCAAAGGAAGGCTCCAGTACACAGCAGATTGTTACAATACTGTATCATCTTACTTTTGGATAGATCCATTTCATTTCCTCATTGTTAGAATCTACAGCACCTAAGTTTAATGCCACACGGATTGATGACAACTCTAAAACATTGATCGTACATATTTGTAGGAATTTAGATGATTCTTAGATTGGAATGGGTAATAATTATGTACTTCTCATGTGTGTGTGTGTGTGTGTGGGCAGTTATGCTCCTTGGTTTGTTCCAATTCTTATATAGTGCCTCAATATTCGTAAAGAATTCAAAGAGTAAAATATATCTCATGTTCTTTATCCCAAGGTCTCCAGAACATGTGATTAAAAAGAAACTATATTTCCCTATAACTTTACCCTGTTGTATCCTCAGATGGCTGGAAGTGAAGAAAAGCCCATTGCTTGGTGAAACTGAAAGAACAAAGTGCAGAAGTTGATTTGCTATTTAAATAAATTTTAAAAAACCGTAATATGTCAATAGACAATACCAACTCAGTGTAAATAAGTTGAAAAGAAGTAACAGCCTTTTATCTACTGTAGGAAGTTAGCACCCACCCCCCTCCAAAAAATGAAATATTCTAGGAAATATTAAAAAGGCACAATATTATACCTCCTTGGATGAGAAATGGAAAAACATGTTTTTAGGCACTCTCAATAGCCCATAGCAGATGTCAGCACTTAAGAGATAAAGAATTAATGAATGAATGAATGAATGAATAGAATTTATTTATTTATTGGCCAAGTGTGATTGGACACACAAGGAATTTGTCTTGGTGCATATGCTCTCAGTGTACATAAAAGAAAAGATACGTTCATCAAGGTACAACATTTACAACACAATTGATGGTCAATATATATAAATATATATAATATATAAAGAGAGAGATAGGTCTATTCATAAGCAAATGCCGTCACCCAAGATTCAACAAAGATAGAATTAGCCCTTAGCCCTAATAGGAATTGCCCCAAACTGTCTTCATTACAACATTATCCAGCAAAATTCAACCAGGTCTGGGACTCAAAAGACAACCTACAAAGTTATTAATTAATTATTATTATTTATTATTATTATTATTATTATTATTATTATTATTATTATTATTATTTATTTATTTATTATTATTTATTATTATTATTATTAGTTACCCCTGCATGGCCCCATGGGAGTCTGATAATGAATCAGAATAGGTAAAGGTAAAGGTTCCCCTCGCACATATGTGCTAGTCGTTCCCGATTCGAGGGGCAGTGCTCATCTCTGTTTCAAAGCCGAAGAGCCAGCACTGTCCAAAGACATCTCCTTGGTCATGTAGCCAGCATGACTAAATGCCAAAGATCAATGGATCAATCAGATCAATCAGAATGCAATCTATCAATAAATATAATCAGTCAGAACCAGACCAATCAGAATACAAGCTCAAATTCAAAGCCCAACAGAGGGTATAAATCTATCTATCTCACACATGTGCTTTTTTGCCCAGGACCTCAAAACCATATGGTCCTGTCCACCATTAAACCATCTAGGTTCAGTTCCAAGTGGGGAGAAAGGCACTGGAAACATGGAGACTGCTTGAAAAGATGGTTCACTAAGTGTTGTATTTTTATTCTTGATGAATGTATTTTATTCTCCTTATATGCACTGAGAGCATATACACCAGACAAATTCCTTATGTGTCCAATTACACTTGGCCAATAAAAAAATCTATTCTATTCTATTCTATTCTATTCTATTCTATTCTATTCTATTCTATTCTATTCTATTCTATTCTATTCTGTTGTCAGACTCCCATGGGGCCATACAGGGTTAACTTTGTAGGTTGTCTTTTGAGTCCCAGGCCTGGTTGAATCTTGCTGAGTGATGCTTGAAGAGGGTTTGGGGCAATTCATATTATGGCTGAGGGCTAATCCTACCTTTGTTGGATCTTGGGTGAGGGCTTTTGCTTATGAATAGACCTATCTATCTCTATCTCTTAAGTGCTGACATCTACTGTAGGCTATTGAGAGTGTGGGGACTATTAAGAGTGAGTCTGCTTCCTGCCTCAAATGGACATGTTTGTCCATTTCTCATCCAGGGAGGTATAATATTCTGCCTTTTTAATATTTCCTAGAATATTTCATTTTTCTAGGAGAGGGATGGGTGCTAGCTTCCTACACAACTTTGACTCAAACATTCACAGAGGTGTTTGTATCTGGAACTTGGGAGAAAAACTGACAGATCCAGCAAAATATTAAAATGCAGCAATATTACATTGACCATAAGTAGAACTACAACTTTCCCAGCTGCAACAGATAGAAGTGAAAGTTGGATCATTAGAAGGGATGACAGAATTAATGTCTTTAAATTATGTTGAGAGATGCCTTGGATCACAAAATAAATTTGAAGGGATATAAATTTGGAAGTCTAACCTGCTCAAGCAGGAAACCTCACTTGGGACCAGTGGTGGGATTCAGCCAGTTCGCACCACTTCGGGAGAACCGGTTGTTAACTTTCAGAGCAGTTTGGCGAACTGGTTGTTGGAAGAAATCATTAGGGCAGAGAACCGGTTGTTAAATTACTTGAATCCCACCACTGCTCGGGACTGATAAAATTAGATAAAACAAGGTCAGACAGCTCCCCATAAGCACTAAATACGAGGCTAAATTTTTTGATATTTTGGACACAGTGCCTAGACAAGCCTCACTGGCGACACCCTTGATGCCTGGCAGAAAAGAAGGCAACCAAATAAAGGTCAACAAAACTGGGTTCATACAACCCACAATAACATATGTATCAGTTTACAGTGACTCAAGGAAAGAGTTATTGAATTGTAAAATCCTGGTGAAATGGCGTGCTGGCAACACTGGCCTCCATCTACTTTTGTAACAGTAGTTGCAGATAAGAGTTAGAATTATCTAAAACCACAACAAACATATATCAAACCAGTAGAAAAGTGTGCCTTCATAGGTTGTGGGTGCTCCCATCACTGGAGGCTTTTTAAAAGGTCTGAACATCAATTTGTTTGAAATGGCATAGGGTCGGACTAGAACAGGGGTCTCCAACCTTAGCAAATTTAAGCTTTGCTGGCTGGGGGATCCTGGGAGTTGAAGTCCACCAGGCTTAAAGTTGCCAAGGTTGGAGACCCCTGGACTAGAACGGGGGTCTCCAACCTTGGTCCCTTTAAGACTTGCTGGCTGAGGGACTCTGGGAGTTGAAGTCCACAAGTCTTAAAGAGACCAAGGTTGGAGACCCCTGGACTAGAAGACCTCCAAGATTCCTTTCAACTCTGATGATGATTACGATTGTCCTAATGCCTAACCAAGAAAGACCAAAACGTGAACCAAAAAGGAGGAAAATTGCAACATCCAAAGCCTCTGATCGCTTTCCACAATTTTCAGAATTATTTGGGGGGTGCCGGTGGGGACTGTTTGATTTCAACGTATGATTTCCTCCCTTAGTCCTCCGATAGCCGCTTTAAAGTTAGAAACCGGAAGTGCAGGCTGCGTATGACGCTCACATATTTATCTCTATGGTATTTACAAGCGCCTCAAACTGATGGCTCGAAAACGAGAGACTTCTCTTAAAACACAGGGAGTGCCCCCTCTCCCGCCTCCCGCACTGGAGGGACATTACTTCCGGCTACATCTCTCTTGTCACGCGCAGTTCCTTCGATTTGCCCCCCTCCCCCCTTGAAATGACAGATGGGGGAAAAAGGCGAGGGCATTGTCATGGCAACTCCCTAGAAGCAGGCGGAAGAGCCAATCGGATGGACGTTTTAACGGAGGAGAGGAGATGACGTCACGAGGAGGACTCGGCGTATACTGATTTCGCGCGGGAGATTTAGTCGGCTTTATTACACGGACTGTGGCTGGTCGGTGAGTAGTTTTTTTTGAATGGATTCCCCTCTTGTTTAGGTGATGATGTCACACCGTTTGTGATTCTACACGCGCTTTATTTATTAGTTAGTTTGACTGAATTCTAGAGTGTTTTCTTTTATACAAGTAAAGCACCCAAATCCTGTGGTGGTCCATTTCTGCCTCTTTAATCTGCCTCCGGGGTCCCTAGTTTTCTCGGACAAGCAAACTCAACGAGGAAGCCATATTCACTTAACAATCAGGTCACTAACTTAACAACTGCAGTGATTCACTTAGCAACTGTGGCAAAAAAGGGGCCGGAATAGCTCAGGCTGTTAAGAAGCCTGTTATTAAGAACACAGTAGCCTGCAATTACTGCAGGTTCAAGCCCGGCCCAAGGTTGACTCAGCCTTCCAACCTTTATAAGGTAGGTAAAATGAGGACCCAGATTGTTGGGTGGGCAATAAGTTGACTTTGTAAAAAAATATACAAATAGAATGAGACTATTGCCTTATACATTGTAAGCCGGCCTGAGTCTTCGGAGAAGGGCGGGATATAAATGTAAACAAAAACAAAAAAAAAGGTTATAAAATGGGGCAAATCTCACTTAACAAATGTCTCGCTTAGCAACAAAAAGTTTGGACTCAATTGTGGTAGTAATTCGAGGAGTACTTGTATTCTCCTCTGTCGGCTATTTGCCTCTCTTCAGAGGTGTTGTGACCATAAGACCTCCTTCCAACAGATACAAAAAGTACTAACTTTGATAACATGATTCCTCCTCCTTCTGAAGTGAGGCAGGGAGTATTCACACAATTCTTCTTCTTCTTGTGTCTTATCCATCATCGGATGTTGGCGATCATGTTGGCAATTCAAACAATGCTCTACTAAAATGCATCTGCCAAATCTATTAGCTGAGCTGAATTCATCCATTGTGGTTCAATATATTGTATGGAATCATGTGGTTGGATTAAGTGCGAAGCTATGGATTATTTGTCCTTGTCTGGGCATATTTGGCCAATACAGATAATATAGTAATAAAGGTGACTGTATTAATTTAGCAAATCATATTTCTTTTAGTCATAAGTGTCTAGGCATTTAGGGTCAGATGTGGTTTACAGGCTTCATTCTTGTTGCTTCTTTTATACTAGTATTTAGTTGCTAGCCAAGGAATAAAAGAAATTAGGGTTTTTGCTGTAACAATATAGGAGGAACTTAGTCTCAATTCGGGGTGAAATGTAAAATTTGTTACTAATGGTTCTGTGGGTGTGGCTTGGTGGGCATGGTGATGTGACTGGGTGGGCATGATCAACTTTTTTTTTTAACTTTTAAAAGCATTTTTTCGGCTGAAGAAAAAATGTTTTTAGAAGTTAAAAAAAACCTGATGATCACACGGCTCAGCTGGGCATGGGCGGGGTGGGGGTGGGCAGGGATTTTTGCTACTGGTTCTCCGAACCACCCGCCGCCATTGCTACTGGATCAGGCGATCCGGTCCGAATCGGGTGCATTTCACCCCTGGCCTCAATCTACTTTTATTAAAGTATTTGTGGGCAGGAATCTAACTTCCTCTTGACTATATTTTCCCTTTGAGGGCAGCAAAGAGATTTTGAATGGAGGCTGTTCATTTTACTGTACAATAAAGATGTCCTCAAGTTGAGTTCAATTCCTGGTGACTGTCTCATGCCATTTCCTTGCCAGTGTCCTGATTTTTACAAAATGTAAAATTTGAATTGCTTTTATAATTCTGTAGCTGTGGTTGGGGAGAAAATCATAACGTCAAATACATGTAACCAAGCCTAGAAGCAACTTAATCCCAGAATAAAACTTGTATTCTTATATAATATATGTAATGAATATTCTGGTTCATGTTTATCTTTTTCTGTCTTGATTGTTCATTTCATATTTTATTAAAAAGTTTTGCAATATTCTTTATAGGTTTATGTGGAAAAAATGCAGTTTTCTTCAAATGTCAAACGGGGAACTTTGAAATTGGGGGATAAACAAGAGTCATATCCTCTTAGTGTCCAGTTCTATCTGCAGCCCCCTACTGAAAATATTTCTCTGATGGAGTTCGAAAGTTTTGCAGTTGATAGATTAAAATGTGAGTATATAGAGTATATAACACAAAATAGTTTTTTAAAATTATATGTAGTTTTTCAGAAGGATCCAAGTTCATATTTTGGTGGAATTGCATATTTCTTCATCTTTTTCGTAGTTACAGAACTAATACATTTTGAATTCTGTTTGATACGATAGCATTCACAATACATGTGATTACTATAATCTGGTTCTTAGTGCTAGAATATATTCGTTGCATGAAAGTAGTATTTTCAGATACTGTATGTTTTAATCACTTCTCCATTGTCATATTTCAACACTCCTTTCTGGTTTTTGCAGTACTCAAAGCAGTTGAAAACTTGGGTGTGAGTTATGTGAAAGGTAGTGATTCTTACCAAGAAAAACTACAGTCGGAACTTCGACACCTTAAATTTCCATATTATGTAAGTAGAAGTGAATAATATGCCCTTGATGCTTGTCACCCAGAATAAAATAAAATACCATTTGACGAGAGAACCAATTTAAATGGGTCTTGGATATAATGTGATTTTTACCTTTGAATTTGGCGTTTCCTCCTGTACTTTCAAATGATTATTGTGTACCTGGTTCCAATTGATGGCCCTTGTAATAAAACCTGCAGTTAGCCCTGTTGTTGCCTGCATCAATGACTGGCTTTTTAACATTTCATGTAGCAAAGTGTTGGATCAGTAGAATGCAGAATTGTAGAAAAGAAAATGTAGATTAGAATTATGCTTTCCTTTTCCCTTCATCCATTACATCCTTGCCTGGTAGACTCCTGAACTACCCAAAATACTTTTCCAGAGAGTTCAGGTGATAGTCGAACAGGACAATCTCTGTGTGTTAGGTGTACAATACGGTGGTTGGTGTTATTGGCCCACATTAGACAAAAGTGTCTTATAAAAGTTTTTTCCCCAATTGCAATTAATAAAATACAACTTGAGCTGTCTTATACCTTGATTCTCTAAATAATGTTTTGAAGGGAGGAAGTTGCAGGAGATTGGAAATATATGAGGGAAGAGGAAAATGTAAATATCTGAGCTTGCCTTCTGTTTACATGGTGATGTTACTATTAATATATCGTATGCTACGCTGGATGTGATGCAGGTTTTGTTTTACTGCTATATTCTTTTCTAACTAGGCTTTGATTGAAGATGATTATGATGCAAGAAGAAAAGATCATATTTCTCATTTTATACTGCGCCTTGCCTACTGCCAATCGTAGGTACTATTTGTCTAGTGATTATACGATCTGGTTGTTAAAACCTATAGTGTATTATGATTTTCAGATGTATTTGATATTGTATATATTTTGTGGTTTCCAAAATGGCTAGAAAAATCTCTGTAAGTGGATATGGCAGGAGAAAGAAAGTAAGTGTTTTATTTGCAGATAATATTATTAAAACGCTGTGTTATATGGCCTGAATCCCAGCAATTCTGGGTGATTCACAAATTAAAAACACAGGAAAAAAACATCATTAAGACAAAGAAACGTGCCAAAATTGGGCAGAAATAAAGATATAGGAACTTCACTTACCTACCTCAAAGTCTGGGTGAAAAGCCAGGTCTTTCATCCAGAAGTTTTATTTATTTATTTTTTATTTATTTATTAAATTTTTATGCACCCATCTTCCCTAGAAGGTGACACCAGGTACCTTACAAGTTATAAAACAACTAAAAGATAATTAAAATATTAAAACTACTGAGATTAAATTATCATTAAAAACTACTAAACTGGAAGCTAAAAGACGCAAGAGATGGACAGGATAGGGATTAGGTCTTCTTGCCCCATTAACCACCTTCAGTGATGAGCTTCCCCTGGGGGCCCAGGCCAACCAGCAAAGCCAGATTTTAATACCCTTCTAGCAGAAGTTACAGGTGGTAGAGTCTCAAATAATAAAGCCCTATGCCAGGGGTGTCAAACTCTATTTCATTGAGGGACATATCAGGGTTGTGTTTAACCTCAGAGGGCCGGGGGTGGCAGTTTGGCCAGGCATAGGTGTGACCATGGCGGGCATGGCCAGGCTGACATCACTTGTGTCAGGGGCACCTGTGGTGGCCAAGTGCTAAGGCAGAACTTCCCTGAGAAGTCCTCCCTCACTCATCATAATCTCCCTCCATTCTTCCTTTTCTTTTTCCTTCCCTCTTCATTCTCCTTTCTTCTTCCTTCCCCTCTTTCCTATTTTTCCTTCCTTGCTCTTTTCCTATCTTCCCTTTTTCTTTCTCTTTCTCTTTCCCTTTCTCCTTTCCTGTCCCTTCTTGTATATTCAAATGTAAAGGGGAAAACATTTCTCCTTTTGTTTTGCTTTTAGTTTGTTTTGCTAGCCCTCTGCCAGTGAATGCGCCCCATTTTTGGCCTCCTGCAGCCAGCCCCCCCCCCCCCCCGCTCCATTTTCACTTGCAAAGGCACTGCAGGCCGGTCCTTTGCTGTTTCAGGGCCAGCCCCGCAAGCCAGATCTAAGCACCCTGTGGACTGGATCCGGCCCACGGGCCTTGAGTTTGACACCCTTGCTTTATGCTACATACAGCTTTATAAGTAACAGCCAGCACTTTGGCTATAGGTGTAGTCTTCCTTAAATATAATACCTCTTAAGTTGTTGCTGTTATAATGCATGATTTCTGAAAAAAATGGAAATCATTTATTGTTGTGAGGGGAAAGTTGTTTTTCTTTGTCAAAAGATCAATAAAACCCTATAAGTAATATTTAATTGTCCAAGAGATAATCCCGCATGCTCTTTTAAATACACATAGTCCTCAACTTATGACTACAATTGAACCCAAATTTTTTATTGTTAAGTAAGACAGTTGTTAAGTGAGTTTTGTCCCGTTTTATGACTTTTCTTGCCACAGTTGTTAAGTGAATCACTGCAGTTGTTAAGTTAGTGGCACAGTTGTTAAGTGAATCTGGTTTCCCTAATTGATTTTGTCAGAAGGCTGCGAAAGGGGATCACATGACCCAGGGAGACTGCAACCGACATAAGTATAAGCCAGTTGTCAAGAGTCCAAATTTTGATCATGTGACTATGGGGATGCTGCAACGGTTGTAAGTGTGAAAAAGGGTTATAAGTCACTATTCAGTGCTGTTGTAATTTTAAATGGTCACTAAACAAATGGTTGTAAATTGAGGACCATCTTTATATGGATGCACACTTCAATAAGCATCTTGAAACAATTTTCACAGGCAAATAAGCACTGTTTTACGACTTTTTTTCTCTCTTTCTTTCGGAAGCTGTAGGTAGAATCTGTGTTTAAGCCTATATTGGGGAAAGTTATGGCTTAAAAGTTAGATAGCTCAAATTGAAAAAATTGTTATAGTTCTACAAGTTATCAGAAGAATCCTGGTTTTTCACAACACCAGGAGTTTCGGCAACATTTTAATAAGCAATAGAATAGAATAGAATAGAATAGAATAGAATAGAATAGAATAGAATAGAATTTATTGGCCAAGTGGACACACAAGGAATTTGTTTTGGTGCATATGCTCTCAGTGTACATAAAAGAAAAGAAAAAGAAAAAAATACCTCCATCAAAGGTATAATAATAATAATAATAATAATAATAATAATAATAATAATAATAATAATAATAATAAGCATTATGTTGTTGCCTTTAGGATTTAGCATCAGATGCTTATAATAAATGTTTAATTCTTCAGATAACCTTTTTGTATCATGTGGTTTCCTAATTTTAAATTGGTTCACAACAAGTCGAAACAGGCATAATTTTATAATATATGTGAGAATGTGGTCTGTTAGAGATTTTAGTAGTTCAGCAGTGCCACCAAGAGGCAAAACTTTACATTGTCACTGTTTTTATTTATAACTATTTGATACTGTACTTTGCTTTCACAATTATTTGTTCTTCATTTTTTTGTCTGTGAACAAAATAGAACACTATTGCTGACTATATATTTGGCATATTCAATATGTAAGTTTAAACAAAATGTTGCTATAAAAAGTTTTTTTCTATGTGTTATTTCACAGATTTTTATTGACTGTAAAAATATTACAATTGATTTTAAAAATAATTTGTTTTATATATATAACTATATATAATATAGTTATATATAACTATATTGGTATTATATAAACTACTTTAAAAAAAAAATCTTAAGTTATCAAGATGGAGAAAAAATTAAATTATCTGAAAAAACAATGGAAAGAGGAAAAATAACCCAAGGAAATAGGAAAAAAACAAACTCCTCTATTATTCCTTTTTTTCTATATTGTGACTTTATTTTAAACAAAAATTTAAACCTAGATTATATAGAAGCATATGGTCCAGTCTTGCTTGTCGGAAAGTACAGAGTTCATACAGTACAAAGGGTGGTCTTTACAGACTGGGATACTGTATAGCCGAACTTCTATGAGTACATGATAACATGGGTCAATTATCCAAGTATAATATATTCAAAGGTTTTCATAGTTTGAAAGATTCGATATTTGAGAAATATAATTTAACAAAATATTAATATTTCCTTCTCTATTTTTATCATAAGACACATATCTAATATTCCATAAAGCCTAAAGATATTATTTGGGTAATATAGGATATTTTGATTCTGTAATTCAATTTCTTGGGTATGTCCAAATTTATTTTTTATTTTTTAAAAAATGGTAATAGTAGATTGCCATTTTTATAGAAGGCTTAATACCTAATGATCTTTTAGAGAGTGGAAGGGCATCAGGGCCAAACAGTAGAAATAAACATTTGAATTCTGCTTTTCTAAGTACATTCTGCTTTTGTACAATTTCTTGCATGGTTGAACAAAATAATCATTTTAAAATTATATCCTGTATTCATAAAATATCAGTCTCCAGCTCATTATTGTCTTATAGGACTTAGAAACTGTACTTTGTTCCAATTTTAAATTCTGTCTGTAAAGATAGAAAATTAAATGTAGTGAATAAACTTTTTCTATCTCATTGAAATTAAGGCTCTAGAGAAACACTGATTTATTGCATGTGTCTAAATCAACTGCATTTCATTATGCGTTCATTGTTTGATTATAGGGAGGAACTTAAGAGATGGTTTATCCAACAAGAAATGGACCTCTTCCGTTATAGATTTAATCAGCTATCTCGTCCGTTAGTTGAAAAGTTTCTTCGGTATGCTAACCTGGGATATGATATTGTAAGTACTGTATATTTGAATAACTCCATAATAGGTTTTAGTTTCAAAACTCTTACAAAAAGTATATATGAGAATGCAAAAATAATTGCTGTCGTTGGACTCCTGTTCATTTTGATCTGCTATTTTTCATCATATTTAGTGACGTAGTGAAACTGAGATTCTGATTGACCTAGACATAAGTGTATTGTCATCTTCCTGAGTGTTGAATTGTGATGGAACTGTGTATTATAGATTATGGCTATAAAACAGGGGTGAAATCCAGCAGGTTCTGACATGTTCTGGAGAGCCGGTAGTGGAAATTTTGAGTAGTTCAGAGAACCGGCAATGCAACCTCTGGCTGGCCCCAGAGTGGGGCGGGAATGGAGATTTTGCAATATCCTTCCTCCAGGAGTGGGGAGGGAATGGGGATTTTGCAGTATCCTTCCCCTGCCATGCCCACCAAGCCACGCCCACAGAACCAGTAGTAAAAAAAATTGGATTTCACCACTTTCATAATATGGCATATAGATTCGATTTCTGTTCTGTTATTTTTGAGAATAATTGTGAGTTACAATTATTACTATTCTTATTGGGTATTATAGAACAGGAATTAGAAAATAAATATGGTAAATTAATATTGTATAATCTGTGGCAAGATTATTGTGTGCAAAAAGTTGGAAAAGCAATGAAATTCCTGCAGTGGAAGATCGAATTATAAAATAATTTTTTGGGGAAAAAATTTATTTGTTTTTATAAAACTTTTTCAAAAAAAAAAGAATTATAAAATAAACTGAACTTTCAGAAATGGAGAAGCTGACCAGTCTGGTCACAAAAAACATGACAATTAAAAAAAAAAAAGACTGGAAACTTTATCTGGACTTTTTGTTGAAAGAAGAAAAATTGAACTGAATTATTTCAGGATTTAGGAATTAAAAATTGACAAGAATGATGAGGAAAAGAATAAGATGATTATTTATAGAAAAAAGAGTAGAAGGTATATCTATATGTTTTCATTCCCTTTTTTCTGTTTTATATATATTTATTGTATTGAACAATTATAATTTACACACACATACAGAGTCTATGTGTGTATGAGAGAGAGAAGGGGGAGAGGGAGAGGGAGAGGGAGAGAGAAAGAGAATAATGGTAAATTACCCTGTATTTAACTAGAGGGAAGAAACAAGTTCTTTTTTAAAAACTAATTTTTTTTTGTTTACATTTATATCCCGCCCTTCTCCGAAGACTCGGGGCGGCTTACATTGTGTAAGGCAATAGTCTCATTCTATTTGTATATTCTATTTGTATATCTAAAAATGGTAATAGTAGATTGCCATTTTTATAGAAGGCTTAATACCTAATGATCTTTTAGAGAGTGGAAGGGCATCAGGGCCAAACAGTAGAAATAAACATTTGAATTCTGCTTTTCTAAGTACATTCTGCTTTTGTACAATTTCTTGCATGGTTGAACAAAATAATCATTTTAAAATTATATCCTGTATTCATAAAATATCAGTCTCCAGCTCATTATTGTCTTATAGGACTTAGAAACTGTACTTTGTTCCAATTTTAAATTCTGTCTGTAAAGATAGAAAATTAAATGTAGTGATTAAACTTTTTCTATCTCATTGAAATTAAGGCTCTAGAAACACTGATTTATTGCATGTGTCTAAATCAACTGCATTTCATTATGCGTTCATTGTTTGATTATAGGGAGGAACTTAAGAGATGGTTTATCCAACAAGAAATGGACCTCTTCCGTTATAGATTTAATCAGCTATCTCGTCCGTTAGTTGAAAAGTTTCTTCGGTATGCTAACCTGGGATATGATATTGTAAGTACTGTATATTTGAATAACTCCATAATAGGTTTTAGTTTCAAAACTCTTACAAAAAGTATATATGAGAATGCAAAAATAATTGCTGTCGTTGGGCTCCTGTTCATTTTGATCTGCTATTTTTCATCATATTTAGTGACGTAGTGAAACTGAGATTCTGATTGACCTAGACATAAGTGTATTGTCATCTTCCCTGAGTGTTGAATTGTGATGGAACTGTGTATTATAGATTATGGCTATAAAACAGGGGTGAAATCCAGCAGGTTCTGACATGTTCTGGAGAGCCGGTAGTGGAAATTTTGAGTAGTTCAGAGAACCGGCAATGCAACCTCTGGCTGGCCCCAGAGTGGGGTGGGAATGGAGATTTTGCAATATCCTTCCCCCAGGGTTGGGGAGGGAATGGAGATTTTGCAGTATCCTTCCCCTGCCATGCCCACCAAGCCACGCCCACAGAACCAGTAGTAAAAAAAATTGGATTTCACCACTGCCATAATATGGCATATAGATTCGATTTCTGTTCTGTTATTTTTGAGAATAATTGTGAGTTACAATTATTACTATTCTTATTGGGTATTATAGAACAGGAATTAGAAAATAAATATGGTAAATTAATATTGTATAATCTGTGGCAAGATTATTGTGTGCAAAAAGTTGGAAAAGCAATGAAATTCCTGCAGTGGAAGATCGAATTATAAAATAATTTTTTGGGGAAAAAATTTATTTGTTTTTATAAAACTTTTTCAAAAAAAAAAAGAATTATAAAATAAACTGAACTTTCAGAAATGGAGAAGCTGACTAGTCTGGTCACAAAAAACATGACAATTAAAAAAAAAAAAGACTGGAAACTTTATCTGGACTTTTTGTTGAAAGAAGAAAAATTGAACTGAAATATTTCAGGATTTAGGGATTAAAAATTGACAAGAATGATGAGGAAAAGAATAAGATGATTATTTATAGAAAAAAGAGTAGAAGGTATATCTATATGTTTTCATTCCCTTTTTTCTGTTTTATATATATTTATTGTATTGAACAATTATAATTTACACACACATACAGAGTCTATGTGTGTATGAGAGAGAGAGAAGGGGGAGAGGGAGAGGGAGAGGGAGAGAGAAAGAGAATAATGGTAAATTACCCTGTATTTAACTAGAGGGAAGAAACAAGTTCTTTTTTAAAAACTAATTTTTTTTTGTTTACATTTATATCCCGCCCTTCTCCGAAGACTCAGGGCGGCTTACAGTGTATAAGGCAATAGTCTCATTCTATTTGTATATTCTATTTGTATATCTAGACCCGTTCCAGTCCGGTTTCCGGCCTGGTTACAGCACTGAGACGGCTTTGGTCGCGCTGGTGGATGATCTCTGGAGGGCCAGGGATAGGGGTTATTCCTCTGCCTTGGTCCTATTAGACCTCTCAGCGGCTTTTGATACCATCGACCATGGTATCCTGCTGCGCCGGTTGGAGGGATTGGGAGTGGGAGGCACCGTTTATCGGTGTTCTCCTCCTATCTCTCCGATCGGTTGCAGACGGTGTTGACGGGGGGGCAGAGATCGGCCCCAAGAAGCCTCACTTGTGGGGTGCCTCAGGGGTCGATTCTCTCGCCCCTCTTGTTCAACATCTATATGAAGCCGCTGGGTGAGATCATCAGTGGTTTCGGTGTGAGGTACCAGCTGTACGCTGACGACACTCAGCTGTACTTTTCCACACCGGACCACCCCAACGAAGCTATTGAGGTGTTGTCCCGGTGTCTGGAAGCCGTACGGGTCTGGATGGGGAGAAACAGGCTCAAGCTCAATCCCTCCAAGACGGAGTGGCTGTGGATGCCGGCATCCCGGTACAGTCAGCTGCAGCCTCGGCTGACTGTTGGGGGCGAGTCATTGGCCCCAATGGAGAGGGTACGCAACTTGGGCGTTCTCCTGGATGGACGGCTGTCTTTTGAAGACCACTTGACGGCCGTCTCCAGGAGAGCTTTTTACCAGGTTCGCCTGGTTCGCCAGTTGCGCCCCTTTCTAGACCGGGACGCCTTATGCACGGTCACTCATGCTCTCGTGACATCTCGCCTGGACTACTGCAATGCTCTCTACATGGGGCTCCCCTTGAGGAGCACCCGGAGACTCCAGGTAGTTCAGAATGCAGCTGCGCGGGTGATAGAGGGAGCCCCTCGTGGCTCCCATGTAACACCTCTCCTGCGCAGACTGCACTGGCTGCCTGTGGTTTTCCGGGTGCGCTTCAAGGTTTTGGTAATGATCTTCAAAGCGCTCCATGGCATAGGGCCGGGTTACTTACGGGACCGTCTACTGCCACCGAATGCCTCCCACCGGCCCGTGCGCTCTCACAGGGAGGGACTCCTCAGGGTGCCGTCGGCCAGGCAGTGCCGACTGGCGACACCCAGGGGAAGGGCCTTTTCTGTGGGGGCTCCCACCCTCTGGAACGAGCTCCCCCCAGGACTTCGTCAACTTCCTGACCTTCGGACCTTCCGCCGCGAGCTTAAGACACACTTATTCATTTGCGCAGGGCTGGACTAGATTTTTAAGTTTTTTAAATTTTTAAATGCTTAAATTTTAGATTTGGTTTTAAACTGGGTTTTATTATTTATATGTCTATTTTAATTATTTGGCCGATATAATAAGTTTTTTAGATGAATGTTTTACTTTGTATATTTATGTGTTTTTATATGGCTGTACACCGCCCTGAGTCCCTAGGGAGATAGGGCGGTATAAAAATATGAATGAATAAATAAATAAATAAATAAATATTTTACAAAGTCAACTTATTGCCCCCCCAACAATCTGGGTCCTCATTTTACCTACCTTATAAAGATGGAAGGCTGAGTCAGCCTTGGGCCGGGCTTGAACCTGCAGTAATTGCAGGCTACTGTGTTCTAATAACAGGCTCTAACAGCCTGAGCTATTACGGCCCTTAATTTAAATGGAACAATTTTTTAAAATGCCCTCCTCATGTTCGCAGCAAATTAAAGGATAAGGTACAATATAAGCAAAAATGAAAGTGAATTTTGTGATACTGCTACTTATCTTTCCTGAAGTGTATTTTTTCTTCTTCTTTAGGTTGGCTCTTCTTTAAACTGTACTAGCATCTTAGTTTTTCAGATTTGTACACAAATTTTTCAGTACATACAGACATAGGGTTCAGTTTAGATGCCTCTAATGCTGTTCAGAGTACCTTAGTTATATCAAAGGAGGAAGACAGTGTCCTGAATAGTCAGTTGGAGGAGCTAATGCTCTGCATTTCCGTTACTGACAAAGTGGATAAGGAAGGAGGAAGAATAAACAGGGTGGAGGGGGAAATGCAGATGTTAGTGAAATTTGATTTTTCTCCAGGTAGCTGCTCTTTGATTTTGTTGCTGTCAGTTTTTTAAAGAATCTTTTTAGAGAGTTTGGTTAGGCAATGTAAATGGCATTTCTGCAGTTTGCTATTCATCAATGAATTGCTCTGGCCTTTTTCCCTTAATTTTATATCTATTTTAATTGACAAAATAGTAGAGCAGTGTACCTGAGTACTGGTACTTCAGTTTCTCAATTTGTTGACAGTTTTGAATTTTTTTGCAAGTTCCAGTCTGATAAGGAGTTTCTGACAATAGTTAATTTAAAGCCTTGAAGTGCTTGATAATCTGCTTTGCTTTGGACTTTGCAATATAGTTTCCTAATCATGTGAAATCAATCAACATTGCATTGCTCATTTTGGATTCAGGTGATTATTATCTGCAAATAATTAGACAACTAAGGCTGGATCAGGCTCAGCATGTCTAATCCATCCATATTCCCCTAGTGAGAAATTCCCAAGCAGCATATAAAAGTAATAACAACAACAAAAGGCAGCTGCTAATAGTTACTGATCCATCAATAATGCAAAAATTAGCCTATAAAAATCTTCTTTTGGAAAACTGTCCTACCAAAAATGTTTTAGTCAGTTCAAAACTCTGAAGAACAGTTTCTTTGCTGGAAAAAAAAACACCAAAACATTTCCATGAGGGTCCAATTGTTTTGATTTCCTGTATTATTCTCAGTTTTTGTTTCCTGTGGTATCTGACTAGCTTGTTTCTGATTTATTTTAAAAAAAATAAATAACCAGTACAAACCATAGCTTAATGTGCTTATGTTAATGCATCTGTTATCACTGAACAATCACACTTCATTCCTATATATTTCTAATGAAAGGTTTTCAAAGTCAGAGAAATACTCAAATATATTTAAGCATTCTTGGATTGGGAGGCTCTACTCTTAGCTACTCAAGTCCTGGTCACTTTTAGAATGGATTACTGTAACATGCTGTACATGGGGCTACCCTGAAGACTACCTGGAAGCTGCACTTCATACAAAATGCAGTAGTGTGGACAGTTATATTGTGCGCTCTGTGATCAGTGCATATTACACCACTGCTCCATAAGTTGCATCGATTGCTTCTAAGTTTGCTTCTAAGTTTAATTCAAGATGCTGGCAATGACCTATAAAGCCCTACATAGCATGAAGCCAAGTTGAGGGACTTTCTTTCCCTGGTTACATCTACTTGTCTCATCAGAGCTGGCAGGAGAGGCTTTTATGGGTCCCATCAGGACCAGGGAATGTCATCTGGTAGACCCAGGAGAAGAACATTTTCTGCACCAGCAACCACCCCGAGATTAAACTGACCTTGATCTACTGGCGCTTTGGAAGGCTCTTAAAACATGGTTTTGTCATTGGGCCTGGCGGGTGGTTTGGAGCTGTTACCTGGGTTATATTGTTATTACATGGATGATACTTCCCTGCAAACTAAAATTGTTAATTATTTTCATTGGTATTTAATGGTTTTAATTTTAGTTGTTTATTTGGGACTATTTATTGTGTACGGTTTTTAAGGATGTGTGCTGCCCAGATCACGTATGTGTGAGATGAATGGCTACATAAATAGAGTGTTGTATTTCAGAAATTAACTTCTGAATCTTGTTAAACACTATTATCTCTGGGTCTAATGTGATTCTAAGTAAGGGCTATTAGATTAATTATAGATCATTGTATTTTTTATTTCTCATAAGGGATGTGTAGTTGCCTGAGGCCCTCACCGTTATGGATGAATCTCATTTCAGTCCAGCTTCTCAACAATTATATCTATAAGTAAGGACTTGAATTGTGCTTATGTTGTCACCATAGCACTCGAATCTGCTACAATCATACATAGGCAATTTGGTGCCTATTTTTTTTTGGCAGACTTCCATTTAATGAAACTTACCAAATGTAATCACTGCCCATCTCCTGTCTTTTTGGAAAATTTCCTCCATGAATGTTGTTTAGTCTGCTGTCGATTTTGAATGAGGGGAAGACAGATGCCAATTAAAAGCAAGAGCAGTACTGAAAAATAATGGTATCAGCTGTCCATTAACTAAGCTCATCAAGGGTAATCACTGTACATCAATTCCCAGAACTGGCGCAGTGAATAGAGAATAGAAAAATACTCTTAATTCTGGGTAGCTTAAGCAATATTGGAAGTTCTAGATTTTGAATACCTCCAACTAACAGATCTGCCGAATGAAGGCTTTTAAAAAAAAATACTACATTCATGTTTCTGTGACTTCTGTAAATCAGTTGATTTTGTCTGTAATTCTATGTGCCGTACTCTTCTGGTAGATAGCTTCTTTGAACTTGGTAGCATTTTTGAGCAGATCTATAAAAGATTTTGCTTTAAAGTTGCAGGCCTGCAGAAATTGAAATTGGGTTAGATGGTGAATTATGAGTTTCATTTCAAGATACCATAAAATGTTTATAAGTTAAGTCTTCAGTTTTGTAGGAAGGTAAGTAGGAAGGAAGGGGGAGGAAAAGGATGATAGGAAGGAGAGGAAAAGGGAGGAAGAAATGGTAGAAAGGAAGGAGTGAAGTTGGCAGGAAGCACCAGAAACCTTCTTTCCCTCCAAATTCTGCCTGTATAACTTGGATAAAAATAAAGATTGCCTCCTGAAAGTCCCTTCCTATCGGGAGGTCCAACAAAGGGCACACAGAGGCAGGCATTTTGAGTGTTAGTTCTCCTCTTTTAGAACAACCTAGGCAAGAATGGTCTTGCTTTCATGGCCATCCGTAGATTTGCTAAGACCTGGAGGTTAAAGAGACTGAAGTAAAATCCATGCCAGATGTGAAGATGTTGCTTGTTATTGTTGTGAGATGTGATCTTGGTTTTGTGTTATGGTTTTATTCTGAATTCTTTTCCATTTTGTTGTTGTTATATTGTGGAGCATTTTGGGTACATTGCCTATAATCTTTGCATTGCGACATGATGTAAATCTTAGAAATACATTAAAATTTGCCCAGTCACAGAATCATAGTGTTGGAAAGGCCAGATGTAGGTAGACAGAAAGCAGAAGGCACATGGCTTTATTTACTATATAAATCTTGTTTAATAACCAAACGGTTTAGATAGAAGATCTATTACTTCCAGGGAATGTGTCACTGGCTGGCTTGCTTTTATTAAAACACAGTTCTTGTCTTTCTGTTAGATGTTATTTTTTCAAGCATATCTTCTGTTCCAACTTTTGGCACCTATACTACCATGCTGCCAGCTTGTCGCTACATTTCTTTCTCATTCCTACAAAAAGGAAAAAGACAGAAGCAGCAGTTACCTTGGCAGTAACCTCAAATGCTTGACGCCAAGGTCTTGGCCTTTGTTTAGCTTTTCACACTTAAATTTGCATGCTGGGCCCCAGAGATGCATTAATGAGGGAAACTGGTAGGTTTCTACAAGGCAGGCCTTTAATGTGAAGTGTGTCCTGTAACCGAGGAAAGGTAGAGTCTGGAGAAACAGTTGGGGATTGCTAATTGCAGCTATATATAGCACCTGAAAGCAAGTAAATTGTTGGCAATGTCATGGAAGACCAGGCAGGTGCTAGAAAAGTCAGTATGGGAGACTTTGATATTAATCAAAGCAAAGTTGGGCAACAAAGATCAGTGGGATGTGTGGTGGCATAGATGCACTAAGTTTGGGGAATTGCAGTTGAGAAAAATAGGAAAGAGGAATGGGTAGCATGGCAGGAAAGAGGGAACCATGGATGGGAAAACCAGAGACAGTGGCAGGCCAGGGTTTTCTTGTGGCTGATGAAAATTGCAGGTTGCCTTGGTAAGGTGGAAGGGAAAGGGGAAAAAATGCATAGAAAAGCTGGAGAAGAGAGAAAAACCACTAAAATATCATCCCCTTTTCCACCTCTGAAAGCATAGTGCCAGCAAAGTTGCTTTGTTCCTAACTCTTATGTTTCTGCTATTCCAACATGTAGCCGTAGGTCTTCTCTACACATTTTGCATGTAATACTCATGCTTAGGCTTTTTATTATCTTAGTTCTATAATGTTCAGAGATATCTGTGTTGACAATGGAGAAGTTTAATGAAGTGGGCTCTGAGAATATTGTCTTTGGCTGGGCTTGTTATGGGCATATGGTATAGTTTCAACAGTTTTGGTAAAAGCAAAATGTGTTTGAAGCCGAACTGGACAGCTGCCTCCTCTTACTTCCATAAACATAATGGAAGCAACTAGGGTGGAAAAACACCATGCTCATTAAGAGTTTCAATTTGTTAATTTTCTGTGTTTGATGAGAAACAGATGCTGATTTTCAAGAGATAACTAAATAGATCCTCCTAAGAGTGCTTTTATAGTCAGAGTTGTAAATTGTAAAAATAGTTCAGAATGAACCAAAACTTAACTATACACATTCAATCTTAAATGCCAAGACATGTTTTTACAAAGATACATTTTTAAAAATATTTTTTAAATTTTTTTTAAATAGGCTACTTGATAAAATTGGGTTCATAATGGAAGATTCACATGGCACAAATACATGGTGTGCTGACTTCCAGGGAAGAAATGGCAGATGGATGATGGCTCCATGCAAAGTGGAGCCGTTGAACGCAGCAGAATAAAGAGGTGGTGAATAGACCTGCTCCTTGATAATTCCTTCCTGGACAAGGAGAGGACTTGAGATTATCCACAAGTGCTCCAGACAGTTGCACCTTGTGAGGAGATAGCACGACAGTGGTCTGTTGTGGGTTGAGAGCTCTCAGAGATGAAAGAATAGCCATCTCGCTCAACCTGCAGTTGCACCTTTGAAAGAACACTCATTTTGCACATTTCCTTTTCTGATCGCTTTAGGAAATTGCTTGTTTATTATTTATGTATTTATTAAAAATTTATATGGCAACCAAACTTATCTACAAGTTACTGTTTACAGCATTAAAAATTCACACCCTCTCTCCCCTGCCTCCATGGTAGCAGCAACACAGTTAAACCAACCACTTGATCAGCTCTATTCCCATTTGTGGTCCCCGGGTCCACTGACAAAGCTACATCTTTTAGAAAAGCAACAAAGTAGTGGCCAGTTGGTGGAAATGATATTCACCATAGAGAAGAAGCCACCAACAGGCAGCTTCTTCCTTTTTCGGGGTCCCACAATAGATTAACTCTAATAAATATTAAGTGCTTTTTAGCCATTAGGAATAGCTATTGAATCAGCAAGTTAGACAGCAACAGGTGAGTTTCCTTCAATCCTTAGTAAAAAAGTTTTAAATACAAATTTAAGGACTAAAAACAACAATACAAATGCACAGTATGCTCAGAAGAAGAATAAAGCAAGAAGGATGGAACTATATGAAGCTTTTAAGTATAAATGCAACAATTTTTGCAGACTTCTGTTTATGATGTTCAGCAAGATACAGTTGGTTCTGAATGAAGCTGAAAACATTGGTGCAGAAGTCTGTAGAATTCGGCTTATTTGTATATTATGCCAAATGTCGTCTGCTGTTCTAATAGTATAGCCTTTGAATGAAGTGCTCCGCAAATTGCTGTCTGAATAAAATAAATTGCTTTGTTTATTTTTATGTTCACAATGCTAACATACAAAACCCTGGAAAAATCAGACTAATACAAAGAATAAAATAGCTTTAATAATGCAGGCTCATTTTAGTTTTGGAAAGGAACAACTCCTCTTTTCTCATGCAGTTCAATACCTTGTACGTGTTTTGAGCTATGTGCTGTAGTATTAGTGGATTGAAAGGTAGCAATCATACTAATCACTTTGGAACTCAAAAAATTGCCTCACTGTAACAAAACTGGAGAATATGCGAACTTCATTGCTGAATGCATGGTTAATATGTGCATATGTGGATGCCAGTTGTTAGAACTGACATTCTGTTTTCTAATCTGATACCACTTGGGGTTTTCTAACTCATTGCACTTAACCTTTCATCAGATTTGTTGCATGAGCTGGAACAATGAGAGAACTACCTCTAAAGATGTTCAAAAGGGTTTATTACAACATTGTGGTCTCCCTTTATAAACTTTTGCCTTTGTGTGTGGAATTACACTATTACAAAACATGTACTTCTACACGTGTTTTTATGATTCTGTACAGTTGATGGGATGAATTTAATGGTTTGGATCTTCATTCTGAAGCTTTATTGTATACATCAGTCTGATATTTGGAGAAGTTACGAGGCGAATATTTTATGGCTTTAAAATACTCTACATCCAAAGAAATAACAACTGCAATATTTCCACATATGAAAAAGTCTGTACTTAACACTGGTTTCAGGATGGTTAGTATTTACACTGAAATATTATTTTAGATGTTTTGGTCCAGAGTGAAATTTGGTTATTTGTTCTGAATATTAACTGGCCTCTGTGGCTCAGACTTGTAAGTCAGTCTGTTATTAACAGCAGCTGCCTGCAATTACTACAGGTTCAAGCCCCACTAGGCCCAAGGTTGACTCAGCCTTCCATCCTTTATAAGGTAGGTAAAATGAGGACCCAGATTGTTGGGGGCAATAAGTTGACTTTGTATATAATATACAAATGGATGAAGACTATTGCTTAACACAATGTAAGCTGCCCTGAGTCTTCGGAGAACGGCGGGATATAAATGCAAATAAAAAAATAAAATAAAAAAAAATGTTTTGACTAGAAGGCCTGTTGGAAATGTCATGTTGGAAGCCTCTTCCTTACTGCTGAGACCATTGTAAGAAATCGTTGTACAAGCCAATGGTAGCAGTAGTTGATGAGATGGAGGGAAGGAGGGGAGAATGCTGTGAAGATGGGGTGGATATCCAGGTCATGGGGAGATGGAAGAGACACAGAGTGACACATTTCATCGTTCTGCTTGATCCAAATGATCATTCTGGGGTCCGTTCAGATTTTGTTTGAGCCAAATATACTTTACATGTCATACTCACCGGGGTAAAATGTAAAATTTGTTACTACCAGTTCTGTGGGCATGGCTTGGTGATGGGATAATGTGACATTGGCATGGCCAACTTTTTTTTTTTTTACTTTTAAAAGCATTTTTTCGGCCGAAGGAAAAATGCTTTTAAAAGTAAAAAAAAAATCCTCTGATGATTGCGCGGCTCAGCTGGACATGGTTGTGTGTGTGTGTAAGGGATTTTTGCTACCGGTTCTCCGAACCACCTGCCACCATCGCTACCGGATCACGTGATCCAGTCCGAACCAGGAGCACTTCACCCCTGATGCTCACCCACAACTGCATTCCAATAAAGTGATAAGTCATAGTTTCTACATGACAAGCAATCTTTGGAGCTGCGATCAACATGAACTGGGATGGTTCATAAAATAGGATTTGGTTAGTTTATTTGATCTAAATAATTGCCATTCATTGTTCAGCATGACACAAGATGGTGCTGTGCTAAGTATAACTAAATAAAAGCCTCAGTAAGTGAAAGTGTGTATGTGAAGCTTGCTGTTGCTCAATTATATTAAACTGTGTGCTACTTTTTATCATTTTCATGTATGTCTTCCTTTTTAACCCTTAATATCTTTTTTAATCATATAATTTTCACACTTCTATAGAGTTAATCTGGAGTTATCTATTCAGGTACAGTTGCCTTAAAAGAATTGTCAATGAATATTAAAAATAAAACAATTGTTTTAGCTTCCAGAAACTGAAAAGCTGAACATGGCAGACAAGCTAATCAATGCAACTCCTGCAATTGGTATCAACGAAATGAAAAACAATGTCATCTATAAGGTAAGGGAGTAGATGGCAGCCGTGATGCTAGGTTACGATTCTCCATCGTTCTCTTCCTGGTTTTACTGTTTTTCTATTCAAAAGAGCAGTGTTGTTATTTCATATACCAGTTTTTTTCTTTTCGTGTAAAATATGAGTGATTGATTTACAGGTAGTCCTCAAGTTATAACAGCAAATGAAACTAGAATTTCCATGGCTAAGCAAGGATGTTGAAAAGCTCAACATCAGCAACATCAGCCTTACACACTGTAAGCCGCCCTGAGTCTTCGGAGAAGGGCGGGATATAAATGTAAACAACAACAACAAAAAATCCCTGTAGTCTTTATTGCTGTCATTAACCAAATTCCACCAGTCATTAGCCGAGAACCTACCCCACTTGCTTGGATTCTTTGTGAGAATATAACAATTCCAAAGTGATGACACATTTAACTCTGCCCTCCAACCTTCCCTTCTACATAAATGGTCATAAGTCAAAGACTACCTTTTTTTGATCTATATCCTAATACTACAGTACACTACCAATATCTATGCAAATAAGTGGAGGAATACGTTTCCAGGGTGAAAGTAGAATGTTGGGCTATTGAAATGTTAAGTTACATTTAAGAAAGAGCTGCAGTTTGTCTGAAGAAGCATTTGCTGAAACTTGAACTTATAAGTACTACTTCAGATCTGTTTCACAGAGCTAATTAATATATTCAACAAGGCCATGTCACCTACTTCAGGAAGCACTCTTGATTGCTATTTCTAGAAATAATTAGTTCTAGAAATAATTTAGAAATAATTTTAATATCTGAAAATAACAGAAACCCTTCCTTGGTTATACTTCAGCTCCCATATATAGATTTACTGATAATGTGCTCTTGTGATATGATCCTACCCGCCTAGACATTGTGTGTAATCTCCCAACCAGTCATGTAGCAAACTTCATTGGTCTCTATTTGTCTCAGGTGAGACTGTCAGAGGTAATGTGTACTAAAACAATGGGGTCCATTTTGATGCATTTGCATGTTAATCCACATTTAGTTTTAAATTTATTTATTTATTTATTTATTTATTTATTTTTCATATTTTTATACCGCCCTTCTCCGAGGACTCAGGGCGGTGTACAGCACAAATAAAACATAAATATCGAAAAATTTTAAAATACAATATTCAATTAAAAATCTAATTCAATAAGCTGTATGTTAAAATTGCTGGATAAAAATTAATAAATAAATTAAAACCCCTTAAAAACCCACTAAAAACCTTCAATATTAAAATTAATCATTAATCATTAGGCCAGCCCCGCTTGATGAAAGAAAAAAGTTTTGAGCTCACGCTTGAAGGTCCGAAGATTAGGGAGAAGACGTAGTCCCACAGGTAGATCGTTCCATAGGGCCGGAGCCCCCACAGAGAACACTCTTCCTCTGGGGGCCGCCAGCCGACATTGGGTGGCCGACGGCACCCTAAGGAGGCCCTCCCTGTGAGAGCGCACTGGTCGATGGGAGGTAACTAGCGGCAGCAGGTGGTCCCGTAGATATCCCGGTCCCATGCCATGGAGCGCTTTAAAGGTGATGACCAAAACCTTGAATCGCACCTGGTGTCAGGCCTGGAACCCATACTAGGCTTGGAGGGGGGAGAGGGGGGTAGAATGGAAGTGTGAACCACCGACACTCTTCTTTATTAATTCTTTGTTTTCTTTCCTAGGATATAGCTTCTTTTCCAAGGGGGGACGCCTGTCAGGCCTGGAACCCATACTAGGCTTTAGGGTTCCAGACGCTGCCACATTTTTCCCCTGAGGGGAAGAAGGGGGGTTGAGGGGTATGGTAACATTCTTCAAGCGGTCAAGGTCGGATGGTGTTCACATCTGCAGGAGGAGTGGCGGGAAGATATTCGAATGAACTGGGAGAACGTGGGACCATGTGACCAGCAAAGGGGTTAGGGGGGTGGGACTCTTGGGGTTTGTATAACTGGGAAAAGAATCCGGAAGTTCAGTTTTGGAATGTCACTCATCGTGTGCCAGTTTCCTTATGCTAGTAAAGAACTCTGAACGACAATGGCTTCTGAGTTTTTTTTATGCAAAAGAGGTTTTTCTGGAACCTTGACACCCGGAAGACCACTGGTAACCAGTGCAGCCTGCGCTGGAGAGGTGTTACATGGGAGCTGCGAGGCGCTCCCTCAATCCCCCGCGCGGCCGCATTCTGTACCAGTTGGAGCCTCCTGGTGCTCTTCAAGGTGAGCCCCATGTAGAGAGCATTGCAGTAATCCAGACGGGAAGTAACGAGGGCATGAGTGACTGTGCATAACGAGTCCTGGTCAAGGAAAGGGCGCAATTGGCGAATCAGGCGAACCTGATAAAAAGCTCCCCTGGCGACGGCCGTCAAATGGTTTTCTAAAGACAGCCTTGCATCCAGGAGAACGCCTAAATTACGCACCGATTCCCTGGGGGTCAACGATTTACCCCGCACAGTCAGCGATGGAATTAGCTGACTGTGCCGGGATGCTGGTATCCACAGCCACTCTGTCTTGGATGGGTTGAGCCGAAGTCTGTTCGAGATGTACAGCTGAATGTCGTCAGCGTACAGTTGACAACTCACCCCGAATCCACGGATGATCTCCCTCAACGGCTTCATGTAGATGTTGAACAGGAGAGGCGAGAGGATCGACCCCTGCGGCACCCCACAAGTGAGTTGCCTAGCAGTTGACCTCTGCCCCCCTGTCAACACCGTCTGTGAACGGTCGGAGAGGTAGGAGGAGAACCACCGAAAAACGGTGCCCCCCCCCCAAAACCCTCCAACCATCGCAGCAAGATACCATGGTCGATGGTATCAAATGCCGCTGACAGGTCTAACAGGACAAGAACAGAGGAACAACCCCTGTCCCGTGCCCTCCAGAGATCATCAACCAACGCAACCAAAGCCGTCTCAGTGCTGTACCCAGGCCTGAAGCCGGACTGGCACGGGTCTAGATAGACGGTTTCATCCAGGTACCGGGGAAGTTGCCATGCCACCACACTCTCAACAACCTTCGCCACAAAGCGAAGGTTGGAGACAGGACAGTAATTAGCCAAAATAGCCAGGTCTAGGGAAGGCTTCTTAAGGAGGGGCCTCACCACCGCCTCTTTCAAGGCGGATGGGAAGACTCCCTCCATCAAAGAAGCATGATGATTCCCTGGAGCCAGCCTCGTGTAACCTCCTGAGTGGCCAGCACCAGCCAGGAGGGACACGGGTCCAATAAACATGTGGTAGCATTCAACCTCCCGAGTATCCTGTCCATGTCTTCAGGAGTCACATATATTTTTTGTGAAATGAAAGTATCTGATCAGCAGTTTGCAATCATGTCAGTTTACAAAAAAATTCAGTACTGGTGTACCTAGAATTTCCAGCCAGCATGGCTGATAAAGTTAGTTTCAACATATCCAATGGAAACTAGACCGGTTTCACATCACATGGCTTGAAATCAAAATTTTCTTTCCTGGGTTTTTAAAACTGATTTGTTTTAAATCTCCAGATGTTTTGGACTGCAGGACCCCATCATTCATACCCAAAAAAGTCAAATGATATACTGGCTGGCTGGTGCTAGGTGATTATCCAAAACTAGGCTGGATAAAAGTGATTTATTGTAGTTTTAATTAGCATTTTGTATAATTAATTGAAATAAAATTGTAGTCTATTCTTTTATAGATCATACTTTTTTTTTTAAACAGGTCCCTTTCTGTGATGCGGTGGATTTAGTTCGTGTAAGAAAAGTTTACTTGCTTGGTGGATATGCCTATGTTCCTCAACAGGATTTTGTTACCATTGTCCTCAACAGTTACAGAACCAAATTATCAAAAGCTCTGGCAGTATGTATTTTTTTCCTACTAATTTATTGTGTTCTCTGACTTGTTCTTTTTTTTAACAGGTATCAGCTTTGTATCCAGTCAGGAAAAGACTGGTTTTGGTTGGGTAGATTTAGCTTACAGCATTGAAGTATTTTAAGCTTAGAAATTATAGTCGTGTGAAAAAGTTTTACTATATTGTGGGATCCTTAATGTCTGTTGTTAATCCTGTAATATTTTCTGCTTATCTGGATATCAATTGCTGGCAAGGAGCAGTTTTGGTCTTTTTGTTTTCTTTTTTAGCTTTTTAATTGTCTCTTTTGAATGGTAGGCTAATGTTGCTTATCTCTGTGTACCTGTGGATGGCTGATTTGTCTGAGTGCTAGGGTTCTTTAGCATTTTTGGACTTAGCTGGGTCTAGGATGCTCACAGTTTCCCAGTTGAAATTAAGGTTAAGTCTGTATGTGTGTTGTGCAATTAAGAAGTACAGGTAGTTCTTGACTTACAACAGTTCCTTTAGTGACAATTCGAGTTATAACGGCATTGAAAAAAGTGACCTATGACCATTTTTCACACTTACGACCATTGCAGCATCCCCATGGTCATTGATAAAAATTCAGACACTTAGCAACTGACTCATATTTATGATGGTTACAGTGTCCTGGGGTCATGTGATCCCCTTTTGTGACCTCCTGACAAGCAAAGTCAATGAGGAAGTCAAATTCACTTAACAACCAAGCGACTAACTTAACAACTGTAGTGATTCACTTAACGACTGTGCCAAGACAGGTCGTAAAATAGGGCAAAACTAACTTAACAAATCTCTCGCTTAGCAGCAGAAATTTTTGGATCAATTGTGGTCGTAAGTTGAGGACTATCTTTACTGATCATAACTTCTGACAACGAGGATGATCTGTGCCCAGTTGCTATTTTTAACGATACAAAGTGGGTTGTGAGAGAGTTTTCATCCAGGTAGGAGTGAGGGTGTGGAAGAGAGGAGAACAGGGGGAAAGCCATTGGAGTGGAAATGGGAAAGGAAGGTGCTGGGGAGATGGCGGTTCATGGGAATAGACTGGACTGGGAGCTGCTGAGGGAAGAAAGGGCACCAAGAGACTGGTTTCGCTTTACTCACTCTCCGGATCTTATTTCATCCAAATCCTGGGGCATTCCAAGCATTCCAGGTCTCAGTTGTTGCAAACCGTGAAAGAGCCCCCAGCAGCAAAACACTGATTTAGAACAGGGGTCTCCAACCTTGGTCCCTTTAAGACTTGTGGACTTCAACTCCTAAAGTTCCTCAGCCAGCTTTGCTGGCTGAGGAACTCTGGGAGTTAAAGTCCACAAGTCTTAAAGGGACCAAGGTTGGAGACCCCTGATTTAGAAGAACTTCTGGAACAGAATGGTTTGTTCCAAGTTGAAGACAAAACATTTTTCTGAACACTTATAATAAACCCTTTATTCTTGTTATACCCCACTTCCATTTTACTGTACACTCTATAATTATATATAATTATAACAGCCCTTCTGTGAATAGTAGCCTTAATATTAACGGTCATTTTTTATGATAACTTTTAAATGCCAACTGGTTCATTTTTGTTCCAGCCAACTTTGTAAAACTTTGAAATGAAAGTATAAAAATGGTGGTGGTATCTTGAACTTGAAGTATTATTATGAAGCACCCTATTATTCTTGCTGATGGAATAAATCTTTGTCATTGGGAAATGATCTATCCTTCCTAAACTCTTAATTAACATCTTTATACTGTAATAAGCTTTAGGTGGCCAGAATTATGGAATGCGAGAGCAAGTTCGTTAAATTTGTATTATTAATGAGATGAAGAATGATGTGAATAGGGCACTCATCATGCACAATTCTACAACCACCCTGTCAGTTAAATGCCAGGCACTATCAAGTTGCATCTTTTCTCGGTCATAGGGTTTATGGCATATATTCAGGAGATTTCTCTCCCCCTCCCCTTTGAATGGGACAAAACTGTGTTCTTTTAAAACTAGAGGCAGAAGGAGGTATGAAGCAAGAGGTTTTTGTGCTGAGGTAAGAAAAAAAGTGGAGAATATCTTCAGCCCAATTGTTCTGATAAGTGGCTGAGATAACTGTATACCACAAAGCCATGAAAGGTCATGGCAAAAAAATGCAAATTAAAAAAAAACAAAACCCAGAGAACTTTGTTATAGTACTATATTGAAGTAACTTTTAAGGAAGAGATAACTGCTCTAGTTAGACATTGTGTTGTTTTAATATCTTTTGTCTTTATACTTTAGAAGCCTTATTCTCTCTTATTCTTTTCTTCCCTGTACAAGTAGGGCATTATGTGTAATTTTAGATTGAGTTCAAGGTTTATTTTTCTGCTTTTTAATTTCTTGGGAGCTGATATTTAAGATGAAAGCCATCATTCTCCCATGGTCATTAATTATAGTGGAGGAACAGTGTCTTATGCTCTACTGGGAGCATTGTATTGATTTTTGTAAATTGGGTTTCCTATATTATATTTCTTCAGTTCCTTTTTTAAAAAATAGTTTGATTTTTATCTCTTGTCAGATTTATTTGTCCCCTACTGGGAGAGAAACCCCTGAAACCCCTAATCAAATTCTAGGTTACAAGTCCAGGAGATTTTTCTAGAAAATGGGTGGTACGACAGAGAATTACCAAAATGCCTCACTAGGATATGAGATAGATCCAGGATGTGAAGATAGATCTACACATCTGGAGATAGATTGCAGAAATAGATCCAAGATGTGTACAGGACTTCTGGGAGAGGAAGTACCATTCCTTTGTTGAGAATTATTATTATTTTATCTTGTCTTTATTTGTCACTTCAAGGCAGCATACGTAACGCTCCCTATTTTCCGCACAACAACTCTGGGAAGTGGCTTGGGTTGTGAGCGAGTAAGTGGTCCAAAGTCACACAAAAGCAGCTTTCTTGCCTAAAGGAGGACTAGTAGAATTCATTGTGTTCTGATTTCTAGACCAGCACCTTAACCACTACACCAAATTGGCTCTGATTCAAAAGGGGTTATGATTTTAATTAACAGATCTTCCAAGCTGTTTATTGAAAACCGTAGAAGAGGCTACATTTTAACCCTTGTCAGAGTAGCTGACAAGTAACTTTCTTGGATTCATCTCATATTCCTGAGAAAAAATATGCATTTTCCCCCTAACATCTGTATATTAAGTATGTTACATGTCTCAATTTAATTTAGTGCTGTTTAATCTTCTGTTAATCCAGTTGGGATATACTTTCTTTTTCTTTGCACATAGGAATTCTTTTTGGCTAGATTATTTCCTGATACCATTTGATATTCTAAAATTAAAATGTGTCATATGAATGCCAATACAATTCATGTTTCTGTGAAGCTTATTGCTTTATGTGATTCAAATGTGAATATAGTCAAGAACCACTTAAAGACTTGGTGTTTGCTAAGTGATAAGGATTTTATTAAACAGATGGAACCAGAAATGGCAAAAGGTTTCCCCCCCAAAGCAGAAATTCAGTTATGCCATCTCTGATAATGTCCAATTATAACATACATATAAATAGAAATAACTGTTAGCTAAAGTTAAAATTTTTAAGGAGGCTTTGTCTCTTACCTGATGCAGATCTTTGAGGCCTGTTAGGTATGAATTTTACAAGCTGCATATTTTCTCACTAAGGAGATTTTGGGGAAAAGGAAAGAAATCAAATAAAACCCTGATTTCCACAATTAAATAAATTAAACAATTTAATATTGTGCCATTTATTCAGGAAACAAATGACATTTTGTATGGGATTCAAAAATTATTAATTAAAGTTTTTGTTTTTAATTTTATTCTAAGTTGCATAATACTAAAATAGATTAGACTTGATGTCATTGAATCACAGAAATAATCTAGGATTACAAGTAGAAGAAATCAGACTTTATGCTATGTTCTAATTTCTTAGTTTATCTCGGTAAAAGAAGAAAAGATCATATCACAGACTGGGTGAGCCAGAAGGAGGAGTCAAGTGGGGAATTAGTCTGGAATTGTTATGTAGGCAGGAGAGGATAAGGTTCAACTCCCCCTCCCCTTGAATGCCATTGAACCTTATTTAAGCTGGCCCAAGTGCAAATTGCCAGTTTGGGAAGATTCCTGTGAAATAGGCATGAGCAAAAAATCTCTACCCCCCTTTCAGCCCATTTAGTCGTCTTTTATATATTTGTTTTATAATTTTATTCTCATTCCTTCTGGCTATATGAACAAATCACTTCAGTGTAATCCTTTCATATTGGCCACTTGCTTTTCTATTCAATCCACATTTATTTAGCACCTGTTAATTCCTGACTCTTTCTCTTGTTTTAACACACTACTGCTTAAGAAGCTCCTTCCTATTGCATTCAATTTATTACAAGTAGTCCTTGAATTATGACCATTTAACACTGCCCTCTGTTTATCATCACAGGGCTGTAAGAATAGGTGAGGTTTTGGCATACACCAAATGGTATTTGTTTGTAAATTACAAAAATTCACCTAAGGATATGGCTTAGACAACATTTAAAAAACAAACAAACATTAAAATAAATCTCCATAGGAAACAATGGGAAATCCCTCACCAAAAAATATTTTGACATTATTTTAGATAATTTAGATCAAGGGTGTCAAACCTGATCGCGTCACGTGACGTATTGTTACATATCATGATGTTTTTTTCCCTTTGCGGAGCCAGGTGGGCGTGGCCTTTGTGGCCTGCGGGCCTCCAGTTTGACAGGCCTGATTTAGATTATTATCTAAATCAGGGGTAGTCAACCTTTTTATACCTACCGCCCACTTTTGTATCTTTGTTAGTAGTAAAATTTTCTAACCGCCCACCAGTTCGGGGGGAAATGTGTGAGCTATTCTGGGACAAGGCTCTTTTGTTTGCAGTCGCACTATAACGCCATTTAGTTTCACTTATGTAATATGAACTAAACTTATGTGCAGGCAATACAAATAGTATATTTTCAGAAATTTAAATTGTCACAGGGAATTTTATGAGAACCTAATGAAAATGTTTTTAAATAATGCTATCAAATTTTTTTTAAAAAGTCAATTAAATTAAAAAAAAGGAAAGTACTTCAGTATCGGACAAAACCGATACCGCCCACCATGAAAGCTGGAACGCCCACTAGTGGGCGGTAGGGACCAGGTTGACTACCCATGATCTAAATAATCTAAATCATAATTTCATTATCTGTAATGAAAAAAAACAACAACCCAGCCCTGTCTGCCATAATAGAAAAAACAGAGGTCTTTTCAGTTTCGTAATATAAACCTTCTGGGTCACTGCAGAATATTCTCTGGATAACAAAAGAGAATATTCAATGAACGTGCTTCTGAATTTTATTTTCAGTTAGTACATCATCTCAGTGCAGCTTCCTGATTTTTTAAAAAATGTCCCTGGCTAGTTTCATATAGGCTCTGCGTTTTTTGTACAATTTGCCTGCCAAGCCTAAGAGCTTCTATATCGTTCTTGCTGATGTTTTTCCTTGCAGATTGGAGTGGCTTTGTCTACAAGAAGAAATTGGGCAGGGCGGGTAGTGAAAAGGAGGCTACCGGTTCTTGATTGCATGAATAGTATTAACAGTAGAAGAGCTGAAATCTTGCTTAGGGTGGACATGCCCAGTAAAATGAAACAAAGCAAGAGTTTAAGAAGAGGTATATTACGGAACAAGTTGCTAGAAGTCACCGACTCTTAAAATTCTTGACTTAATAAAGCCTTTTTTTTTTGTTTTAAACAAAAAAGTAATTTACCTGATAGGCTGCCGTTGTACAATTGTGAGCCATCTACTGTCCGTCTTAACTGCTTTCCTCTTAACATTCCCCACTCCTATTATGCATCCAGCCTAAATTAACAGCAGCAAAGTCAGTTTAGTCAGTATAGTTACAAAACTATAGCCAAACTGCTGTTTTCGGAACAGTTGAAGCACTTAAACCAGCACCCCTCAAAACGAAAACTTTGTTTGATGTTTTAAATCACACTTTATTCCATGCTTAGAAAACTCAGCATGTCTTCTATGAAGTTACTATATTGATGTTGAAACATTTTGCACATGTCTATTATTTCTGTTCAGAAAGTCACTTTGTCCACATTGCTTTGCTTGACATACAGTTGCCCCCAAATACGAACAGATTGTTTACAAAATCGTCTTGTTCTGATGAAGAAGATATTTGTTGCTAGGAAACATTGAAATAGTTTCTTGGGTTCTTGCAAAACCTTTGACAGTTTGATTCATCAACTTTGTACTTGAAAATTGTAGGAAACTTTCACGCATTTTCACTTCAATTTTTTTTTTAATATGGTGTCCAAATGCAAAAAGCATTTAGTATGATATATCTCTTGCAATCTATAGTTGCTAAAGTATAAAATACAGTTTTACATATTTCGATAAATGGATCTGAAGTTGGATTTTACTAAAGGCAGCTAAATTCATAGAACTTCTTTTCAAAGTGAGGTCAGGGCACAGTTTGTGTTCTGATGATCCAGTCTGCAATTGTATCATGTTGAAGATGATATATTAGAGCAGGAGTGTCAAACTGGTGGCCCGTGGGCCGGATGCGTCATGTGCAGACCACGCCCACTTCAGCTCCAGGAAAGGGGAAAAGCATCACAATAACGTAGCAGCAACGTGATGCTTTGAATTGACACCCATGCATTAGAGAGATAATAGAGAAAGAATAAATCGGGGCCCAAATAAATATGACAATGGCCAACCATTTATTGTCAAGCTGTAAGATTGAGGATGCATATGTCTTTTATCTCTCAAATAGAAATAAAAGCTTTAAAAGTAAGAAGCTTTTTCTTTCCCTACCTGGCCAAAAGTCATAGCAGGGCAAGAGAAATATTATCCCATTGCTTGACCTCATAATAAAGTATTATCCAGAACTTTGTAGGTGTTTTTGAACTAAAACAATCATTAAACCATGTTGTCAAGTCCTCTTTGTCGACTTCTTGACTTTTTGGAGGAAAGCCAAAAGAAATATGTATGTTGCTTCTCCCTTCCAAAAAACCAGGGCAGACCCAAGGAAGAGCAGACATTGCACACATCAGAAAACATAATTAAAAAAAAAACACCACAACACTCACTCACACACACACACACACACACCCAGCAAACAAATGTTATAAGGAAAAATCCTACAACATTAGATATAATACCTTAAAATCAGAGTGGGGCTGGTGTGCTAAGTATTCCAACAAATCCTAAAATCCACGGGTACAAAATATACAATTAGAATTAAGAGATTCTAAAGCTTGGGATTTGTTCTGAGTGCAGAACTGAACAGCTCTCATAGTCTTCTTAGTCAGAAATTGACTGCTTATCAAAACTGATTTCTACATTTCAACAGTATCATTTGGGGCTGCTTAGCAGGAGGTAGGTCATTTTATTGCCACTGTTGTCAAATACTTGGAAATTGAATTAATCTATTGTAAATAATCCAGATATCTACCAGAGGAGCTAGATCTGTTTCTAATGTCTTTTTATTATCTGGTAGTGTATATCTGTATCCATTATTATGTTTACTAATCCATACAGCAGTCAGGATCACTTTATTTTTTAATACTTCAACACATACCAGACTCCAAGCAATTTGCTAATGAATGGAATACAGATATGCTATCATAATTTTGCTAAACAGACATTGTTTGCTATCAGCAGCATCAAGATTTGTTATTCATAGATTTTATGTGCTGAAATATATAGTAATAGCAGCTTTGCATGAGCAGCATACCCTAATATTTCAGAAAATGACTTGGTAGCTCTTCTGATTGGTATCTTTATTACTGCAGCAATCTGCAGTGAAATTTTACCTTAAAGCAGGGCTGTCAAACTTGATTTCATTGTGAGCTACATCAAGGTTGTGTTTGACCTGGGGGGGGCGTGGCCAGCTTGGCCTCACTCGTGTCGGTGGTGCCTGTGATGGCCCAAGCACTCTGCCAATGAAAACAGAGCTCAGGAGGGCCTCGTGAGGCCCTCCCGAGCTCTGTTTTCGCTGGCAGAAGCCCCACAGGCGTGTCCTTTGCTATTTCCAGGGCGGCCCTGCGGGCCAGATCCAAGCACTCCATGGGCTGGATTTGGCGCAGGGGCCTTGAGTTTGACACCCCTGCCTTAAAGTGTATTTTTCTTAAGTCAACTGAAAATAGTTATCATTTTCTAGAAACCTTAAATTTGATCTTCCTTTTTTGCTTTCTTCTTCCCTGTCAGGGAAAGTTCCAGGAGGAAGAGATTTTTCAAAATATAATTTTATTGAAAATCTTAAAAACAAAGATAAAAGCTCATACAAACTAATGTAAAGTAAGATAGAAAAAAAGGAAAAGAAATTGAGGAGAGAGAGCAAGAAAGAAAATGATAAAAAGATGTGGCTTCCAATCTTCTCTATAGCAGCTTTAAGTACAAATATAAATTTATCTCTTACTTTAAAATCACATTGTGGCTCTTCTTCTATAATTTATCCTATCTAACTTTTAAAATCATAAATCATAAGTTCATTTTTTTGTTTTATGCAAAAAATATTGGGGTTTTCAGTCAGCAATAAACAGATTTTGTTCTTTCTCTAATCAGACAAGTCAATAGGGTCATGTTAGCAAGTACTATCATCTTTAAGCATTCCTTCATTGAAGGTATTGACAAATCTTTCCAACTTTGTTCAATAATGTCACTGCGGTTATATACAACAACTAAGTTTCATGTCTTTTTTCCAATTGTTTGTCCATAAGTCCCAAGCAGAAGAATTCTAGTGTCAGTTGTATATTAATCTTTAAAACCTCTGAATCACTATATGGATTTAAATCCAAAAGTTCCAGCTTTTTTGCACATCCACCAAGCATCATAACATCTATATGATGCTTGGTAGATGTTCAAAAAAGCTGTGGATCACAACTCTTCTTCTTCATAGTTCCAACAGAAATGTGAAGTGTCTTTATGCATTCTAAAAAATTACTTTTGTGTCATATACCAACATTATAAACGTTCTCTTTAAGGTTATAACATAGTATAATTTTTAATTCTTTCAACCATATATTTTTCTTTGTTCTAACTGTGTTTTATAACCAACATATGTTTATCTTTTGCTTGTTTTTCTTCTGTTTCAAATTTCAATAAAAGTTGATAGTGTTTGGCAATCACACGTTCATCATTTGTACATAATTCTGTTTCAAAATATGTCCTTTGTCTACTTTACAAAAACCCTTTTGTCTACTTGAAAACTTTTTGATAACAGTAAATAAGAAAGCCATTGGCAGCCACATCCTTCCACCACCCAACAAAATACTCTTGATTGCATTTTGTACACCCCTTGACTAAATTCTAGCATCTCATGATATGTTAACTATTTGTATTTCCCATTATCTCTCGTTTAGAGAACACTTCTTGTGCTGGGAACCACAAGGTATTTTCAAACACAACTTGAAGAAGAAGATTTTTTTTAATGATGATCTCAGAGAGGAGTGAGGAAGATAAATTGCTATTAGGAAATTCTATTTCATTTCAAAAATCTCAGATAAAACAGTCTCTGGTCTTAGAGCTTCAAAGTTGAAAGGCTTAATATTTTTTTTCCTCATGGAATAATACTTTCATGCTTTTTGTCAAGGATTTGCACTCCCCCCACACACTATTTAGCTCTGTAAACACCATCTATCATTGTAGCTTTTGCCAGTAAATTCTATTTGTAATTGAGAGTAGGGGTATGCAATTTTGTGCAGATGGTGTTCAATAATATTTGATCACCTGAAGTTTCAAACTGTGAAGAAGAAGGCTTTGTGTTTTGGCTTTAATATCTGAAAATTATGATTAATGAGGGTCTTGTCACTTGAGATTTGTTTCAGGTACTGAATTCTGAGTGTTAACCCAAAGTAATTCACTGTAACATAAATGGATGATTTTTATAATATGCATATACAAGGTTATAAGGTAATAACTTTGACACTGCAATATAAAACATGATTAAAATGACTTTGTCCTCTGGATGCTTCATGCTGAAGTGCAATAGAGAAGTGCTTTCATTTTAGTCTAATTTCATTTAATGTCTTCCTATTATTGTGGTGCCATTTATTATTATTTTTCTCTCCATTTCTGGTAGTAAACAGCAGTTAGAATTTCTTAGGCCATAGTGGAAGTTCAAGGCACTTGCAGTGTTTTTTAAAATTTCTAAACAATTTCAGTCACTGTGCAATAAAGTACATCAATATTATTCCTTGCAAGGCCATTGTATGAGATACAATGCGCTAAGTGCCCATGCTAAAACAAAGTCAAACTAGATACAATGGAGCCATTGAGCAGACAATTGAAATGAACTATACATGAGGAATACAGAACTGGTAATTTCTGCTTCCTTAAAGATTTTCCTTTCAGTTTGGAATTCTTTGCCAAGGTTTCAGATTAAGATCTTGCTTTGTGGATATCTTCCTTCCTTCCTTCTAGCTTTCTCCTATACACAGAGAATGGTTCAGGTAGGATATTTACAGTACATTCTGACAGAATTGGAACTGATCGGTCCCTCTGATGATTTGGAATTCCGTGTTGATTCTGAATTAAGTGTACAGTGTTATTATTCAAATTACTTCAGGTAGTCAACAGCCAGTAGCCGCACCCAGCCAGACCTCAGAAATTTAAAATAAAGAACTAAGCAATACTGCACTTGAATAGTTGGATAGAAGACCACCAGGAAATTTAAGGCTTGTAGATGACATTCTGAAATCAATAAAGTAACCCAAGTGAAAACTTCTTACATATGCTTAGTTTGCAAACTATTTTGTCCACATGCTCAATAAGAATTTTGAGTGAGACGGTTTTAAATTTTAGGAACAGAAATTGTAGCAGCAGGTATAGCTGTATATGGCATTCAGAAATACAAATATTTTTTTGTGAAAATACTAACCTATGATTGTGTATACAATTGTAAGGTAGCTATTTGAGAATTGAGTACATTATCTATTTGATAATGGTATCATTATCAAATATTTTTAATTATTATTTTAATTATTAATTAATTAATATATTAATCATTTAATTATTTAATTATTATTTTAATTATTTTAATTATAATTAATATATTATCAAATATTATCAAATCATTATGAGGGTGGAGTTGATTTAAATCAAGATTTAAATCATGATTAAATCACTAGTAAAAAGGCTTGATTTAAATCAACTCAATTTAAATCATAATTTTCAAAGAGCAATTGTCATCTCTGTCCTGCAGCAGCTTCTCCTCTGACTTGCTGTTAACTCACCAACAGTCCCAATATTGCAGAATATACAGCCTCATGCTACATAATTAAGCTCTATTTCATGCTTAATAAACTAAATTATTAATGTATCTTAAATAGAAAGCTATATTTGGATAGAGTTTTACTCCAAAAGCATTTTATTAAAATTAATTTGATAAAAATAAAAAAAATCCAATTTAAATAAAAAAGTCCAATTTAAATTTTAAAAATCTGATTTTTTTATTTTATTTTTTTAAAAAATCATCAATTTTTATCCCTGATATGAATTTGATTTAAGCTTGTCCATTGTGGCATAAACACTGTAACGTTAGGATGGAAGCTACCATGCATGTTCTGAAGTGGAAGAGTATCTTTCTGATTAAGCAAGTGAAATACCTGTTTTGATCACTGACATTTTGGAAATTGCCAGCACTGAACTATTTGCATTGCTTGATGGCAACTCAATTTTGCTTACTTCTGGAATTGCCAGTAAATTCTCATGTTTAACAAATGCAAGATGGATGGTAACAAGGTAGAATTAGCTTCCTATTTGTCTATTTTTTCCAGAATGCAAAGATGTTAAATGGATTCTGTAATTCTAAAAGTGAATTTTTTAATGTATCAGATAAAATATGCAGGAAATCCTCAACATACAACAGTTTGCTTAGTGACCATTCAAATGGCACTGAAAATGGCACTGAAAAAAGTGGCTTACAACCGTTTTTCACATTTATGATTGTTGCAGCATGCCATGGTCACATGATCAAAATTGGTAACTGATATGGGGGACGTGGTGGCTCAGGGGCTAGGACGTTGATTTTGTTGATCGAAAGGTCGGCAGCTCAGCGGTTCGAATCCCTAGTGCTGCCGTGTAACGGGGTGAGCTCCCGTTACTTGTCCCAGCTTCTGCCAACCTAGCAGTTTTGAAAGCATGTAAAAATGCAAGTAGCAAAAATAGGGACCACCTTTGGTGGGAAGGTAACAGCGTTCCGTGCGCCTTTGGCGTTGAGTCATGCCGACCACATGACCACGGAGACATCTTCGGACAGTTTCAAAGTTTTGGCTTTGAAATGGAGATGAGCACCGCCCCCTAGAGTCAGCAACGACTAGCACGTATGTGCGAGGGGAACCTTTACCTTTACCTATGTATTTATAACAATTGCAGTGTCCTTCTGAGAAGCAAATGAGGAGGCCATATTCACTTAACAAACGTGTTACTAATTTAACAACTGCAATGATTCACTTAACAATTGTAGCAAGAAAAGTCACAAAATTGGGCAAAACTCACTTAACAAATGTCTCGTTTAACAGCAGAAATTTTGGGCTCAGCGATTGTCATAAATGGGGACTACCTATATATTCGAGTTCCTCAAGCTTTGTCAAAGATTCTTATTGCCTTTAGGTATTCCCCTCATTTATAGTTAAAGGAGAAATAAATACGATAGGGTGGTTTAGATATTTTGTTAGGCTGCAGATAACAGCAGTAACTTAAAAGAAGTTGTTAACAAATATGTTCCTTGGAACTGTTACATAAACAAGCCATCTGTCGCTTACAATCTATAGTAATTCTAATGGTTTCATTTCAGTCAACCATCTATTTTTAACTGGTAGAAATGTTCACAGATGGCAAGCTGTTAAAGAACAAAGTGCTTAGATTTACCACACAATTCTTTTTGGAAGGGCTATCATTGATTTAGCTATAACATTACATTGGTTCCATTTCAAAAACTGAGCTTAACATTAAGCTTCTAATGACTTTCTGAAGTAAAATCACTGAAAATGAGTTTAGCATGTTGTAGTCTGTAGGCTGGTTGATCATGATGCAACAGCAATTCTAATAAACTAGAGACTTCAAAACTTCTTTAACTCGCATGAAACAACTGAAGAAATTATAGCGATTACTTGGCTATTTCCCATACCAAGGCAGGTGAAAATAAAATACTATTTTAGAATATTTCTGAAGAATCTTCATTTTGATATTATTTAAATATGATTTGGAAATTCTATGAAACCAATTTAAGAAAGATAATCAAGCTAAAAATAGTACACAGAATGTGCTGGCGTGGTAGTATGTTTATAAAGAGTTGAGAATCTTTTTACCAAAAGAAAAGAAAAGAAAACCAGCCCACATTTGGTTTGCTTGTTTTTACCTGATAAACATGAAAATAATAACTCATTGTTTAGCTATTTTTATACCATGGTTTAGATTTTGTTTTGTAATTAAAAATACATAGTGCATACTAAGAAGTCATTGGGAACCACAAATCAACAAGATATATGGTCTTGCAAAAATAATTGACAAAATAAATAAACAAGACCTGTATGACAAGGTTAATATCAAATATTTTTGCTCAGAATAGAACAGTATACCACAATTTTATATAAAATTTCAATTTCTTAAAGTGTTGCTCTTTCATATTATGACCTTGATTCTTTTAGTGTAAGATTGGAAGATATGGAGAGAGCCAGTTCATAGAACCACCAAGAGTTGGACATCATGACTGAATGGATAACATTATCACCATCATATTGATTCTTTGCTTTTTAGTAGTATTTCACTTAGAAATAATTATCTGAATTTTGAGATCTAAGGATTGCATCCAATGGTGTCACTTTCCTTCCACCTAATTCAGTTTTGGAAGTAGGATACTTTCCAGGGCAGGATCTGGATATTTTGGCAGAGGTGATAGGAAATTTTATTGGCTAAGCAGAAGTACACTTGTATGGTATCATATATAATTCTCTGTTTCCATTTTTCAATTGCTCTGAATAATAGAAGTCAGGCTTACTCCAAATCATTGTATAAATATTTTGCAAAAAAGACCATTATTGAAGGATTACAGGTTCTTTGAACTTACTTAAGTTCTTTGAACTTAGCTGGCACCTAGAGATTTTTTTAGAGGTGATGATGATCATTGTAACAGTTTATTAGAATATTTCATACCAGATTTATACAGTTGTTTCAATATCAACTGATATTAAAGATTGATACTGATATGTTAGTGATGCTCCCTTTTCCCATTTAATTTACAATCTTTGTTTAATCTGTAGTATGTGCGGATTTAATTTCCATTTTCTCACTGTTACAATGATTACCAATTGCATCTATGCAGCATGTGTGTTGATTAAAATATACAAAAGAGGCCTCTCCTTACTATTTCCTTAATCTTTTGATTTATGTTTCTTAGGTTCAGTTAGTAATGTGCTTTTGGCATACAGAATTTATTTAAATGGATGAAAAACAACATTAAAAGCGCCTAAAGTACCTAGTACCTAAAATCATCTAGCTGGCTATATTGTGTAATATTATTTTCTATTTCTCCGTGGTATTGATCTATGTAAGCTCATTGATTGTATAGTTGATGTCTCTTGGAATCTTTGAGCAACAGATACCCTTATGATCCCTCAAGCTTTATGACTTTTTGGTGAGACTCCTTTAAGGTGCTACTCCTGATTTTAGTGTATTGTGTTTTTATTTCATTTATCATTACCTGAAGCTATAAAGCAGGGGTGTCAAACTTGCAACGACAGATCATCACATGACACATTGCAACTCCCCCCCTTCGCTAAACCAGGGATGGGCATGGCTAGTGTGACACACCTGGGCTGTGAGCTTGACACCCCTGCTATAAAGGAATTCTCACATTCTCTTTTTCTTAATATATATTTTTTTAATTTATATCCCACCCTTCTCCGAAGACTCAGGGCGGCTTACATTGTGTAAGGCAATGATTTGCCTTACACAATTGATTTTAAATTTGTAATTCCTTACACAATTGATTTTAAATTTGTAATTCTGGTCTAACTCTACCCCCCACCCCTTTAAAAGGAAAGGGGCTAATTGATCTAGTTATGTGCACATAAACTACAAGAGCTAAATTTTAATTCCATATTTACTCCCTTCTCACTTTCTTCTTGCCAGTAAAGCACACAGATTATAAGATTCTTGTCCCTCTCACATGCTGGGGTTAGCAGGGAGGGCACTGGATAAAGGCATTCTCCTGGAACATAGATGATTATACTAAGTACCAAATGACTATGCAGATAGTCCTCAATTTATGATCACAATTGAGCCCAAAGTTTCTGTTGCTAAGGAAGGCAGTTGTTAAGTGAGTTGTGCCCCATTTTTCAACCTTTCTTATCACATATCAGTTAAGTGGATCACTGCAGTTAAATTAGTAACACAATTGTTGCCTGAATTTGGCATTCCCATTGTCAGAAGATCACATGACACCAGCACACTGCAACCGTCATCAATATGAGCCAATTACCAAGCATCTGAATTTTGATCACATGACCATGGAGAGGCTGCAATGGTTGTAAATGTGAAAAACGGTTATAAATCATTTTTTTCAGTGCCGCTGTAATTTCAAATTCGCAGGAAATGTAAACCAAAAGGTTTCTGAGAGAGGAGGTCTTCACACGGTGGGCTTTATCCTGCCATGATGGTTACAGTTGAAGGCAAAGGTCTTTATTAACAAAAATAAATGTTTCACGCTTAATGTTGGAATACACATGGAAGAGCTAACATTGCTTAGTAGGAAACTAGGTTCTTGGTTTGGAGTTCAGCTTGCTTTGCATAATTATAATTATTAGCTGATATCATTCCTAAGCAGGATGGTATTCACCAGAGTCACCCATGCCTGACATATATTCCTGACTGCAAATTTGTGAGGGGTATCTTTTTAGGAGGGGCTGCAAGCTTCAGCTAATAGAAGTGGTTTTTTTGCTGATTGGTACAAATATTGTAGTGTATTATATACACATTAGAAAGTTGTACCCCGGATGTCACTTATTTTCCTGGCACAATTTAAGTTTCTGTTTTTGACCTTAAAGGCAAAAGTGGCTGATATTTAATTATGTTAGGCAGAGTGTATTTCAGTATGAGCTTGTCTGGATATTAAATCCTCTTAAAAATGCACTCACTTTCCAAGTTCTATTTGTCCAGCACACAGGAGAGAGCCTTTTATGGAAAAATATGGAATGAGTGACATTTCTGCTTTTAGGAAAGGATTTAAAACCTGCTTTTTAACCAGATCTTTTCAGTTTCATTTAGTTGATGTGATTTTAACTGTTTTATCAAAAAAAAATATTAATCAAAATTGTGTTTATAGCATTCAATTATTATTGCTAGTGGCTTCATTTGCATATAAAGTGATTGGTTTAATTTTGATTTAGCTTGATGTATGAATTCAGCTATTATGGTTTCTAAATTATGCTCTATGGCAAATCTTCTCGGTTTACAGCACACGTAGTGTCTCAGTATTTTTTTTCGTAGGGCCCTAAGGCTAAAACTGTGAACCCCCTCAAGCAAATATTTTGTGCATTGTCCCACAGATGTTGGGTATTGCTGCGTTTCTTTCAAAAATGTAAAATATCCCACAGTGCCCCAGTGAGCTTGCTGCAGCACCCTGGAGCACCACAGCACAGTTTGGAAACGTTACTCTGTGACAGAACATCTTTTGCGAGTCTGGTTATTGAACCTATCATAAAAATAAATGAAACTTGTGGTTATTACCTTAAGATTTAATATCTTGAGGTATTAAAAACTCACTGGGCCAAATGGAGTGGATGAAGCAGCGCTCAAGGATATAAAATATATATTTAAACCCGCAGCTTTATGAACCTGTCTAGAACATGCTATGGTGTATAATAGTTTCTTTCTGAATAAATATGTGCAAGAATATGCTGGAGAACTTGAACGAACAGGAAATAGATTGTCACCGGTTTTCAACAAAAACTTTATTTATGCAGCATTCCCCTTCATCTGCAATAACATCAGAACATAAAGACAATAGGCTGGATCAGACCAAGGGCTTTATATATACATTACACAAACAAATTACTGGAAATTTCCCCAACACGTATATACAAGCAAATCACTTTGACATCCAGACTATCGTCCAACCCTAGCTGGTGTTCCTGGGACTGGAAAACATGTATATTGTTAAATACTATTTTAAATTTAAAATACAGTAAGTTCATTCTTGCATTCCAGGGGACCTCTGGTGGATACTACTGGATGCAGTCCCCAAAGCCTATCTAGTCCATCCCACCCCCTGTAACCCTCCTCTCCTTTATATTTTGCGGCCCTGAGATGCACAGCATATCAATGAACGTTATAATGAATGACTTAATTTTTGCACCAATGGTATAAAAATTGTGAAACAAACAAAAATGTATTAATATTTGTCACACTATATTACTTTGATATCTATTTTAAATTATCACTCTTTTGAAGTTTAATTTAAAATATCTGTACTGAAGCAATGAAATTAAGAGGCAATTCCTATCTTGGCTGGACTACCACTCTTGCTTTTTTGATGATAGAAATGGCCTTAATGTATCCTTGCACATGAGACAAATTGCTTGCTGGCTCATAATAATTATTTCTTGAACTATATCAAGTGAGTTACCACTTCAGCCAGCCTCATAAGTTGCAGAGAAAGACAGAATTACATCTCTGATTTCCAAGTACATGTCTCCTTAATTTGTAGCTATAGCATTATTTCACTGAAGTTCCTGAGTAAGGAATTCAACTAGCTTTTCAAAAATTTGAAGCAACGATTTCATCTTTGTGCCACTTGGTCTTTTTGGTTCCTCAGAACCAGAGTATTCCAGCAAAGAAAACTTGATTGGTTTTTTTTTTTCATAATCCTTCTCCTTTATGCCTCTCAAGATATTTTTATAATAATGTGCACAATAATGTGAATATGAAGTTACTCATAAAGTTTGGTGTCTTTCCTTGACCATAATCAGATATGGCAAATTATGATGGATCCCTGGGAAGTCTGAGCTATCTAAAAGAGAAATGTGTCTGATACGTATCGATCACATCTCTAATGAAAATTTTCATAGCAACGTTTCCTAAGATGAGCAATTTCCAGCCTTCTGGTTGTTCTGGCTTTGGAATTCTGGGATTTTAATTTAATAGATCTGTTATCTGCCCAGGTTGGAAAACTCTGTTGCATGGGAACCTATCAGTTCTGGGAGAAGAGCATTAGATGCTGTTAGGGAAAAGATAGATATGGTGTATCGAATGTATTTTTCAATGCACTGTCTTGATTCTTCTGAATCATATGAGCCCAAATTTAAAATATATTGTTACATATTACTTTATATTTAAAGTATGGCGCAAATAATGCTAAGGAATGTTGAAAAGCAGGATGACAACTCAAGTGAGGTAAAGATGAAAAATACAGTATTATTTTTAGATAATAATGAATCTGAGATTGACATCATATTTGAAAAATCTAAACACTCATTCCATATCCTTTGAGGGGGAAATGATTAAAAGTATTCAAAAACTGAGAGTTTTTTTGAACGTCACATCTACTGCAATAATAGTTTATTTACTAAAATAACACCACCATTGTATACTTTAAAATGACAATGGATTTAGAATTATAGCATGTTTAATGAAAAAATATTCTGTAATAAGATTCAGCGCCTGTCTCTTTCCTTTTGTGTTCTTTTTGGTTTATTAGTAATCTGGCCATTATATACTCCGGTCCTTGAATTCTTTAAGTATGTTGCTATTGCTGAGTTTTAGAAAATGGTGCTGATTAAATGAATTATAAACCAGGCATGCAATTGGTATCTTTTATCTGATATTTAATGGAAAGAAAATGTTAATTCAGGGTAATGAAAAAGACCTCCAAGTATTGTGGGTGAATAGACCATTAGGTTAATTAAAATGAGGATACGTATCACTGCTGTAGTGGAACTATCATTTTGAGGGAGACATTTTCATTTAGTCGCTGAATAGTGAAATTCAGGATGCCTCCTTCTTGAGCTGGATTCACGACATACAAGACCAAGATAAGTGGCAAGGGCAATTCAAATTTCTATTCATTTACTTTTACCTGCCTACCATTACTTGTCAGTCTTGACTGCTTGTCACATAAAGGTGAAGATTTATTCAGCCTTATTTAAATCTATTAAATGCAAATTGTGTTATTTCACTGTCCAGGCATTTACACAGGCAGTTTCAGAACAAAATGTGTTCGTTGTGACAAACAGCATACAAGAAATTCCTGAACCTATTTTAATTATTATACTTGCCATTTCCAGCTCTCTAGATGGAAGCTTTAAAAAAAAAAGACTATGGTAAAGACATTTGTGGAATAGAACATACTGAATCTGTATCTAAAGATTGCTTAGTTTTCTAAACCTACTTACATTTACTACATATGAAGAATACATATGAACTATGTATTCTGTCATGCTTAAAATAATCATTAGTTTTGGTACTTGGCTAGAAACAACCAGGCAAAATTGTTAAATTTCAAAATAAGACAATATGCATTAGTAACTATTTACTTTCTTTGAAATGACAACTTGTGATCTTGGCATAGCAAATATCTTCCCATTTATCCTTGCTTCTTAAAATAAAATAAAATAAAATACGTTTTGCATCAATGTATTTTGAACATTTAAAACTTTTTTCTTGGCTTAAAAATTCTACTTATCAAATATTTGAAGGTTTTTTTTTTAAAAAAAGAAACAAAAATAAAACAAATAAATGATATTGCCCTTGCAGAATTTTAGATATATATGTTTCCATCAACAGCACATAGATGGTCTCAAGAAAACAAAGCAGGTTCAGACTGGGTTGATATTTAAATAGAGACTATTTTGGCTTACCAAACCAGGAGACAAAGATATTTTTGCCATGAGTGTAACGTATGTATTCCCATAGCCTGACAATTAGAGTTTATTTCAGAGTTTTTCTCCGGGTGACCTCCCTGCTTTATTTTTCTGCATGATACTCATGGCATTGGGTTTTTAGTTTGTTTGTTTTGCTATTTTTCACATTTTTTTGTGTTCTTTGGCTTTTAAAATATCTAAGATATAAGATTTACTTTGCTGTTGCTTATTTGATATTTTATGTGAATTTACTCTAGTCCATTTTGGGTCTTCTATAATATTTTTTTGTTGTGTCTTGCCTGTCTTGCTTTGTATATGCTCCTACTCTCCATCCTCCATCCATTTTTATAAATACACTCACTCTCTCTCTCTCTCTCTCTCTCTCTCTCTCTCTCTCTCTCTGGCAGGTTGCCTTAAAAGGAAAGCTATACTTCTATATGCTTGAATGTGGATTGCCATTTTCATCCTCATTAGGGACCTTACATTGCTGGTAACTGCACTTGTTCAAGCTAATTCAAGTACAGCTCCCTTTAGTCAGCTCCTGAACTAAACATTGAGGGTGAGGGATAAATTGCCTTACAACTGTAAGCCGCCCTGAGTCTTCAGAGAAGGGCGGGATATAAATGTAAATAAATAAATAAATAAAAAAGACTGATCATTGTAGAGAGCACCCTTCTCTCTTCACTTATGAGTTGTCCACGTGTTCATATAACCACCTGAATGAGTCCAAAATGTAGGGGTCATTCCATGTCAAGTGGTCTACTTTCAGGAAAGTGCCCAGGTTGACCATCATGGATTTTGATGAAATTTGGTGCGAACATGCACACATGTCCCAATGTACATTGGTAAACTGTTGTTTACCGCAAGTATACTCTGCAAGTATTGCATCAGCAAACATAACACTACCAATGTTCATTGGGGACATGTGTGCAGGTTCACACCAAATTTCATCAAAATCCGTGATGGTTACCTTGGGAGCTCCAAACCACTTGACATGGAATGACCCATATGCTTAGTATGTAGTTAAGCTTGGGCTTCTGTTGCAGATTTAGAATACAGGTTGCCTCAACATTAATTAATAGGATGAAGGGACAGCTACCCAGAGAATGTGGCGAAAACCATGAATCAAGTACAATCAGAGACAGTGCCACTAATAGAATTTCAAGGCTAAACTGTGTGAATTTATGGTTTATAAATATTTTTACAATATTTCTAAGAATTTCTCTTACCAAATCCTTCATCAGAAAAAAATAATCTGGAGCTGAGTTACATACATTTACTTTATTTAATATAATTTTTAGAAAATTGCAATTAATCTTACATGTATATAGCTAATCCTTCCTCCCTCCTTCCCTCCCTCTGTGGTTTGTGAAATGAAATGAAATTTTAGCAACTGTAAGCTACAGCAAGCCTGCAGTCATGAAAACAGGTCAAGAATAATCATATACCCAGTTATAAAAGGAAAAAAAAGATTTTGCAATGATTTTTTTTAAAGCTCTAAGGAGATGTGTTTACAGCTACTTTAAAATAAAAAACCCAAAAGAATAATTTTATTAAGATTAAATAGAGTTATAAAACAGCAAACTTTGTAAGTGTTTTCAGATTGGAAGATTAAAAAAATAGGTATAGTCCAGAATGTTAATTCGTAAATTGTTCTGCAGCACGTTAAAGAGTGGCACGGAAATATAATAATGGAATGCAATTTTTGTTCATAATGAGATTTCTCCTGTAGGTTGTTCTGTGGGTGGGTCTGATATTGCAAGTTTATATTGGCTCTGTGAAGTAATCATTGTGTTCCAAATCTATTAATGCAGGACAAGGAGGAACTTTTTGCTGATTTACTTAGGCTCAAATATCAACTCCACTAGGAATTGAGCCTTTATTTTGAAATACTCAGTCATTAAATTCTAAATGGTAATAATCTTGTAAAGAATATTATTAGTAATTCTGTCTCAGTACTTATGCTTCTGTTCTGATTTGCATTTTTAGAAAGTTTGAATGCATTGATTTTCTTTTCTTTGTTAATAGAGAAGTCAGCCACTCATCAGGAGATTAAGGGAATTGGGAGGGAATGACAAACTGACACCAGGCTCACAATTGGAGGCAGTTGGATTTGGGATCCAGGCTGCTGAAAATTCTCTCTGTATTAAAGAGAGATTTTGAGATTACACTCATGCACTGCAGACAGCTGATATTTTTTGTGAATTGACAGCAGAAACCAAAGCTTGAATACTTCTTAACTTTGTACTAAAGCTGCTTATTCAACCATCCGATTTATCTTCATAATAAAAGGTTCTGGTTTTCCTTTAAGAAAACCCAAGCCAATTCTTTAAAGGTGAATACTACTACTACTACTACTACTACTACTACTACTACTACTACTACTATTATTATTATTATTATTATTATTATTATTATTATTATTATTATTATTATTATTATTATTATTATTTATTAGATTTCTATACTGCCCTTCTCCCGAAGGACTCAGGGCGGTGTACAGCCAAAATAAAAACAAACAATACAATATACAATTAAAACAAGAATTAAAAAAACTTATTACACAATTGGCCTAAGACTTTAAAAACGTTTAAAATTCTAAAAACCCATAAAATTTATAATATAAATTTAAAAACCAACAAAATTTAAGCCAGCCCCGCGCAAATAAATAAATGTGTTTTCAGTTCGCGGCGGAAGGTCCGAAGGTCAGATATTTGGCGCAAACCAGGGGGAAGTTCGTTCCAGAGGGTAGGAGCCCCCACAGAGAAGGATCTTCCCCTGGGGGCCGCCAGCCGACATTGTTTGGCGGACGGCACCCTGAGAAGTCCCTCTCTGTGTGAGCGTACGGGTCGGTGGGAGGCATGAGGTAACAGCAGGTGGTCTCGTAAGTACCCAGGCCCTAAGCCATGGAGCGCTTTAAAGGTAGTAACCAGAACCTTGAAGTGCACCCGAAAGACCACAGGCAGCCAGTGCAGTCTGCGCAGGAGTGGTGTTACATGGGAGCTACGTGGAGCTCCCTCTATCACCCGCGCAACTGCATTCTGGACTAGCTGAAGCCTCCGGGTGCACCTCAAGGGGAGCCCCATGTAGAGAGCATTACAATAATCCAAAGTAATCAATATTACTTTTATTAGTATGTTTGGAAGTTGAGCAACAGTATTAGAAATGCACAGCCTTAAATATAGCGTTTTTTCTAGTGGTTAATTTTCAGTCAAAAACAAAAAGGTATTAAAAGGTTGGAATCAAATTCAAAAAAATGGATCAGCATTGAAATGTCAACTATCTAGTTGTAGCAGCACACCAGCATTCAAAACCGTGGTCTAATATTGATTTCCCTGGTTACATAACATTTGCATTGTGACATTTGGCTTCAACATTAACAAAGTAGTTGTTTCTTGATCAATCATTTTTTGGTATTACATGCCAAACAATCACTCAGTGTGACCTATTTCAAATTGCGTATTAACTGTTGGGCAAAAGTACTGTATGGTTTTTTTTTTTAAATTTATTTTAAGCCTGGAGCATGAATTGTGAAGAAGATGTAATTTGTAAACACAGATAGAAAATTGTATATTTTTAAATCAAACATTACATGCAGGCAAATTAGTTTCAACAGTGCAATCACATATATAAATTATGCATGTGTCTGTGCACATGTGCTCTCTCTCACACACTCACACACAGACACAGACTTGAGTAACATATTCCTATCACAAATTCTGCATTTCTTTCTAGGTTTTCTGTACAATTAAATTTATCTGTGGTTTTTTTTCTTTAATGCTTTCTGATTGGGAGATACTACCATCCTTCCCAAAAATTCAGAGGGGCTTGCATTTTCCCAGCCCTAACATTTTATTGTAATAGCAAACTTTATAGAAAAAAAGCAACTGGCCCAAAGGCTAAACTGTTCTTGACAAGCAGGAAAAGAAATCATAAGTGTTGTGAGAAGATAGATAAATAGTAAGACTGCAGGCATAGATGATGAAACCAGAGAAATGTTAAATATATTTCTGAGGTGGTTGTAAGACTTGTTAAATATATACCTATATAGAAATATATATTTGAAGACTATACGCCTAATGATAGAAAAAATGCCATTATTCTTTTATACAAAAGAAAAGGTAGCAAGGGAATGCAAAAACTACAAGAGGCTTAGTTACTATCCCTGGGGAAATATTTGGCAGCATTTTGATTGAAAGGGCACGAGAAGTGAAAATAAGAAGAAAAAATTAGGTACAATGTGGGGTTTTGCCAGGCAGGCAATGTGCAAACCAAATATTTGTTCTCCAGCAGGTCATTAAAAAAATATGCATGTGAGAAAGAAAGTTTATCACATATTGTTGACTTAAGAAATCTATGTGATAAAGTCAGCAATGGAATTTTTTGCAAGAGCGGAAAGCTGAAGAGTGGTGTATGCTGAAGTAACCCTTGTGTGAGACATACTTGGATATGAGTTGGCTCCAGCATAGAATCTTGCAAATGTGATTTACCTCAACTCCAATTGCCCCAAGCCACTTGTGCCAGCTAAAATGCTGAACATTACAAACCAGCATGATTTGTAGGTGGGTGTGAGTTTGGCAGAGTCTTCTTTGCTCCAGTTTGAATAAAGCAGAAGAAAGTATGTGACATGAAACATCTAAAAGTATCTGAGGGTAAATTTCTGAGACCATTCTCATTCTGTGTCTGATGCCAGAAATAAAAATGATTTCAACAACAAGAACAACAACAGAATCTGAAAGAACAACTAGAAGAGGAAATGCTTTAAAATCCACTTCTCCCACCCCAACCCTATGCTTTATATTTTTAGGAATGGGGGAAATCCACAATTTCCTAGTGTACAAAGTTAGCACCCTCCCCTCTTCTAGAAGAATGAAATATTTTGGGAAATATTAAAAAGCCAGAATATTATATTTTCCTAAAGGAGAAGCATGTTTTTAAAGACAGAAAGCAGCCCCCGAGTCTTTCTTAATAGCCCCAGCAGGACTGTGCCAGCCTATCTACAAGAGAAAAGACCTTCAACTCCAGGGTGATGGGATTAAGGCATGACCCTCCAGGACATAATAGGATTATCTAGCAGCAGAGCTCACTACATTCTCCTAAGGACATTGCATCACCCAGCAAACTTCAACCAAACTTGACTCAGACAAACAGGACCCCACATGACACCATGGGAGTCTGACAACAGCCAATAGAATACATGTTCTTGCACAGGAACAGGAAGCTCAAGTGCAAAGCCCAAGAGAAGGTATATATACCCTTCACTTTCAACTCCATGTGGTCAGATGCCCAGGACCATTCATGTGGTTCTGCTTCATCGTTAAACTATCTTTCCAATCAGCCTCCATGTTTCCAGTGTCTTTCTCCCGGCTTGGAACTGAACCAGATGGATATTTCTCCCAATACTAGCATCATACATTTCTTATCTCTCGAGTGAAGAAAGATTTGAAATAACTGAATGCAAATAATTCAACTGCATTTTTATGTATTTTTTTCTTTGCATTTAACAAAAAAAGAAATTATCACACTGAAACATGATAGCTCATTATCATAATTGCTGCTTAACAGGATTTGGTGCTGATATTGTAGTATCTCTTGTGATTTGTGAATCTCTGACTTTTTAGCAGTCATGGTGGTGCTTATATTAGATTGACATGATCAGTGTGAAATGCAGGAATATTGTTCCAGGACACTGCATTTTTGTTCTTTTTTGGAACTGAATGCATAATAAAATGTGGGATTGTCAGTTATCGAAGAAAATGGTTAATGGTCAAGCTTGTCCTTTGCTTGTCTTGTTATTAATCAGATAATCCCGATCAACACTGAAAAGCTCAACATACTTGTATTGAAAACCAATCAACCAGATGCATCTCTTATATCTATCTTTACTAATGTGACTGGTAAGGATTTGTACTAATATGTAGTCCAAATCCAATTTATTAAGCATCGGTATGGTCCATGCTTAATAAATTAATTAAATAATAAATTAAATAATAATAATAATAATAATTTAAATAAATAATATATTTATTATTTATTTAATATATTTATATATTATATTTTTATATATATAATATAATATATATTATATTTATATATATTTATATAATATATTAATTATTTATTATATATAAATAATAATAATAAAGTAAATAAAAAATAATAAAGTAAATTAATAAATAGAACGTTGAGCTTGTCGATCGAAAGGTCGGCAGCTCAGCGGTTCGAATCCCTAGTGCTGCCGTGTAACAGGGTGAGGTCCCTTTACTTGTCCCAGCTTCTGCCAACCTAGCAGTTTCGAAAGCACGTAAAAATGCAAGTAGAAAAAATAGGGACCACCTTTAGTGGGAAGGTAACAGCGTTCTGTGCGCCTTTGGCGTTGAGTCATGCCGGCCACATGACCACGGAGACGTCTTTGGACAGCGCTGGCTCTTCGGCTTTGAAACGGAGATGAGCACCGCCCCCTAGAATCAGCAACGACTAGCACGTATGTGCGAGGGGAACCTTTACCTTTACCTTATGGTCCATCATAAATTATTGAGTAATAACAATGTATATTGTTGTTTGCATCAATGGTAAACAAAGATGCTTATATGGGATGTAATGGACAAATTATTTATTCCAGTCCCAGGCTGACTTTCACAAGGGAGTTATGGTAACAATGACAGAAAAGCAATACTGTCTATTGTTTCTTGAGGGCAAGATCAGCAGGAAAGACAGTGAAGATAAAAGGCATAGTGAAAAGCTGATGCTCTGTATCAGGTTGATGAGTTAGGAAATAAGATCTCTGTCTCACGAATAACACTGTACGTGTCTGTTCTGTGTGTGTGCATGCACGGACACATTATTGCTCCTCTGTGACTTTTTGTGTTTGTTCATTTTTAGCTAGCAGCACGATCCCTGCCTATGGTACAAACTGACGAGAGACTTCAACCCCTGCTCAATCACCTCAGGTAATGAAAACACAATGGAACCTCAATTTAGTGGACCTTTTAGGGCTTATTGCTGCTGAAGGCCCACAGTCTGGCCTTCAGTTTTAAATGAGTTAAATTTGTACAAATCAGGTCTGGTTTGAGTAGCTGAGGGAATTTTATTTTTATTTTTTGGGATTGAAAAAAATGTGAATTTTTTTAGGGTCTAGGAGTTGCGCCTAATGGATCGATCGGTCCTGTGTTGTGGCCCAAAGGCAGAATGGGATTGTTTTACTTCTTCCCATAACTGGGTCCATCTGCTCTGCCTGCAGAATAATCTAATCCTGGAGACACGGTGCGTGAGGAGCTCATATACAGAAGAGCACTCTCCTGTTCTTTAGACTATGCAAACCATGGAATTTATAAGGGAAGGCAATAAAAGTGTTTTAAATGAAAAAAAGAATAAATCAGATATTAATAAGCTTTTTATTTACGAATGGTTAACTTGGCAATGGATTCATTGCAACTTTATCTTCAAAGATACTATTTCAATACTTGTATCCATAATGAGGAAGTAATTTGAGTGTTTTTACATAATGAACACACCATGGCAGATAATTAGCAATATTGTTGACATACAACATCTGTTTCCAGTCAACACTTCAGACTTCTCCCTTAGGTAATTGTTGGCTCACATTTGTAAAATTATATTTTGCCCTTGAAAAAGGGGGGTTCTGTTCCCCTTTACTCAAAACCTTTTGAAAAACATAATAATGGAACTATAGCTGCATATTATTTATCTTTGTGTTTTAGTTCCTCACATTGCTAAGTAATGTAATCAATTTAAAAATTCAAGAAAGGGGGGGAGGGGGTGGGGGGAGAGAGGGAGAGGGGAGGCATTTGTGGAAATTTTCATCTAAAACTTTTTAATAATAAAAAAAATTCAACAAAGTATTATTATTTTATGGCTCCCTTAATTAGAAACATCTGAGAGGTTATACCTGAATTTTACAAAAAAAGTATTCAACAACTGTTTTCATATGATTCATTAGAGTTCAAATAATCTGCTTCTACTTGAACTGTAATGATCTTCTAACTGTAGAAATATTTCTAAATAAATTATTCTGGTAATCAGAAATGTTTTATATAAAGAAAAAGTCTTAAGTTCTCGAAGGTAAGATAATTATTTTAAATTTATATTTATTTCTTGAACACTAGTTTTGAATTATTTTTAAAATGTATGTAAACAAAAATACTTGGCCTTTTGTTCTCATGGTAACAATAAAAATGCCCTTTTTAATTCCACAAATAACATTTATTTCTTTTCTTCTTTTTCCACATCATAGCCATGCATATGTTGGTCCAGATTATAATATTGAAAAAGCAACAGGCAAAATTTCATTGGAACAAATTGATGCTGTAAGTATATTGCCTCCAATTTACTATAGTTAAACTGAATAATTTTGCTTATCCATTGCAGTGTATTCATGGTACCTCAAACGTACTGATGGCAACATTCATATAGAGATTTCAGTGGTCTATATATAAAGAATTGAAGAATAAAACTAACTCATAGAACAATGTATTGTTAAATGAACATAAGTTGGTTTAAAATACATGAAACAAGAAGAGAATATGAGTAATACTCAGGAGCATAAGTAAAGCAAACCTTTCACATGAGCCCATGCCCATTTGTGACGAGTTCAGGCATCGAACCCTAATCCCTGGCAACAGCTAATAAGAGGAAACCAGAATATCATCACTGGGGCACCTTTCCTCAGTTGCTGCTGTATAGTAACAGACCAGCAAAGTTATCCACTTGCCTCTTCAATCACCCAAGCATCCCTTCCTCTCTCTTGTTCAATTTCCTGCAGTTCAATTTCCTGCAATTTCCACAGTAGCCAGAGGACCTGGCCCTAATTGGCTGCCTGAAAAAAATTATCTCTTGGACGTACTATATCTGGTTTCAAAGCTAATACTTTATATTTCTTATCAGCCAATATTTGTTATTGTCTTGTTGTTTTTCTGGAAGGAGGAAGGAGTGTGTGTGTATATTGTAGCATGCATTTCTATGGGACAAAATGGTTAGTATTTGCAGGTGATGGGGTGTTATTTTACAAGAAATCAATTTTATTTAGCGGTTGCTAGTTCAGTTAAGAAAAATGTATATTTTTGTGTTGGCCCTTCCCTTTTCTGGAATGGATATATGTACAAATATAAGTATGTTGTATGCATATATATGTGGAGCAGGAGTGAAATCTAAAAATTTTCCCTACTGGTTCTGTGGGCATGGCTTAATTGATGGGCATGGCTTGGTGGTCAGGTGACCGGGTGGGCATGGCCAATAACAATAAATAATAAAAATAATAAACAAAGTACACAAAACAGTAAGAGGTAATAAAACCCAACTTTCACACTTTACACGCACACAACTGACTCACACACAATGTAAAAGCAGCTGCACCTCACCCAAAATGGCCCCTGCAACAAGCAGGAACCTCACACAGCCACAAAAAGCTCAAAAACCAACTTTCACACTTTACACACACACAACACAACAGAACACAACTCACACACACACACACACACACACACAAAATGCCACATACAGCTTTGTGAGATTTTGTGTGTTTGTGTAGTTAGAAAACTACAGAAACACACCAAATCTCACAAATATTTTATTTTATTATTTTATTTCAGTTTATTTTATTTTATTTATATTTTTAGATTAAAGCAGCTAAATTTAAAACTTCCTTAACTTTAAATTGCTATGTCTAAAAAAAAAAACTCCTAAAAAACCCCCAATTAACTATTTTTTTAAAGCCCTCCTCCCAGTTACTTACCCAATTCAAGGGACAAGGCAGGCAGATTGAGTTGCTCACCGATGAGATGGATTACAGGCAGGCAGATTGAGTTGCTAGCTGATGCAATTGATTGCAGCAGCCGAAGCAAGGCAGAGCGAGCCCGAAAGAAGCAGCAAGCTGCCAAGTAGGCAAGTGGGGAAAGGGTGATTGGATGGGCATGGCCGGGGGGGGGGAAGGGATTTGTGCACCCGGTTCTGCGAACTACCCACCCCCATCCCTACCGGATTGCGTGATCCGGTCCGAACCGGGAGCATTTCTCCCCTGATCTGAAGGCCAGGAGTTGGTTTGGCTGACGGTGATATCAAAGTTTACAAAGTAGGAAAGCCAGACATAGAAGTACACAGAAATGTTTATCTGTATTGATCTTTTTTTTTTCCTATGAGTGCTTCCTAGTATTAATGGTAGGCAATCAAATTTAGCCTTGTCTTCCTTTTAAATAAATATGGTAAACAGCTTTAAATGAACAGAAAAATAGTTCCAGATAACTGACATCTGTGACATTAATTTAGAATATATTAGAGGGAGGGATAGTAAAGATGCTATCAAAATAGAATGAGACTCTAGATTAATTACTTCTATTGATGTATGCCTTTTACTGTAATTAATACAATTTTAATATGTTTTAACATCTGTTTTCCATTTATTCTTGCGTTTGCCCCAAAAAATTAGAACTAAATGTTGACAGTATATTGAAATTGTGAAATAGAGTTTTTCCTATGTCCCCGTAGTCTACTGTATGCAAATATTCTCTTCTCTAATGCTTCACCTTTCTGATTGGTGATCAAAATACAGCCTTTAAGTTAATGTAGTCAGCAGATCATTAATCCAAGTTTTCTTGTTACAGCTTTCAGTTAAATCATTTCCTCTCTGCATGCGCCAGCTCCACAAAGCTCTGCGTGATAACCATCATCTCCGTCATGGAGGCCGTATGCAATATGGCTTATTTCTCAAGGGCATTGGCTTAACACTAGAGCAAGCTCTGCAGTTCTGGAAGTCTGAATTCATCAGAGGAAAAGTAGACGCAGACAAGGTAAATGGGTTGGTGAGAACAATGCTCAGTTCTTAACAGTTCTCTTTGGAACACTTCTAGCGTCCACAAGCAATGTCCGTGCACACTAAAACATCTGTTTAGTTTACATAAACACTAAAGACAAAAGCAGCAGTTGCTTTCACATCCTCTCTGCACAGTTGGATCTCATCAGGATTCTTTTCTCATTATAAGTTGGTATGGTTAGTTTACTTTATGTTTACAAAGATTACAAAAAGAAAATAGGAATTATTTATCATGTTGAAAAGCAATGATGTAGTGATGCCAATATTTATTTTATTTATTTACTAATGCTTGTGGACTGCTTGATATCCAGAGACTCTAAGTGGCTTACAGAACGCTACAGTAAATATTAAAATAAAAAAAAATCTAAAACATTGACTTTCCACAAACCATAACAGGGCAGAACCCTTTGGTTGTGTTGGGCCAAATGTCTATATCCTCAAATGGCTTCTTAAGCAGCTGAGTCTTTAGAATACAGAATAACAGAGTTGGAAGGGACCTTAGTCCAACCCTATGCACAAGTAGGAGAGCCTATACCGTTCGGGACAAATGGCTATCCAGTATCTCTTAAAAATATCCAGTGATGGAGCATCCACAGCTTTTGGAGGCAAGCTGTTCCATTGGTTAATAGTTCTTACTGTCAAGAAAATTCTCCTTAGTTCTAGGTTGGTTCTCTCCTTGACTAGTTTCCATCCATTGCTTCTTGTCCTGCCCTCAGGTGCTTTGGAAAACAGGTTGACCCCCTCTTTGTGGCAAGTCCTTTCAGGTCCCTTTAAAAGACAAATAAGCTGGAAGATGACTGGATATCAAGGAGTCATCTATTTCAAAGATAATAATTGTCAAGAAGGTTCTTTTGCTGGCATCTGTGTAGGTCAGGGTTTTCAAACTCGCGTTGTCACGGCATCATCACGTGACATACCACAACTTTTCCCCCCTTCACTAAACCGGGCATGGGCATGGCCAGCATGTGACGCATCCGGCCTGCTGACCATGAGTTTCATACCCCTGGTGTAGGTGATAGTCCCCCAGAGAAGAAATCTTCAACAAGCAAGTCTCTGACCTCCCTCCCTCCCTCCCTCCCTCCCTCCTATTTACAGAGTTTATAGGCCACACTAATGAATTGATTCTTACATACAAATTCCCCAAGTCTAATTTGGGTTAAAATAAATATATTTCAGTAAAACTGAAATTATTCATTATAAACCAACCATACTGGACTCAAACATTCCGGTAACACAATTAAAAATAATTATTCTTTCTAAAAATTGGAAATGCTACAACAAAGAAAGAACATTTCATCCTATGTGATGGTTTTTCAAAACAGTTTTTAAGAAACTTTAGATTAGGGGTGTCAAAGTCGGTTTCATTGAGGGCTGCATCAGGGTTGTGTTTGACCTTGGGGGACTGAGATGGAGGGACCAGGGTGGGAGTGGCCAGCTCAACTTCACTCCTGTCAGGGGCGCCTGTGGAGGCCCGAGTGCTCTGCCAGCGAAAACGGGCTCCTGAGCTCCATTTTCACTGGCAGAGGGTGGCAGGAGGCCATGGCAGCCCAAAATGGAGCTAGAGAGCGCGTTTTCGCTGGCAGAAGCACTGCAGGAAAGTCATTTGTTGTTTCCAGGGCGTCCCCAGATCTAAATACCCCACGGGCCAGATCCGGCCCCTGGGCCTTGAGTTTGACACCCCTGCCTTAGATGGACTGCAGGGGAGTCCTGATGGAGAATCTGTCCTGCTAAAGCTGTCCACTCTGCTGGCAGATAAATATGGTTGGATTTGATTGTTATCATCACACACTGTCTTCGGTTCTCTAACTTTACAGGAGATAAGAATTGTTTGCCAGTTTTGGAGAATACAATATGTTTGAAGCTTAGCAATTTCAGGCTTCTCTAGTAAACTACGATTTCAAGCTGTTCAGTGGTTAAAAGATTTGAAATTTTAAAAAATCAAGTCTTTGAGGTAACATTTGACAAGTAAACTCAAATAATCTCCAGGCTTAGAAGTTCTAATTAGTATAAAATGCTAAAAGGAACATCTTACAATGAATAGTTAGACCTTTTTCAAAAGCAGTGCCCTGGCTGCAGGTTTACTGCCCAAATAAATTCAGTTGTGATGACATACAGAGTTCTTTTTAACTTAAGTCATCGCTGTCTAGCAAAGTACTTGCTCCCGCATGTTTCTGATTGTCATTTAAAATCTAGTGGAAATGTCTTCCTTAGGGTGCCACATCTGCCAGGAATTTCATACATGGCAAACCAAGAGAGAACATTCTCAATTCAAGTATTCTTTTAGTTCCTCGGTTGGCATGAAGCATTTGCAAGCTTTCAGCTCCAGATTAACTTAAATTTTCTTGAAGTTATACCCCACCTTCCTATTGGTATAATACAAATGTAGGACTTTTTTAATAAAAAAATATACAAAACATAAAACATACCTGTAAAGCCAGTATCCATAAAATAATGAACAATTAAAATCAGAGTAGGCAATCAGATAATTCTAGAAAATGATATAATTGCTTTATGTTGTGGACTATTCACGTTGCCTTATTTTGCCCTTTAATCTGAAGCAATGTATAACTCTAATCAAAATAATGTTTTGTTTGTTTGTTCAGCTGTTAGTAGCCATCAGTTAAATATATACTTAATACTGCTCGATACATGGCCCAGCACCTTTTTCAGGCATTACCATTATTCTGAAATAAGTATTTCACACAAGGCATATTGTCTTCCAGATACATTCTTCTATAAAGAGTTCCTGTGTGCCTTAAGGTTCACATACTGTACTTCATGAATCAGATTATCTTCCCTCTATTCAAAAGGATTCTTTATCCAATGTAGGTTATAAACATTAAGTGAACAATTAAAAATTGAGAATACTGTACAAAATAATACAGGTAGTCCTCAACTTACAACCAAATTTAGCCCCAAATTTCTGTTGCTAAGCGAGACAATTGTTAAGTGAGTTTTGCTTCATTTTGGGACCTTTCTTGCCACAGTTGTCAATTGAACCACTGCAGTGGTCAAGTCAGAAACATGGTTGTAAAGTGAATCTGGATTCCCCATTGACTTTGCTTGTCAGAAGGTTGCAGAAGGCGATCACATGATCCTAGGATTCTGCAACTATCATAAATACATCCCAGTTGCCAAGCCTCTGAATTTTGATCATGTGATCATGGGGATGCTGCAACGGTCATAAGTGTGAAAAGTCATGTCACTTTTTTCAGTGCCATTGTAACTAAACATATGGTTGTAAATCGAGAACTACCTGTATTGATCCCAACTATACATCTGGAGAACGTTATGACTGTTCAAGTGAGCAAAATAAAATGTTTCACATAAGGAATTTCAAATGATTCCAGGCTTGGTTCAGCCAGCTATGAGGTTTTTCATTATTCTGCGGTCAAGATTCTGGAGATATGGATAATATGGGAGAACTCTGTTTTTTCCAGATCATAGAATGCCACACATCTCCCCGCCCACAACAGATTCTTTAAACGAGATTTCTCTCTGTCTAGTTTCTCCAAATTTCTCTTTGAACTTCTGCTTCCAGTAATGCAGTAATTAACAGGAAGGGCTGTCAGGTGCTCTTGAAAGAACTACATTTCATCTGTTAACTGAACTATGAGCCAAATTGCTATTTGAAAAACATTATTTTGAATATTCTTCTAGTCCTCTTGCCAGAGATTAATGCATGTCATTTTTTCCCGTATTAGTGCTGTTAATCTGTGATTGATAGATTTTTAAAAGGTTACTTTTGAGGATCTTTGGTAAATTTTAATGAGTGCTTAAGTCTTCAGGACAATTCATATAAATCCTGCTATTTTAATTTCTGCATATACATGCACACAAATATGCATACTGTATGCATAAATGTATGTACACATGTTCTTGAAGAAAGCCGACACTGTGGCCCTTAAAAGACTTCTGTTATGGCTAAAGAGTAAAATACATTAATAAGAATGCCTTTTGTGCTATGCTTTATCAGGGTTTGCCTTTCAGTTTGTCTTGACTTCTGAAGACTGCCTGAATGAGTCCCTGCATTTTTCTTGGCAAGTTTTTTTCAGAAGTGCTTTGCCCTTGCCTCCTTCCTAGGGCTAAGAGAGAGTGACTGGCCCAACTGGCTTTGTGCTCAAGGCAGGACTAGAACTCACGGTCTCTCAGTCTCTAGTCTGGTACCTTGATCACTTTACCCTATATACTAGCTCTCAGTGGTGCATTTAGATCAGGGTTATTATAGAAAATCTATTCTAGATTTCTATTATATTGTATTTTATTATAGAAACTTGTATCCAGGTTTCCAGCCTGATGCCTTAACTACTACACCAACCTGGCTGTCAGAAGACTATAATTATGTGGATTTAAAAGAGTGATGTACTTTTAATTAAGCCCAGTAGCTAATGTGGATTCATGTTAAATTATACCTGGCTTCCTCCCCCCCCACAAAAACATTTTTTTTGCACGTAATCGATGTGGTTACTTAACCTCATGGTTAAATAAACCACAAGGAAACTGCCAGATGATATTTAATCCAGTTCTATTTAAATATCCAGTCAGTTTAGTTTTCATTGTAAAGAAATCTATCTGTTGTAGAAATAACGTTTAGCTCTTGACATTCTGAAAGGTGCTGAAAAAGAGCACTTCTTTTTCAGAGGGCATTCAGTTATTGATCCACTGATGATTAGGTGTCCATTAGAATTGTTTTGTTGTTATTTAAATAGGAGGTCAGACTTATACTTTAGGACTGCTTTTATTTTACGTTGCTGTTTTGATTTTGTAAACCAGCTAGAGTCTATATGAATAGATACTTAAAACTGTAAATTAATAACAGAAGTAATAAATGTAAATTTGGGGTGCATGTTGTGTTGATTTCTGATGTGATTTTGTTACAAAACCACGTGCTAAGCTATTGTCTGCCGGAATAAGAACTGTTATACAGAGAGCAGAAATGAAGTAAAATTAGTAAGCCAATCAAAGTAAAAGTATGAGAGGAGAAAAAGAAAACATTAAAAGTTTTACACTAACATAGCTAAAAGAGATTAGACTAATACCATTCACATATACATTTTTTAAAACAATTTAGTTTAACTAGGCCAATATAGCCCTTCATGCAGTTTTTTTATTTTTTCATGCCATTTTGAGGATAACATTAACTCTGCTCCCATTAACAATTTACCATTTTGTCTTTGCAGTGAATCTGTGTTCTCTTTGACCTTCATTTCCAAGATATTCATAGAATATTTTTTTTTTTTATTACTTTTTTTACAACAAACAAACAAAAAAAATACATTATTACACCCTTGTGCTATACATAAAAGGAAGATTTGGGTCTTCGGATATATCCTCATGATTGCCAAAATCCACGTTCTCGAGGTACAGGTACTGAAGCGTCCAATGTTCCAAGCGCAAAGTCCACAAATGGTTTCCAAGTCTTCCAGAAAATATCTTCTTTATACACACCACTTCTAATTTTAATATCACATGTCATTTTATCATTTAAAGCTAATTTCCACATTTCAGAATTCCACTCTTCTATTCTAAAAATCACATCTAGTTTCCAATATCTAGCTATTATAATTCTACCTATTATAATCATAATTCTAATCAATTCTTTTTCATATTTTGTTAATTCTATTTCCTTAATTACCAACAATAATATAGTTTCCACTCTCAATGTTATTACTTTCCCCATCATTTCAAATATCATTTTCTCCAATTGTTGCCAAAACTTTTTAACCTTATCACAATTATACCACATATGTTCATAAGTCCCCAATTCCATCTCACATCTCCAACATTTTTTACTAGGTTTTTTATCCATTTGTGACAATCTTACTGGAGTCAAATACCATTTCCAAACAACTTTATAATTGTGCTCTTTAATCCTTATAGATAAAGTTCTCATAATTCTACTCTTCCAATTCACATTCCAATCTGATTCTGATATTTCAATATTAAGATCTTTTTCCCAATTTGTCCTCATCACTCTTTGTAATTTTTCATCAGAATTTATAATCTTATAAACCCTACTAACGAGTCTCTTTAGCCCAATTTCATCTTTCATAATCCGAGATACTAAATATTCAAATTCAGTTTCACATCTATTTATTGAATAACTTTCCTTTAGTTTTTTTGTCCATTTTTCTATCTGTATTTTTTCAAACCAACTTAACCCTAATTTTTCAATAATTTCTTTATTCCTCCTTTCATTTCCCATAACTTTTATCCAATCTCTAATAATTTCTATATTTTCCTCTTTAATCACTTCATTACGTTTTATATTATTTTTAATTGGCCAAATTCCAGTTGTCTCCCCCAAAAAGATTATATCCGGAATTAAAATTTTAACAAATTTGTTCCACATTTTACTTAATCCCTTTAACCAATAACTTCTACTTACACATTTTAAATTTGCTTTATCTAAAAACCACCTTGATCCAAATTTCTCTATATCCCTTAACTCTAAATCTCTCCAATAATTATTATCTTCACCTTTAAGTATTTTTACCACTATCCGGATACCATACGAATTTAAATAGACAGCCCGAAAGAAGTGGCCCGGGCATTGGCACGTCCCCTCTCCCCATTCTCTTTATAGAGGCGAAATCGATGAGGATGTGGGGGAAGAAGATTGTTTGTACTTTATTGTCTGTTTTGTTTTTTGTTTTTTTTCTGTTTTCTTATTGTTGTTTATATGTTAAATATGGTAGTTTAATGTTGGGTGGTGGGCACAGAAAGGAAGATGCGGGGATAGGATTAAAAAATTTATATTTTAAATGGGAGTTATAAAAATAATGTCATGGAATGTGAAGGGTACAGGGAACCAGATTAAAAGAAGAAGATTGGAGCTTAAGATTAAAAGGGATTTGCCAGACATTTTATTTTTACAAGAAACCCATCAGAAATCTGAAGATTCAAATAGAATGTATATAAAAGGTATGCAAATATATGAAAAAGCATTTGGAACTTCAAAAGCTAGAGGAGTTGCAACACTGATATCAGATAGGGTGTACTTTGAAAAATATAAGGTAATTTTGGATGAAGATGGAAGATATGTAATAATTGTTGGAAATCTTAATGAGGAAAAAGTGACACTTGTTAATTTATATTTACCGAATGAAAACAAAGAGAATTTCTTGAAAAATAACAAAATTTTGGAGAATGAAAGTGTAGGAAAGTAATTGTGGCTGGGGATTTTAATTAATCAGAGATAAAATAGATAGTACTAATCCCACCCGCTGTGGAGGAGCAAATAAAATGGGGATTTTAAATATGTGGATGCTTCGAAATGGCGTGGTTGATGTGTGGAGAGAGGTTAAAGGAATTGAGAGAGTATACACTTTTTTTTCTAAGATATATAATACATATTCTAGAATTGATTATATTTTTCTTTCTAAAGATTTGTTGAATAATGTGGATAAGGTAGATGTGGGAATTTTTAAAGATTCTGATCATGCAGAAGTTATGGTGGACTTAGATTTTAATTTTGAGAAAAAAAGAAGCTATTGGAGATATGACGAGAAATTGTATAAAAATGAAAAGGATAAAAAATGGATATTTAAAAAACTGGAGGAAAGTTGGAGATTAAATGATAACGGGGAGGTTAAATTTGAAATTGTTTGGGATGCGATGAAAGCGGTGTTTAGAGGGGAGAGTATTAAATTATCAAGTAGGAAATATAAAAATTATAAAATTAAAATGGAAAGAGATAAAAATCAGATTAAAGAATTGGAAAATCAATTTTTGCTTACTAAAGAAAAAAAAATTCTTCAGGAGCTTAATATGTTAAGAAATAAAATGATAGAAGAAGATACAGAGTTAGTAAAAAGAAATTTGAGATTTTTAAATAGGAATTTTTTTGAATTTAGTAATAGAAATTCTAAATTATTGGCAAAGATGGCGAAAGATAAAAGAGAGAAGAGAGAAATTGGAGTTTTGATAGATGATAGAGGTATAAGATGTTATAAAAAATTAGAGAAATGTGAAGTGGTTAGAAATTTTTTCAGAAACTATATTCAAAGAAACCAATTAATCGGGAAAATTGCAAAGCTATTTAGAAAAGTATGTGGTGAAAATTGATCAAACATATAAGGAATTGATGGAAGAAGATATAACACAAGATGAGATTAATGGAATAATACAAAAATTAAAATTAGGGAAAGCTCCAGGTGAGGATGGATTACCTATTGAGTTTTATAAAGAATTTAAAGAATTAATAATACCAAGATTGCAAAAATTATTTAATGGAATATTACATGGTGGGGAAGTACCTTCGTCATGGAATAGAACGGTGATATCCCTAATTCCTAAACCAGATAAAGATTTAGAAAGGATTGAGTCCTATCGGCCCATTTCTTTAATTAATCAGGATGCAAAGATATTTACTGCTATTATAAGTAATAGATTAAATAGATTTATAGATAGATATATAAGTTATAATCAAGTAGGCTTTGTGAAGGGTAGATACATGAGTGATATTGTTAGACGAGTATTAAATATTATAGATGTAGCTGAATATAATGGTGATAAAATTGGTATAGTATCATTGGATATTTTTAAAGCTTTTGATTCTGTACAGTGGGAAACAATTAAAGTAATTGTGGAGGCTTTAGGCTTTGGCAATAAGTTTATACATGTTATTTCAAAATTATACCAAAAGAGCAGTGCAAGAGTGAAGGTGAATGGAATATTAACTGAAGAGATAAAATTAGAAGCTGGTACGAGACAAGGATGTCCCCTGTCCCCAACATTATTTTTATTGGCTATGGAAATATTGACAAAAATGATAGAAAAAGATGAAGAATTAGAAGGATATAAGGGGTATAAGATAAATTTGTATGCGGATGATACTTTAATTATTTTGAAAAATGTAGAGAAAGATTTGAAAAAGATATATAAGCATTTGATAGAATTCGAAGAAATGACAGGATTGAAAGTAAATTGGTCAAAGTCAGAATTATTGATGGATAGTAATGGTAATGAGTCTGAGAATATGCAAGAGCAATTTGGGATAAGGATTAAAAACACATTGAAATATTTGGGTATAGTGCTTTCACTTAAGGTTAAAGAATTGAAAAAACTTAATTATGATGTGGTGATTAACGAAATTGAGAAGAAGATAGATAAACATAGAATATTTTTGTTGATATTTTTGCTATCAATCAGAAACTTCATCGCCTTCTGAGTTTTAACCTTTCTGATATGATTCCTGTAGTTTCCTGAGACGGCTTTGTGTTAGGGTTCTATTATCTATTCAGATCTTTCTTTTTTCTGTCTGACATCTTTGAGAGCTCCAAGTGTATCTGCTTTGGTTGTATTGGAGTCCTGTTAACTTCTCGTAAAAGTTGTTTATAATTATGCTCTTACTCTACCACTTTGTAGGATTTTCCAATCTTCCTAGACATTTTTCTCCTTTAAGAACTTCAAGCCATTGAATCTGGCCTATCTTCCCTTGAAGTTTATCAACATTTGCTCTTTTGAAATGCAATATGCAGATCTGACTTTTCTCAGTTTCTCCTCCATGGGTATTATAAATTCAAGGATAACACAATCACCTTCCTCTATCATACCAGTCGGTTTTGTTTCTTTGAAATGCTCCCTGTTGGTGAGAATTAGGCACAGATAGCAGACTTGTTCTTTCTTCTATCTTCTGACAACTGAAACTGACAGCAAGAGTGGACAAGAATTTCTTGGAGTTAACAAAGTTAACTTGGCAGAATTGGATTCCCTTCAGATGTCAGAATAATTGAAATAATTATCGGGATTGCGTGCCTCTTTGAAAGACTGGTTGTCTGACATAGAAAAGCCTCATCTGTGTCTTCTGCCTGCCCAGGTAGTCCGTAATAAACTCCTATGATGATATCACTTTTGTTTCTTTCCTTTTATTCTTTCCCATACACTTTCAAGGGGTTTCCCTAGCCTGGCCCTAGGTGTTTATGCAAGTACGTATTTTTCTTTTTATATGGTAAAACATTTTCAGTCTTCTGTTGCTGTAAAGCAGGGATGTCAAATTCATGGCCCGCGGGCCAGATCTGACCCACAGGGTGGTTAAATCTGGCTTGTGGAGCCGGCCTGGAAATAGCAAAGGACTGGCCTATGATGCCTCTGGCAGCCAAAATGGGGCATGGGGGACCATGCACGGCCCCCACGCAGCCTGTTTTAGGTCTGGATGGCCTCCTGCAACACTTTGCTGGCCAAAATAGGGCACTGCTCCCCTACACCCCATTTTGGCCACCAAAGTGTTGCAGGAGGCTGTCTAAAACAAAAATGAGCCACTTGTGGCCCCCGTGGCCCGTTTTGGCTGGCAAAGTGCTGCAGGAGGTGTCCGTCCCGTCTCCCCCTCTCCCCCCCAGCCAGCCCACGGAAAACTACAATACTGATCCGGCCAGCGAAGAAATCTAGTTTGACACCCCTGCTGTAATGGTATGTGGAGATGACCTTGGGAGACAGGAGGAAGGACTCTAGCCTAGATAATAGTCATGCAAAAGGCATCTCGGCCCACAGAGGAAAATGGGATATGGGAAGCATCTTGGAAAGGAACTTCTCTAATTTTCTGGAAAATAAAAATAGAGGAGGGGAGAGGTGCTTCCAGATTTGGAAGGCTGCTGTTGGCCCTTCAAGATAGTCTACACGAGAAATACAAACCATGAGTAATAATCCTACCATTATTGTAAGGTTACAGTAATAAAAACTTGCATGTCGGACTCTTCTTCTTCTGGACTCCCAAAGTCATTCTCACATACTATTATAGTGGGACTGTTTTTTAAGGAACATGTAGCTTACAAGTTGTACAAGTTGTAGTCAATCACAGATATTATCCTACCATTTCAAGGATGGCTATCAAATTGTATTGGTCTTCCTGACGTAGAATCTCTCATTCTTCCTGCTTATTTCCAATACTTTATATATATTTATATTTATATTTATATTTATATTTATATTTATATTTATATTTATATTTATATATATATATATATATATATATATATATATATAGGTCTTTGGTTGTTCGGGTTTTCTCCCGTGTAAAATTGGAAGTGTCTTGGCGACGTTTCGACGAAGTCTCATTCGTCATCTTCAGGCTTCAGCTTCGTGCTTCTGGGAGCAATGTGTGATCGCAGCTGTTTCTTCCTTTTAACTGCTTGTGGGGTTTGAACTGATTGGGTGGGAGCTTGGCTGTGCTCTGATTGGATGGGGTTTTTGTGCTCTGATTGGCTGGGGGTGTGTCCTGTGTTGGTGGGGGCTTGGTTGTGCTCAGTTTAGTCTGTGTTGCAGGGGGATTTGAGCTGGTGAGCTGCATAGCTGTTGTTTGGCTTTGTGGTCGTGCTACATCTTCATAGTGGGTGTCAGTCTGCTGCATGTATGGATTGGAGGGGTTTGAAATGGCTAATGTTGCAGCTGCGGTCTGGCTTCTGGTCCTTGGTCGTGCTTCATGATCAGTGTGGGTTTGGGTCTGCTTTCTGGGTGGATGTGCGGTGGTGACATCCTGTGTGGACCTCGTGAGTGTGGGTCTGGTGTCATTCCTCGTGTTAGGGACTCGTTTGTCAATAAGGGCGGGTTTCCAAATGGCTGGTAGGCGGAGGTGTCATCTCGTTTGTTCATGCTGTGTGGGCGTTTTCTATCTCAATGGCTTCTCTGATTATTCTGTTGTTAAAGTGTTCAGTTTTGGCGATAGTTCTGGTCTTTTAAAGTCAATATCATGTCCTGTGACTTTAAAGTGTTGGACCAGGAAGAAGTTGGTTCCTCTTTTTGAATGAGTTCTTGTGTTCTTCAATCGTGCACTTATTCTTCTGTTGGTTTGTCCAATGTATGTGGTGGGGCAGGCGGTGCATGGGATTTCATATACTCCTTGATTTTCTAACTCAATTTTGTCTTTGGGGTTTCTTAGGATGGTGGATATTTTTCTGTTTGTGCAGAATGCTGTCTTGATGTTGTGTTTGTGGAGGATCTTGCTGATTCTGTCTGTGGTGCCTTTTATATATGGGAGGAGGGCTGTGCCGTTTTCTTGTTCTCTGTCTTGGATGTTAGTGGGGGTTCTTTTGGATTAGCTTGGTAATCTTATTTGTTTTGGAATCCATTGGATGTTAGTACGTTAGTGAGAGTGTCTAGTTCGGGTTTTAGGTGTTGTTCATCAGCTAAGCATTTTGTTCTGGAGATGAGTGTCTTGGCTACGGAGTTGATCTGTGCTGGGTGGTGGTGTGAGAGTGCGTGCAGATAGCGGTTTGTGTGTGTTTTCTTCTGGTAGATGGTGTGTCCTAGGGAGCCATTGGGTTTTCTGTAGACTAAGACATCCAGGAAGGGAAGTTGGTTATTAACTTCTGTTTCCATGGTGAACTGTATTTTGGGGTGTAGGCTATTGAGGTGTGTGAGGAAGTTGTCAAGTTTTTCTTTCCCGTGTGGCCAGATTATGAAGGTGTCGTCTACATATCTGAGCCAGAGTTTGGGTTTGTGATCAGATTTTTCTAGAGCTTGGGTTTCAAAGTGTTCCATGTAGAGATTGGCAATGACAGGTGAGAGGGGTGATCCCATGGGTGCTCCTTCTTCTTGTTTGTATTTTTGTCCATTATAGATGAAGTATGTGTTGGATAGGCAGTGGTTGGTCAGATCTAGGATGTGCTTGGGGGGGTTATATTTGTTTTGGATAGCTGTCAAGGCTTCTTTGATTGGCACTTGGGTGAAGAGGGATATGACATCAAAGCTCACGAGTAGGTCGCTGGGCTGTAAGTTTTGTTTCTTTATGATCTCTATGAACTGGAATGAGTTTTTACGTGTGAGGTGATGGATTCTGCATAGGGCTGTAGTTGTTTGGCGAGAAATTTGGCTAGGTTTTGTAGAGGTGAGCCTATGGAGCTGACTATGGGTCTGAGTGGGGGTTCCTTCTTTGTGTATCTTGGGAGGCCATAGAGCTTAGGGCATCTGGATGATTTCTCTGGGAATGATTCTTTGTTGGATTTCTTCGCTGATGGGGAGGCTTTTATTTTGGATCTAGTGGTTTTTCTAGGTAGGTGGTGGGGTCTGTGTTTGGGGCTTGTATGCAGGGTCTTGGAGTAGGTTGGTTAATTTGGTTTGGTAGTCAGATGTGTTCATAACCACCGTGGCGTTGCCCTTGTCTGCTGGTAGGATTATTATGCTGGTATCTTTTTTCAGGTTAAGTAGTGCTGTCTGTTCCTCTTTGGGTAAGTTGCTTTTGGGTGGCTTGCTGGTGCAGAGGATGTTGGAGATCTCGAGTCTGATTTTGTTAGCGTCATCGGGGTTGATTTTGGTCAGGCTGGTTTCAACTCCGCATATAATGGTTTCGGTGGGGATGTATTTGGGAGTGACTGCAAAGTTGAATCCTTTGGAACTTCGTCGAAACGTCGCCAAGACACTTCCAATTTTACACGGGAGAAAACCCGAACAACCAAAGACCTATATATATATATTTATATATATATATATATATATATATATATATATATATATATATATATATATATATATATATATATATATATATATATATTATTTATTTATTTATTTATTTATATTTTTATTTATTTATTTATTTATTTATTTATTTATTTATTTATTTATTTATTTATTTATTTATTTATTTATTTATTTATTTATTTATTTATTTATTTATTTATTTATTTATTTATTTGAGGCTTTGAGTGGCAGTACCTACAAACTTTTCTGTTGTAATTTCCTGAGAAACTCTTGACTTCCAGGTTCTCTCTTTATGTTTGAATTACCTGAATTTAATCCTTGGTTGCATGTTCCCCTCTGAGTTTTTGCTACCTTGGCTCTTTTGTTCTCTTGTGAGGTTCTACTGATGAGACTGGGTACTGCCTGCCTGAAACTTCCTCGTCATTATAAGATGTAGCCCAGCTCTTCCCAGGAGTCCTTTATGAAGTGTAAGCCATTTTCATTTGATCCAAATCCTCTTTAGTGACACCATCTGTAGTCTGTTTCTGCTGACTATATTTAACTCTCTGCCATCTTTTTTTAAGACTTCCTTAACACCAGGTTATTGCTTAACTATTTACTCTGAGAAGTATTTAAACATTTGACAAGTTTTAATACCCTTCCTGAATTAGAATAAGTCAAGTTTCCACCAACTGCTTCTTCTGAAAAAAAACTCAACCAGAAAACTCAGTAGCAAAGAAATGGTATCTAATGACAAGAAAACAATTTCCCTATTCTTTGTATACTGTATGTGTTGAAAGTTATTCATAATTTCCTGAAGTGAAATATTTGTGTATTCTAAATTATAGTACCAAATTTCATTGCTATCCAGTGACTAAAGTCATATTTTCTTTGAAATTTTATTAATGTATGTTTTTCAAGCTTGTAATGGTGCAATTTTATTCTAATTATGTTAAAGAAAGAGTCTGGTATGAAAATTTAAAACCCATCAGTTTTCCTTAACTTGAATAATGAAACTAAGTAATATCTGTTGCTAATAAATGCTATATCAAAATGTGTCTTCTAATGCACCATATGGAAACTGTTATTTAAAAAAGAAAGCCTTTCTATCAGAATCAATTACATGTGCATGTAGAATTCTTCCAGCTTGTGAAAGTCAGAGGCACATCTCTTCTGAATAATTACTAGGAACTGTGATGGGAGTTATATTTTAGATGTTGAATTGATTAGTGTTAATAGAAACAAAAATCCAATTCTACAAAACATTTAAATCATGGCACGATTTTCAATCTTAAAAATTTACACTCTAGGATTCTTAAATTATGAGCTGCCAAACAAATGTCCAACTTTTCTGAAAGTTAAAATCGGGTGGCAATGAGTTTACAATTTTTTTTGCAGAGATATTGATAATAGCTTATCATTTGGCTACTTGAACATCATTAGATCTCTTAACTCTAGTAGTAGAAAAAGTTGTTCCTAGAAGAAATCTGCATTTCTATTTAACTCCAGAGATGTCTAAGATTTGGATTTAAATCTATAATTTAGAGAGGGATTACAGGAAACACTCTTCTGATAAGTGACAATCTAATGGAAACTTTTGGAGTATTTTTAGTTTATTGTAGCAGGCAAAATAGAGTTACTTTCAAAATATAATATCTCTGCACCTGAAATTTCCTCAGTAATTGTTTGTTGCTTTTCAATCACTTCTAATTTGATAACTCAATAGCTGCTGAAGCCTGTACTTTTGTCATAACTAGTGATTTTGGTAATTGTAATAACAACTGGTTGATTCAAGTTTTATTAGTAGCACTAGGCTACTTCATTCAATAGTTCCAATTGTACTGTATTAAATAGTACCAACATTCTCTTTCTCCAGTTTTATAAGAGGTGGTAGCAAAATAATTACTGAGATTTTATCTTTCCTTCTGATCCTTTACTCTCATTCCTTTATTCATCTCTCTTCACTTTTTCCCACCCCTTTGCTACAGGGATGGTAGATAATTGCCTTTCTCCTTTGATTCTCCTCACCCCTTAGAAACATGCTTATTTATGTCCTTTGTGGAAAGAGCCTTCACTTGATTCTTCTGTTTGTACTAACTTCTGTCCAGCTCTGAGCAGATCTGAATGACTATCTGGCTAGTAGTTAAAATATTCCTTGGAGCAGATGATATTCCCTGCAGATGATCCTGTGCTTGTTTCTCCCTAGCAAATCATTCTAAATAGGGCTGCTGAACAACAGTTGGGAAATAAGATAAGAGCAAAGAAGTAACTACATTTTGCTGTCCCTTATCACCACATGCCACTTTGAATATGAGAAGTTGTTTAATATATTCTTGCCTATTAATGTGAATGTACAGGTGTTTATCCTATTACATGCCATAGGCCTTTTCATTTAGGATATCCTTTTTATAATGTGATAGTATAATTAATTGTAGTTTTTGGAGCATTAGTCATTTAATCCTGTACTTGTACGCACTTAGAGCCAGTTTGATGTCATGGTTGACTTGCTGGATGGGAAAGCAGGACACCCTTAAGGGCATTTCAATTCTATTAGCATTCCTAATTCAGTTCTGTTAACTGCCTAACAATGAGGACAATTAAGCAGTGGAACAGCTTGCTGTCAGAAGTTTTGAGTGTTTCATCACTGAAGATTTTTAAGAAAAGACTGGACAGTCACCTGTCCAAAATGGTATACAGTCTCCTGCTTGAGGCGGGTGTGTGTGTGCATTGGACTAGAAGAACTCCAACTCCCTTCCAGCTCTATTCTGATTGATTGACCTTATTGGCTTCTATCTAGAACCCACTTGCTTTATATATCCCTGTTTCAGTCTCTGCTAATGGAGAAGCGCTATTCAGACTTTCTGCCCTTACTCCGCTGGATAATCAACAGTAGTGGTCTTTTTCTCACAGCGCGGCACAGAACCCCTCAGAACTCACAGCTTCTTTGGTTGCTCTCCTCTCTTTCTCTTATGGAACTCCTCTGACAAACTCTGTTAACCTGTTTTGTTTTGTTTTGTTTTGTTTTGGGGGGAAGACTGTTCTTTAAAATCTGGTGAAAGTCTCTGAATTATTTAACATTGGCTCATAAGATGCGGGATGATCTTCACCAGTGTGGCCATTGCTACAGCACTACACCTCAAGATTCCTCACTCTCTATGAAGAAAGAATCAAATCAGAGTACTATGCTGAATTGTATTCAAAAGTATAGTTAAAAGCATACTTGTTGGAAATAAGTTGTATGTTTGGTGTGTATGCTTCTGAGTAAACATTCTCAGGATTGTGCTACAAGAGACATGGAATCTCTGAAGACCATCATACTTTCCAGAATTGGAGGTAGAAGTTAACTGCTTTCAGCCTGAGTAACCTGGTTGTCCGAATTCTCTTGCCCATATATGGAGAATTTTTACCTTTCAGAGTTGTTTGGAGTTCCTAAAATAATTGAGAAAAAAGTTGGAAGATACATTCAAGATGCTAATACTTTTTTCTTGCAGGAGACTTAGGGGATTTTTAATTAATTGTTTTAATCGTTTTTTAAGGGGAGTTTTAATGGGAATTTTAATGGGGGGGGTGGATGGGTGGGGGGGAAAACCCGTCAGGGAGGGGTCTAGGTCCACCATGTGTTCGCGGCGGTAACTTAATAGGTCCTGGGGTTATGGCGAGGGGTGTCGTTCCAGTTTGTCAGGGTCGAGTTATTACTACGGTAAGTGGGAGAGGCAGATATGACAGAAGGGGGGGGCCACATCAGGTCTCGGGGGCTCGCCCTCGCTGTTCTGACGATTGCGTGCTCCGGCCCCCCAGAAATTTCCCGTGACCCGAGTGGCCAGAGTAATCGGGACCTGGGCCTCCGGCTGATGTTATGTAATGCCAGGTCCGCGGTTAATAAAGCCCCCCTGATTGCAGATCTTATTCAGGAAGGGACCGCGGACGTTATGGGCATTACGGAGACCTGGTTGGGCACGAAGGGGTCCCCTAGTGGAGATGTGCCCACCAAGCTTCCGAGCATTCCATCAGCCGAGGGCCCAGGGTAGGGGTGGAGGGGTGGCGGTTATCATTAAGGAGAGTCTCGAGCCGAGGGAAACCACTGTGCCTCAGATAGCTGGGTGTGAATCCCTCTTCGTGAAGTGGGGTCGTAGAACTCAGGTGGGCTTGTTGATCACGTACCTGGCTCCTTGCTGCGTGACTACAGCCCTGCCTGAGCTGTTGGAGTTGCTGGCCGGGTTGGCAGTTGAAACCCCCAGACTGTTGGTCATGGGGGATTTCAATTTGCCATCAGCCGGCGTAGCATCTTCCGCAGCTCAGGAGTTCATAACTTCCATGACGCCCATGGACCTGATTCAGTTAATTGACGGCCCTACCCACGTCGGGGGAGGTACCCTAGATCTGATTTTTATCTCTGGCCAGTGGTCTAATGATCTGGTTTTAAATGATTTAGTTGTTGAACCTTTGTCATGGTCAGATCATTTTCTCCTTCGTCTAGACTTTCTGACCGCTACCCACCACCGCAGGGAGACGGAACCAATGCGCTGGTTCCGTCCCAGGCGCCTGATGGACCCGGAGAGGTTCCTGGCGGGGCTTGGGCCATTTCCGAGCACCTGGCCCACGACTCGACTGAAGAGCTAGTTGCGGCCTGGGAGCGGCCGCGGCGGGAGCTTTGGACCGCGTCGTGCCTTTGCGGCCTCTGACCCGGCGTCGGTCTCAACCAGCTCCTTGGTTCTCCAAGGAGCTGAGGGAGATGAAGCGCCGGAGAAGGCGCCTAGAGAGTGCCTGGAGGTCCAGCCGCTCTGAAGCTGACCGGACACTAGTTAGGTCCTATAGTAGGACCTACCTAGTGGCAATGAGGGTTCTTGGCGTTCCTCGTTCCTCCCTCATTGCGTCGGCATATAACCACCCGGACGCCCTGTTTCGGGTGGCCCGCCCTCTTCTTCCACAGGAGGCGGGAGGACCTACAAGGCGTGCCGAGGAGTTCTTGATTATCTATCGACAAAATCGTTCAGCTTGGACGGATTGGATCAAAATTGGGTAGATCCAGGCGAGGGTTCTGAGGCCCGTCTTGTTGAGGTGGTTTGGGATGACTTTGATCCTGTGACTCCCGAGGACATGGACAGGTTGCTGGGTAGGCTGAACGCCACCACATGTTTACTGGATCCGTGTCCCTCCTGGTTAGTACTGGCTACTCAGGAGGTGACGCGAGGCTGGCTCCAGGGGATTACAAATGCTTCTTTGCGGGAGGGGGTCTTTCCCGCGGCCTTGAAAGAGGCAGTGGTGAGACCCCACCTCAAGCCTTCCCTGGACCCAGCTGTTTTAGGGAACAACCGGCCAGTCTCCAATCTTCGCTTCAGGGCGAAGGTTGTTGAGAGTGTGGTGGCATGTCAGCTACCCCAGTACCTGGATGAAGCTGTCTATCTAGACCCGTTCCAGTCCGGCTTCGGCCCGGATACAGTACGGAGACAGCTTTGGTCGCACTGGTGGATGATCTCTGGAGGGCCAGGGATAGGGGTTATTCCTCTGCCCTGGTCCTATTAGACCTCTCAGCGGCTTTTGATACCATCGACCATGGTATCCTGCTGCGCCGGTTGGAGTGGTTGGGAGTGGGAGGCACCGTTTATCGGTGGTTCTCCTCCTACCTCTCTGATCGGACGCAGACGGTGTTGACAGGGGGGCAGAGGTCGACTCAAGGTGCCTCATGTGTGGGTGCCACAGGGGTCGATTCTCTCACCCCTCCTGTTCAACATCTATATGAAGCCGCTGGGTGAGATCATCAGTGGCTTTGGGGTGAGATACCAACTGTACGCTGATGATACCCAGCTGTACTTTTCCACCCCGGGCCACCCCAGTGAAGCTGTCGAAGTGCTGTCCCGGTGTCTGGAGGCCATACGGGTCTGGATGGGGAGGAACAGGCTCAAACTTAATCCCTCCAAGACGGAGTGGCTGTGGATGCCGGCACCTCGGTACAGTCAGCTGCAGATGCGGCTGTCTGTCGGGGGTGAATCATTGGCCCCGATGGAGAAGGTACGCAACTTGGGCGTGCTCCTGGATGGTCGGTTGTCCTTTGAAGATCATTTGGCGACCGTCTCCAGGAGAGCATTTTACCAGGTTCGCCTGATCCGCCAGTTGCGTCCCTTCCTGGACCGGGATGCCTTATGCACAGTCACTCATGCTCTCGTTACCTCTCGCCTGGACTACTGCAATGCTCTCTACATGGGGCTCCCCTTGAAGAGCACCCGGAGACTTCAGCTAGTTCAGAATGCGGCTGCGCGGGTTATTGAGGGAGCGTCTCGGAGCTCCCATATAACACCTATCCTGCGCAGACTGCACTGGCTACCTGTTGTTTTCCGGGTGCGCTTCAAGGTATTGGTTACCACCTTTAAAGCGCTCCATGGTTTAGGACCGGGCTATCTACGGGACCGTCTACTGCCGGCTTCTATCTCCCATCGTCCGGTACGTTCCCACAGAGAGGGACTCCTCAGGGTGCCGTCAGCCAAACAGTGTCGACTGGCGGCCCCCAGGGGGAGGGCCTTCTCTGTGGGGGCTCCGACCCTGTGGAACGAACTTCCCCTCGGACTTCGACAATTACCTGACCTTAGGACCTTTCGCCGCGAACTTAAAACTTATTTATTCCGTATGGCTGGACTAGCCTGATTCTTATTTTTATTGGATGGGTTTTTAAAATTCTGTGATTTTACGGGGAAGTACGTAAAATTTTTTATATTTTGGGCATTTAAATTAGTTTTTTAAGGGATGTTTTTAATTATTGTGTGTATGTATATTTTATCTGCCTGTTCACCGCCCTGAGTCCTTCAGGAGAAGGGCGGTATACAAATTAAAATATTATTATTATTATTATTATTATTATTATTATTATTATTATTATTATTATTATTATTATTATTATTATTATTATTATTATTATTATTGCCACACCTCATTGGGTTTTGTTTTTTTTAGTCTCTGTGTATTGACACAGAGGCCTGTCTATGTGCAAAGAATCATTTGGAAATAGTCCATTGCTGAGACCTGGGTTGGAGTCCCCTCCCTCCTCAGTGTGTATGCAACTGAATAGAGCTCCTACCTTCCATTTAAGCTCTTTTCTAGTTATTGCAGTAGTAGCATTATAAAGAACTTTTTCCACTTTCTTTCAGCCAATAGTGAAAAAATGATGGAAATGATTTTGACTTGATTGAAAGATGGATGTGGGGAGAAATGGCAGGCAGAAACAGACTTTTTGTACAGTTTTGGTTTTAAATGTATTTATTTAAATATGTGTGCCTTTTGCATCAGGTGCTTGTTGGGAAAACATAAATCAGAATAGACTGTAAGACTGAAATCTTCCTAGTGTTGCTTTAAACCAGGTTTTTCGAGCCTTTTGGCTTGCCTGGGTCACCTGGAGTGAAGAGGAATAGTCTTGGGCCATATAGAAAAGATGTAATATAGTTAATGTATATAAATTACATAACAATGTTAAAAGTGTACAGTTTTATGGGCCACATTACTGTCTGTCCAGGGCCACATGTGGTTCACAGACCACAGTTGGACACACCTGGTTTAAATCCTAATGGAACAAGAGTCTTTAAAAGTCATAGGTGCTTGTAAAAAAATCAAATCATTTTAGATAAAAATTTGGTGGATTATGCAAAATATTTTGAAAAAGAAGATAAAATTTACTCCGCAGTTGTTTTTACTGGGTATAATTACGGATTGTACAGTAATAGAGAGTAAACTGATTTTAAATTTAATATCAGCAGCTAGACTATTGGTAGCGCAATACTGGAAGAAGGAACAATTGCTTACTATTGAAGAATAGACATTAAAAGTAGCAAACTTAGCAGAGATGGCAAAAATTTCAGCGTACTTGAAAGACTATTCACAAGAAAGATACATATCGGAATGGAGAAGATGGATTGATTATATTCAAAATAAGTATCAGACTAAGAAGTATCAAATAGCTTATGAATGAATAGAATGTAAGAATTGTCCTTGTATTCTTTTTTTATATATAAAAAGGGAGTTAAGGTTCCAAGGGAGGGAGGAGAGTCTATGGATAGTTAGTGTAGTCTAACTTATGATTGTTAAATGTTATACCCTGTATTTTGCTCCGGGAAGTCCGGTGGGGTGGGGTGGGGGGATTGGGGAGAGGGGGGAGGGGTGGAGGGAGAATTTGCAAAAACTTTGTAAAACTTTTTAATTAAAAAAAAGTCATAGGTGCTTAAATTTTGTAATAAGAGAGGAAGGCCAAGATATCTTCTCTGCCATTAATGCTTTTCTAAGGATCTACTATCATTCCAGTGCCGAAGAAGCCCACCATCAAGGAACTGAATGACTACAAGTCAGTTGCTCTAACATCTGTAGTCATGAAAACCTTTGAAAGGCTATTGCTGTCCCACTTGAAAACCATCACAGATCTGCTGTTAGACCCCTTGCAATTTGCATACCAAGCAAATAGATCAACAGATGATGCTATTAATATGGCTCTGCTCTACATCCTACAACATCTTGCATCTCCAAAGACCTGGTTGTTCAACCTCCCATCTGTATGCGATTTCCTTTTTATAGGCTTTAGTTCAGCATTCTATACCATCATTCCAGACACTCTTCTAACTAAGCTAAATCAGCTACAGGTACCTGAACACACTTGTAAGTGGATCATAAGCTTCCTAACAAACAGGAAGCAGCAGGTGAAGCTAAGCAGAATCACATCAGATACCTGTACAATTAACACAGCCCCCCCCCCCAGGCTATGTGCTCTTCCCACTTCTCTCTGTATACCAATGATTGCATCTCTAATAATCCATCTGTTAAAACTTCTGAAGTTCGCAGATGACACAACAGTGATTGGTCTCATTCGAGACAATGATGAAATCGCATACAGATGGGAGGTTGAACAACTAGCCTTGTGGTGCGACCGGAACAATCTGGAACTGAACACACTCAAAACCATAGAAATGGTGGTGGACTTTAAGAGAAGCCCTCCCATACTACCACCTCTTACAATACTAGACAACACAGTATCAACAGTAGAGACCTTCAAATTTCTAGGTTCTACCATCTCTCAAGACCTAAAATGGACACCTAACATCAAAAAGGTCATCAAAAAAGCACAACAAAGAATGTTCTTTTTGCGCGAACTCAGAAAGCGTAAATTGCTCAAGGAGCTGCTGATCCAGTTCTACAGCGGAATTATTGAGTCTGTCATCTGCACCTCTATAACTGTCTGGTTTGGTTCTGCAGCACAACAAGACAAATACAGACTTCAGAGGATAATTAGAACTGCAGAAAAAACAATTACTACCAACCTGCCTTCCATTGAGGACCTATATACTGCACGAGTCAAAAAGAGGGCTGTGAAAATATTTACAGAACCCTCATATCCTGGACATAAACTGTTTCAACTTCTACCCTTAAAATGACGCTATAAAGCACTGCACACCAGAACAACTAGACACAAGAACAGTTTTTTCCGAACACTATCACTCTGCTAAACAAATAATTCCCTCAACACCGTCAAACTTTATTAAGTCTGCACTACTATTAATTTTCTTATCGTTCCCATCACCTATCTACTTCCACTTTTGACTGTATGACTGTAACTTTGTTGTTTGTATCCTTACGAGGTATATTGATATTGATTGTTACTTGATTGCTTATTTGTACCCTATGACTATCATTAAGTGTTGTACCTTATGATTCTTGATGAACGTCTCTTTTCTTTTATGTACACTGAGAGCATATGCACCAAGACAGATTCCTTATGTGTCACACTTGGCCAATAAAAAAACTGTTCTATTCTATACTATACTATACTATACTATACTATACTATACTATACTATACTATACTATACTATACTATACTATACTATACTATTCTATTCTATTCTATTCTATTCTATTCTATTCTATTCTATTCTATTCTATTCTATTCTATTCTTGATCCCATGAATATAATGTCCACTCTCCGGGGCTTCCAGAAGTTTCTTACTAGATGGCTCTTCCTAGGCGTGGGGGTAGTGCGTTTGCAAAACCTCTGTCATGTTTTTTATTGCTTTAGTTGCTTTTTAATCTGTGCTTTGTTGTGTAATTTTTTAGTTGCGTATTTTGTTGTTGTAAACCACTCAGAATCTTTTGGAATTGGAAGCCTTAAACATAATTATAACAATAAATATCTACTAGAAAATACTTTGAAATAAATACAAGCTTTTTATATTATGTAGGAACTTATCTTAATCACCACAGTTACAAAATGAGCTAATTGAAAAAAATATGCCATTTGTTACTCATAACAAGAGCTTCTTTTTAGAGTTTGAAAAGCTGTTTTCAACTAAACTGGTTTCCTTCTGTTTCCTTTGATTCTTTTTAATAACTCCATTTAAAGACAGTATTGAGGGGGGGAGAAATACCCTGTAATTCTATTTTTTTTGTAAGCAAAGTCCTATAGAAATTATCCGGTGAAACTCCCTTTCTGCCAAGTGCTCGATAACATAGATTCATATTTGTTGTACTTTCCAATTCTTCTACTTGTAAAACTTTTAACAGTTATGACGACTCAAAGCATCAATATTTCATCGTTCATGATAACTAAAATCGCATACACTGTACACCCTCTCTCAGTTGTAAACCATCTGCTATTTTTATTGTTTGTTTTCACTCTTCAGTTTGATAAAGGATATGCTTACAGCATCCGGCATAACTATGGAAAAGAAGGCAAGAGAACAGATTATACTCCATATAGCTGCATGAAAATTATCCTGTCCAATCTCCCAGGCCAAGGGGATCATCACGGTGAGTGCTTCTTCCTGACAGGCAGCTTTAGAAACCAATGGATTGGTTGGCTGTATTAGTGGCAGAAGTTGGATTTGTGGCTTAAGGCAACCTTCACTGTCAAGTCGAGTGTGCGGTTTCTCTTCTGACAATTTGTCTTATTATTGAACCAGGTCAGACAAAAGAGGTTTTTTCGGTCTGTGCTCTGTTGAGCCTTGCTGTGTTTCTTCTTTTGCTTGTTTTCATCCCCATAATGTTCAAAGCAACAAGTGCCTTTTCTTTGCCAGCAAACTGTCAAAGAGCTATATAAATCAGAGGTCTCCAACCTTGGTCCCTTTAAGACTTGTGGACTTCAATTCCCAGAGTTCCTCAGCCAGCTTTGCTTTGCTGGCTGAGGGACTCTGGGAGTTGAAGTCCATAAGTCTTAAAGGGACCAAGGTTGGAGACCCCTGATATAAATAATTTGATCCCCCCCCCCCCGGAAACCAGACACTCTGGAATGAAACGGGGAGTACTGTAATAACATTTCCACAAATTACATACAATCAGGTTTTCTTCTAAATGTTTAGTTTTTCCTTTCAGAGACTCCTTTTCCTCTGAACACTGGGAAGTCACTTGCCAATTATAGGGAATTATAGGGAATTGTTTACTTTGTCCTTTATTTCCTCCCAGTCATTTAAATCCAATACCCTAGAGCAGGAGTGTCAAGCTCGCGGGCCAGATGCATCACGTGCTGGCCCCGCCCCTGCCCAGTTTAGCAAAGGGGAAAAAAGTCTGGATACATTATGTGACGTCACTGTGACGCTGTGAGTTTGACACCCCTGCCCTAGAGTATAGACCTAGATGGTTAGAAAATTGTATTAAGAAGAAGATATATTGATAAATGTATTTTTTTCTTTTATAAAATGGGTAAATAACAATAATATAGTTTATTCCTCATTTTTTCTATGTTCCTCACAGAAATCATTCAGGCTTGATTGTAGAATTAGAATGCTACTAATACTTTTTAGGATATATATTTATAGGACTAAAGAGACAGAGAGCCAGTTTATGCTTAAGGTACCAAATTAGAAACTAGGAAACCATGAGTTCTAGTCCCACATTTGATATGGAACCAGCGGGTTGATTTTGCACCAGTCATTCTCTGTCAGTCTTAGGAAGCAAGCAATGGTAAACCACTTCTGAAAAATCTTACCAAGAAAACTGCAGGGACTTTCCAGGCAATCATCAGGAATTAATAATATTAAATTATTAAAGGAGAGCCACTTTGGTCTAGTAATTAAAGCACCAGACTAGATACTAGGAGACTGTGAATTCTAGTTCCGCCTTAGCCATGAAAGTCAGCTGGGTGACCTTGGCCAGTCACTTTCTCTCAGCCCAATCCATCTCACGTGGTGGTTGTGAGGAAAGTAAAAGAAGGAATATGAAGGTGTTAATCATATCAACCTTGGACATGTTTACCATCTTCAGTTTGGCCAGAACTACTTTCAAATATCAGTGCCAGCATATTGGTTGAGAATTGTGTCAGGTTATAAGCCAAGATTACTAAAGAACCACAATACTCAAGTTAAACAGATCTTGTTGAAAAGTTTGCACACGGGGGTAGTTATTTTTCTGTATTTTATAACCTGGTAGATAATAAGCACTGTTTTCTAGATCCTCAGGTGCTTTGCTATGCCAATTTATGAATAATTTTTATTCCCCTTTTTCTTTTTGTTAGGATGCCCTTTTCGCCACAGTGACCCAGAGCTGCTGAAGCAGAAGCTTCAGTCGTATAAAATATCTCCTTCTGGAATCGGTCAGGTACAGAATCTATTCTTCTGATACTTTGGTAAAGAGGCATCAGAAATATCTTTTCAGTTTTGTTTCATAATTATGGACAATAAATGCAACTGTCTTTTTAATCATAGCATACAACTTGTTTCGATGTTCTCACCTACTGGGAAGCTCAGGGGAGGCTGCATGCAGTCGGGGCGGCTGTAGGTGGGAGAAAAAGTGAGAGTGATTTGCTCTAACCAATTGCAACCTTCCCTGCCGGCTCCCCCATTGACTTGGGGAAGTCAGCAGGGAAGGTTGCCAATAACAATCACATGACTGTGGCTCCCTACAACTTACAATAGCGAACTGGATACCGATGTATGTGGATCGTGATCACATGACTGCAGGGATGCTGTGATGTCTGGAACTTTGAGGATGGGTTGTATGTCCTTTTTTTCAACACTACCATAACTTTGAATGGTCACTGAACAAAAGGCTGTAATTTAATAATAATAATAATTTAATTTCTATCCCGCCCTTCTCCCAAAGGACTCAGGGCGGTTTACAGCCAGATAAAAATAACAATCATAAATACAATACAATAAAATCAGAATTATAAAAACTTATTCAATTTGGCTGATAATTCAAATATAAAATACATAGCATCATAAAAAACCCATTAAAATCCTAATAAAACCCATTTTATGCCAGTCCTGCGCGGAAGAATAAATAAGTCTTCAGCTTGCGGCGGAAGGTCCGGAGGTCAGGAAGTTGACGAAGTCCTGGGGGAAGCTCATTCCAGAGGGCAGGTGCCCCCACAGAGAAGGCTGTCGCACTGGGGGTCGCCAGCCGACATTGTTTGGCTGACGGTACCCTGAGGAGACCCTCTCTATGGGAGCGCACCGGTCGGTGGGAGGCAAGTGGTAGCAGAAGACGGTCCCGTAAGTATCCTGGTCCTAAGCTATGGAGCGCTTTAAAGGTGGTAACCAACACCTTGAAGTGCACCCGGAAGACTACAGGCAGCCTCTGTCACCCGCGCAGCCGCATTCTGGACTAACTGGAGCCTCCGGGTGCTCTTCAATGGAAGCCCCATGTAGAGCAGTAGTCCAGGCGAGAAGTGATGAGGGCATGAGTGACTGTGCATAGGGAATCCCGGTCTAGGAAGGGGCGCAACTGGCGAACCAGGCGTACCTGGTAAAAAGCTCTCCTGGAGACGGTCGTCAGGTGTTCCTCAAAAGACAACCGCTCATCCAGGAGAACGTCTAAATTGCGCACCCTCTCCATTGGGACCAATGACTCGCCCCCAACAGTCAGCAGCGGTTGCAGCTGACTGTACCGGGATGCCGGCATCCACAGCCACTCCGTCTTGGAGGGGTTGAGTTTGAGCCTGTTTCTCCCCATCCAGACCCGCACAGCCTCCAGACACCAGGACAACACTTCGACAGCTTCGTTGGGGTGGTCAGGAGTGGAAATATACAGCTGAGTGTCATCAGCGTACAGCTGATATCTCACCCCAAAACCACTGATGACCTCGCCCAGCGGCTTCATATAGATGTTGAACAGGAGAGGCGAGAGAACCGACCCCTGTGGCACCCCACACATGAGGCGCCTTGCAGTCAATCTCTGCCCCCCTGCCAACACCGTCTGCGATCGGTCGGAGAGATGGGACGAGAACCACCGAAGAATGGTGCCCCCCACTCCTAAACTTCCCAACCGTCGCAGCAGGATACCATGGTCGATGGTATCAAAAGCCGCTGAGAGATCTAAGAGGACCAGGGCAGAGGAATAACCCCTGTCCCGAGCCCTCCAGAGATCATCCACCAATGCGACCAAAGCTGTCTCCATGCTGTACCTGGGCCGAAAACCGGACTGGAACGGGTCTAGATAGACAGTTTTATCCAGGTACTGGGGTAACTGATGTGCCACCACACTCTCAACAACCTTCGCTACAAAGCGAAGGTTGGAGACTGGACGATAGTTTCCCAAAACAGCTGGGTCCAGGGAGGGCTTCTTGAGGAGGGGTCTCACGACCGCCTCTTTCAAGGCGGTGGGAACAACACCCTCCATCAAGGAAGCGATAACAATTCCCTGGAACCAGCCTCGTGTAACCTCCTGTGTGGCCAGCACCAACCAGGAGGGACACGGGTCCAATAAACATGTGGTGGCATTCAGCCGTCTCATCAGCCTGTCCATGTCCTCAGGAGTCACAGTATCGAACTCATCCCAGATGGTCTCAACAAGACTAGCCTCCGTCCTCTCACCTGAATCTACCCAATTTTGGTCCAAACTGTCCCAAAGCTGAGCGATTTTATCGTACAGATACCTACTAAAATCCTCAGCACACCCCTGTAAGGAATCATCCCGCACCTCCTGATGTAGAAGAGAGCGGGTCACCCTAAACAGGGAGGCCGGGCGGTTATCTGCCGACGCAATGAGGGTGGCAACGTAAACCCGCTTAGCCTCCCTCAGTGCCACTAGGTAGGTCTGAATATAAGACCTAACAAGTGTCCGGTCAGCTTCTGAACAGCTGGACCTCCAGACCCGCTCTAGGCGTCTTTTCCGGCGTTTCATCTCCCTCAGCTCCTCGGAGAACCAAGGAGCCGATTGAGATTTACGCCGGGTCAGAGGCCGCAAAGGCACGACACGGTCCAAAGCACCAGCCACGGCCCGTTCCCAGGCCGCAACAAGCTCCTCGGCCAAACTGTGGGCCAGATCACCAGGGAACGGCCCAAGCTCCGTCAGGAACCTCTCCGGGTCCATCAGGCGCCTGGGACGGAACCAACGCATTGGCCCCGTCTCCCTGCGGTGGTGAGTGGCGGTCCAAAAGTCCAGGCGAAGAAGAGAATGATCTGACCATGACAAAGGTTCAATGGTTAATTCCCCTAATTCCAGATCATTCAACCACTGTCCAGAGACAAAAATCAGATCCAGCGTGCTTCCCCCGACGTGCGTGGGGTCGTTAAAATAATTGGGTCAGGTCCATGGCCGTCATGGAGGCCATGAACTCCCAGGCTGCCGTTGATGCTACGCCGGCCGATGGCAAGTTGAGATCCCCCATGACCATAAGCCTAGGGGTATCAACCGCCACCCCGGCTATCACCTCAAGCAGCTCGGCAGGGCTGTTGTCATGCAGCAAGGAGCCAGGTACGTGATCAGCAAGCCCACCTGCATCCTACGCCCCCACTTCACGAAAAGGGATTCACAGCCGGCTATCTGAGGTACAGTGGTCTCCCTCGGCTCTAGACTCTCCCTAATAACAACTGCCACCCCCCCACCCCTACCTTGGGCCCTCGGCTGATGAAATGCTCGGAAACCTGGTGGGCACATATCTACAAGGGGAACCCCCCACTTCAGTGCCCAACCAGGTCTCCGAAATGCCCATAAGGTCCGCGCCCCCCCTCCCCCCGTATAAGATCATAAATCAGGGGGGCTTTGTTCACCACAGACCTTCCATTACATAGCATCAGCCTCAGGTCCAAGCCCTGGGGATGCTGACCACTCGGGGAACGGGAGAAGTCTGAGGGGCCGGAGCGCGCAATTGCTCTTAAACAGCGAGTGCGCACCCCCTGAACCCACCAACTGGATGGTGTTAAATAATTCCATTTACAAAGTTAATTTCTATTGTCTTATTTTGAACATATCAGTTGCAGTGTTATATGGTAAAGAAGGTTGAGAGAATGTACTTATTTATTAATAGTTAACTTCTCTATAGTATAGAATAATATATTTTTTTATGATAATGGGCAAGAGAAGTTCTAACCTTTTGTGGCATTTCCTCTAATTACCTTGAGAATGTGAAGGCAGAAATGCATTGTTTTTGTTTGGTTTCTTTCCAAATGAAAAATTAGAATCTTTAAAAATAAAGTAAAATCCCTCAATGATATAAATAGAGATATTTCTATGATTTTCAGCGTTGGATGTTAAAAATAAAATGCCTAGAGAAAGCAGATGGCAGATTTGGCTAGGCAAAGAAATAAATGTCTTTGTAAAATCCTTAAAGAACAAGCTGAGTTACACTGGGGTAGTGAGAAACTGACCTGGAACTACAAAAATGTCTCTAAATATGTTACAGTTGCTGCACTTCAATCACATTTTAAGTCACCTTTCAAATAAAAATGAAGGTTAGAAGTAGATAAAATGCAGCAAGCCTTTATTGAAAGATTGAGACTTTAGGAATAAAAGTAACTATTTTATTTGAAAAATGCTCCATACTGACCTTGAGTAAATGAAGAGATCAGTGATTGTAAAGCTAAAGGAAGCTAACCGTGCTAAGCTTATATGTAGCAGAATAGCCTATCATCTGATTTCATTGATACGATCCAGAGAAGAGTGAGCAATAAACTGTAATAAGCGTCCTGCCTCATACACCATCAGTAATAAGTGTTTCTGCCTCATACACCCATTGCCTGGCTAAAGCAGTCCTTCAGGTCAGAGCATTTTCAGTAACAGGTAGTAGTGGGCTTCTAAAGTGGAAGTGTGTGTAATATCTTTTGGGTCAAAATCCATACAGCTGTATTGTTAAGGAATGCCACACGAATGTATCCACACATGCGCACAGTGTCAATACATATTGTCCTATGCCTGACTAATTTTTTTTTTCTCCTCTTGTAGATTGGAGAGAAAGGGATTACAAGAGAGTAAGCAGGCACACAATGGAGAAAACACCAGCAACTTGCACTTCATACTCAGAGCTGCTAGCTCCAGCATGTTACTTTTAATTCCCCTTTGTATGCTTGCTTACTCCCTTGTAATCCTTTCCTCGCCAATGAATGCAAATGCAAACATTAATTCCTTTGTTAATTATCCCAGTGCCAGGGTAAGTATTCCAAAATATAGGGGAGTAGGGCAGAAAGGAAAACTGAAGTAAAATCATAAGCACCGTTGCCTGGTATGATTTTCCACCTAGCAATTACTTTGCTTAACAACTGAGTTGCTGGTTCTAATTGTGGCCACTAGATTACCCTTATTTTTTTCTCACCTTTTATTTGACAAAACCTGTTTTATATTGCTGTTAAAGATATATAGAGTTCTTGGCTTCCCTTGCTGATTATATTTCTTCCAGAAGCCAAGGCAATATGGAGATTAAAGTAAAATTAGTCTGCAAAGTTTTTAACTTAGCTATCGGGTAGAAACTATGTTTGCCCTCAGAGATGCAGCAGCTTTATATGAGAGTGGCTGCACACAGTGATTGAGTAAAAGCGTGATCCAGAAAGTGCTTCTTGAAATGTTGTTTTCACAGGTCATTTGCCAAATCTTTCCATCGATTACAGGATTAGTTCATTTAACGTAACAGCATAAATACCTGCACACTTTATAGAATTCCCAGGTTCATCACTGCAGTTTCAACAAAGTGGGACCTTTTAAAGCGGAAGTATCCATATTTTTCTATATGGATTTTAGTAAAGATTTAGAGATCACATGAAACCATGTTTGTGTGAAAAAATAAATAAGCATCAAGGGCATTGGAATGAATCCCAGTCTACACCATAAGCACCATACCAGATTTATGGTTCATTTGAGTTCTGCTAAGATCCACACAGAAAAATATGAATATTTGTGCTCGAAAGGATCTGGAATGCTCATTTCTAGAACACAAAGTACCCTCAGAATTGGTACATTCTAGAAAAAAATGAGAAAACAGGCAGAGTTCCAAGAGAAAAATCAAGTGTTTTAGTAAATATCAGAACATTCTGTTACTATTCGCCCCGGGTCCTGTGATTCAGATTTAACTGCCTGTAGGCTACCCAAAAAGTTGCCAGAATACTGTCCATCTTTTACTGTAAGCCAAGGAAGTTTTCTATATATGTTAGTTCTATGATACAATATTATAATATCTTCTTGGTTGGGTATCATTGCAAATTAATTTGAGGTTCTATTTGCAGTATGTGTAACTATATATTTTTTTCAAAACTGCTACCTGCTTCAGTTCAAAATCAAAGAGACCCTGCCAAGCTTGAGATTCTTTTGGCTGGTTGACTTGTTTTTCACATTGTACTTAACAGGCGGTGACAGCAAAGGCAGATATTTAATCAGTTTTGCTTGTAACAGCAAAACAGACCCAGTAAGCACTTCTTTGGCAGCAGTGTGGTTTGATATATTCAGCAAATATTATTTGTACATCTGTCAATAACTATAAGGCAGTCTCCATAATGAGGACAGCAGGGATTTGTGCTGGAGTTTATTGCTACTCTTGACTTTAAAAGGTCAGCCTCTCAGAAAAAGGGTTAGAAATTTGCATTCCTCAAAAATGTTCTTTCTACTGAAGCTATCTCTCAGTTACAGCAGTTTTCTATAGCTGATAAGCAGCACATATAAAAAGAATAATTATAGATCAGCAGAGGAAAAAAAATGACATGCAACTTAAATTTTTAAATGCCATTGCATTTTGCTGATAAGAATGAGTGCTTTTGCTGGACAGAAGCGATTACAAGGTAGAACTGGGAAGCAAATTGTATTTACAAGAGATAGAAAAATGTTTCTAGTAGGAGTTCAAAACTGACAGTTTCTTTTCTTGTTCGGGGAACTGCTGCTTATAAACAACTTACTTTGATGTTTTGATGTTTTCAAGGGGCTTTCTGCTACTTCTTTTCTAAATTACTACAATTTCTTAGTTGGTATCACAGTCCCATTTTGCTACCCATGCATGAAAAAGCTATGTGTGAGGAGTGACCACACATGTTGAGTAATTTGTGTTTCAGTTTCTCAAATGCAAACATTTATTTGCAACCATAGAAATATTTTTGAAATAGATATCCTGGAAATAATTATTCCAAATATAATAGCCACAATTTTTCTACATTTTGATTTGAGTTTGAGTTTGAAACTTTTGTAGAAGCACTGAAGCACATATGTCAATTCTGTCATGCTTTCTAAAGATGTGTTCTCTTTACGGACTGGAATTGGGGTAAGCGTGTGTGTATGTGTGTGTATTTTAATCGGTTCAATTTCTTTTTTAGATTTTGGACTTGGTGAAAGGTATGCATTATCAGCTGGCCTGCCAAAAATACTTCGAACTGACTCATGATGTAAGTACTTATTTCACTGTTGTGTTTGGGAATCACACCACAGCCTCTAGAAAAACCAGGAAACTATTCTGTTCACGGTCATTGCCAGTGCCACCCGTTATTAGTTACGCTGAACAAATGTTTAAATAGCAGATATCTTTGATTCCATGTAACAATTAACACTTGTTAATTATAAACTATTATAGCTTCCCTGCTTTTCTCCTCCTAGAGAAAGGTGTATGGATCCTATGGATGTGTGGATCCTAGTGTTTTTGAAGCTCGGAGACTGAAATCTGAAAGAGATCTAATCTCCGCTCCAATCTCTGATTGTGTTCTACAGTCTCTTAGACCAGTGTTTCTTAACTTCAGCAATTTTAAGAGGTGTGGATTTCAACTTCCAGAATTTCCTAGTCATTTGAGAATTTACAAGGACGGGAACCCTGGATGAATGATGTAGCCAGCAAATGCAGCTTTGCATTCAACCCAAGGCAATGATAAAATTATGTCTTCTAGGCCAGTGGAAAGCTACTGCTATGCTTCGTGCCTCGTGTACAATTTATCCATCTTTTAAATCAGGATAAAAGCAAATCATCATGTGCATAATATAGCCTCGTTGCCATCATACTAAGGAGCTATAAAAGATGGCAGCGGAAGACAGAAAACCACTCTCTGGGTAGTAGTTTATAATGCTTTGATGTACTTCAAATGTTGCTTTTCACTCTATTCCACAAACACGTTAGAAGGCAAATTTCACCTTTTGATTTGTATTACAGTACTTTAATACAATCACATACCTAGAATATATAATGCAAAAGGCCAAGTTTATTATTTTCAAAGGGCATTTTTAATTGCCAAATTGTTTACATTCTATATATTATCTAAATTTGAATTCTAACCTTCAGTTTTTAGTTTTCTCTTTAGTTTTGTTGCATAGGATTAACTCTAGTTATTATTGCTTTGTTTTCATGGTTTGGACACATCTCCTATGGAATACTGTTCTGTAGCCTTCTTCAGAATCTTGTCTTGTATTGAAATATTCTTTTAGCGTACTAAAATGCCAAGTTATGGGAAGAACACTGATGGAGTCATGTCAGCAGCTACTAATGGATAGGCATTTGGCCTGGGGCATTATAGTGCCAGAATCTCACATACAAAGGGAAAATATTGTAACAGGAAGGCTTGCTTGACCTTCCTAGGACTCTGCTTCTCAAAGTATGAACACAAACAATAGTACACAAGATGTATTAAGGGGCCTTTTGAGCACAGAGGATCAGCCGGGTATTTTTACTTTTTGGAAGTTCTACATGATAAGAACTTAAAAACTGTGCTGAATCCAGTTGCAAAAATTCTAAAGTTCAGTATTTTGCTTATTGGGAAGACCACAAGCAGGGCAAAGGAATTGTAGCCCTGAACTGCTTGATCCTGTCTGAAAAAAAGGAGATGGCTATTATTCACACAATCACCCTCTTGATATTTTGCATTGCTTATTTGTAATGAGCATTTTTGGGTATTACGGTATTAGCCTTGTTCTTGACTATTGTCAGCATCTTGTTGATTCTGGTATTTGCATCTGGATTTGAACTTTGGTTGATTCTTATTCATAGGAGTAAATGAAAGTTCTCTTCCAACAACGTTGAATGAAAATATTTTTGAAAATAGGCTAAATTCTAAACAAAGCATTAAAAGAATAAAGCATGTGTATTCTTTTTAAAAATGCAAATTGGTACAGTATTTGAAAATATATTGAGGAAGGAGAAGTGATTATAGACGCATGAGCTTCAAATTGGATTTATTTTTAGGTGTCAAACTTCAAATTCAGTTTTAGATGCAAAAACAATGAAACTATAAGCAAAAAAGCTTGAAACAGTAATTGTGTGTGTGTGTGTGTGTGTTCCCATTGGTATTATAACAGCCCAACATTATTAAAATGAGATAAAACAATGACATAAAGATATAATCTGCTTATAGCATAGACACATTCACAGTTGCAACAAGATCAGTGAAAAAAGTTCTAGTTACCGTATATACTCGAGTATAAGCCGAGTTTTTCAGCACATTTTTTGTGCTGAAAAACGTCCCCTCGGCTTATACTCGGGTCTATACGGCTTATACTCGAGTTTTTTTTTTTTAAGCCCCTCGGCTTATACTCGAGTATATACGGCTTATACTCGAGTTTTTTTTTTTTTTCTTTTTTTCACATTTTACCGGACTGAAGCCCTGCCGGTGCAGTGAGAGGGCGGGGCGGGGGAGCCGCCAGCCTTCTCAGCTGAGGGAGGGAGGGTTTCCCCAACCGGTAGGTGCCTCATTTCCCACCCTCGGCTTATACTCGAGTCCCCAGTTTACCCCAGTTTTTGGGGTAAAATTGGGGACCTCGGCTTATACTCGGATCGGCTTATATTCGAGTATATACGGTAAGTGGGGAGTTTCAGTGTGGGTTCTTTGTCATTGGTTATTGACCTAATGTGCTTTTTGACCTTCAGAGATCACAGAATAGCTGATTACATTAAAAAATAATATTAAAACAGAAAGGCATGCATTTTTCAATAATGTGTTTCTATGTAATTCCTGTGGAATTCAGTCAGACTTCCTCCCCGAGCAGCACATGAAGGATTGCAGCTTAAACAGCTTATTTACAGTAGAGACCTAATCATGATTGTTGGCTCTGAGCATTATTTCCCAAATGAGTTTGTATGGAGCCCTGGGGTTCCCCAAGAGATTGTTGTGTTGTTGTTTTTTAAAAACCTTTGCGTTCTGTAAAATTCTAGCACTTGGAAAGTTAGTATTTTCATGTGCTTTAGCTCAGCTGCTGGTCCCCATTTTTGCTAGGATTTTCACAAAAGATACTTACAAATCAATCTTTTTTTTAACCTTCATACATAGTGCCAAGCTAGTTGGAGACGAGATAATTTTTATGCAGTGATTGACTGACATCTGAAAATTATTTTAAAGTTTCTTCTGGAGTAAAAAGCTTGAGAAAGGCTGCTCTATAGCTCTGTGGTGTCCTGTCTTCCTCAGAGCCATTAATTCTAGTAGGCTAAAAAAGGAAAGAATCAAATATGGAGTCCTGTAAGACTAGACTACTGTTAGAACATAAGGTGAAGACTGAATGCCTGATGACTGTGTTGCAAGTTGAGACAAATAATTGTTTTCCTCAGGTATGATATGGATACGTTTTCACTTCTTTCTTGTCTCAATTATTTGTTTGCCTTAACTGTGCATTTTACACTCACACTAATGGAGTCTTGTGCTTGAATGCCTCTTAAACGCTTTGCTATCATGAATGATTTGGCTGAGCCAATATTCTTAGTAAATATAATGTGTGTCGAAATATGTTAGTTAGCTGTCAGAGCCATTAGGTTATAAACCGTAACAATTAGAGCAGTTGCCATTAAACTTGGCAACGCACATATTCATGATTATAAGGAAACTGCCAGTTGTAATGTAGCTTTCACAAGCATAATGCATTTGATATTGTGCTAACTATTGCCTTTCTAATGATTTATAAAGAAGAAAGACTGATTTGCTTTTCAGTTTTTCTGGTGGCCAAACCTCAGCTTCTTGGTGGATCAAATAATAAGCTTGAGAAAGTGTATGAATAAGAAATCATTCCATTCGGCCTTTGTGTAATAACAGCTTGTCTCATTATCACCTGCCATTCTGCAGCTTCTTGATTAAAGACGTAAGATCACAAAGGTCCAACATCATGGATTCATCATGGGTTTCTTTTCTTTTTTTTTAAAGCCCTGTGGTATAACACCAAAAGAATGCCAAATTTTACATGAAGGGTACAGTTCAGATTGAACAGAATCTTTAAAAATGTTTAGCTTTAGAAGATGAAAAGGTGTGCGAGGTAAAGGAAGCTGCTTTTAATCTAATGTCCTTTTATTTCTGTGTCAGTCTGTATGAGAAGGTTTGGGGGAGAGGGGTTACTTTGCTTTTTCTGTTTTTTAAGTATAGACAATAAATGAGCTTGGTTTTAGTTTCCTTGTGCAACAGAACTTTGTGGCCGAAATAGAAGATTAATTTATATTTAAGTGACTCTTTAGGCATAAATTACCATTTCAACCAAAAAGAAGAATTACAGTTAGATTTTTTACAACCCCACCCCCCCCAACAGACATACGTACTATAAATGTTGATTTTTTTAGAATGCAATTTTAAAAAATCTCATATACATATGCCTATCCCATAAATCAGGGGTCCCCAACCCCCGGTCTGTGGACCGGCACTGATCCGCAGCATGCCAGAAACTGGGCCGCACAAACAAGCAAAGCCCCATTCGCAGGATGCAGGCAGCATACGAAACCACGCCCCCTCCGGTCCATGGAAAAACCTCTATTCACGGTGCCACAAAAAAGTCAGAGTCTGTGCTAGGGATTATTAGAAAAGGTTTAGGAAACCAAGTCCAATGCCATTATACAAAGCTCTTGTACATCTACATCTTGGTAATTTTGGTTGCTAAATTTGAAAAAAGAATTGGAAAAAAATGCAGAAAGGGGTTATCTAAATGATCAGAAGACCTGAATCCCTTTTCATAAAAGAAAGGTTAGAACTTTGGGACTCTTCGCTTAAAAAATGAGTGAATGAGAGGAGATATGAACAAGATATATAAAATCATGTTTGAGTGATTGATTATGTACCATCAAGTTTTTTTTCAACTTGAAGGAGCAAGTGGAGAAGGGAAAGGAGGCAGGAGCACTAGGTATGTACCAATATGATGCCTTAAGTTGATAAAAAATAAAGGCAGGTAAAAACTGAAGATAACTGAATAACCAAGAGGCATCTGGTCAGCTACTATGAAAAACACAATTCTGAACTAAGATGAGTCTTGGACTGATCATTCTCTTCCATTTAAAAATTGCTTCTCATTTACAAGCATGTAATAGCTAGATTTATTTTTGAAAATCATGTCCTTGAATTAAAACATCTAAGGTTTTCTTTATGGTGAACAATACAGTAAGGATTTGGTAGTAACAGACTCTGACTTTGAAGGCTCTAAGCTAAGACCAGTCTAGTTGCTTGTTTCTCTCTAGAAGTAAAAGATTGGCAGCTGGACATTAAGGCAGCAGAGAGGGCATCTTGGATTTAATTGTGCATCCATGCGGTGGGTTGCCTGTTATGTTGGATTCAGAATCAGCTGGAAATTATAAATCCAAAGGATTTGGTTTGTCCCAAAGTGGGGAAAAAGTCGATACACAACAATTTACAAAGTTGCCAAGAGCAATACCAGGAAAAGAACTGACAAAAATCTTCAATTTGTTTAGTAGTCAAGGGATTTGCTCCTTTCAAATCCTTTTTACCAGCTATAGGAACCTTGTTTTTCATCTGTTTCTTCTAGGGAGAAAGAAGGCATTCCCACCCCCCACTCCAAATCATACAGGACTGTAAATTAAGAACCAGCAAACAAGTCTCTTAACAAGAGTCACAAGAAACTGAATATACAACCAGGGAATATGGTTTAGCTTTGTTGCTGCCGCTACTTGCATACCTGATCAAATAATCTATAAAAACAGAAAAGCAAGAAATGAATTGCCTTTGCAGTGCAGCTCATATGTTTGTCTGCCATTTTAATCTTTAGTTTTGTTCCGATCTGCAGTAAAACACGGGTAATCATGTCTCAAAATATGCTTTGACTCTTAAGTAGCCTCTCTTAAATAGTGACTTTTTAAGAAATAACTATTTCAAGGAGGCCAGAAAAACAATAGTTTATGAATGCAGTAAAATTTACTCTTTCTCTCTTTTTGCCTGATATGTACCCCAGTACAGCTTTGGAAAATCCTAAAACCGCAGATTGGTCTACTACTACATCCATACCACTGGTAGAAAGACATGGTTAAATCCAATTATAGTATTTAGCCAAACTATCCTTTGAAATGGAATTGTCGCAACATTTCAACAACGTTGTAAAGTCAATGTGCATTATCAAGAAAACTTACATGCAGTACGGTTTTCACAAATAGATGTTTGGCAAAAATTACCATTAAAAATAATAGAAGAAATAATTTCACCTAGATTTTCGTAGCACCTGTGTATAAGTGGGTTTTTAGATTCTAGCTATCTTTTTTTAAAAAAAGAATATTTATAGGGAGGACACAAGGAAAAGAAGATGCTGAAAATTTTGTTCTTTCATTCAAGCTAATTTAATTTTACCCTAAAACTTTACAGAATATAATAACTGAACATGCTTCTCTCACCCCACCCCCCACACTTTTTCTGTACAGATCAAAGAAATTGGTTTTTCTCTGAGCCACCCCAATCAGTACTTTATAGAAAGTCAGCAGCTACTTGGCAGCACCAAAGAAATAAAAAAAGATGAAAAGCAGCTTGAAAGCGCCCAGCTGAAACCCAGCGGCCGGACAAGGGCAGATATACCTACAACTTCCTCTTTAAGTACAACAGAAGAAATGGAACTGGAGGGGCTTGAGGATTACTTTGCTGAAGATTAAACAATTCCATCACTTTTCCGTTTACTTCCTGTTATCTTCCTATATTGCAAAGTGGTGCTGTGTGAATGATGTATAAAGACATTGTAAATATGCAAAGTTGTGTTCTACGTAGAAAGTGTGAAACAGTACTGTGATATAAAAAGTTTTGAAAAACAGACATTTTCTTGTAAGCACAAAAATCAGTTGGAAGATTGAGCAATAAAATGGTGCAAGTCGCATTTCTGTTTCCATGGGCAAATGCTAGAGTTGTAGACTTTCTATTATACAGTGTTGCCCTATTTCCGTGATGGCAAACCTAGGGCACGCGGGCCAGAAGTGGCGTATAGAGCTATTTCTCCTGGCATGCAGGGTGTTGCCCGTTGCTCTTCGGGTTCCAGTGTGCTGGTGCAGGACCTCTGGAAACCAGAAGAGCAGCCGCCCGATGCTCATATGCGCACTGGGAAGATGATCTTCTGGTTGCCGGCGCACACATGCGCCCCGCCAGGTTGTCTGTGTGTATGCTCATATGTGCCAGAAACCGAAAGACCAGATGGCCGGTGCTGAAAACCGGAAGATCATTTTCCCGGCAACACATGCATGCCAGGCGGCTGCTCTTCCAGTTTCAAGTGTGAACAAATGCACCAGCCAGCTGGTCTTCGTGTGCACATGCATGCCAGAAACCGGAAGACCAGGTGGCCAGTGCGCATGTGTGCATTGGAAACCGGAAGACCATCTTCCCACTGCATGCATGTGTACTGGGGGGCTGCTGTTCCGGTTTCTGGCATGCGCGTGCATGTGCACATGCTCCCATTTCGGCACTTGATGCCAAAAAAGTTTGCCAACACTGCTCTATTTCATTCTCTTTTCACTCCAAGTCTTATTCCTTGATAGAACTGATTTTGAAATATAGAGAAAATGCAGATATTTTCTGCAGTTTAGGTCATTCCTGCAAGATCTATTGTATCATAAACAATTCATGATTACTTTTATGAATTCCTCCTAAAATGCAAAACCTTCTTGCTGTGATTTCAAGTGGTAAAAAACCTGTTGCAAAAGGAAACAAGATTTTAAAGGCATTTAAAGGCATAAACTTACGTAATAAAGTTTGTACAATTAAAAAAGAGTAACTTTATGATCCCTCTTTGTAAGAAAGTTGTCTATGTGAAACATGAAGACAAAAACATCAATGAACTGGACACATTAGAAATAGAGCGTGTTAAGGGTGTTTGGGAAACCTGGTATAATTATGAAAATCAGACATTTTAAAAATGTATTTTACATCTCTGTGAAAGACTACATATTTACGATGCAAATTCCCATTTCAAGATTGATCAATTTTGGCATTTTACATTAGAGTACCAAATCAAATAAATGAAATTAGTTTTACATAATCAAGAGTAAATGAATGAATGAATGAAATCCCATTAAAATTACCTTGAAGGAAAGTAGTAAATGCCGCCTAAGGTTCAATCTTGTAACCACTTACATTGGAGGAAACAGCATTAACTTGATGGAATTAATTTTTTTATTAGGTATGTCTGTGATAGCTGTAAGATTTCAGGTATGCAACTTTCTTAGGTGGTGGGCTCTTTTTGTGTGTGCAAGAACTTAAAAATCTTTGCTACTGATATATATATGCAGTAGACTTGTAGCCATTAATGAGATGCTCTAGCATTTACAGTAATTATATTATCTCAATTGCTGTATAAGTTGTAATCCTATTACTTTTCAGGTAATGCTTCAATGAATTGCCATTAGTGCAGGCTCCTATATGCTGAAATGGTTATGCCCTTGTTACATATTCAGAAGCTGTAGAAAGCAATATATTTGATATTCTTCACAATTCATGGCATTTTAAGAATTTGAAAGCAGTGAATTCTCAATTGAATATGAAGTTATAAAGTTTTGTCTTCCAAATCACTGGCTGCTACACAGGTATGTCTTTCATAATTGTGGGCTTCTATCATTTTTAGCTTCTTTAAAGAATTCCCTTATTTTGGTTTATGGAGTTTAATGGTTCCAATTATTTAACCGAGCATCAAAACTCAACAGGAGTATAAAAAAAAATGATACCACCATCACTACAAATATTCTTTAGGTTTCTAAGTAGCCATCTGTGAACCAGACAGACCAAAATAGTCTGTAGTTAGTGGGTTTTACCAACCCCATCAATAAGATTTCTCTGGACATGGTGTGACCGTGATGGATGCATGCTGTCTCTTTTGGGCCTTCCCTACAAGGTTTGGTTTAGAGATCTAAGCTTAACCTAGGGAATCTTGTTTGGTAATGTGTTGAGCTTCTTACAGCTTCTCAAAACGTAATATTATTTAAAAAGGGAAAAAGAAAATTTTATACCTTCTGGTATTATTTTTATTTATTTGTTTGTATTCCGCCTTTATTATTTTTACAAACAATGGTGAAGGCGGTGAACATATCCAAGATTCATTCCACCTGGCATACCTATCACCCAGAGGCTTTCATACCTAAACCGGGACCAGAACTCGCCATCTCCCACTTTCTAGCCTGGTGCCTTAATCGCTACATTAAAACTCCGTGTCCCCCCCACCCTCTCTCTCTCCCCCCCTCTCCCTCCCTCCCTCCCTCTCATTAATATCATTCATAAAATTTAAAATGACTACACCCTGAAACTTACTACATAATTGAGCAGCTATATCCAGATGCAGAATAAATTGGGAGAGATTTAAAGCAATATAAAATGTTCCTTTGCAGCACTGAAACCTTCATTGTAAGGAACCTTTTCCAAGCAGGGGCCATATACCTTTTCTTTGGAAACTGGAGTGCCTTCCAAAATTCAGATAATAGAGCAGCACTTTTGAAAAATTGCAGCAAAAACTACAGCACTGAGTTTTCTAGGACTAATAAAAGCATGAAGTGTCCATTATAATGGGAGGAATAGTGCTGGTTAAATAGCAAGGTTGTGCTTTTATAGTTGCATATTGAAAGAGAAAGGAAGTTGCGTTAAAGTAGGTGGCTGTTGTCCTCTGCTCTTGCTTCAATGCAAATTTCTCTCTTATCAACATTTTCATCTTAAATACACATGATAGGAAATAAGTTTTCAGGGGAGGAGATACTGGGGTTGTTCACCCAAAAGGCAACTGCCATGGTGCTTAATGAGGTCCCCCTTTCTGTTACAGTTGCATTTCTTATTCTTTCAACCGCTCAACAGAATTACAGTATATAAGAGGAAAAAGTGTTTTGGATGAAGTTGCTTCTGAATGGCCTCATCTGTTAATTCACAATTTCTCCATGGCTTCATAATTCCAGGAGATTAAATGATAGAAGAAACAACCAGAGCAATTCTGGCAAAAAAAAGAAAAAGAACAAATACAGCCTTGGTTCACACCCTACCACTCCGTCTTATTTGCCATTATTGTGTTGATGGAATTATCATCCAGCAGTACTCCTCTTGCAGAATAATGATTTGAGCCGGGGTGAAATCTACTTACCTTCCCAACCAGTTTGGAAGTGCAGATGCTGCATGCTCGCTCGCTTCACTCACATGTGCACATCGCATTCACACTTGGACCCTCTGCGCATGCGCAAACCCTTCTGCACAACCGGGTGGGTGGGCAGAGTCTTGCGTCGCCATCGCTACTGGGTCACCAAATCACTGGCTGCCATCCCTACCGGTTCAGCCAAACCGGTCCAGTTTATGCTTCCTGGGAGGGGAAGAGATGCAGGGCTCATGAATTAATAATGCTTTTTTGAATGATGGGATAATGTGCCTTAAGACTTCCTCAGTTTAGCCATCAAAAAAAAATATCTCTACCCCATTTCCAACCCTTTTCTGGGAGGTGTGCTGTAGAGATGGTGTAGGATAGTAACTTTTATGTACCATAGATTATTCAGATCCCTTTTGGTTTGCATTTGGACCTGGGCATGAAACAGAATTCTCTTGTGGATGTCTTGTGATACATGGGAGGGATTCTGGTCCTAGGACTGCTGAATCAACAGCATTCACTTCCTTTGACTAAGGTAATCTGGACTACCTAGAAAGATTAATGTCCTGGCCCTGTTTTGCACTATATGTCCAGATTTTCCTGAGTTGTCAATTCCAGTTGCTTGTCTAACAGAAGAGGCTGAGCCCTTGCACGAGATCAGCAAATTTTGGAATCTTATCATAAGGCTGGCATTCCTCCTTATTCTCTTTAAGAAACGGCTAGGAGGAGTCATCAGTTAGTTTGGAACAACATTAGTTAGGATTCAGATACTGCACAGTTGTAAATCTCCTTCTCAGATCAAGTCTTGATGCAGTGCCTAAAGGCCATGAGGAACTGAATTCTTTGGAGCATCTAGGCACTGACACTCAGAAAGTGCTTCTTCTGAGGGCAACTGGCTCCAGATTGATTGTCTGGGTTTGAATGCTGTTAAATCTGTACAATTTAGTTCCACCAGTGCTTCATTACTTTGAGTTATTTATAAAAATAATAAAGGTCGAATATAAATAAATAACTAAAATTCTAAATTGGGTGCCTTGACCAGGAAAATCTGGACAACTGCAGTCTTTACTGGAGCAATGGATTCTAGCATCAATAACTCCTGACTTTAACCTCTCATATTCGGACTAAGGAAATTTATTATACATAGGGATGTCCTTGAAGATTATTGGGTGGTTACAGATGGAACCAAATGCAGCTGTAGTTGGCAGTTGAGCCATTAAATTAAATCTTACAGATTTAATGTAGAAAAACAACAGTGCTGTTAAAGAACATGATTCTTTAGTATCCATTTCCTTGTGTGTCCAATCACAATTGGTCAATAGTCCTATTCTATTCTATTCTATTCTATTCTATTCTATTCTATTCTATTCTATTCTTGCATAAACTCTGATTGTATTATATGCATAGCAACACCTGATGTCTGCATTAATTTTGTTTCATTTGTCTAGATCAGGAGTCGGCAATCTGCGGCTCTGGAGCCACATGTGACTCTTTCACCCCTCTGCTGTGGCTCCCTGTCACTCAAACTATGTGTCACAACCGCCAATATGTGACACCCGTCGGCACACAATTTATTGAGCTTTCTAACCCCTGATAGGCCAACCATGGATAAATCCAAGAAAAGAAAAGTTTCAGAAGAAAACAGAACATTTAATTCAACTACATGTGCTAGTTTTGTGGCCGCTCAAGAAATAGTCAGGTACAGGAAGGGTTTTCTGGCTTCCGGTGTTTTCTGTGGGAAATGGGTCTAAATGGCTCTTCGAATGTTTAAGGTTGCAGACCCCAGGTCTAGATTATATCATAATTCTACCATTTCAGTTTTTCATAGAAACTCTTTTTTTTTGCAGCACAAAATTCATGTTGCATTTGTTCCTGCTAAACCTCAGTGCCCCATTAAAGTCCAATTCTCCAAAACATCACTTTTTATTTCTGGTTCTCTCCACTTATTCCGCCCCGAGTGAAACAAAAAGCCTTCCTTTTAAAGATTTTTTTTTTAAGGTTCCTGATGGCTGACCATTTCTTAGAAAGGCTTGTTGCTTGAACTACTGAACGGGAATGGAAAGAGGTGAAATGATAAAGGCTGTCATATTTTCAGCTTTGCTGTTGGCAAATTGCCTCGGTTTAGAAAAACCTTTTGGCATTGGCTGTGCCCCTCATAAGCATCTCAATAGGAAAGCTGCTGCTAATGGAATCGGTGTAACCTTTTATTGGGGCTCTTAATATTTCATGCCTGTGCACTTTTACCTGAAGGTGACGTCCTAGAACAGGACAGCCCAGGATCTATTGCTCTCAAGAGCAGACAAGTTTGACACATCTTTCTTACAACAAATATGGAGTGGTTGGTGAGTAATGCTAGGCTGCTTCGGGACAAATTTGGAACAAAGAAATAATGCTTGTGTGCCTCACTCTGGCCCAAGGTAAAATACTGTCTGGAATAAATTCCTAGCTGCTATGACACCAGATTAAAAAAAGAAAGAAAAAGATGGTCAGGACATTAATAGTCGTGTTTGCTATTTTCATTGATTCAACATTTTGAAAATGCCAATAATTTCAAAACAAGAATCGATCGATCCATTACAGAAATGTCATTCTTGCCCTTTAAGCAAGTGCCTGTCATGTAAAAACAAATTTTTTTGGGGAAAAAAAAAAGTTAAATCTTACAGACAACGTAGAAAAACAACTATGCTGTAAAAGAACAACCTGAAATGTAAAGGGATAAAGCAATTAGATCAAACGGTTAAATCAGGAAAAAAAATACTCTTTTTGCAATGGGACCTGAAGTAGCTTTTGATGCACGTGTTCCACTAATTTTGGTGTTACCACTCATGTAGCTATTCCCTCGATCTGATAATGAGAACACTGCTGGGATTTATAGCAGAGAGATTTTAGAAACTGAAAATAATAGAATTATTTTCTAGTCCGACTTATGATGATTCTTTTACTGATCATAATGACTTTTGACCAGTTTTTTCATACTTCACGACTACAGCAGCATCCCCAGGGTCACATGATCAAAATTCAGATACTTAACAACTGGCATGTATTTATGACAGTTGAACTGTCCCGGGATAATGTGATCATCATTTATAACCTTCCCAGCCGGCTTCCGACAAGCAAAGACAATGGGGAAAGCTAGGCTCAGTTAATGACTGAATGTCACTTAACAGCTGCTGTGAATCCACTTAAGAGCTGTGGCAAGAAAGATTGTAAAATGGGGCAAAACTCACTTAGTAACTCTTGCTTAGCAATGGAAATTTTGGGCTCAATTGTGGTGATAAGTCGAGAACTAGCTATACCAACGATGGCTAACGTTTTCCAGACTGAGTGCCCAAAGTGTGCGTGCACGCGAACCCCCAAAATGCAATGCACCTGCATGCATGTGGCCCCCTGCATGTGCCCCACCCCCGCATATACTCCCCACCCCTGCATGCACCCCACCCCCACATGCAATGCGTCCCCTGCACGTGCCCCACCCCCCCGTGCATGGGTGACAGACACCTGAAGACCAGCTGGCCGGCAGGAGGTGTGCGCACATGCGCAGCGGAGCTGAACTGGGGTGACAGCTCACATGCCATCAGAGAGGGTGCTGCGTGCCACCTCTGGTATGCATGCCATAGGTTTGCCATCACGGATCTATACTAAAATTTTATTTTAATTCTCACTCAGACAGGCAGAGTGAAGTGACTATCATATATAATCTCTTAACATAGGGCTGAGTTCAGCTCCTGGTGGCTTCACAGGTATGTTCATGAATTTATCATGGCAACCATATGTAAGTATTCACTGTATCTCGATCTTCTTTTATAGCATGGGTGTCAAACTCAAGGCCTGCGGGCCAGATTTGGACTGCGGGGTGCTTAAATCCGACACTCAGGACTGGCCTGGAAATATCAAAGGACTGGCCTGCGGTGCCTTTGGCAGCTAAAACGGGCTGCATGCAGCCCCCCATGCCTTGTTTTCACCCTCCATGGCCTCCTACAACACTGTCGGCCAAAAACGCCCTCCTCCACACCTCCCTGGTCCGCGGAGGAGAACTACTATGCTGATCCATCCCTTGAAGAAATCCAGTCTGACACCCCTGTTCTTCAGTATCTTTTCAATTTCCAGGATTCCACCCTGGCTGTCCCCATCTAAATTATAATCAGTTCCGATCCTGCTTCACTTTTCAAGATCACCCAAGGTCAGCCTAGTGATGCTGTGTAGCTGCTTAGTTCCTGCATTAATAATACTTTTGGTGGGTTATAAAATATCATACTATTTTTTAATAATATATTTTTATTCAGGTAAGTATCGCCATATTTCTAGGACTTATATACTTTTGTTCCCTGTACACCTAAGATCCAATTTAGAATTAGAGAATTTTGAAGCCAGGAGTTTTGTTTCTAATCCCAAAACTAATTAATGGTTCTCATACCTTTTTCATTTCAGGACTGTAATTTGGAGACAGAATCATATTACAGCTGCTGTTTTTAGACAATTTACTAGTAGATCTCAATAGACTTTCTGCCTGCTGCTGTTACAGCTGTAAACAAAGCACTGTAATATCTACATTTATACATTAGACTGCAATTCTTTTACTACATTATTAAGTTTTATTGTGCAATGAGCACAGGAATTTTTTCCACTACCTTTCCTTAGCAGGCATTTACAGCTTAGCTACATATCAGGAGTCTGCAAATCACAGAAAATTTGAATCAATTTTACCAGCTGAGCCTGCCGAGAATTATAATTTAGCAGGATACAGGGAGGCATAGATTACCTTCCCTTCTCCTAGAATTTTAATATAGAAATGTAACTCTATCTAGAGTCCTAGAAAATTACTGTGTCAAGGGGGGAAAAAACTCACTAGAAAAGCAGGGTTTCATTTTTAATTTAATTTTTAAAATTAAATCTATTTTTAAAAATTTTTTAAAACACTAGCTAATTTAAAAATAATCTTATTTATTTATTTATTTATTTACTTACTTACTATGTGCTTTGGGACAAGCATTGCCTTTAAAACCAGCTTGCTTCAGGTTTTTTTTTTAAACAAAAGGCACCAGGCTTATAGACTGACACACAAGGTAAGACACATCAGAGGAAGGGAACGGAAGATAAAAAAGACAATGAAGAAATTAGTTTTTAAAAACTAGAACAGAGCGGTGAGCCATAAACTGCCTTAAAAAGAACAGCAGCAGCAGCAGCAGCAGCAAAAATTTAGACTGATTTTTCCTTGCTGCTTCTTCCTACTTGAGTAGTAAGTCAGAGACTTTGGTCTCAGGACTGTTGAATGAAGCCAGAGTCTCCCAGGACAATTTTCAAGCCTGAGGTTCTATTTCGCAAGGAGAAACGAGGTTTTAATGAGCTAATTCAACTGCTGTACCCAGAATGGGTTCTAGCCTCACCAAAGCCAATACAGACTATCAATACAGAGGAATGGCTTTTCCAGCTTCTTTTACTGGAGAACTCCAGCAAAAGGTCTCAGCAGCTAAAGGAGCCAAGACCTCAAACAACGCACAAGCACAAATTGTATACAGTTATGATTAAGGAAGATAACACCCTAACAATCACACATTGGGTTCTTTGACACATGTTTCTTTTTGACTGGATTTTTCTACTTTATCCTCCTTCATCACACAGCACATGTTTTGGTTAATAAGCTTTCTTATCAAAAGAGGTCTATCTTTTACTATTATAATAAGCTAGAGGTTATCAAAGTTTATATATCTACTTGCCTTAGCTAGTATCCCTCTAGCACAGAGGTGTCAAACTCCCAGCCTATGGGCCCAATATATCATGTGCTGGCCATACCCGTGCCCGGTTTAGCAAAAGGGAATAAAGTCACGATACAACACATGACACCACCATGACGATGCGAGTTTGACACCCCTGTTCTAGCATGTCCTTCTGACTTGTAACTTTCTTGTTGCTAGGCAGTAGTGTCCCACCATTTGTTAACTGATTGCAGCTGCAATTTTCTGGGTCAGCAATTCCTTTAACAAAATTTCCTAATTCCAAACCGAGTCCTTCACAATCTTCCCCAAGTAATACTCCTCAGAAGTTCTAGAGTAGGGTGCATATTTTCCATTGGCTGAAAGAGCAACTGAAATTTGGGTGAAATGTGGAGGACTTTAAAGTAGGTAAGTAAAAGTTACTGTTTTGCATCTAAAAATCCTCCCGCAGCTTCTATTTTTATCCCTGCTTACTCAGGATTCTGAAGGCCACAGAAAACATGCTGTTGGGCTGTGTGTAGTCTGCAGGCGTCATTTTTAGCATTTCTATATTACCTGTGGAGTGGCAAAGCTAACTTAGGAAATTCACACGATCCCTGTGCAGGATCCAAGATATATAGTATATTCAAAATTAAGCTTGCAGTGATTCAGACCTCTACATGTGTGCCTTCAAATAAGTCTTGACTTGAGTCCAGGAGACTGCCTTGCCATGTCCCTGCTGTTTTCTTGCAAGGATTTTAGAAGTGATTTGCCCTTGTCTCCATCCTAGGGCTGTAAGAGAATAATTGGCCCAAATTGGGACTAGAACTCATGGCCTCCCTGTTTCTAGCCTGGTGCTTAATCTACTAGGCCAAACGGGCTCTCTTCAGCCCACAACAATTAGGTGTTTGGTTTGGTTCATTGTCATTAGTGGACTGTACAACGTTAATATAAGTTGACTTATTTGACTGTTTATTTATCTATAATGTGTCAAAAATACAGATAGTTTTGTACACAACATATTTAATGTTCCTAAAAATAAAAATAAAATTGAAAATGAAAACAGTAGGTGGCAGTAGGTGGGATATAACGCCCAAGAAATGTGCTGATGCATTGGTGCTGTGTGTGTTGATGGTTGCCAGAGGAAACTTCGAGAGTTTAACATAAGGCTGACTGGGAGCATTGTCAAGCCTCCCTCCAGGAAAGAATTTAAATCAGATCGGTACTTAAGTGGCTCATTTACGTTGGTGCCTACATTGGGCTAAATTGTGATTTAATTGTTTAATTGATAGATCTCTGTGAACACTCTAAGCCAAAACCAAATAAGATGCATCCTGGCCTAATGAAAAGTTTGAACTAATACCAGTCTAGAACAAGGGTGTCAAACTCATGGCATCATCACGTGACGTATTGAGACTTTTTTGCCCTTAAACCAGGTGGCATGGGTGTGGCCAGTACGTGACACTTCTAGCCCGCCAGCCTGGAGTTTGACAGCCCTGGTCTAGAAGGTTGCTTGAGAAAAAACCTGCAACTGAAGAGGCTTTTATGAAAGAAGAGCTTACTTTAAGCTTTTAAATAAGTTTAGTGACAAAACTGAAAATAGGGACGCGGTGGCTAAGATGCTGAGCTTGTCGATTGAAAGGTTGACAGTTCAGCAGTTCGAATCCCTAGTTCTGAGTAACGGGATGAGCTTCCAATACTTGTCCCAGCTTCTGCTAACCTAGCAGTTTCGAAAGCACATAAAAAATGCAAGTAGAAAAATAGGGACCACCTTTGGTGGGAAGGTAACAGCGTTCCGTGCGCCTTTGGTGTTTAGTCATGCCGGCCACATGACCACGGAGACATTCTCGGACAGTGCTGGCTCTTTGGCTTTGAAATGGAGATGAGCACCGTCCCCTAGAGTTGGGAATGACTAGCACATATGTGCGAGGGGAACCTTTACCTTTTAGTGATAAAACATGCAGCCCACCTGTTTAGAGGCAGTTACATGTACAATTGATCTAACACAAAATAACCAAGCTTAAAACTTCCATCAAATCAAATTATATTTCAGAAATTTACACAAACTTACACAACTTTTCTTAAAAGTTTTCCCCACCCAACTCATAATAAATGCTCAATTTTTGAAGGATAGGAAAGTCTCTTCTCAAACTCTTTGCTGAGCCCTTTGCTAATTTAGCCTAGAAAATAATAGGATGCTTTTATGTTGTTGTTTTTTTCCAGTGAGTTCAGTCTCCAGTTCGTTTGGCTGGAAAGAGTTTGCACAGTGTGTAATTTGCACTGCATTTATCATCATCCATCCTCCTTTTAAAATGAAAGCCACAGGCACTTTGATGAATGGAAGAGACAGGTAGCCAATTTTGCTTTAGTTTTGAAATGAATGGCATTGTTTGTTGTCCTCTGTTAAGATACTGTTTTGTAGCTTATAACAGCAATTGCTTTCAGTCTTGACCTGAAATCGTTTACTATATTGTTCCAAGCTCCTACTGTGATCCTGGACAGAATCTTGCTTGGTGACTAAATGGGGAAGATAGGTGCAGGAACACACCATGTGAAGGAGTTGGGGGGGGGCGGCCCTGAGGCTTTCTATTTCAGATGCCATGTTATGTTTGGTCTCCCAATGGCCTCCTGGTCTTGTTATAGAAAACATCTTGCTGAGTCTAGAACAGGAGTCTGCAACCTTAAACACTCAAAGAGCCATTTGGACCCATTTCCCACAGAAAAGAAAATAACGGGAGCCACAAAATCCTTCCCGTGCCTGACTATTTCTTGAGCAGCCACAAAACTAGCATATGTAGTTGAATTAAACGTTCTGTTTTCTTATGAAACTTCTCTTTTCTTGGATTTGGTTGGCCTATCAGGGGTTAAAAAGCTCAATAAATCATGTACCGACGGGTGTCGCATATTGGCAGTTGTGACATATTTTGAGTGACAGGGAGCCGCAGCAGAGGGGTGAAAGAGCCACATGTGACCTGATTCTTGCTGACCCCTGCTCAGGAATGAGCACAAGGCTCTGTTAACATTTCTCTGTATAAGGGAATATTGGAAAAACTCTTCCCAGCTCTTTGTCTCTTCCAAGTCATTCCCCAGGCAATTTCCTCCCTGAAGAATCAAAGATATCGTTGTGTCAGGGTGAGTTGCCCTGATGGACATGGGGTACTGTGTGCATCAAAGAATAGGTAGAGTAAGAATCCGGAAAGGAAGATCCAGCCGGAGGCGAGGAGGACAGGACAGATCTGCAGGGTATACTGGCTGGTGCAAAGCCTGCAGCGCTGGAGGGAAGGCAGCAAGGATCACCTGATAAAAGGACTAGAATCCAAGAAGTCCAGCCCAAGGGTTATTTTTCTCACTTCTCATCTCTCCTCCCAGGCTACAAGTGGTTTTCATCAGTGAAAGTTCTGAGAATCAATGCATGGAGGGAAACAGTGAAACAACCAAGAAACTCTAAAAAGGTCCATTTGGAATTAACTATGTAAAATGGTGTATGTATATTTTGTTAAGGCAAGGCTACTCTATTGGAAATACTGTACATATCTATCTCTATCTGAAGGTTCCACAGGAACAAATATAATTTAAAGGAGAAAAGTGTGTGTGTGTGTGTGTAAAGATTCTGTCTCTTTCCCACCCCCTGATCTCTCTCTCTCTCTCTCTCTCTCTCCCTCCCTCCCTCCCTTTCCCTCTCCCTCTCCTATCTATCCATCCATCTCTCTCTCTCACACACACACACCTTTTATCCACTAGGAAAAAGGTTACCTTTAGGAAGCTACTAGCATGGGTGTCTGATATCAGGCAGTAATCAGGACTGTGTCATTCACTATTGGCCAGTAGGTGACCTGAAATCCTTGTGAATTCCCTTCAGGTGTGTTGGGCAACAGCTTCCAGACTGAGGAAGGCTGGGATCAAGTGACCACCATAGTGTATCAGCATACACAATTTGTTTCAATTTGGGAATGAGTACTTAACAAAGAGGAACTTTCAGTTTTGCATGAGAAAGGAGCAAGAAACTTTCTATTCACACATTTGGTACTAAATACCAAAATTAACAAAACAATAAACACTTTTAAGCCTTTTTTGGCTGTTAATAAGTGGGAGGGGGAGAGAGAATACAATAGAGAATTGCGCCTATAAATTGACAATATAAACGTGATTATTTTTTTCCCCACTGGGATTTTATAATTGAGAAACAATGCAATTTAGGATCTTTTTTTTAAAGAATGTAATTTCAGTATGGATTTATGGAAAGTTTTTGACTCCGTTTTTGACTCATTGAAAAGATATGCACATGAAAATGGTTAGAGGGGGACTCTCTGTGTACGACCTCTTGGGAGTTTTGTTTGGGACTAATGCTGCTTTGCTTTGCCTGTTGTTTTCTTTACAGCATGTTGTCAAGAATCTGCATCTCCAATAGTAGAGAATATCTGTAGCTCAGAATTGAACTGTGGGGTCCTTGGTGCTCTCTGAGCTTGGTTGTTTGTTTGCAGATGCTTCATGACCTAGCCAGATAGCTTCATCAACACTAGTTGGGTCGTGAAACATCTCCAAGCAAAGCACCAAGCTCAGAGAGAATGCCACAGACCTGAATCCTTCATGTTCGCTTTTTATCTTAAAGAACTTGCTCAAAAGGGGCCCCCGCCCAAGCTTTATTAACCCTTCTGATTTTGCCTTGCCAATCACAAGTTATTTCACACAGTTTAGACATTTGTAAGCCTCAGTCTCACTGGAGTTCTCCAGGAGAAGAAGGTGAGGATGGTGATGGGGTTTGCATAAAAGAAGTGTCTCTCAGCAAACTACCATATTTTTCGGAGTATAAGATGCACTGGAGTATAAGACGCGCCTTAGTTTTTGGGGACGAAAATAAGAAAAAAGCTGATTGGCAGGTGGATTGGCCTTCCGGAATACCCCCAATCAGCTGTTCCCAGAGGTGAATTTTAGCAACAGGTTCCTTGGTTGTGAGCTCTGTGCCTTGCTTTTTTTTTTGCTTTTTTTTCTACCTCTGAAATTTCATTTCAGAAAAAACTTTTTTCTGCCTCTGAAAGCCTCTGAAACAGGGGGAAAAAAGCCTCTGAAACTCTGTTTTGGGCTTTTTTTCTGAAGCTCTGTTTGGGAGCTTCTTTTCTGAAGCTTCGTTTCTGATGCTTTTTTCAGATTCTGAAACCTCCGGGTTTCAGAGGCGGAGCTACATTTGGAGTATAAGACACACCCAGATTTTCACCCTCTTTTTTTGGATGGGGCGAAGGTGTGTCTTATACTCCGAAAAATACGGTAATTCCTGTTGTAGTTTCACCCCATCATTAGGCCTCAAGCATCTTTAAAGAGGCAAATATTTTGTTTCTAAGCATTATGCTTTGGAATGGTATAGTGTCCTACTTTACAACAATTTATATAAAGTCTATATATTAGACTTTATATTATATTATATTATGTCTATTTGAAATTCAGTTTTAAGTATCAAAAATCATGAAGGGCAGCAGGTGGTATGAAATCGCCTATCAACAGTTGATAATACCTGACTGAGTAGGCAGACAAGGTAATCTGCCACCATCTTCTCTGGTATAGCGAAATATATTGGCATTTCTATATAGATTCATAATTATTTCAAGTCTATACCAATATACATAAATTATGTGCATATTTTATGTAGATCTATATCCAGTTTTTTCTAATTTGGGGTAATGTACTAATGCATTAATTGTCCCTCCTATGCACATCCATTTACACACAGTTTTTTTTAATCTATGTAAAATATTTTTTTCAGAATCACCTAACAGTAATAATAAGAATAACATTATTCCAGAGTAATAATTTGAAAATTTCCAGTTTCTGAAAACTGGAGAAAACAAAGGAATTATTTATGATAGCATAGCATTAGCAATAGGCATTCTTTTAAATGACACGATACTGAAATACACTCTCCAAAAACCCCTGTAGAAATCTTTGGATTTAAAATACATTGGTTCGTAGCAGAAAAAAACTTCTAAGATCATTTAATAAGACGGGATAATAAGCCACTCAGGATTGCATGACAGCGAGTTGGGTGGCAAATCAATCAATCAATGAATCAATTTACCTTAAGAAAATCTTCCCGAAGTTTCATAAGAGTCTACAATTCAGAGAATTGGCTGTTCTGTATTCCTTTCTGTTGGCTAGATAAATATAACATCTACCCAAGTGATTAGTTTTGGGAAAAATTTAATTCCTGGAACCCACTGTGAAAATAGGTTCTAAACCTCCTGCAGTATGGCATTGATGCATATCAGAAAAAAAATGGATCAGCCTAAGTATCAGGTGTTACCTTTTTGTTCTAAAAAAACAGTTCTTAATTCTTCCCCAACCTCTAGTACTGTGTTTTCCCAAAAATAAAACCCTGTCTTATATTTTTTTTGAACCCTGAAATAAGCGTTTGGCCTTATTGCCATGCACTCAAAAGCCTGATTGGGCTTATTATCAGGGGATGTCTTATTTTGGGGGAAACAGGACAGTGATGAAATCCAATTTTTTTTACTGCCAGTTCTGTGGGTGTGGCATGGCTTGGTGGATGTGGCAGGGGAAGGATACTGCAAAATCTCCATTCCTACCCCACTCTGGGGTCAGCCAGAGGTGGCATTTGCTGGTTCTCTGAACTACTCCAAATTTCTGCTACCGGTTCTCCAGAATCTGTCAGAACCGGCTGGATTTCACCCCTGAAACAGGGTAATGTAACTAATTATTGGGAACAAACATTGAAGCTTAGTCACAATACTGTAGTATGGACAGATTCAATGATTCCAATATTTGGGGATGTGTGCATGTACAGTATGTGAATATATAGGCTGTTCTCAACTAACAATCATTCATTTAGTGGTGGTTCAAAGTTACAACAGCACTGGAAAAAGTAACTTATGACCAATTTTCATACAACGTTGCAACATCCTCATGGTCACATGATCAAAATTCGGATGCTTGGTAACTGGCATGTATTTATGACAGTTACACTATCCTGGGGTCATGTGATCACCATTTATAACCTTCCCAGCTGGCTTCCCACAAGCAAAGTCAATGGGGGAAACCAGGTTTGCTTAACAACTGTATAATTCACTTAACAACTGTAGTGATTTACTTAACAACAGGCAAAATCTTATAAGGTGCAACTCTCTTAACAACTGCTTCACTTCACAATCTAAATTTTGGGCTCAGTTGTGATTGTAAATTGAGGACGACCTGTACATATTTTTAAAGACAGGAAGGAAGAATATAGCATATCAACCGTTGGGAAGTGCTTGACTTCTGATGGTTTGAAATGAAGTTCTTTAATGTTTTCCAAATGATTCCAGTTTAACATCCGCCTTTGAAAGTGGAAGATAAGATAGATCAGCTCCATGTTAAATGCTTTTTCTAGGCCAATGTGTAATTTACGGGGCTGTGGGAAGCTAATAGCTTTACAGAATGGCCTACTTTTGAAATAGGCAAGCAATTCTATTCCTTATGTTAAAATTACAGTATTTTATAAGACAAAATAAAACGGAATTTCTCCACTACGGTGTTTATTTATCGAAGCTCTGAAAGCTTCAAGCCAAGTGAAATGTGAGATCTAATATTTGCAAATTGCTTCAAAATGAAAATGAGGCAATCGACCTCTGATCCCTGGAACATTTCTGTATTACTATTATTATGTCCAACTGGGTGCTGCTTGGAAAAATGGGTAGTTAGAGGTGGGCATTCAAGATTTTTATATGCAGGGAAGGTAATAGAAATAGATTTCCTTTTCTCTTTTTGTTTTTCTACTCACTAATACTTCATGATATCTGAAAGAAAGGTGTAACAGTACTATAAAAATACTTAGGAGGGAAGTTCAGTGAGGACAGATTTCCTTATTGAATAGAATAGAATATTCTTTATTGGCCAGGTGTGATTGGACACACAAGGAATTTGTCTCTGGTGCATAAGTGCTCAGCGTACATACAAGCAACCAAGTGATAAATTCTCACCTTTATGTAAAGGCTAGCACTGTGCAGTATTTCAGATTAAATTGAAAAAGATGCTTCAGTACATGCTTCAGAATAAATGTTGCACATTTTTCTGCTATTCATCTGCTTCCAGAATCACTGCACAATCATAGAAAGTGATATAACTGTTTTAATGAGTCACAAGTAGCTTTATTCCCATTCTTGCATTTTTTTGAAATTTGCAAATGCCATTTTTTTCCTGCTTAGTCAGATGATATAAATATACGCAAAATTCCACTCTAGACTCATCCATAGTTTTGTTCAGTGGTCAAATCCATTTTTTTTACTACCTATTCAGTGGGCGTGGCTTGGTGGGCGTGGTAGGGGAAGGAGGATACTGCAAAATCTCCATTCCCACCCCACTCCTGGGGAAAGCATATTGCAAAATCTCTGTTCCCACCCCACTCTGGGGCCAGCCAGAGGTAGTATTTGCCGGTTCTCTGAACTACTCAAAATTTCCGCTACCGGTTCTCCAGAACCAGTCAGAACCTGCTGGATTTCACCCCTGGTTTTGGTGCATAATAATTATCCACTGTTGATCTAGTCTCCCAGCCTCCTTTGTTGTCACTGACTAGAGGGCAATTTACTTTTCAGGATGTATAATGTATAATGAAGAAAGAGTTAAGTCTTATGCTCAGAAAGATCAATTTTTCAAACTTTCCTAATAAGAATACTAGTTGTAGTATTTTTCAATATCCAGCTTTCCAGGCTTTTCTTTTCAGCGAGGATTTCTTGCTGCAGAAGTGCTCTTGCAATTCTGAATGTTTCCATCACAGGTATGGAAGTGTACACAGCTCTTCTTGTTTGCTTTTGGGTTTCTTGATTAAAAATATTTCCAAGAACCACTTCAACAGTGCTCTGCATTTCTGCATTATTGCAATGTTAGTTCTAGTTTGGGGGAAAATAAGTTTTCTTTATTATATTTTTATTTTCTTCTTTCCTCCCCTCAAAAAAGCAGCAGGAGGCAATAAATATGCATGCAATATTTCTAGGAAATAAGTTGGGCTGAGCGAATTTCACTGGTACTAGGAAATCTAGGGAGCTTTCTAGTTAAAATGAGGATTTATCAGTCTTATGTCAGCCCTCTAATCTGTATGTCACGTGGCTTCAATAAGCTCCTTTGCACAGACCATCAATTTTTCAGGCAAGTGACAGAAGTTTCTTATTTTATTTAGGATAGTGTACTTTGTACAAAGTAGAATTCAGCCCTAGAATTCTCAGCATCGCTATAATTACTGTGCATGTGAGTGTGTGTTTTAAATTAATTCCTTCTCTTTCAAAATATTAATATGGGGTGATTTTGCTGCACATATTTCCTAGACAATCCATAACCAACTGACAATATCTAAGATTGTAAGAGGTGAAATGAAGCGTTGACAAGGTTAAGCAGTATTTCAATATATTGCACATTAGGAAAATAAATGCTAACCGTCTTAGGCACCCATTTGTAATAGACTCTATATTGTTGATGAGGTTTAAATGCTTAATTCAGGTATTGACCAAGCATTATACAAATTACTCTGAATTCTCAAGATGGATTTGTTTCCTTAATGTTTCCAGAAATGAATATATAATGTATACTCGCAGTTTATGTAACATATTGTTGCTATTGAGAGAACGAGTTACACTTTGAAATTCAGATCCAAACTAGATTAATTATATGTACATGTGTATAGTTTGTGCATATATAAGGAGAAACAGTGCCCACGTTAGGGCAAATAATTATCTGATCCCCATAGGATAGCCCTATCAGAAGTACAGTTTTTGTTATTAGCATTATAGCTGATAGGAAGGAGTTATATATAGATAGTCCTTGACTTACAACCACAACTGAGCCCAAAATTTATGTTGTTAAACCATACAGTTGTTAAGAGAGTTTTTCTCCCATGTTATGACCACGTTTGTTAATCACTGCAGTTGTTAAGTTAGTAACCCAGTTAAGTGAATCTGGCTTCCCGATTGACTTTGCTCATCAGAAGGCTGCAAACAATGATCACATGATCCCAGGACATTGCAATCATCATAAATACAGGCCAGTTGCCAAGCGGCTAAATTTTGTTCATGTGACCATGAGGATGCTTCAACAGTTGTAAGTGTGAAAAACAGTCATGAGTCACATTTTTTCAGTGCCATTGTAACTTCAAATAGCAGTAGTAAACAAATAGTAGTAAGTCAAGGATTATCTGTAAGTCATAAATGATAACTACTTTTCAGAATATCAGAATATTCTGATATTCAGTTTTCAGCTGGACATCAGAAATATCCAGCTGATATCTTCAAACGTTAAAGGGGTTTAATAGACCATGTTGTTTAAGACAATCATAGTAAGTACTGAAAGTAAGCACTTACTCTGGTAACATCATGTTTCTGCAGATTCCCACGATGATGTTTCCATTTCAACCTCAGCCCATGAGTGAGACAAACTTAAATTGTCCTGAATTTGTTTGGTGTTAAGATAGCCTTATTTCTCCTTAATCCAACATTATCTAAAAACAGGTTCAAGAGGTATAAAATATGCTACTCATGGTTGCTTGGAAAAAAGTGGGTAACTGACAGTGGCAGGGAACATGGGCAGTAAAGGCTCAATGGGGATTGCAGTGGGGACAGCAAATTTCCTGCCAATATGGTTTCTGCTAATTCCATGATGAGTGGAGAACATTTTAGCTCAGGAGTGGAAAAGGTCCCAAGTCAAGATAGATGGCTTCTGATGAACAAGGCCAAATCAGAAAGGACCTGCGATAGTGCCTAGTAAGCCATGTTACGTGAAAGTCTGTAGGAGAAGGACAATAAAAAGAAGTTATGCCTGCAAAACCAGAAGGACCATGGTGGACCATCTTCTATTTATTTCAGTGAAGAGTTTTAGCTCACAGAAACACGTTACTCTGCCTTAATCTGATGAAGCATCTCCTTGAAGCAGCATTCTGTCTTGAGGCAGCCCAACAAATGTGATCTCCTCCATCCTTGCAAGGTAAGGCAGATCAGCCTCACACTGTTTGCTGTAGATTTGACAGAAGTCGCTTCTGTGAATATGCAGCCCCCTAACCGCTATGTACAACTATTTAAATTGAGGTTTCGAAGCATCTGCACAGGCCTTGTAAAGGTAAAGGTAAAGGTTCCTGTTGTGGCTCCAGCCCCCCCACCCCCAGGCCTGGCCCCCTGACAGAAAGTGACTCAGAGAGTGAGGGGGAAGGGCTGTCAGGGCTCCACTCTGCAGGGCCAGCCTCTCTGGCTCAGCTCCAGGAGCCAGAGGCAGACCAGGTGGAGGAGGTGACGAGGCCTCTGTCTCCTGTATCTTCGCCAGCCCAGGCAATGCTTCTAGACCCAGCTGTGGACAATCAGTCCTGGTTAGATCCCCGGTTTCATAGCCAAGAGAGGGGAACAACAGAAGAAGGGGTGGAGCAGGCCTAGAAAGTGCTGAGTCACGGAGCCACACCCCACAGGGTATAAAAGCAGGAGGGGCTGCTTTACTACTTCATGATGGACAAAACAAACTGACTGGAGAAAACTTGAGCTGAACTATTTGACTGAGCATTTGGCTTGGATTGCTGTTTGTTCTGTTTGTTCCTGACTTTCTGGTTGCTCCAGTAATGAGCTTCTGACACGCCGGCATCAAGGAAGATAAAGAAAACCTTGGCAGACGCTCGCTGGTTTGTTGCCAGAGCTGATAACTGCCGTGGACTAAATTGCCGGCTAATTGAGTCAGGTCACGTGCCTCCCGGACTGAGGTGGGAGGACAGAACAGTTCCCCTCGCACATACGTGCTAGTCATTGCCGATTCTAGGGAACAGTGCTCATCTCCGTTTTCAAAACCGAAGAGCCAGTGTCCGAAGACGTCTCCATGGTCATGTGGCCGGCATGACTCAATGCCAAAGGCACATGGAACGCTGTTACCTTCCCACCAAAGGTGGTCCCTATTTTTTCTACTTGCATTTTTACGTGCTTTCGAAACTGCTAGGTTGGCAGAAGCTGGGACAAATAACGGGAGCTCAACCTGTTACACGGCAGCACTAGGGATTCGAACCACCAAGCTGCCGACCTTTCGATTGACAAGCTCAACGTCCTAGCCCCTGAGCCACCGCATCCCTACAGGCCTTGTAGGTGGTCTCAATTATAAGTTGCTACTGTATTGCCTTCTCCTCTGGAAAAGCGGCCTTGTCTAGGGCGGTGCGATTGTTCAGTTTTGAGATTCTGTCAGGATGGAAAAATGAAGGCTCACTCATGGCTTCATCATGGGCATCAGGATGATGGCAAGACTGGCTGGAACTGAACAGGGACTGAAGGCCTTTATCTTGAAAAAGTAACCTGAGCTCTCTTTTATCAGATGCTTCTGGTTCATGCTGAAAAGTCCATGGGCCAGAGGCTGTGACTTCCTTCCCTGAAGCAACTTCTGTGAAATATTCATATTCAAGAAAGGGGAAAATATTCCCTTGTTAGTATTCAGGCACATAGGCTACATTCTGATAGATGGCTTTCCAGGTGAATTATTTTAATATCAGTGCCCTATATTTTTCTGGAAAATGTAATTTTGCCTCAGCAGGGTAGCACGTCTTGTACTCCAGCAAAGTTTTGGGGGAACATCAATACTGTACTTTGACAGAGTGTTCTTCAGTCTGAAAATCAACTCCCAGCTGGAAGAGACAGCAATAAAAGAACAACTTCTTTATTCACTTATACTAAAAAGTTTTATTTTTAAAAGTCCTTGCACAGAGCAGTGTTTTCCTCTCTACATAAAATTGTAAAACTTTTCAATCCTCACCAAAATTTAAAGTATAAATATACCAATATTAAAATATATACATTTAAATATATATATCTAGGTTGCTTGCTTCAGGCAAACTGTAATGAACTGAATTTAGAAAGACTTCTATGGTTATGTTTTCTCCTATGGTTGGGTTTTTTTCCCCCTCTGAATTTGTTAACCTCCATACATAGAACTCATAACATCCTGCAGACAGGCAGATTTAGTTACTGGATTATGGCAGCCAGAATATTTGCCTGGCTGTTTCACTGGTTATTTTTAGTCTTGTTTCTGTACAAGAAGATGGTGCTCTCTTTTATTTCACACAACCAAGATTTTGCATTCATTGGCAAAATAAGTCTTCAGATTGTCAGGAAGTACGGACCAACCTATACATGCAGAAATCCATCCATTCTACTACATGCTTAGGGCCATATTTGTTTAAGTGCTTTTCTTTTTTTAAAAAAACCATGAAGTATTTTTTTAAATATCCACTGAAATCCATTAAAGCCAAACCACCATTTTCTTTGTTGACATTTTGAAGCAGAAAATGTATGAAAACTAGGGTAAGAAATCAACAACATAATTTTCAAAAGAAATGTTTCGCCAACTGCAAAAAAGGTATTCCAAATCCGGACCCCATTATCCTATCAATTTTGTGCTATCTGCCACTGCATCCCTTGAAACCCTGAAAAGGCTATAAAAAAAACAAACACACCTAGGTCACATCTGCTCTTGGGATGGATCAATGGATGAAAACCAATCAAGGAGAGAAGCAACCTAGAACTAAGAAGAAATTTCCTGACAGTTAGAACAATTAACCAGTGGAACAACTTGCCTCCAGAAGTTGTGGGTGCTCCAACACTGGAAGTTTTTAAGAAGAGATTGGACAATCATTTGTCCTAAATGGTATAGGGTTTCCTGCTTGAGCAGGGGATTAGACTGGAAGAACTCCAAGATCCCTTCCAACTATCCTAGCCTATCCTAGCCTATCCTATCCCATCCTATCCTAGCCTATCCTATCCCATCCTATCCTATCCTATCCCATCCCATCCCATCCCATCCCATCCCATCCCATCCCATCCCATCCCATCCCATCCCATCCCATCCCATCCCATCCCATCCCATCCCATCCCTGTCTGAGAATGCTGTAATAGGAGTGGGAGAACTTTAGTGCTGCAGGAAAGTACCAACTAGCTTTTATTACTTGCTCACCGTTAGCTGACAACCTGCCATATAGGTGAACTGCAACTTCGGTCATTCTCATTTCCTTCTCTTGCAATCATGTGAGTATGGCTGGCTGGTGAGTTTTCCTGCCCAGGACCACCAGAAAAGTTGATGTACTCAAGGGCAAAGACCCCAGTCCATGGTCTATTGGTCTAGTGTGACTGATTAAACCTACAGCATTGCCCAAATACTCCAAGTGGAAAATTTTCTAGTAATACATTTTGAGTGAAATTGTAATGGGATATAATCATTATAGTAAGATGAACAAAGCGTTCATATTAGTTTATCCTTAAATCTATAGAAAAAGACCTGTGCTGAAGGAACATTTGTTTTCTACTGAACCAGACTGACATTTAGTTCAGCCCCATCTCTACTGACTGGCAAATGCTACTCAGTCTATCTGGAAGAATTTCCAGCTCTCCTCAAGGGAATGTTAGCATGTAATACATCAACATTACCTCCGTTCACCTTACTACAATTGCAATATATGGGCTATTTGACCCACAGCAAGACCAAAGTGGGAACTTTACATTGAAAAGAATGACTCTGGATGAATTCACTATTTATTTTTTTCTTGTTTATAGGACAAAAAATTACAATTGCAGTGAAATTTTGAGGCAAAGTTACCACATATTGCCATGTGTCTATTTCTTGATTTGTTTGTTTTGTAATAATATTTTCATCCTCACTTTTGACTTAAAATGCAAATAATTGAGCTTGTATTTTCCCTAACTATGTTTTAAAATTTGAAGTATCCTAGTGTGAATCTTCCACAAACTTCTCTCTCTCCAGATGTATGGACTTCAACCCTCAGGATCCTCAGCCAAGCCCACTATCTATATTATCTGTGGTGTCAACCCTGGAGCCATATTGGAATGTCTTCAGGGTTGCCACAGTGAGGCTGGATAGAGTTGTGGGAAAGGGAGGGGGGAGTAGAGATAGCTGTGAAACATGTAGCTAAAATAGCATTCTCCTGGGAGCCAAGGACACTCTCATCAGCACCTGGCGGGGCATGGATGGGAGTCATCCGGGTCTGGGACTGCAATCTGATTGGGGCATGTGATGGTTGTGTGCAGTGGGCGGAAGAGTTTTGGATTTTGAATCGAGCGGGGAAAACCCAGGGAGTTTCAGAGTCGGGTTTTCACCAGCTGTGCCAATATGACATGCCTAATAAATCTATAATTGAGGAACCCTCTGGCCTTGGAGTTTTGGTTTCATCTGGGCTGTTACTTGGAACCCTGACAATCTATGATAGTCTGGAAATTCAAGTCTATAATCTGAAGTTTGTAGGAAGGTTGTTTAGTATATATTCTACTAGAATTTTTGCATAAAAATACATGTGTCCTTATAATTTTCTCCGTGCAATGCTAGATATCGTTGTTTGATTTTTTTAATGTTTGAAAAATTATTATAAATTTGCTTATTTGTGCCATCTGTCTGATAATAACCTTAGTTTGACAACCACCACAATAATGAATTGCACATTTGCATACAGTTGTATTTATTTTAATGTTTAGAGGAACAGCTATGATAAAGTTGCTTTCCGTAATTGCAATTAATCTTCCTTCAGTTTAATGGATCCATTTCTTACTATAGTTGCTTCATAGTTTAAGTCTGAAAAAGTGGCAGCACGACATTAAATAAAATAAACAGTTTGCAAAAAAAGAAAGAAAAAAAGCTGTGGCTAATGAGCTTAAATAAATTTAGCCATGATTTTAAATCAGGTTACATTCTAGCTTAAAAGATCAAATTTTCTGGTGTTTTAATTTTCTGATTTGTGGACTCTGGTTCCCATCATCTAATCCATATTGATGTGTGAGCTGGTAAAACTATGTAGCACTTCGAATTCACAGACTAAGAAGTTTTCTCGTGTATAGGTACATTCTGAATTACCTGAGGCATAGCCTTTTTCCAAAAGTGTTTACCTGTCCAATTTGATTGAGCAGATTGGGCCTACTGCAGATCCAAAGAATCTCGGCTAGCAGGAAAAAGAAGATGGGCCTTTTCTGCGCTGGCCCTTGCTCTGTAGAATATCCTCCCCTTGAAGATTAGAATGTCTCCAAGCCTCCAAGTCGGACTTTCACAAGGCTTTAAATACCTGGCTTTGTTCCCAAGCCTAAGGCACTGAATGTGTTTGGGCCCTACGTCCTGGCTTTACTGTTAACTAGCCAAGTATCTTGGCTGCAGTATGTATTTGTTTTGGGTGTTTTTATTGTTTTTAAAATGTTTTTATTGTATATTTTTTGAACCGTAAGCCACCCAAAATAATCGATGGAAATTGGTGGCTTTAGAAACTGAACAAATAAATAACTAAATATGTATACTGCATTTCTCCTCAACTCCATAACACAAACATACTTTTTTCCCAGGATTGAATTGCAGTTGGAGAAGCCAACAGCATGATTCCAGAAAAAGACACAGCTGCTTTAAGAAGCTGCAGATCAGTGCTCTGTGAGTGTCTTTGGAAGCACTTGAAGAGCCCTACTACTTAGGAATGACGATGCAATCAAATATGACAGCAGGATGCAAAATTCTCCATAGACTGGGTAATAGTTGGTCGTACCAAGTAGCCTACTCATGTCCTCATACAATAGCAGCTTTGTATATGAAAAAATACTGTATCAAAGAAAGAGATAAATCTGGAAAAGTTACAGCCAGATTTACTAGCTAATCTAGAACAAGCTGAATATCCAAGTGTCTAATTTCCACTTTTAGACACAGGAAGTTCTAAGTACTATAAAGATTAGACTGGGAAAGTGCCAGTGGATTTCCAAGTAAGAGCAAGTCTGGCTCATACGTTGCAATATCTGTGTTTTCATTGGCCCCTGTGAATGTTCAAATATATTGAATATTATACATGTGGGTTTGTGTGAAATGATGGGCTGCTCTGGTGCTCACATACCAGTTTCCATATTTTTGGTTTATGCTGATGTAGTTAAGCACAACATGGAAACTTTCTTCCTGGATATATGAGGTTTGCAACAGTGAGAGTTTAGAAGAACCCGAACGAAAACCAGATCTTGACCTCCACCTACATGTCTTCTTTCTATTGGATAAACAGTTTGCTATATTGCTTTACTATTGGTGGCTGGGTGCTTAGAAGAAAATTCACCAGCTGTGAAAGTGTAATTATGATATGATTAGACCACATGACCAGCTATCAGCATACTTGTTTTTAGTTCTTAGTGCACAACTTGGGCGTCCCTGCTCAGAAGAAGTAAACCGTGCCGTGTTAAGTGAGCCTATGTTCACAATCTTAATGCTTTCATTTGTCCCCTATATACTTGTATTGGGATGTGGCTTTTTCTGATTTTACACATATTCCTCTTCTTGGAGTTTGGGAAATCTTTGAATTTGGCTGGTTCTACTCCCAAAGTGCCTATGGAGGCATCTCTGTGGAAAACGTGTGTTTTCTCTCTCTCTGTCTCTCTCCAAGGTGGCTTACCATTCACATGATACCTGAGTGGTAGTGGTAGTAATAAATTCCTTTAGCACTTTCCATCCTTGTTGTTCAAATGTGCTTTTGCTATTTATAATTAAGATTAGGTACACTATTGTGTATATTTTCTCCTTTAATATTTATACCTGAGTAAAATATCTCTTGACTCCTCTTGACTTCAGGGGGAGAACCATACAATACAGCTACTGTATTCTCAAAAACATAGCAGCCGTTGCCTATTTCCAGGATGTTATTTTGATTTTCCACCATATCTTATAGCGGTGAGGTTCCTAGATATCCCCATCTAAGAAATAACCATTCCTGACTTGCTTATGTGAAAAAACCCAAAATTCTGGAAATCCTTCCCCACCCCCAACTGAAAAAGGGACACAGATTTGGATAGTTGTATATATTTAAGCTACGATATTACATGGAGATCACTGTATGTTAAGAGAAGATTTTCCCTACCGAATTTTTGTAGTTGTCAGTGGGTGACCAGACTGATAGAACAAGCTAAACTCTATTGTGATAGAGTCTAGTTTTAGTTTTGAAGACTCCATGCCCAGGAGGGAACTGAATCGATATCTTTCTCCTAGCAACAAAAGCCTTTTTAAAGGATATTGGGATATAAGCTAACATTCTCCTGAGTTGAAAGATTTGTTTGTATGATGATTGAATTATGTCTTTAATTATGTTTGGGTTAGTATTGTGGGTGCTTTGAGGCACTCATTGATAGAAAAGAAGGTAGAGATTAATTAAGCATTAATTGTATCATTCAGACAGATTTCCTTGTGGCATATGGATATGCAGGTCTTATACTGCTCAGTCAAGAGCTAATTCAGTTCTATAAATGTCTGAGGCTTTTTTGGTGAAAGAAATGTAGTGGCACAAGGATTGGATGGAGTTTCTCTTTGCATATTTATCCAGACAAATGAATGGATACATTTAAACAAATGCCCAGTTAGTTAGTTAGTTAGTTAGTTAGTTAATTTATTCTCTCTCTCTCTCTCTCCCTCTCTCTCTCTCTACCTCTCTCACTTTCCTTTCCCCCCTCTGTATTATGATATTTCTTTTGCAGCCTGAAGACAGTCAAAGACTCTTCTGTCCTCTGAAGAAAAAAGGTTTTGGAATCTTGTCTAGGATCCTGAGAGATTTTCAAATATTCTAACCTCTGCAATTTAGAACTGAACCCAGGTGCTTTACAAAAGAGTAAAAACTGATTTATATGGTATTAAATTAGTATGCTGAGGGCACCTAATTGCCATAATTATTCAAGGTTTTCCCCTCACATTCCTTTCAGATCTTCTGTGACCTCTCTATTTAATTTGAGTAGCGGATTGAAATACATCTCCCAGAATCTAGTTCTTTGATGTTACGAAATGCCATTTCCTTTTCCCCTGACAGTCTTCCCTATTTTATTGCTTAGTTGAATATTGATTTGTATTGAGTGCAATCTAGCATTTCTTCATCTTCTTCCCAAGTGTGGGCTGGATGCTGCATACAGCTGGAAGAAGGGAGAGCTCTGTAACATTTGCAGCCATTTCTTTTGTTGGAAAAGAATTCTCTTCAAGATGAAATTCAGGTGATAACCTTCAATGTCTTTCTATTGTTGACATGTATTCTGATGCTAAGCTTTGCTTTACCAGTTTATACTTATAATTGGCTGAGGGAATGTCCATTTGGGCAAGAGATTTTATTTGTGTGGGTGCCGTGTGACCAAAAGCAAAGCTGCCAGGGCTAGTGAAGGGCAAAGTGTAGATTGCAAACATAGTCTTCAAAGAGATAGTCCATCCTTTCTAACAGAGAGAGAAGGGTCTCCTCTAAGAAGACAATTGGACTGCAACACAATTTAGTGTTCTAGAGCAGGAGTCTCCAAACTTGGCAACTTTAAGACTTGTGGACTTCAGCTCCCAGAATTCCTCAGCCAGCTATGCTGAGATTTCTGTTCCATTCTCCCACTTGGCCATTATTCTATTCCTCCCCACTCAGTAGTCACTGTGGACCAGTTCAGACTATTGGCTGAAGTGTGTGGAGGGGTTCCATAGTGTTGTTTTTCTAACTTTTTCTTTGAAAAGGGGTCCGAGACCTGAAAATACGCATTTTCTGGATGTAGATGTTGTTCCTTTTGATACATAAATACCTGCACTAATCTTAAGTTTTAATTAAGTTATCCTTCTTTGTGTATGGGGCTAATTTTGATATAGCTTTTTCTTTCAATTGTGACTGTTTTTCTAGTCTTAAATGATTCATCTTTCAAACCCCACCTTTATCTGAAATATATAGTCAGATATAACGACTTATGACCACAATTGAGCCCCAAATTTCCATGTCTAAGCTTGACATTTGTTAAGTGAGTTTTGTCCCATTTTATAACCTTTCTTGTCTCAGTTGTTAAGTGAATCATTGCATTTGTTAAGTTAGTGACACGGTTGTAAAGTGAATCTGTTCTCCATTGACTTTGCTGTTTGAAGATCATAAAAGATGATCACATGACCCTGGGATACTGCCACCATCATAAATACATGCCAGTTGCCAAGTGTCCAAATTTTGATCATGTGACCATGAGGATGCTGCAGTGGTTGTGTGGAAACCGGGCATAAGTCACTTTTTTCCATGCTGTTGTAATTTCGAACGTTTTACCAAACAAACGATCATAAGTCAAGAACTACCTATGTAAGGCAAATATTGATATTTTGCCTTACATTATCTTATTCTTGGAGTCTATAGAACAATGACTCCAATAAGTGTAAGTAATAAAATGTCCATCAGAGTTCCTAAATATCATTCTATTTAAATATGTAATATTTACTATGCACATTCTCAAATCTTTACCTGAAAGTTTTCTTTGATGACATGCCATCAAGTCATTGTTGACTCTTTGCAAATACATAGACCCAGTATACTCCACCTTGGCGATTTTAAGAGCTATGGACTTCAACTCCCAAAATTCCCTAGCCAGCCATGCTAGGGGCCCATGCTGGCTGGGCAATTCTGGGAACTGGAAAGCCATACATCTGAAAGTTATCAAGATTGAGAAAGATTGAGGGTCTTCTTATATTTATAGTTAAGGAAGAAAAGAGTTGGGCCATTCTGGGAATGCTACCCAATTTATAGAACACCTTTTCAATGATTGCCGAATGAAACACTGCAGTTTTTTATGTTACTCTGATGCTGTTCTAATATCATTTTATATAGTTTAGTATAATTGTATTTTTACGATATATTTCAGCTAGTTATACACTGCCCAGAGAAAACGTTATCCCTTTAGCACATATTTGCAAGCTAAGCATTGGTTTTATGAATGGGAAAGCCAGCCAAGAAAGTTTATTTGAAAGATAAATAAAGAAGACTCATTTGAGTGGCTGCTGTAAAAGGCTATAAAAACAAAACATAATGAATGCAATGCTATATAACTGAATCTCACATCTTAAAACTGTTCTATTTATACCATCGGTTTCCAAACTTGGCCCCTTGAAGAGTGGTGGACTTCAACTCCCAGAATTCCCCAGCCAGCAACTTGCTCATGTTTATAGCTTATGCTGGCTGAGGAATTCTGGGAGTTGAAGTCCACCACTCTTCAAGGGGCCAAGTTTGGGCATCCTTGATTTATACCAGTGAGTTTTCATTAATATTTAATACTGTTCCCTTTGGTTGACATGAAATCCTGTTTCATTTTAGGCCATAGGTCTGATGTGGAAGTATATAACTGGATGACTAGGAATCTCCCTTATATTTTTTCCTGTCAACATTTCTTGAAGATTTCTAACCTAACATTTTGGTTTAAATAATGGCATCCCACCTATCTCCTAATATGGCCAAACCTGGCTCACTTAGAGCACCAAAATCATTTTGAAGATACCACACAAATTTATTACCATAGTATGCGTATAATACAGTATTTTCTGGGCTGCTATCAAAACATTAGCAGCTGCTGAGCAGCATGAGCCAAAGCAAAACTACAGCTTATATATCTTTGGCCTATGAACAGGCCTCACTTAATGCACTTAATAATGCCCCAAATGCATCTCAGAATTTTTGTTGCTAAGGGAAGTGATAATTAGGCAAAACATATTGTGACCATGCTGCTTAACAACAGCAATTTGAGCAGTTCAGCTTGTGGTCATTAGATAAGGGCCATATTGTTGTCGTTGTGAAAAGGACCTTGTGTTTCTCCTGTCCTGCATGAATGACCAGTTCTATCCTGCTCCCCAGCTGGGCCTGGCAAGTTCCCTTCAACAGACAAGGCTCTGATGCTCTGCCAGGCTTACCTCTGCTTCAGTTCCCTCTACCCACCAATTTCTCACATCTCTGCCTTTTCAGCCATCTTGCACTCTACACCACTGCCTCCCTCTGCCACATCCACCACTCCTGGGTGACCTTCATTGCCTCTTTCCTCCTGCTGCTCCTGGACTACAGCCAGGTGCTGGGCAAGGTGCGTGGCCCTGGCATGACTATGGCAAGAATGGCAGAGTGGCCCAGCCAAAGGGAACTTGCTGGGCCTGGCTCAAGAAGAGGCAGTGGGATGGAACTGGGGGAGGATGCGGGATGGAAGTGCAGGTCTTCTATCTGTGGCTGTTGGCACTGCACAAATACAGGTAGTCCTTGACGTACAACCAAAATTCTCATTGCTAAGTGAAGCAGTTGTTAAGTGAATTTCCCCCCATTTTACGACCTTTCTTGCCACAGTTGTTAAGTGAATCACTTCAATTGTTCAGTTACTAACAGGATTGAAAAGTGAATCTGGCTTCCCCATTGATGTCTCTGGTCAGAAAGTCACAAAAGATGATCACATGACTGTGGAACACTGCAACCACCATAAATACATGCTCGTTTTGATCACGTGGCCAAGCAAATTTTGATCACGTGGCCATGGGGATGCTGCAACAGTTGTAAATGTGAAAAATGATCATAAGTCACTTTTTCAGTGTTGTTGTAACTTTGAATGGTCACTAAATGAATGGTTGCAAGTCAAGGATTCCTGTACTAGATAGACAATTACCGTATATACTCGAATATAAGCCGATCCGAGTATAAGCTGAGGTCCCCAATTTTACCCCAAAAAACTGGAGTAAACTGGGGACTCGAGTATAAGCCGAGGGAGGGAAATGAGGCAGCTACCGGTCAGGGAAAGCCTCCCTCCCTCAGCCGAGAAGGCTGGCGGCTCCCCCGCCCCGCCCTCTCACTGCACCGGCAGGGCTTCCCCGCGCTAATGCAAAAGCCCGCCAAGTTTGCACCATCCGGTATAATGTGAAAAAAAGAAGAAAAAAAAAACCTTGAGTATAAGCCGTATATACTTGAGTATAAGCCGAGGGGACGTTTTTCAGCACAAAAAACGTGCTGAAAAACTCGGCTTATACTCGAGTATATGCGGTAATCTTCACTCATTGACCCTAATAGAGAGAAGGATTTCCGCTGCTAAGTGGAGCAGTTGCTAGGTGAAACATCACATGACCTTTATTGCTTAGCAACTAGCAATTCTGGTCACTCCAAGAATAGAAGTCAGGAGAGGACGATACCATTGTTAGGTGAGGACCTCACACTTCTGCCTTGATGTGCACATCTCCAATTCAGCTCTTTCACCCATCTCTCCCCTGTTGGCTGACCTCTACTCCCTGCCACCACCTACCCCAGATGTTCCCCTTCACCCACAGTGGACTCTCACCATCTTCCTTCTCCCACTACTCAGGAAGCATGCCCAGCAGAGGCAGCTGCTACCCATTGCGACACCTTTGCAACCCCTTCCTATTTAGCAATTGCGTTTAGGCTTATATACTCCCCCATAGCACTTTCCAACACTCTCTTTGTTTTACAGTGTCAAAGCATTATTTGCATATTGCCACCCAACAACCTGGGAAGGATGGAAGTCTGAGTCAAGCTTGAGCCAGTCAGGATCAAACTCCAGACTGTGGACAGAGTCCGCCTGCAATACTACACTTCAACCACTGCTCCACCAGGTCCCTTATTTCCCTCCCAAAGGCCTCATGTCAGGTGGCCTTGTCGAGGCCTCACAGAGGGACAGCAGCTATCCCAGAGAGACGTGCCTCATGGGACGAAGAAGATGGCAGAGGTCAGCAGGGGTTGGTGGCAGTGTGATGCAAGGGGCCAAAAGGCCAGAGTTAGTGGGGAGATCGCAAACACTTTTTTGTGAAAAGGTTATCCAAGAGTGTAACCTGTTTTCATAAAGCTGTGGGGATGTGGGGGAATTAATATCAATCAGATGTTCCTAAAAGTCCTTTTCTATTCCACCAGAAAAGAAAAATAAATATCAGCTATTTCACAGTGCCGGTTCCAGAGGTTGCTACCTGCCTGTATAATTGGTGGAACTTCACTTATTAGCATCATAAGCCAATTCTTGTCCCCAGGCAATAGTTTACAGAGACCTTTCTGTTCCAAGTTTAAATTTGTTACTTTAAAGAACTTTCACTCTGACTGAGGTTTTGGCTTACCGATTAAGTATGTAAGAACATATTCCAGGCTGTTAGACATTTCATGCGTATTTGTGATTATCTAAGGCTTGGTTTTCTTGAGCAAAGGTTTTCAGGAGATTTTCGCCTCCATAGCCATAACACTCCAACAGATTTGTGTTTTTTCACCAGATGATAGGAACCCATCAGGCCACAGGATTCTTTGCAGAGGAAAAATTCTTCCCTGTTCCAACATAGGTTTATTACACACAAAAAAATGACAGGCTGGCCTTTCCGTTCCTCCTAACCTTGGAAAGTAAAAATGAGAAACATCTGCTCATTTTGGTCCCCTGTGCACAGCTACCTCTATTTATTTTATTTTATTTATTTATTTATTTAAATTTTTATACCGCCCTTCTCCCGAAGGACTCAGGGCGGTGTACAGCCAAAGTTAAAACAATTAAATATACAATTTTTTTTTAAAAAAAAAAATCAATTAAAATACATATTCAATAATGGCCAAATTAAAACCGTCAATTGACCCAACCTAAAATACCCCATATAAAATTACAAAACATTTAAAATTTGAAAATTTAAAAATCAAGCCAGTCCCACTTGGATAAATAAATAAGTTTTTAATTCCCGGCGAAAGGTCCGAAGGTCAGATAGTTGGCGCAAACCGGGGGAAAGTTCGTTCCAGAGGGTAGGTGCTCCAAAGAGAAGGCCCTTCCCCTGGGGGCCGCCAGCCGGCATTGCTTGGCGGACGGCACCCTGAGAAGACCCTCTCTGTGAGAGTGTACGGGTCAGTGGGAGGCATAAGGTAACAGCAGGCGGTCCCGTAAGTACCCAGGCCCTAAGCCATGGAGCGCTTTAAAGGTGGTAACCAGAACCTTGAAGCGCACCCGAAAGACCACAGGTAGCCAGTGCAGACTGCGCAGGAGTGGTGTTACCCGGGAGCAACGTGGAGCTCCCTCAATCACCCGCACAGTTGCATTCTGGACTAACTGGAGTCTCCGAGTGCACTTCAGGGGTAGCCCCATGTAGAGAGCATTGCAATAATCCAGACGAGAAGTGACGAGAGCATGAGTGACCGTGCATAAGGCATCCCGGTCCAGAAAGGGGCGCAACTGGCAAACCAGGCAAACCGGGTAAAAGGCTCTCCTGGAGACGGCTGCCAGATGATCTTCAAACGACAGCCGTCCATCCAGGAGAATGCCCAAGTTGCGTACCCTCTCTGTTGGGGCCAGTGACTCGCCCCCAACAGACAGCCGCGGTTGCAGCTGACTGTACCAGGGTGCCGGCATCCACAGCCACTCCGTCTTGGATGGATTGAGTCTGAGCCTGTTTCTCCCCATCCAGACCCGTACGGCCTCTAGGCAACGGGACAACACTTCGACAGCTTCGTTGGGGTGGCCCGGGGTGGAAAAGTACAGCTGAGTGTCATCAGCGTACAGCTGATAACTCACCCCGAAGCCACTGATGACCTCGCACAACGGCTTCATATAGATGTTGAACAGGAGAGGCGAGAGAATCGACCCCTGAGGCACACCACAAGTAAGGCGCCTCGCGGTCGAAATCTGCCCTCCTGTCAACACCGTCTGCGACCGGTCAGAGAGATAGGAGGAGAACCACCGATAAACGGTGCCTCCCACTCCCAAACTCCCCAATCGGCGCAGCAGGATACCATGGTCGATGGTATCAAAAGCCGATGAAAGATCTAACAGGACCAGGGCAGAGGAACAACCCCTATCCCTGACCCTCCAGTGGTCATCCACCAACGCGACCAAAGCTGTCTCCGTGCTATACCCGGACCGGAAGCCGGACTGGAACGGGTCTAGATAGACAGCTTCATCCAGGTACTGGGGAAGCTGCCATGCCACCACACTCTCTACAACCTTCGCCACAAAGCGAAGGTTGGAAACTGGACGGTAATTACCCAAAATAGCTGGGTCCAGGGAAGGCTTCTTAAGGAGGGGTCTCACCACCGCCTCTTTCAAGGCGGCGGGAAAGACCCCTTCCAACAAAGAAGCATTTATAATTCCCCGGAGCCAGCCTCGTGTCACCTCCTGAGTGGCCAGCACCAGCCAGGAGGGACACGGGTCCAGTAAACATGTAGTGGCATGTAACCTCCCCAGCAACCTGTCCATGTCCTTGGGAGCCACAGAATCAAACTCATCCCAAACAACATCAACAAGACGTGTCTCTGTCATCTCATCCGGATCATCACAATCTCTAATCGGTTGCCCCTTTTCCTCGGTCTTCAGAAACATCTAAACATCTAAATTTTCTTAGTATCTGGTGTCACCCTTTGAACTCAAATAGCAATCTAATACTTTTGAGTTTGAAAATCTGAATATGGATGTGAAGCCTTACAAATTTACTTTCTAACCAAGAAAGTAAAACAATTTTTTGATCTCATGAGACCTGAGGTAAAAAAAAAAAAAGATCAAGGTTCTTCAAATAATCAATAATATATAGGCCTCACCTAGTTTAGATCTGAATCTGTTAATACATTGCTGATTTATTTATTCTTTTGCTTTTAATTGGCCATCCCGTAAGAAAATTAACACTACAGGTAGTCCTCAATTTACAACCATTCATTTAGTGACCTTTCAAAGTAACAACTGGTCCTCACACTTACACAGCATCCCCTATGGTCACATGATCAGAATTCAGGCACTTGGCATCTGGCATGTATTTACAATGGTTGCAACCTCCCAGGGCCATGAGACTGTCCCTTGTGATTTTCCCAGCCCTCACCCGTCAAACAAAATTAATGACAGGGAGCTAGATTTCCTTAATGATTGCATGATTCACTTAACTGCAGTGGTTCACTTAACAACCATGGCCAAAAAGTTTGTAAAATCAGGAGCAACTCACTTAACAACCACCTTGCTTCGCAATGGTAATTCTGGTCTTGGTTGTGGTCGTAACTCAAGGACTATATAGCTAAAAGTGCTAAAAGCTTGATTTACATCTATATGCAACATCAATGGATATTGTAGTAATGATGTATTTTACTTCAGTCGATGGTCCTTGTAAGATAGATAGTTCGGTTTGCAAACAAAAACTAGTTCAATTCACCTGTTTATCAGCAACTCATCTAGCCCTGGAGCAAGAATGCTTTCTATGGGATTAGGCAAAAGAGCATAAGTCATCATGTAATAATAAATGTATAATTGCCCCAAGAAAGTGGAAAAATATTCTATCAAAGAAGGTTCTGACCCCATAATGGGCCATTCTAAATGATCCAAAAGGGGTTAAACTTTGAAATTAAAATTTTCTGACCTCGGAATTGTTTCAGGATTCAACTATTCCCATAGCGTTTTGTGCACCTGCTTCCATATCAAAGCATTTAAAGACCAGAACTTTCTTTTCTTTCATATTTTGCACACTTCTGATTCGCAGCACTGAGATGTCTTCTATTTCATCAGTTGTTGGCAGCACGACCCAAACAGTCTGTAATTATTGGTGGTCACCCATCCAGTTTGACATGAGTTTTGGTGAACATCCTCACAGTGGCAGCAAGGGAACCCTCGTTATGTTGAAGTTTGACTTCAGAATTGTTGTCTGCACTATGGTTGTGATGTTCAGTTTCATGCAGGGAAGGCACTTTTTCTGTCTCATATAACTTCCTTTGCTTTGAGTTGATTTTTCAGCTGAGAACTGAAACTGATGTAATTCTAGAATCCCATCATTCTTTTCTTCAGGGACATATAGTCAGGTATTGGTATGATTGCTGCTTTGGGTTCTCCTTTTTTTTTTAAGCCCTGGTAGATTTTCACTTGCTTGTTTGCTTTATTTTTGTTAAAACTGCTGAGCAAGTGAAAATACAGTGGAAGAAAATAGGCATTTTGATATATAGCTTTTATTTGTCAAACTATTAAACAGGTGGCACGCGTTATGTAAACTTCTGAACTGAAAAAATGGAGACAATTTATTTCAGAGCATTAGTGGTAAAAGCCATATTTATTTTGTTTTACAGTGTCATGGCTTGGATTTTGTCAATTGTTCTCTTGTCAAGGTTGCAATATTGCTTATGAACTTTAAAAAAAATCAAATGCAAGAAAAAAAAAAGAAGAAACATTGCCTCAGGCTCACCATCTAAAAACCTTGGATGACTTTCTACAAGTTGAAAAGGGTTCGTGTGATGTCTTCTTAATCGCTCCCCTAAACATCAGCTCAGTCTGCTATGTGAACCTAGCTATTATAAGCTCTGATTATGGTCTAGCCCAGAGACAGGTAATGAAAAAATATAGTCCTATATCTTCCCTTAGTATCCGTGTGTCTCCCTGCCCATCTGACTTTTTAAAAAGATTATTTCAATGAAGTAACTCTTAAATAGATAATTAATTGGCAATCTGGCTTGCTACAAAGCGAAGCACCTTCCTCGGGCATGATATTTATTTGTAAATACCTCCAGGTTCCAACGAATGTTCCAGTAGAACACTGGAGCAACCATCTTAGAGGCTAGAGGGGTTCCCGTTAATGATGATTCACGGTGCTAGCTGGCAAATGTTTAAGATCAGGCTTTGCTGGCTCCATTGCTGCCACTGCAATGCACTATTAGACACAGAATAGCTGATTGGTCTGCCAGGCATAGTGGTTCGGCTCTACTCTCAACTGGCTTGCAAGATTCCAGAAAATATAATAATTTGTTTTTGCAGGCTGGTGCAAGCTTGCTCCCTCACGCCACTGATGATTCATGACTCTCAATGCCCATCAATGGCAGCTGTTTTGAAATCCATCCACTACCTGCTTTTACAATTCCTAATATGATACCATCCCCAAGAGTTTGCCACTCTGGCATAGCATGCGTGAATGAAGGCTAGTACTATGGCTTGTTTAAAAATCCATGGTTAAAGCAAGGACTTTTTCTGCTGAGAGAAAAATTGCTTCACGTCTCACCCAGGCAGAAAAATTCTGTCAATGGATACCGTGTTTCCCCGAAAATAAGAACCTGTCTTATATTTTTTTGAACCCTGAAATAAGCCCTTGGCCTTATTGCCATGCACTCAAAAGCCTGATTGGGCTTATTATCAGGGGGTATCTTATTTTGGGGGAAACAGGGTAGTTTTCATCTCATCAAATGTTTTTAAAGCAAAAGTAATATCAAAACTAATTAATTCAAAACTAAAGAATTTATTTCAGTAACCTCACTTTTATTTACTGGGCCACTGAACAAGAATGACAGAGGGAAAAATATGTTGACATGGGACACAGAAAAAAAAGAAAGGCATGGAAGGAGGATCCTTTCTGTTTTATTATGTTATCTGATAAGCAACAACAACATTGACTTTCAAGTTCAGCATGTCCACACGAAAGTAACTTAACCCTCCTGTCTAAATATTATAGGTGATGCACTTCCAAGATTGTTACAGCAATATTGCTAATGTCACACTAAACCTGGAGTTCCTCTAGATCAGGGCCCTGCAAACTTGGCTCTTTTAAGACTTGTGGACTTCAACTCCCAGAGTTCCTCAGCCAGCAAAGTTGAAGTCCACAAGTCTTAAAAGAGCCAAGTTTGCAGAGCCCTGCTCTAGATGATTTTAGCCTGGAAACTCCAACATTTCTGGAAGCTACCAAATTAAAGAAAATTGTTTTACAGCAGAGCTATAAATCTGTTGCCTATCCAATTTATGACACTCTAGTAACAATAATCTTGAAACCTTAGTCTCCATCTGCTTGGACTATTACTCAGGACTTCACCCTCTTGGTGACATTTTTCATGGGCTAATAATCTTGAGAATTCCTCCTAGGGAATGGACCATTCATGACAAATAGGCTATAAACAGTTTGGAAGGGGAACAAAAAGATAACTTACTTTTTAAAAATTATGAATGATTGGTTACTATTTCACTTAATTTTTATCTACATTGTTTTTAAAAATGCCTTTTCTGTTTTAGGACTTTTAAGACTTAAAAAATCAAAATCTATGCCAGATATAGTTAATTCAGAATTTATTCACTGTCCCTAATAAGGAAAAAATGAGTTCAGAATATATTCCATAAAACAGGATTGTCTTAGATTCAAAGAGGTCCTTATTAATTTTTTATGATATTTCCTTAAGCTGCAGACATACAAATGAACTTTTCTGAGACATGCATATTACGATTCTCCCTAGAAAATAATGTACAGGTGTAAATTAAATACAATAAAGTTCAATTTTTCCTACTTCTTGAGATGTCTAGCACATCATGTGCTGATAAATTTCTCCTGCCATCTTCCCTTGTCTTCTCAGTGTATAGATCTTCATAAAATATATAGCTGGAAAGAAGGCACAGCTGAAGTTATGCTCCCATCACTTTGACATGCATTTGCCTTAATCACCTATAAAAAAAATGCCTAAACTATGGTGCCTGGCAGATACACTGGCTTGTTTTAAATATAATTTTATTATATTTAATAAATGGGCGGTGGTGATCCCCGCAGCCTGGAACAGCTGATCGGTGGTATTCCAGGAGGCAGATCTAACCACCAATCAGCTGCTCATGATAAATCAGGCTGTGCTGAAGCTGACCAGGCTGTTTGCTGTTTGCTGCAAATCTGATAACAATCTTTAACAAGAAAACATATTCCAGGTTTGACATTTGCATTTCTCTTTTTATTTTTAAAACATCTGCCTGTTTCTTTTGTATATCCAATAAAGCAGGGGTCTCCAACCTTGGTCCCTTTAAGACTTGTGGACTTCAACTCCCAGAGTCCCTCAGCCAGCAAAGCAAAGCTGGCTGAGGAACTCTGGGAGTTGAAGTCCACAAGTCTTAAAGGGACCAAGGTTGGAGACCCCTGCAATAAAGCATCCTTTCAAAGACCATTCTCTTGGCATGTCATTTGTAGTTCCAGTTTTGGTATTGTCTCTGTCTTCTCAGGTAAAATTTAGTCCATGTCTGTCATTCTCTCATTAACATCTTTTGGATACCATAGAATCACACATTACTGAAACTGTTGATATTGTAAGTACTAAGTTCTGGCTCTGTTCTTCAAAGAACTCATTTAATATTTCCAATATTATGACATTTTGTGTCCCAGTACTCAATGACACCAAAAGTATATATATATATATATATATATATATATATATATATATATATATATATATATATGTATGAAGAAGAAAAGGAAAACAATAGGACAGGAAGAGTAGGCACGTTTGTGCGCTTATGCATGCCCCTTATGGTCCTCTTAGGAATGGGGTGAGGTCAATAGTAGAAAAAATATATATAAAAATATATAAAAAATATATATTAAAATATATATTAAAAAATAGTAAAAAATATAAAAAAAATATAAAAAAATAGTAGAAAAAAAAAGTAGGCTTGCATTTTTTCCCTTCAACTTAGAATTTTTCATCTTTAGCATCCAGTTTCTAAAATCAAAAAGTTACTTATCTTTGTTATGAAACTAAAATAACCAAAATTAATTTGGTTCCCATAAGAAGCTATTTCTTATAGTTACTTCCAAATCTTATAGTAAAAGTCAATATTCCAAATTTAGTTGGTCCTTAATCTAAGAAAATTATCACTTTCTTAGATCAAGACTTTATTTAGCTTTTTGTTGCTTATTTCAAATTCTTTACATTCTTAAGCTTATAATTATTTCTTTCTTATATTTGAAGTAGATTGTTCAAATCACCAACAACTTTTCAAACCATTCAAGCTATTCTGAAGATCTCTAATAGCTTTAAGAAGATTAATAGCCAATTTTCAAAATGCTTAGAAAGTGAGGCTTGTAAACTTAGTGTCCTTTAGAAAATTCTGCCATGGTTGTGAGTAAGATGGTTAATCCCTCTGTCTCTTGGTGCTCAAACCTGCAGAAGACCAATATCCTGTGGTCTCTTTGCAAGGAGCAGTTTTCCAGAGCACATATGGGCAATCTTCTGTCCTCTCCTGTCTGGACAGTCCCAAAGATGCTTTTTTTCCCAAGAGAAAACTGGACTTTCTAGTTTTTCTTTGAAGATGTTTTGCTTCTCATTCAAGAAGCTTCTTCAGCTCTGACTGGATGGTGGGGGAATGGAAAGATTTATAGACCTTGCATCAGGGGTGAAATGCTACCCGGTTCGCACCGGCTCTCCCGATTAGGTAGCGATGGCAGCTGCTGGTTCGGAGGACTGGTAGCAAAAATCCCTGGATCCGCCCCCCCTGCCTCTGCTGAGCCGCACCATCAGCAGAGGTTTTTTTTTTACTTTTAAAAGTTTTTCTTCAGCCGAAACATGCCTTTAAAAGTTAAAAAAAACCCTCTGATGATCGCAGGGCTGAGCACAGATCAAAACCCTTTAAAAAATTTTTTAAAAGGACTTCCGCTTTGGCTCCGCTTCGTGAAGAAGCAGCTATGATTTAGCTGCTAACTCCCTAGTCTGTAAGCTGTCAGGACATCGTAAATCTGAGTCCGACAGCTTGGATTCTTTCCTTCGGGCAAAGGAGGAAAGTTGAGCAATTAGGTTTGAGGTAGAGATGCCCTAATAAGCTTTTAAAGCTTGTGGGAAGTTCTCCTTCTATAACCTGATAGGCTCCTGGCTAGGAGAGGCATTTGCCTTTATGGCGAACAAACGAAGCGTCCAATTTCCACAACAGGAATTGCTTTAATGATGGATTGGAACGTGGACGGAGCAGAAACTGGCGTTCTAGCACCTGTTTGTAAGAAGACTGTGTGCCCCTGAGGATTTATTTGCCCGATGGAGAGGGTGCGCAACTTAGGCGTTCTCCTGGATGGTCGGTTGTCCTTTGAAGAACATCTGATGACCGTCTCCAGGAGAGCTTTTCATCAGGTTCGCCTGATTCGCCAGTTGCGCCCCTTTCTGGACCAGGATTCCTTATGCACAGTCACTCATGCTCTGGTTATCTCTTGCCTGGACTATTGCAATGCTCTCTAAATGGGGCTCCCCTTGAAGAGTACCCGGAGGCTCCAGTCAGTCCAGAATGCAGCTGCGCGGGTGATAGAGGGAGCGGTTCGGAGCTCCCATATAACACCTATCCTGCGCAAGCTGCACTGGCTGCCTGTGGTCTTCCGGGTGCACTTCAAGGTGTTGGTAACCACCTTTAAAGCGCTCCATGGCTTAGGACCGGGTTACTTACGGGACCGCCTACTGCCACCTTGTGCCTCCCACCGACCCATGCGCTCTCACAGAGAGGGACTCCTTAGGGTGCCATCAGCCAAGCAATGTCGGCTGGCGGCCCCCAGGGGAAGGGCCTTCTCTGTGGGGGCTCCTATCCTATGGAACGAACTTCCCCCTGGACTTCGACAGCTCCCTGACCTTCGGACCTTTCGCCGCGAACTTAAGACATATCTATTTTCTCACGCAGGAGAAAAGAGAGAAATTATATACAAAGTCAACTTATTGCCCCCAACAATCTGGGTCCTCATTTTACCTACCTTATAAAGGATGGAAGGCTGAGTCAACCTTGGGACTGGTGGGGCTTGAACCTGCAGTAATTGCAAGCAGCTGCTGTTAATAACAGACTGCATTAGTCTGTTGAGCCACCAGAGGCCCCTTTTTGTTGTGTGTGTGTAAAGTGTGAAAGTTGGTTTTTGATACCTCTTATTGTTTTTTATACTTTATTATTTTTATTATTTATTGTTATTGGCCATGCCCACCTAGTCATCTGACCACCAAGCCACGCCAACCAATTAAGCCATGCCCACAGAATCGGTAGGGAAAATTTTTAGATTTCACCCCTGCCTTGCATACAGCTGATCATTTGCATTCTTTTAGCGAGTTGTTAAGACCACCTGGAGGCATAAACCTCCAGATAAACAGAGCTGAAGAAAATTCTTGGATGAGAAGCAAAATGTCTTCAAAAGAAAAACCAGAAAGTCCAGTTACCTCTTGAAAAAAAAGCACTTTTGGGACAACCATGACTTGGATGACTGAGAATCTCCACCGGTTCTAAAGAACTGGTCTACTTACCAGTTCTTTGGTCTTTGCCACGGCCATCAGTTCTGCTTTTGCAGAGACGTCTTCAGTTTGCCATACCTCCCGCAGAAGGTTGCACCCACAAAAACCTTCGTACTTCTTTCTCTGTTGAAGGAATGTCACTTTTTCGACTTTTGATTTCACTGTTGCCGGGATCACTTTGGGCTGGCTGCTGGTATTGATCCCTGTAGGATTTCCTGCAGAGACTTGATTTTTGCTTCACTTGGCTGATCTGAAGAATATGAGAAGAGTCGAAGCAGGGAATAACTTTCCTTCCCTGTCTTGTAGAGCAAGGGGAGGTTATTACTTTTTACAAAGGTTAAAAGGTTTTACAAATAAAAATGTCCTTGAGACATTGTTGACTTCTGGTGACTGCCTGGATAGCTCCTGCAGATGGTTTTTTTTTAAAGAAAGTTTTTAGAAATGGTTTATGTCTTTCCTAGAGTTCAGAGAGAGGGACTGGCCCAATCATTAATCTGGCTTTGTGCCTAAGGCAGGACCAGAAGTCCTGATGCCTTAACCTCTTCATCAAACTAGCTTTCGTTGACAGGATTAAATATTAAATAATTTGTCATAGCAGGGGTGCTATTCAGCAGGTTCTGACAGGTTCTGGAGAACCGGTAGTGGAAATTTTGAGTAGTTCGGAGAACCGGCAAATACCACCTCTGGCTGGCCTCAGAGTAGAGATGGAGATTTTGCAATATCCTTCCCCCAGGAGTGGGGAGGGAATGGGATTTTGCAGTATCCTTCCTCCGCCATACCCACCAAGCCACGCCCACCAAGCCACACCATGCCCACCAAGCCACGCCCACAGAACCAGTAGTAAAAAATTTTGAATTCCACCATTCCTCATAGGTATCTTTTTTTTTCAATAAAATAAAATAAAATAAAATTTTCAAAAGTTAAAATACACAATACAAAAAAACCCACAATACACAAAAGCAAAAAATATAAAGCAAAGAAAGACAAACTCATTGAAATTACAATACTCATAACAGCTTTTTCTACATCGGTATCTCTATCCTATTTGACCTCTATATACAGATTCTACTTCTAAGTATCTCTATCTTAAACTAACGTTCTTATTTAAATTATCTTAACCTCTATTCAGAATTCAATCTCATGGCAAAAATCTCCCTTAAGTTTTATGTTTATTCTCCAGCCAGGAATACCATCTATTCCATATTCGATAGTACTCAGTATCTTCCTTCATAGGTATCTTTATTGATTCAATTATTCCATCTTTGGATTGGCTCCCCCCACAACTCCTGACTTGAATGTGAGAATTAGAATTTATTGGCTAATAAGACTTCAAATATCTGCCTTTTGTTCTGTTTGTGGTTGCCATCTACTGTTTGTCTGGATTTTAGCAGCCCAGATGTGACAGAACTAGGGGACAATGCAAGCTAGCATGAACCAACCAAGACTGAACTCCATAAGTGAATTGCACTTCTCTTGGTATTCTGCCCATCAATTCACAAAATAGAATCTCTTTGCTATTCACTCATACTTTATTCAGACTACATATCACCGAATGCCAATTTGGAAGTAACATTATTCTCTTATTTACTGTTCTCCCATACTTTTCAGCAGTGAGAATGAATAGGAAATCAATGCTATTAGAGGGAAGAATGACGAGCTCCTCTGTAGGAAGTTGTGTGCCTGGAGATTTAGCACTCTTGCAGACCAAATCTCTTCCTTGCCTCTGAAAGCCTGACTTAGGAAGGAACAACAAGAAGAATGGCTAATTCGGCAAAATACATTGTGCTCATTATCTCATCTTTTTAGGTCATAGTTTATCTAGTCAAAGATGTTCAATAAACCAGAATCAAGCAATAGTCTTGCAAAAGAACAAAATGAGCATGGCTTGTTTAGCCAATTCCTGGATTGTTTTCTCTTCTTCCACACACACACCCCGCGCCCCACTGCCCCATCACGGTTCTCTACCAGTACATTGGTTAGACGTTTGGGCAACCTCTCAAAGCAAAGTAAGAGATGGCAAAGCACAACCATTCATGACTGTTTCCATTGGTCGTAATTGCAATCAACAACAATCCACATTTTCAAAATGGCTTATTGCTCTAAAACAAACCACAGTTTATTCACTCATCCTGTTCTCATATTAAGTCGGAAACTGATAAATCACAATGAACTTTAACTCGGTGGCTTAAATGTTCATTATCCTTTCTCCTTATTTGCTGCCATTAGAGTATGTTGAATAGAATGAGGAGCGGGTGAAACTAATGAACCTTGCACCCAACTTTGCATTAGAACTGAAAATCACAAAGAAAAGCCAATTCCCTCCCCCTTTCTGGGAACTTTTATTTATTAAATAAATAAAGATTTTATTTGTCAAACACAACAATATATATAAGTGTAAGCATGAAATAACCATATGAATTGGATACAACCAAAGGGAACATTAGGACAGGAACAGTAGGCACGCTGGTGCTCTTATGCACACCCCTTACAGACCTCTTAGGAATGGGGTGAGGTCAATAGTAGATAGTCTTTGGTTAAAGCTTTGGGGATTTTGGGAAGAGACCACAAAGTCAGGTAATGCATTCCAGGCATTAACAACTCTGTTACTGAAATCGTATTTTCTACAATCAAGATTGGAGCGGTTCACTTTAAGTTTAAATCTATTGTGTACTTGTGTATTGTTGTGGTTGAAGTAGTCTTTGACAAGAAGGACATTGTAGCAGATGATTTTATGAGTTATATTCAGGTCATGCCGAAGGCGGCGGAGTTCTAAATGTTTTAAACCCAGGATTTCAAGTCTGGTGGCATAAGATATTTTGTTGTGATCAGAGGAATGGAGAACTCTTCTTGTAAAATATTTCTGGACACGCTCAATTGTATTAATGTCCGAAATGAGGTGTGGGTTCCAGACAGGCGAGCTTTACTCGAGAATTGGTCTAGCAAATGTTTTGCATGCTCTGGTTAGTAGTGTAATCTTTCTGGAGAAGAAGCTACGCAAGATTAGGTTTACAACTCTTAAAGCCTTTTTGGCGATGTAGTTGCAATGGGCTTTGGCACTTAGATCATTTGATATGAAAACTCCAAGGTCTTTGACGGAGTGAGGGTCATCTACAAGGTAATGTCCATCAAGCTTGTATTTAGTGTTCTGATTCTTTTTTCCAATGTGTAAGACAGAGCATTTGTTGGTTGAGATTTGGAGTTGCCAAATTTTTGACCATTCCGACACAAAGTCAAGGTCTTTTTGAAGGGTAGCCGCATTTTGAACATTATTCTCTGAACCTTATTCTTCATTATTATTATTATTATTATTATTATTATTATTATTATTATTATTATTATTATTATTATTATTATTCATCACATTATTATTATTATTATTATTATTATTATTATTATTATTATTATTATTATTATTATTATTATTATTATTATTATTATACTACATTACTCTCTGTCACAGAGAGCTTGCATATGTCTGGATCCACTTGTGTACACACAAATGTCAGCACAGAGAAGACATGCATGCATGCTTATTTTCTACAACATGTTGCACAAAAGGAAGAAGACAGGTCTGATGCAGCCTAAAACACCTGGCGCAAAGCCCTGGCAGGCAAATGCCAGCTATCTTGGCACCCCTACATTTCCAAAACATTTTCTGCTATAATTGACTATTCCTAGTCCTTCTTCTATACTACTCTGTTTCCTGCCAGCTTGGATCTCCCATTGCTGGACTCTCTTAATATTTGCTCGCTGCTTGGTTGGTTCTCTATATTGAACGGATGCCTAGCCCACTATCTTTGCTGTGAGCAGTTCACAAAAGAAGAATCACAAACACAAATAATTCAGCACTCAGCAAGCACAATAAGCCAGAAATCCATCCCTGCAGCAAATACAGTCAGGAGGGAAAAAAAAGAGCTCCCAATCCAAGCATAATTCTAAAAAAAATTGAGCCTTATCAATACGCCCCTTTCTGAACAGCACATCTTGACAAGGGGGAGAAATAAATACTGTACAACAATGGTACCTGATGCTTCACAGAGCTGTATCACCACCTACCTGATTTCTGTTTGTTGTACACACACTTGTGTCTGCCCTTGTATCTAGTTAGTTTCTAATGCTATACCCCCCACTCTCATTCATGGAGTGGAGTGGGATAAGGAATTAGATGGCCATAGTAGCCAGGAAATAACCATTTTAATTTTCTCTCCATACAGGGTAGATACAATGAATTAGAAAAGGTTCTGAAATAAGGGAAAAATAATTCCTACCTTTTAGAAATAGTTCTGGTTGATTTGCATACCTAGTTATTTAAAAGCAGTAGCATAAATAATAGGAGCGACAGGGTGTAGCTGCTCTGGCTTCCTAATTTCATATGTAGCTTGTTAAAATAATGCCAGATTTTATGGCATTTCGCTTCTCCATGGAGAACATCTTTCAAGATAGCCATTTTAAAGTATTTTGCCATGTTCTGAGAAATACAAAGCTGATTGGATGACCTTGGGCCAGTCACTCTTTCTCAGACTTAGGAAGGAGGCAATGGCAAAACACTTCAGAAACTTTACCAAGAAAACTTCAGGAATTAGTCCAAGCAGTCGCTAGGAGTCAACACTGACTCGAAAACACGCAGGCACGTGTGTGTGTATGCGTGTACACACACACACACACACACACACACACACACACACACGTTAGATATGTCTTATCTTGTTCCAAACCGCATCTCCTGGTAGGCCAGCAATTATATTAAAAGGATAGTTGGTCTTAACATCTTTGTCCCTTTCTTAAGTGGAACACAAGATGGCAGCCTTGAGGCAAGGAAAACTGTTTTTCTCCATTTGCTTGAATTCCTTTGACAGTTTTTTTTAATGACAGTACACAAAACTAGGCCATGTGGAATTGGCTGTGGGTAGAGATACCAGCTATACTTGCAGTCCTTTCAGAGAAGAGCAGCAAAGATGTCGTGTGTCTTCTTCATTGCAGTAGAATTGGTAGAGACAAAACCATCCTGTATTAGAGTTGAACTATCTTGTTTAGTTCTGTTTTATTCCAGTTGCTAGAATCGACTATCTGAGGTGCAGATTTAGACCTAAAAAAGTGTAGAAAGTTAGCACCCACCCCTCTCTTAGAAGGAAATATTTTGAGAAATATTAAAAAGGCAGAATATTATATTTCTCTGGATGAGAAATGGAGAAACATGCTCTTGGAAAGCAGTCCCCACCTTTCTTAATAACCCTCAGAAGATGTCAGCACTTAAGAGATAAAGAAATAGATAGCTCTATTCATAAGTAAATTCCCTGCAGTAAGGTCTGAACAAAGGTAGGATTAGCCCTCAGCGGCAATAGGAATTGCCCAACAAGCCCCTTCATTGCATCAGCCCAAACCTCAACCTAATTTAGCTCAGACAAACTCCTAGGATTTGTACATGGTATCATGGGAATCTGACAACAGCCAATAGAACACATGTTCTTGCACAGGAACAGGAAGCTCACATTCAAAGCCCCAAGAGAAGGTATAAAAAACCCCACTCTCAGCTTCATGTGGTCAGCTGCCCAGAATCACACATGCTTGGTGGGTCTGCTTCATCAATAAATGAACCCTGTTTCCAATCAGCCTCCAGCCTCTATTTTGTCTCCAGTGCCTTTCTCCCAGCTTGGAACGGAACCAGATGGATATTTCTTCCAACAAAAGTGACCAAGAATCCAGGGATTTCTATATCGTACCTAATAGCAACAGCACTTAGGCTTATATACCGCTTTACAGTGCTTTACAGCTCTCTCTAAGCGGTTTTACAGAGTAGCCTATTGGCCCCAACAATCTGGCTCCTCATTTTACCCACCTCGGAAGGATGGAAGGCTGAGTCAACCTTGAGCCTGGTGAGATTTGAACTGCCAAATTGCAGGTAGCTGACAGTCAGCAGAAATAGCCTGCAGTACTGCACTCTAACCACTACGCCACCATGGCTCACTAAACTATTTAGTCTTTAATCAAACAATTTATATAGCTGCACATCTCATACCAGTGAGTCCAGGCAGTGCAGAAGATTAAAATCAAGAAAATAGAGTTCCAGCAAATACAATGATAACAACTATGATAATGATGATGCAATATGCTCACACCTAAAATCAATCAAATATTAAACCATACAACAAACAACCCATGACCTAGTTTAACACCTCTTCTTTTGCATATATTCAGAAAAACAGTAGGCCTCTGTAATGCTTTTGATTTGAAGGCAAAGAAGTGCCTTAGAGCAGGGGTCTCTAACCGTGGCAACTTTAAGACTTGTGGACTTCAACTCCCAGAGTTCCTCAGCCAGCTTTGCTCTGGGAGTTGAACTCTGGGAGTTGAAGTCCACAAGTCTTAAAGTTGCCAAGGTTGGAGAGCCCTGCCTTTGAGCACCTGGAGACACACTCAGAGCACCAACCTGCAACCCTAAGAAAAGACTCAAATGCTGCCTGAAGCAACTACAGTATAGCCATTTTTCTGTACCCCCATCCTCCACACCCCACCCCACCTTTGAAGCACAAGAGGCACATTCCATACCAAGTCAGTTAGAAAAAGGTTGACGTAACAGGTTTCTTGTAGAGCTGATACCACCTTTTGCTTAGTTGTTGGGAAAAAGACCTAAGACAAAGTCACCAGGAGGAAAACATTTATACTTCTCATCTCATGTCCAGGGGTTCCCTACAGTGGAATAAAAAACAAAAAAAGCAGGACCATCCCACCTATATAATTTAACGTGAATTTTTAGTTTAATGCATAGTGCTTCAAGTTGTGGATATTCTGACCTGGGTGTTCCCAAACGACGACACAAACTCCTTCTGCCGACAAAAAACCTTTCTTATTAAGTTACTGTGAATTTCTCACATTCACATCCAACAAAGTCTTTCAAGAGAGCATTTACAGTCATAGGCCTTATCTGGCTTGGAGAGCTGCCAGGCCAACATGTTCAAAACTTGGCAAGGATTCTCTGAGAGTTACGAACCAATTAAGTGAATTAATTGTCTCCTGCAAACTCCCCTCTCCATTCACTCCTCTTTTATTCCCTATGGAAGGGGCCATTCATCATCCACCTGTGGCCTTACTCCCAAGTCTACCCTTGTTTCTCAGCTGTTCCCATTGTCTGGCAACTTTGTGCATGCACACACTGGGAACAGGCTCCAGCTGTTCCTCTGCCTCACTGATGTCTGACTCCAAAGGCAACTGATAACTGTCCGACTGCCTTGGCCCCATCTTTGACGCAGAGCCTTCCCCAGTGGTGGGATTCAAATAATTTAACAACCGGTTCTCTGCCTTAATTATTTCTTCCAACAACCAGTTCACCAAACTACTCAGAAAGTTAACAACCGGTTCTCCCGAAGTGGTGCGAACTGGCTGAATCCCACCACTGGCCTTCCCCAGACTCCAGGACTGGCCCATGTTCCTCCCCAACCTTCTCACTGTCTGGATCTTCTGCCAGCTCCACTGGCCGCTGGCGGGCCACAACAGTGGAATGCTCAAACTAGTTCCTAATCTCCATTCTAAACTGATCTTTCTTGTATTTATTGGTTAGGTTTATATTGTTCCATTCACTAAGGATTTCCAAACAGTTTAAACAGCACTTTCTTCCCCAACTGCAGCAGTACTGTGAAGTAGGTGAGGCTGAGAGTCACTGGTCCCAAATTTGCCTGACCCAATGTTTTAATACCTCACTGCTTGTTTTCTATTTCTTAGACCTTGACCGTTGTGCAATTTATAAAAGTCTAAACATACGGAATAAATAATAAATCGAGAGAAAGGGCTAAAAGTTATTGAGGCGCACAAAATTAGATTGATTACCTATTGGGACTTAAATGCAAGCTCTGCAAAAGCTTCTCTCCTATTCTTTGTGTAAGTTCTGAGCAGATGAAAGCCACCCTAGAAAGAACAACGAACACACACGCGCGAAAATATTGTCCTGACTAGTGTGTGATGGCAAAGTCGACATAGAAATGGGCTCCCCCTGATTCTGACATGCTGTAATTGGCAAGAAAAGCCTAAGCAGCAAAATCCCTCTCCTGCCTTTTCACACAGGCAGCTTGTTTATTGCTAATGAACCATGATCCTCCAAACAATTGCTGTGTGGAGCACATTAATTATGGAGTCAAAACAATCAGTCCCCACTGCAACAAGCTTCCCTGCCTTTCTGTATGCTAGAAAGGTTCTGTATGCTAGAAAGGTTCTGTTGACTGAAAAGTAGAGGGGCCAGTTCTGGTGTCTGGCTTGGAAGAAGGTATACATATGGTCTGTATTGTCTGAGAGCTTTGTAAAATGCTATCTAGGCCAGGGGTATCAAAGGTTAGAAGTTAGTGAACTTCTAACCTTTGGGTGTTGTAAATTGTTCACAGGGTATAACCTTGAATTTGGGTTATAAGATTTTGTGTTACTCTATACCATACCTAATTTCATTCACTTTTCTTGGGGTCGTCTGTGGTGGCCCGAGCACTCTGCCAGCATAAATGGGCTCCCGAGCTCCGTTTTTGGCTGCAACGGCTTCCTGCAACTCTCTGCCAGCAAAAACGGCGCTCAGGAGGGCCGCGCGCAGCCCTCACAAGCTCCATTTTCGCTGGCATAGGCACCGCGGGCTGGTCCTTTGCTGTTTCCAGGGAAGCCTCACGACCCAAATCTAAGCACCCCGTGTGCCGGATCCGGCCCCCGGGCCTTAAGTTAGACATCCCTGGTCTAGGCCTACACAACAAACGATAACCTTGAATTTGCAAATAAGCCCATTTGATTTGTTTTCTATTTATTTACTTTTCATCTCACAAAGCAAGTGACTTTTGGCGGTGTGCAACCAAGTTATAGAACAATAAATAACAATTATTATTCAGTTCAGTTCTTTGATGGGCAAACATCTGCTTTAGGTTCCTCATAATACCAAAATCAGTGTCGTTCTTTGCTAAGTATTTAGGAATCCGAGATGTTTACTGCCTGCTCTGGATAGGACCTGTGGGGCTTCTTCCGATATGATTATGCTATTGGCTAAACCAGAGGTCTCCAACCTTGGCAACTTTAAGCCTGGAGGACTTCAACTCCCAGAATTCCCCAGCTAGCTTTGCTGGCTGGGGAATTCTGGGAGTTGAAGTCCTCCAGGCTTAAAGTTGCCAAGGTTGGAGACCTCTGGGCTAAACCATTGGTTAAATTTGTATAGAAAAAAGGGGGTGGGGTAAGTGTCCTGTTGATTGATGGCTGCTAGCATACTATCATTGGGTGAAGATCAGATACAGAAGTCAATCACTAATAAGTGGGGGTTTCACTTAACTGATACTGGTTCTGCCTGCCATAAGTGGGGGGATTTGCCTTCTAATTCTGTGTCTGGGTTTTTTCTTTTGAGAAAGCAGCAGTAAAAAACTATAAATGCATGAATTCTCTGTCTTCCATGCCCATTTCTCGATATCGCAACATAACTCATTGTGCTTTATGTATTGTCTTTTCACAGTGTTTTGTCCCATGGGGTGAAATATTTCTGCTCTAGCCGCATTAAACAAGAAATACACCTGTCTCTTTTATGTAATCTCTACTTTCCCTAGAGAAGTGTAGATAGCTGTATATATGCCTGACTCTGCAGAAGTGAAATGCGCTTACAAAATGCGCTTACAATATGAGGCAGGTAAATCTTTTTTTTCACAATTCTTTCTACCTTATTCCAGATAAAATAGATGTCATAGTCTTATAATCTGCAATTAAGTCGGGAAATCATTTTTATGTATAATAGAGTTACTTTCATTTTACCCAGCTGATCAGGCTTGTTTTATATATATATTTCATATGAGTAATACCTGAATCATAACACACAATATATCTAGACTTATTGAAGATGATCAAGTATTCCCTGGTGCCAACTCAGCTCATGATTTTTTCACTCTTTCCGAGCTATCTCACAGACATCAAGAAAAGATTGAACCTAGTGGGAATACTACTTCAACCTTGTTATATTGTAATTTCCCCTTTCCTGAACTTACTCTGATAGAATGGGAGGAGGACTGAAATTGGCAGAGGACAGCCTTATGTTCTCAGCTTCCTGGCATTAAAAGGTAGCTCTGAGGACTTTAAGGCTTAAGATATCGCCATGGAGTACAATCTCTTCAATAGCATCTTCACAAAGAAGTGCTTGGGTAGTGCCTAACTGAACCATTGTGCACTGGTTCAAATTTTAATTCGCTTTGTCCTTGGTTCATAGGAGCTAGAAGTTAGAGGATTTGGCATTTTTATTAGAATAGAATAGAATAGAATAGAATAGAATAGAATAGAATAGAATAGAATAGAATAGAATAGAATAGAATAGAATTTTTTATTGGCCAAGTGTTATTGGACACACAAGGAATTTGTCTTGGTGCATATGCTCTCAGTGTACATAAAAGAAAAGACACACATACTCAAGTCCTGTCCTCTTTGAAATGCTTCTATAATCCACATGACCAAATGTTCACATTGGACCATACAAGTTTCTCCCTTGCATGAGTCATCTGTTTTTGTTTGAATTGATTAATTGTGGGAATCTTGTGCACCTATCAACAGTTTGAGGGTAGGTAGCAAAATCAGGGCCGGTGGGAGTAATCTCCCCCTCCATTAATACAATCAAACTTTAAGACTGACTTTATTTATTTATTTATTTATTTATTTATTTATTTATTTATTTATTTATTTATTTATTCCATTTACATAGCCACCAACGTGAATGATTCTAGGTGGCCAGCAAGGATAAAAATATAAACCACAGCCGGTGGGAGTAATCTCCCCCTCCATTAATACAATCAAACTTTAAGACTGACTTTATTTATTTATTTATTTATTTATTTATTTATTTATTTATTTATTTATTTATTTATTTATTTATTTATTTATTTATTCCATTTACATAGCCACCAACGTGAATGATTCTAGGTGGCCAGCAAGGATAAAAATATAAACCACAACCAGACATAATAAATAATCCTAAATATACATGGCAAGGAAAATATTTAAGAAAATATTTAAAGAATATTCCACTTTTAGTTCAACAGTTAGAAAAGAGCAGATAAAGCCAACAGGGCTTACTTAACTCCTCATCCCAATTTGTTTGTTTGGTCAAAAATATGTATTTTTCCTTGTTACCAATGATCACATTGTTCAATAACAGTAATATCTTTGCTAGAAGTTGGTTTCCTATGCTACCTTGGATCTCAGCAACAAAGGATACAAGGACAAAAAAATGATACTAATATATCAATTTTTCTTCATAGGATCTTTGGTCCAATAATTGTCTGTTTCAAAATAAACAAACACACACACACACACACACACACTACACCCCACAACACAAAAGCCGGGGGCACCCTTTGTGAAAGACATAGGAAGCTCTGAAGATTTAACCAAACACAAACATGTCTGGGCCACAGTGATAATAGACAGGTTTTTCCCCTCATCTTTTTCCTTGTGATCTCTCTCTCTCTCTCTCTCTCTCTCTCTCTCTGTGTGTGTGTGTGTGTGTGTGTGTGTGTGTGTGTATTTGATGGGTTCCAGACTGGTTTAGAAACTTTGGTATGCAATTTTGTTGAGACTGGATTTTAAATCCCCTTGGTTGCATGTTCTTCATTTCATACTATTTTCCCATATTTCATAACAGCATGTATCCTCTTATAGCAAATTAGCTACTGAAGAAAAATATTTGAGATGCCTCTCTCAGTCTATTTTGCATATGCTGTTCCTTGAAAAGAGGTGAAAATTAGCCAATTTTTTTACCCTGGATTCCAGTCTTTCTTCTTCCTTTGTCTGATTATAAACGTGCTGAATAGAAGGTTCATCAGCTAATGTAGCACAGATTTTGGGAGTTAATCTTCTAAGATATCAATGTAGCTTAGAAAGTACCGAAGTCAATTAATATCAGAGCACAACTGGATACTGTTGTTTCTGTTTATATATCATAGTTACTTTGATTTTTGAATTAACCCATTTGGGGTTTGAGCCGTGGTGTGGCTCAGGCTGTAAGATAGCCTGTTATTAAACACAGCTGCCTGCAATTACTGCAGGCTCGAGTCCCACCAGGCCCAAGGTTGACTCAGCCTTCCATCCTTTATAAGGTAGGTAAAATGAGGACCCAGATTGTTGGGGGGGGCAATAAGTTGACTTTGTATATAAATATACAAATAGAATGAGACTATTGCCTTACACAATGTAAGCTGCCCTGAGTCTTCGGAGAAGGGCGGGATATAAATGTAAATAAATAAAAAAAAACCAATATGATTTAGCGTGTCGGGCTAATGGGCTAATTCAGAAGCCAATTAAACAATTTGAAAGCAATGGTTTTTGCAAAACTCTGAGCTGAAAAAACAAACCCAAACCCAAACCCCCAAACTCTGAAATGACGAGTAACCAAGTTTAAGATATTAAGTCATATATTGGTTTTGTCTTTCCCTTTAACACATTTGACGTGCTTAATTATTTTGTGAGAAGACAGCCTTTCAGTAGGCACAGTGCTCAAAATGATCATGGAATAGTTTTCTGATTAAAAAGAGGTCTTGAACACGTTGCTAAAAATGGTAGGCAAATCAAAGAAGTGTGTAACTCCTGCCCATCAATATAGCAAGGATGCACTGAAGCATCACTGAAACCCATCTGACTTTACCAAGACTTGCTGTGTTAGTTCTGCTGTTCCTCAGGGTTGCAGATAATGGAGGGTGACGTAGGCGAGAGTAATATTGTTGGAGTGTGTGACCACACCACATTCCCAGTTATCTGATTTGTCTCCACAAGAGGATATTAGAAATATATTTCAAGTCATTTCTGCTTCTAGGTGGCAGGAGGGATAACTTCTTAAAAGGTTTAGGAATGTAGATTTGGTCTAAGGCCGCTGGCTGCTGCAGAGGGTTGCTGGATCTGGGAAGGCAGATGTCACATTATGCTAGTTCTCTCATCTATCTTTGGTTTTTATACATAGTCTCCAGATGACACTCACATTTTTCTTTTATGCAATGTGTATGGTTGTGTCTTTTATGCAATGTGTGTGGTTGTGTTTTGCATTCCACAGTGCTACCGCTCACTCCCGAAGCAAGGCTCTTCCTTTCACTGAGCTCTGCAAATCATTCTGACCGGATTCCAGACGGCATGATTTACAAGGGGACCATTTGCAGCCCTGAGTAATGCTTTTATTCAGCATCCCAATGCCCTATGGAATGGGCTACGGCAGAGATTGTTCTCCAGAGAGAAGAATGGATCTACACAGCATCATTCCACTCCAGAAAGCCAGCTTTGGTACCAATCTTGTTGTCAGTTAATTGGTAAAAGGAGAGAGGTCGGATCATGCAAATTGTTTCTCAGTAATTTGGAATTTTTACGGGGCGATTATTATGGCTATAAAGAAAAGCATCTGGCAAATGCAGTTTAAAAATGTTAAATTGGATAATGCCAGTGAAGAAATGGCGAACCGAAGGCAACTGCAGTGGAATGAAGATCTGGGGAGTAGACTGTCAACAACCAATCCATTACCCTCCACCTAGAAACAAACAACCTACTCTCTAATAAACAATTTGGTTTCAGAAAAAAATTATCATGTAACTTACAACTTCTCCACTGCAAAACTTCCTGACCTTCGAATCTTTCGCCGCGAGCTTAAGACATATCTATTTATCTGCGCAGGACTGGACTAGAATTTTAAATTTTAAATCTGGTTTTAACGGGGTTTTATTATCTTATTGTAGTTTTAATATTCGGCCTTATTTAATAAGTTTTTTAAATTGGTGTTTTATTTTGTATTTATATGTACGTTTAATTAGGCTGTAAACCGCCCTGAGTCCTTTGGGAGATAGGGCGGTATAAAAATGCGATTAAATAAATAAATAAATAAATAAATAAAAACATATGGACTACTAATCTTGATCAAGGCAAAGCAATAGATGCAATCTACATAGACTTCTGCAAAGCTTTTGACTCAGTAGTACATGATAAACTTCTCCTAAAACTAAAATCCTATGGCATTTCAGGACCACTTCACAATTGGATAACTGCTTTCCTGTCAAACAGACAACAAGTAGTCAAAATTGGCAATGCTCTATCAAATCCTGTTCCTGTCAAAAGTGGCGTTCCTCAAGGTAGCATTCTTGGACCAACACTCTTCATACTATACTTATATGATCTCTGTAACCTTATCTCAAGTTATTGTGTTCTCTTTGCTGACGATGTCAAACTATTTAACACCATCAACAATACTACTACCCTTCAAAAAGGCCTGGACTTTGTATCTGAATGGTCTAAAACTTGGCAACTCCAAATCTCAACCAGCAAATGCTCAGTCTTACATATTGGAAAAAAAGAACCCAAACACTAAGTACAAGCTTGATGGACATTACCTTACAGATGACCCCCACCCTGTTAAAGACCTTGGAGTTTTCATATCAAATGATCTAAGTGCCAAAGCCCACTGCAACTACACAGCAAAAAAGGCTTTAAGAGTTGTCAACCTAATTTTACATAGCTTCTTTTCCAAAAACTCTACACTACTAACCAGAGCATACAAAACATTTGCTAGACCTATTCTTGAATACAGCTCACCTGTCTGGAACCCATACCACATCTCAGGCATTAATACAATTAAATGCATCCAGAAATATTTTACAAGAAGAGTTATCCGCTTCTCTGAAAACAACAAAATACCTTATACCACCAGACTTGAAATCCTGGGATTAGAAAACTTAGAACTCCGCCGACTCCGACAAGACCTGTGTTTAACTCATAGAATCATCTATTGCAATGTCCTTCCTGTTAAAGACTACTTCAGCTTCAATCGCAATAATACAAGAGCAAACAACTGATTTAAACTTAATGTTAACTGCTTCAATCTTGATTGCAGAAAATATGACTTTTGTAACAGAGTTGTTAACGCTTGGAACTCATTACCTGACTCTGTGGTCTCTTCTCAAAATCCCAAAAACTTCAACCAAAAACTGTCTACTATTGACCTCACCCCATTCCTGAGAGGACTATAAGGGGAGTGCATAAGAACACAAAAGTGCCTCCCGTTCCTGTCCTATTGTTTCCTTTCATTATATCAAATTAATATAGTTATTGCATACTTTTGCTTATATATATGCTTCTATGATGTGTTGTTGTTTTATGTTGATGCTTGTGTATATTGTTGTGACAAAAAAAAAAGAGGACTAGAGATCATCCACAGGTGTTTGTCAAGTGCCAGGGAAGCCAGGAGATTCAGGCAGTTCAAATGGATATAAAGATTTACTGCAGGCTTAAGCTCCCTACAAGAATCTGAACTACTAACGGTCAAGGGAAATGAGTGGGAATTAAGAAGGCATTCAAAGTAGGCTGGACCTAGCTCTCTTGTAGGTATGCAGGGACTCATGACCGATGATGCATTTGACCTCTCCCTCAGGCTCAGCCTGATCATCTCCTACATCCTCCAGAGACAACTGATGTTCACAAAGAGACCTCACGACAGTGGGTACGAACTCTGAAACATGAGAAAATAGTCTCTCTCTTTTTGCTCTTATTGCAGGTGGCCCCTTTGGAAGGACAATTAAGTTTGAATAGTTCCTTTTCCAATCACTTTTGGGAATTGCTTGTTAATAGCTTTTCAGTTATTAGGAACCTTTGAATTGACAGGTTTGATGGTACTGGAAGACTTTTCTTCAATTCTTAGCAAAAAGAAGTTTTAAATACATATTGTTTAAAATTGCAGAAGGGTGATTAGAATGTTGATTTTGGAAAATTATAAACATACTCATCGTCCAGATGGATTTGATAAAAGATTTTTAACAACTGTAAGATTTCTTCTCATGGGATAATGCTATCGTTTTGAATTTTTTTTAAAAAAAATATACGATGGAACATTGACAGTTGGATAGTACAAGAAACCAGAAGAAACTAAAGACTCCAGTAAAGGACAAATCACTTAAATTCAACTAACTAATACCGAATGGAGAAAATATTGGACATATTGAAAGATATTGGAAACAATGGACTCAGAAGATAATTTTAAAAGTTGTTTGCCATTATAGATACATTGTGTTCAAAAGTTATTATGGAAGAAGAAACAAGTGTTACCAGACAAGTCTGAGTCTTTATGTGGATTTAAAAATGATAGGTTACAAGAATGATTTGGAAAAAGATGCTATACAGGATACACAAATGAAAATGGCTGATGAATTAAAAGACACATACAAATAAAAAATCAAAAGAGTGACCTGGATAATTTTCCAATATTGGATTTACAAAAGATTTACTGAAGACAAGTCACTGGGATTGGGAAAGCTAGGAGTCAGGTGGCAGGTTTAAAAAAGAACCATTGGTATGGTATGCCTTTAATCTGTTTAAAAAGGATTGAGAAGAGGCCAAGGAAAGATTCCTAGAACACTGCTGATTTATACTTCTGGATCAATTTATAGTCAGGTACAACTATTTGTTGGAATGGCCATAGCAGCTATTGCTCTTAGGCTCCCTGTCCTGATTGCAGCTCTCTCAAGACTCCTCCTCCTCCTCCTCCTCCTCCTCCTCCTCCTCCTCCTCCTCCTCCTCCTCCTCCTCCTCCTCCTCCTCCTCCTCCAAGAAAAAAAGAATATGGATACTACAGGATTAACACATCACAGAATGTAAAGAGTTCCTTTAACAATGGCCAACTGAACAAACCATAATAATCTGGTAAAACTATGATAAACCATGCCCAGATTTGGACACTACAATAAGCACAAACAAAATCAATTCTACTATGACTAAGCACAATGCCTAACTGCAGGCCAGCCTTTGACTGTTACACATATTAAACTGTTGGAAATGCTGGGATGTTGGGGTACTTTCTGCTTTTTCTCCATAATTCCAACACGTAGCTTTGTAGGGGGGAGTCTGAAATGATACCAGGGTAGCTAAGCATTCTGCTACGAGCAGAAAGTCCTCTGGTTGCTTCCACAGAATCTGTAAAAGAGGATTGCCCTAACCAAAGAGATAATGATGGGCTCTGGCATTCATTACTGTATTTGCTATGGATCTTTAGCTACACTTTCTCCTGGGCATATTGATTTTTCTTGCTTAAGATATTTTTTTTCCTGAAAGAGAAATAGGGAGGTTATTGAATCATGCCGACTTTTATTTGGTATCTAAAGTGACCTAAGGCCACTTCACCATATCTTCTGCTACCATTGCCTCACAGTTAGCAAGTCACTTAAGACCATGGGTGTCAAACTTATAGCGTCATGTTCCTATCATATGATGTATTGTGATGTTTTTTCCCTTCGCGGAGCTGGGGTGGGTGTGGCTGTGTGTGACGCATCTAGCTTGCGGGCCACCAGTTTGACATCCCTGCTTAAAACTTTCTACTCTCTTCTGACCCTCAAATATATAGTAATGGCGGCAACCAATCCACATCACAGCTACTTAAATCCCAATATCTTCTGGAACTTAGCCAAAGCTTAGATGCTACTTGAACCAAATTGTCTTTTACTAGGCAGCTTGGGATATTCCATTATCACAACCTGCTCAAAGGCATCAACAGCTGTCTTCACTGGCTAACTAACAAACTCTTATCTGCCTTAGCATTTATTACATTTCTTTCAATCTGCCCATCACTTCACCAGCTCATCTCTTCTTGTAACCAGCCTTCACCTTTTTTAAAAAAAAAAACAAGATCTTTGTGCCTATTCCATTTCTTTTAAGCTGTGCTTGCTGAAAAGCAATAAACTGATTTTTTGGACTGCAAGAAGCTATTGGAATTATACAAGTTGGTGATATCTGAATAGTGAGATTTCAGTTTGCTGAATTATATTTTTGTATGAATATGAATACCATTTGATGTAGTATATTATTTGTTGGAAGAAAGGGAGGGAGGGAGGGAGGGAGGAAGGAAAATCATCATTTGGAAATGAGGGAACTATTATCTGAATGGGCATTTCTGTGTAGCCGTTCATATGCCACAATGACAAAATATGTGATGTCACAGTACAAGATACCCTTCTCTTTTAAATTAGCAGTGCAACATTCCAAATAAGTATTTAATAGGTCAACAACACGTATTTCTTTTCTTGCCCTCCCCCTTCTCTTCCTCTTGTCTCCCTTTTCCAAGATGGCCTTCATAACAGGAATGAAAATAAAATATAATTTTTCACTATCTGTCTGAGAATGTAAAAGTCTTTCCATTTGGAGGAAACCTTTCAGTGACACCAGCTTTAGACAAGGGATCTCCCTGCCCTCTTCTCTCTCCCCCCCCAATTCCTTAAAATTGCTTCAGCAGAAGGGACAAAAGGTCAGATTTCCATTGTTCTTTTGTAGCAGGGAATTTAACAGTTGCTTTAAAGGTACATTAGATGTAAAAACTCATTTAACCTAATAATTTTTCTTTTGCTCTGAGATTCCAACTACATACGGCAATGGCAAATCTTTTTGGACAGAGCCCTGGTTTCCTTCAAGGATCTCCAAACTGAAAAAAAAAGAAAAGAAAAAATACTCAGGCCGGTCAGTTAGTTTTCTGCGTAGAGGAAATGAATGGTGCTGATTTTCGCCATGCTTGCTGCTCTCCTCTGTGGAACAACTGGTTTCTCCAGCCACATCTCTTCCTGATTTGACCTCACTTCCTGCTGCAGAGATCATCCTGGTGAGATGGATGTCAGTAAAGACCAGCCAGGTCTTTAAGGGCTTAGCAGCGCCTTCTCAGGATGGTCTAATTTTTATTATTTAATTTTTATCCTGCCTTTCTTACTTCTTCCTTCCATTAATCCTCGCAGGCCTTTGACTTAAATATAGCACGATAATTAAGGGTCTGATTTTAGTTTATTTCTGAAACTCTCACCATACGTCAGATTGCCATGTCTTTTGCCTTATTTTTAACAGAAGGTAATGTAGAATAGCGAGGAGAAAAATTAGCAGAGCCAAAAATAACAATATCCCGAGTTCCCGTTTAATATAGATAAGTTGCTTCATCTACGGTATGCTAAGGCTGTTTATGCATAAATCACTTAGTTCAGCCTGGATCCAACACTGATAGGACATAATTGTTCTTTAAAGGTTTCACGAAGAAATCACAGACTGTGAAATTAAAGCAGGGTTCTGTTGTTTAACTTTGCATTTCTATCAGCTGACAGGGTAAGAAACAGGCAATGGCAAAGATGCCTCTTTCCTTTGTAGGATGAATATTTTAGAGATAACATTGATATTCTAATTCAGAAACTCCAGTGTCTGTAGTACAAATTTGAAGCAAGAGTATTATTTTTTTCTTCAGTCAAAGTACACCCTGATTGATATGGTTGGGCCTGGCATAAATAGTACCTTAGCCGATGGCGCCTTTAGTGATGTTATTTTTCTGTAATCTTCTCTTCCTCGATTGAGAATGCTGTATTAAACAACATCTCTGAGAGTCACCAGGCAGCGTAACCAAAGGCCAATCCATATGCCCTAAGAAAGAGAATGAATGACTTGGTTGCATACTTGATTTCATAGAAGCACATTTCAGTGGCTAAAGATAATCCTATGTTTAGAGTTACCACACCATCCGAGATGCGGGCTGCCAGAAATACAGACTATCATATGACTGTGGAGATTTTCAGTCATCCAGGTTATGGTTGTCCCAAAGATGCTTTTTCAAAAGTCAACTGGACTTCATGTTTTCCTTGAAGATGTTTGGTTTGTCATCTGAATAGAACTGAAGAAGCTTCTTGGATGAAAAGTGAAATGTCTTCAAGGAAAGAACAAAGTCCAGTTGCCTTTTGAAAAAGCACATTTGGCACTATCATTAGATGATGGCAAAGAGTGTCTTGGTTAGTTTCTTTTTTCTTTTTTGAGGGTCCAGATTTAGTGGTATCACCAGTGGTAGCAGCCCACAATTGATAGTTGTTACTGATGGCAAGAACAACAAGATGTTTCTGGCTTTTCCCCTTTAAATAAGATACCAACATCATTCTTTTTCTTCTCTTTCCTTCTGAATAAATTCCTCCCAAAGACATGTGGTGTTTTAAGAAAGCTAATGAGAAGAGTGAAGTCTACGATTGGCAGAGCTGAGCACTTCTCACAGCTGGGCTTTCCCCAAAGAGATTATCATGGAGACAGGAGTTTCAATCACTGCCAGGGGAGAGGCCCAATAATGGCTTTTCAGCAGCAAGGAGCTCCCAAATATAATCGCAGTCCACCTTCATCTGTTTCAAGTGGATCCTTCAGCACAAAGGACACTAAGTTATAGCTTGCAAATTCTCCTTTGCAGGCACAGATACAACCTGTTGCTTCTCTTGCTGGTGCTATAGGTGAAATGCGACTTTAATTAAATGCAACTTTAATTGCAGCCTTGAAGTTACTCAATTACTCTTGGTTTTTCCTCATTCTTTGTCATTCCCGCGCTGTCTCTTCCTGCTGCATTCCAAAGTCTTATTTTTTTAAAAAATGTTGACAAGATCTGAGTATCTATAAAACAGAAGCTCGTTTCTTTCCTTCACTGAACATGTGCTGAGAACTAGGAGTACTCTGGACAGCTTGAAATTCTGGCCTCAGGCATTATAGTAGGTTGGAGTTTTCAAACACATATAGCTGCTCACTGTGAAATCCAGTTCCTTTACCTTTTATTAGCTTCTTGGTTAGAGCAGATTTGGCCTGCAAAAAATTAGGCCAAGCAGTAAAGGGTTTTCCACAAAGAGGAGGGTTTTCTGTTTGCTTTCATCTAATGATTGTTAGGACCTCTGCAGCTCAGATAGGGCATTCTTTTGGTGCCAGTAACTGCCAGTAAATCGGTTCACTAGCACCACAGCCAGATAGGGCATTCTTTTGGTGCCAGTAACTGCCAGTAAATCGGTTCACACAAACAGAAGGTGGGGAAGCAGATGCTTCACTAGCACCACAGCCAGGTGAAACAGAACAATGCTCTTCCTTGCACCTTCCACGGGCCGAACAAGTAAGTTCTACTCTGCATCCAGAGAGAAGATAATGGGCAGATCGCAGTTGCTGTTGAATCATCTGGTGGGCTTCTCATGAAGGCTGCTGATGAACGACAGACTCATGGACTTCTTGGGGTGAGAGCCTAGAGAATGTCTGGGATGAAAAGGCCCAGAGCAAATTCCAGAGCCCCCTTTTATTGTGTTTAGGTAAAAATGGGTGGTTACAAAAGGTAAGCAGGGGAGGTTACATATTAGCATATATTCAACATGTGAACACGTGACTGCAAGCACATCCACAAGCCTATGATTTTGGGAGAAAGCTTGTGATTTTTGGGAGGAGTTTTGCCATGAGGTGGCTCTTTGTTCTCTGCCATGAGGTGGCTCTTTGTTCTCTACTTTTGCCCACGTGGTACAGCTGCATGGCAGCCTACACAGGCTACAAGGACATCACTCCCACACATGGCTAAGGCGTTCTACAGTTACACTATTCAAGCTACACGTAGCAAACAGAAATACATCTTGTAACATCCTGATCCTGCATGTTAACAAAACTCATATAATTGTACATAGGAGAAACTTTCAAGAAACTTTGTGAGAGGAACCTTATCAGAAAAGGAATGTCCTGTGGTTAATCACAAAAGTGTTGATACATTTCACACCATGTAGAGGCAAACACCCTGCAGCCTTGATGTCAAACAAGTTTCTGCTTATTTCTTTTGTACATGATAAAATTAGCCAAAGTTACTTATGCTGATCTTTGCACATAAGCAATCTCTCAAAGGTTACTTATGCTGATCTTTGCACATAAGCAATCTCTCAAAGGAATCCATATGGCTAATATTGCAACAAGTTGCCACATCCCTAATAAACATTTTGATTATACCTACATAATTAATTTTTGGATATTAGCCCTCAACTAATAAAGGCCATAAAGACAAGCCGGAAGTAGTTCTGTGCTCATTTCCCCTCAATATTCACTTCCTATCACATATGGAAAGTCATGTCAACAGGCGTGCTACTTTATTCGTGAAAGTACTGAAACTTAGGGACTTCTGATGTTGAACTCACTAGAATTAATAAATGAATTGTAATTGGCTGCCTACACAAGCCATTTCAAGGGTCTTGGTCAAAAGAGCTCAAGATAACTTGACTGTAGGTTCCACTTAATTTATTACAATAATCCTGAGAAGCATGCCTAATCAGATTTCATCTCACAGCTGGACAAGCAGTGGTAAATGTGAGACTTTATGGATTCAAGGCTTTGAGAGAAAATTAGCTGGGTTTTCAGAATGGATATAACAAACGAATGCATAAATAAATAGTTTGTGCACAATCTAGACATTTTAAAAAAATTATCTGACCAGTGTACGCTCTTTAGGAATTTAAGTCAAAACCATGGGATCCCAGTCAAGGAGCAGGCATTTCTGGAATGGACACAAGTGGTCTGCAGGGTTTGATTAGCCAAACAAAACTTTAAGTCATAATCATGTGGTTTGAAGGCAGACTAACCTATATCTGTCTCCCATGTGTTAAGCTATATGCTGGCACTGCCTAGACCAGGGGTCGGCAAACTTGGCTCTTTTAAGACTTGTAGACTTCAACTCTAGATCAATACTGTCTTTTGTGAGGTTGGTCAAAAGTGAATTTGTAACATTAATTGTTTGCTGCCTTTTAAAATTGCCGTCCATGCAACTAAGAAGAAAAGTCCACCCAGATCATTTGAAATTGCAGGCAAAGAGACATTTGTTCTCTAACTGTGGAAGGTTTATTCTCTCAGTTAGGTTTATTAATTTGTTAAATTTCTTAACAATTTAATCAACTGTTTAAATAAATCTTTTTCTGTCCTTAAAGGGTTGCCTTTCAAATTTTGAATTCCATTGAGTTTCATCTATGTTGAGCTGGTGAAATTTTTCTGAGGTAATTGTGGATATCCAGTATTTTAATATTACGCTACATCAGTAGGTTATGCTATTTCACTGCTCGTGGTTTCACCATTGTGCTATTTTAGCCTTGCCTTGCATTAAATAAGCAAGAGACATAGAGTGAAAGCAATTATACCACTTCCAGCTGAGAAATCTGGCACTATTGTGCAATTTTGTTAGATTACTGGCACCGGGTTGCTGTGTCCAGCTCTTTGGGGAGACAAGAGCAGATGGTGGCAGATAAGACTCAGCAAGGACTGAAGGGAAGTTAGTGTGCCTGCGTCAGACTGAAGTGGTGGTCATTTGTTGGTTATCTGATTTGGCTTCTGACTATAACAGACAGCAAAGCATAACAGACTTCCCACGCTTTGCATCTGTCGGTAGATGCTGTTAGTTGAAGAGGAAAAAACAGACACACGAGTAGCTAAGGACATGTAAGTCCATCTTACTCATAGGCTGGAGATGCAATGGAGCACCTGCAAGGTGTTGTCAAGACAAATTTCGACCACATTTAAGCCCAATGGGGTTAAAAAATTCCTGAAACAGGCTGTACTTTTTCTCCCTGGAGAAGATAGCAAGAAGTTTGAAGTTCATCTATGCAAAACAGTGGATATTTTTCCCATGCAAAGCAAATTAGCCCTGATTACTCCTCTCCCTGGTGTTAGAGTGGCATGGTGGCCTAGTAGCGAAGACACTTACCTCCCAATCCGAAGGTTGAGAGTTCAATCCTAAATAGTGGCAGATATTTTTCTCCTAGGGTGCAAATATTTGCTGTGTACTCCGTGTGGCGTCAGGAAGAGCATCCAGCCAGTAAACACTCAGTTCCATCTAGTTTTTATTTATTTATTTATTTATTTATTTTGTCACAACAGTATATGCAAATATTGTCATAAAAACAACAACACATCATATAAACATATATATAGGCTAGAATATGTATAAAATATAAAATATAGGCTAAAATATGTATATATATATAAGCAAAAGTATTAATTTGATATAATGAAAGGAAACAATAGGACAGGAATGATGCTCTTATGCACGCCCCTTATAGTCCTCTTAGGAATGGGGTGAGGTCAATAGTAGACAGTTTTTGGTTGAAGATTTTGGGATTTTTAGAAGAGACTACAGAGTCAGGTAGTGAGTTCCAAGCGTTAACAACTCTGCTACAAAGGTCATATTTTCTGCAATCAAGATTGAAGCAGTTAACATTAAGTTTAAATCAGTTGTTTGCTCTTGTATTATTGCGATTGAAGCTGAAAAAGTCTTTAACAGGAAGGACATTGCAATAGATGATTCTATGAGTTAAACACAGGTCTTGTCAGAGTCGGCGGAGTTCTAAGTTTTCTAATCCTAGGATTTCGAGTCTGGTGGTGTAAGGTATTTTCTTTTTTTTTCAGAGGAGTGGAGAACTCTTCTTGTAAAATATTTTTGGACACGTTCAATTATATTAATGTCTGAGATGTGGTATGGGTTCCAGACAGGTGAGCTGTATTCAAGAATTAGTTTAGTTACCCCGACTCTACCCCAAATTAGGGGATTACAGTAAAAAGAGAGACTCCTTTCTCTGGTATATTCTTCATGGAAAAAGCAAAGATTTTTCAAAAAGGTGATTGAACCCTGTCTCTTTTTGGCATCAGAAGAGGAAAAGCCCTGCTTACTAACATCTTCTGGCTGATCTAGATGTTCTATCTGTTCCGTGTCTTCTTGGAGTTGAAAGAAGATCTCAGTGATCAATTTCCATTGGTTAGGTCTTAAGAGGCCCTGTCACAGGGCATCCAAATGAAACTCTCCTTACAGAAATCCTGAAGAGTTAGAGAACTGAAAGCGTAACCCATAAGTGTATATGGGCTGTTTCTCTTTTTGTTTTAGTGATGTCAACTACAAAGAAATTCACCAAGCCTATGCCTTAATAGGTCAGTAGTCCCCAAAATTTGTACTGCTGGAAAAAATGGAAGATGCTCTTAACACTTCCAATTTCAAGGGAATGTATGCACAGTTTTCTTGGCAATGCTTTAGAACTGACATGCTTAGTTTTCTTGTAAGATTTTATTTTTTTAAAAAAAATAAAATTTAAAATTTCATTTTTTAAAAGATCTCCCTAACTACCAAATGCCCTGCAATTGCCATGTGTATGTGTGGGCTCTTCCATCTAAGTATTAACAAGAACCAACTCTGCTTAGCTTCTGAGATCGACCAAGGTCAGCTAGGTGCTTCCACCTGCTAAAACTTTGCTATGAATTATTATTAACATTTTTCTTCCAGAAGAGATAAGTGGCCATAATGTGGACTTGAAACCAGAGACGTTTTTACTAGGGATATTAAGCAGAACCTACCATAAAGAAATTCAATATTTGATTTTACACATAATTACAGTTATAAGGATTGTCTACACACAGTTCTGGAAAAATGAAAAGGTACCAACAGAGGAAGAAATAATCAAGAAAATTCTGGACTGTGCAGAGATGGATAAATTAACGAAAGAAATAAAAGAAAAGGAAGAGACAGAATATTATCAAATATGGACCAAGTGGTATGATTGGTTAGAGAAAAGTAAAAGTAAATATGAATAAATGATGGAGAAGAGAAGGTGACAAATGCATAAAATATTGTAAATGAATAAAACTAGATATAAAGGGACAATAAAGATAAAGATAATAAAAGAGGGGGAAAAAGGGGAATATATAAAGTAGAAAGTATGTGGAATGAAACTGACATGTAAAAAGAAAACACAAATTATGTGTTTGTGTTATTATGTATGTTTGTATTGTAAAATCAATAAAAAACTTTTAAAAAACCCATTTTTCTTCCAGAAGGAGTTAGTTACTTTATTCTCATGGATCGGCATGGATCCTTTTTAGAAGATTTTCAGATCTATATGAAAGATTACAGTTAATGGGAAGACAAATCCAAATCCAAATCCCAGATTTCAGGACAAAAATGTCTACTTCCTTATAGAATCAATACTTTTAATGGCGCTTGTCACTACAATTGATCCACTATTTGTATAGACCCAACTGTTTTTAGTTTTGTGCATGCATTGTATATACTTGTAGGAGAAATAAAAATCTATGATTGATGATACATTTTATCAAATTAATGCAGCCCTTGCTATTTCATGTGGCATATTGCATTATTTGCTACACTTCATTTCTTGGCATTCTTTCCTTGTAAGAAAAAGTGAAACCGAATATTGCATATCAGTTCAAATATGTTGTATGCTGACTGGGATTTGTTTGTCTTTGTATGTTTTGGGATACTTAACCTTATGGCTCTAGAATCATTATGTGCTTAATTAACTTCGGCTTCTGTGCTATCTGCTTTTAAAGACCATATTGCTCTTTTCCTAGGAAAAAAGAATTACACAAAATTCTGATTGTTTGGGGCACAACAGACCAAGTACAAGTCTAGTGGTACATTTTTTTTATCACGGGTCAAAAGACAACAGATGTAGCTACAGAACATAGGGTCGAAAGGGGACAGACAGTTAACTCAACAGAACTGTACTATACCCACTGTCAATGCTGAATCATCTGCTGGAATGCTGCAACGGGACTCTTAAAATAATGAAATAATCTGTATTATTTTGGCCTAATCACCTGCTTTAATTGTAGCTTTATGTTAAATGCTCTCAGGAAAATCATAATGTTGAACATCACTAATTTCTTTTGGCCAAGGATTGCTCTTCCAAATTTATGCATATAATGAAAAAAAAATACAGCAGAAAAGTTTATCTCTCCTCTCTCTTTCTCTTTCTCTTTCTCTTTCTCTTTCTCTCTCTCTCTCTCCTCCCTCCCTCCCATCCATCCACCCATTTTTAATTATCCCTCCCTCCCTCCATCCATCTGTCCATCCGTCCATCCGGCCATCAATTTTTATTAGCGAGATGTAAAGATATAAATGAGTGTAAAATAAATTAACCAATTAACTGCAAACAGTTGTTATTTCATGTTTTCATTCAATATGTTTCTGAGTTGGAGCATGTTATGGAATATTTTACTGGGACGTGAAATAAGATTATAGATTTCACTTGATAAGTCATAAATATCTACAGGATGATAGATTTATCCATCCAGAACAGACAGCTTAATTACAGTGTTGTTTTTTTAATCACAGGATCTGTAATATAAATGGCACTGTAGCTGGCCCATAGGCTACTCAGATAAAGTAGAATTTTAAGAGCAATACCTTATTATTAGCTTTAGTGGTTACTTTGATTAGCCTTCCCCAATTAGAGGCTCTCTGGATCTGGTAGAACTGCAAACTTCTCAAATGTTGAGTGAGCATTACTGACAGTCTCAAGCCCAGCAATTCTGATGGGTGTCAGGATAGGAAAAGCTAATTCTTTCCCTTGAAGTTAAACCCACCCACCCGCAACAGCAGGCAGGAAATCTGTTCTGTCTCACCTGCATTAATATGTTCATTGGGACCTCTTGGTCCAAAGAATAGCAGCTGCTGTGGTATGATGAGGGACTGGACCAGTGGTGGGTTGCTACCGGTTCGCCCCGGATCGGGTGAACTGGTAGTGGCAGCAGCAGGAGGCTCTGTCCACTCACCTGAATGCTTCTGCACATGAGCACGTGAGTGCACGCTCAGTCACGAGCAAACTGGTAGCAACGGGTTTTGAAACCTGCCTCTGGACTAGACTGCATCCGTTTCATACCTCTTGATAGCACAGGGTCTGATTTATCATGGGGCAGTGCTCCAGACCATAGCTTCTCTTTAGAACTGAGAGAGCAATCAAAGGAATGCAGAAAAACAGTGTAATGACCCTTGTAGTTTTTGCCTCCAACCAGAAAAAGCTGAAATATAATTCTGGGGAAAAAATTAGCATAGAAATTTGATTTCTGTCTTCTTTGGATGATTCCCTAAGTATAATCAACCAAACTCAGTAAATAGTACCTGTATGTATCTATTTTCCTAGGAAGATTAAACAACACTGAGGAAAGTTTGTAGAGATTCTCAGTCTTCCAGGTCATGGTTGTCCCAAAGAACCAAGAAGCTTCTTCAGCTCTGACAAGATAGTGGGGAATGGATGAGAAGTGAAACATCTTCAAAGAAGAAAAAACAAGAAAGTCCAGTTGCCTCCTGAAAAAGCACCTTTGGGGCGATAGTGAGGAAAATGCTCTTGATGGTCTTGATCTTAAAACTACATATCTGCATCACTTCAAATAAATGGCAAGGACTTGTAGCCAATCCTCCAACACTTCTCAAATATTTGTCTTCAGATTTCTTTTTCTAGAAATAACCAGCCAGCATCTTTTTTTTCAGTTACATCCCTGTAGTGAAAGCATTTCACATAGGACAGTCTGGCATGGATAAAAAGTGTGATTGTAGGTCAATAGAGTACAAACTAAATAGATATTTAAAGGCCATTTTGACTGGTTACATTTTATTTTGAAGCTCTTAGAGATACAATTTAATCACACTTGTTCTAAAAGTACCTGCATCAACTCACAACAGGACCAGTGTGAAAAGAGGGTGTTATATGTGGGACCTCTGTAGTTATTTTTATTTGTGTGAGACCAAACAAACGGACAAAATATTAAAAATATACAACTGAATGCATGTTTCAAAGGGCTAAATAATGTTTTTATCCCAAAGTCAGTTGACTGTGAGATGTCAGGACGGAATTTTAATTTGGAGAACTTCCCTCTTCCTTTCTTTCTCTAGGACATATTTAGACACAAAACAAGCCTGGATCTTGAGGAACAGATTCATTGCAGTTGCTGAAAGTCAGAGAGAATTGCACCTTTATGATGGATGAAGAAAAAGTGGTCACTTATACGGTCATATGCGAGGGTCAGTGGTGGGGCAGAGCAGAAAAGTGATCATTTATCATTGGTAGTCAGTTTGTTACAACAGTAATTCCCAAACAATATCTCTTTATATAGAAATTCTAGGTCTCCTTCTCACGGATTGTCTCAATGGGCTGAGCCCATATAAAGTGTGAACACAATGTGCATCCTAGGACATAGTGAATTAAAGCTGGAAAAAGTACAAAGAAAAGAAATAAACCAATTAGGGGACAGATTAGATTTTCTGAGAGGAAAAGTTTAGGAGTATCTGGGACTTTCAAAGTTTGAAAAAAGGAGAGGAGGGAACACAGGTATACAATGTTTATGATGTGTTAGAGACTTGATAGATGGAGAGATTGAAAGATTTATTACTGGTTATATCCAGTAAAAATAAAATGTGGAATCTGCTGCTACCATATTTAGTAAAGGCCATCTATGTAGATAGCTTTCAAAGAAAAGTGAACAATTTCATAGACAAACAGGCTATAATAGGAAATTGTAGCTACTTTTTAGTTAGTCCCTAATTTTTTTCTTTTTCAGCAAATGACCTATCTGTAAAGACCTATGTACAATGAATAAACTCTGCCTCATATTTTTTTGAGAACCAGACTCTGCAAAGGTCAGGAGAAAAATTTACAATTGTAAAGAAGCATGCTATATGTGCATGAACTGAAGCATTTATTTCTGAATCAAAGACACCATTCAATATAGGTCTAAAAAGCAGACCAAACTTTCTGCTAGTGATATCACAAGTGGAGAGAAACATGGAGAAACAGCACTAGCATTTAGACTTATATACCTCTTCACAGTGCTTTAAAGCTCTCTCTAAGCAGTTTACAGAGTCAGCCTATTGCCCCCAACAATCTGGGTCCTCATTTTACCCACCTCGGAAGGATGGAAGGCTGAATCAACCTTGAGTCTGGTGAGAATCAGTGAGAACTGAACTGCCAAACTGCTGGCAACCGGCAGTCAGCAGAATTAGCCTGCAGTACTGCATTCTAACCACAGCTCCTAGATACAGCCATGTTTCTAAGTATATGTGGTTCGTAGTTCTTGTTAATAAAACTGGTTTAATTGGATTGCAAAGTTGGTCTTATTATTAACCTCCAAGTTAAACTGAACTTTTTGGTCATAGCACCTACTTTTTGGAAAACCATGCTCCCCAAAATCAGATTGGCTCTGACTCTGTTGACCTCCTATAAAGAGCCGACAGCTTGGATCCACTGTAGGGCCTGGGGCTCAGGAGGTTAAATGTCCCATTGAGTGATTTCGGTTTATTCTCCTGGGGTTCATCCTCGGCTACCTTGTTGTTTTTAATTTCACTACTGGTTCCCCCCCCCCTTCGAATATGTTGTTAGCTGTCCAGAGTCTGTTTGCAAGTTGGGTGAATTGATGACATCAATGAATAAATAAATTCACTGCAGTGCATTTCAAATTCTGTATTGGGTGGATAAAAGAAGGCGAGGAGAACTCTAGTTCTGAATATATAGCTGATCTCAGGAAGCTGATGGAACATTGTGTTTTTTGGAAATGTGTTAGAAAAGAGGCTGATTGAAAGGTTTATTTCAGAAAAAAGGAAAACAACAGATTTTGTTACAGCATTGTCATGATAGTTGTGCTTGAAAACAGGACTTTTAACAAGAAATTGCAGAGGAGTCAGTTGGGCCAAGCAGTTTGGTCAGGCCCAAATGAGTTGGAGAAGGTTTAGCAGAGGTGAAATCCAGCAGGTTCTGACAGGTTCTGGAGAACCGGTAACGGAAATTTTGAGTAGTTCGGAGAAGTGGCAAATACCACCTCTGGCTGGTCCCAGAGTGGGGTGGGAATGGAGATTTTGCAATATCCTTCCCCTGGAGTTGGGTGGGAATGGAAGTTTTGCAGTATCCTTCCTCTGCCACTCCCACTAAGCCACACCACGCCCACCAAGCCATACCCATAGATTTCACCACTGAGGCTTAGCATATGAGTTGGAGAACTCTTAGCATAATCTATGAAATATCTTTCAGAACCAGCTCCTTGCCTAACTTATGGTCACTAGCCACAGTCATCCCTATCTTCAAAAAGAGTGACCCCAGCCTAGTTGAAAATGACAGACCAATCTCATTATGTTGTGTCTCATGCAAAGTCATGGAATCAATCATAAACCAATCCATTACCCTCTACTTAGAGACAAACAATCTACTCTCTAGCAAGCAGTTTGGCTTCAGAAAAAAATTGTCCTGCAATCTGGAACACTTACACTGCAAAAACATATGGACTTCACAACTCGACCAGAGTAAAGCAATAGGTGCAATTTATATAGACTTCTGTAAAGCCTTTGATTCAGTAGTACACGACAAACTACTTCTAAAACTAAAATCTTATGGCATTTCTGGATCCCTGCATAAATGGATAGTTGCATTCCTATCAAACAGGCAGCAAGTAGTCAAAATAGGGAACACCCTATCAAACCCTGCACCTGTTAACAGCAGTGTCCCCCAAGGAAGCATTTTAGGACCCACACTCTTTATACTTTATATAAACGACCTTTGTGATCATATTATAAGCAGCTGCATTCTCTTCGCTGATGATGTAAAACTATTCAACACCACCGACAATGCTGCTACCCTACAAAAAGACCTTGACTATCTGTCAGAACGGTCAAACAATTGGCAACTCCAAATCTCAACCAACAAATGCTCTGTCTTACACATTGGCAAAAAAAGTCAAAACACAAAACACAAGCTGGGTGAATACAACCTCGTAGACGACCCTCACTCTGTCAAGGACCTTGGAGTACTCATCTCAAATGATCTAAGTGCCAGAGCTCACTGTAACAGCATTGCCAAAAAGGCATTAAAAGTTGTTAACTTAATCTTGCATAGCTACTTCTCTGGTAATATTGTACTACTAACTAGAGCATACAAATCATTTGCTAGACCAATTCTCGAATACATCTCATCTGTCTGGAACCCGCACTGCATATTGGACATTAATACAAGTGAGAGAGTCCAGAGATATTTCACGAGAAGAGTCCTCTATTCCTCTACTTGCAATAGAATACCTTATGCCACAGGGTTGAAATTTTGGGCTTAGACAATTTAGAAGTACGCCGCCTTTGATTTGATCTAAGCGTAGTACATAAAATTATCTGCTACAATGTCCTACCTGTCAATGATTACTTCATCTTCAATCACAACAATACATGAGCACACAATACAAACAAGGTACAAACAAGGTAAATCGCTCCAAACTTGATTGCAGAAAATATGATTTCAGCAACAGAATGGCCAATGCCTGGAATACACTACCTGACTCTGTGGTTTCTTCCCCAAACCCCCACAACTTTAACCTTAGACTGTCTACTGTCGACCTCACCCCATTCCTAAGAGGTCTTTAAGGAGGGCAGCGTTCCATGCGCCTTTGGCGTTGAGTCATGCCAGCCACATGATCACGGAGACATCTTCAGACAGTGCTGGCTCTTCGGCTTTGAAATGGAGATGAGCACTGCCCCCTTGAGTCGGCAACGACTAGCATGTATGTGCGAGGGGAACCTTTACCATGTATTCATAATTATGTTTATACTTATATCTGTTATCCAATAGATGCTTAATGAAATAAAAGAAAGAAAAAGAAAGAAAGAAAGAAAGAAAGAAAGAAAGAAAGAAAGAAAGAAAGAAAGAAAGGCAACTGGCTTACCTATTATTAGGAAGAGAAGGGAGAAAAATCATATGAGATCTGTTTAATGGGAGGAAGGCAGTTTTTCAAGTGATAATCTAGTTTAACAATTGACTTGTAGATGTGGATATAGATACTGTACAAATACTTCTGATAGAATCACATACACACAGAGAGAGACAAATGTTAGAGTAGCTAGTTCTCTAATTGTAGATTAACCCAAGATGTCCTGAGTTGACAAGGCCTTTATATCTTTATTATGTTTCAAATCTATAAAATGTTCCTTAACTCTCAAATAGTGAAAAAAAACCTAATCATTTGATGTTCCTAGTAAAAGGAAAAGTAGCTCATGAAATGCCTTTTTGAAAAAGTTTTTTGGTATTTTTTACTGCCATCATTTAACATGGCTCTCCTGCTACCTCTGTTACAATGGCGTATGAGAATATTTATCATCATTATAAAGCAATCCACCAGCCAAGATAAAGCATGAGGAAGTCTCTGTTATCTTCAGCTCAACTCTTGATAACTACATGGACATAGCCATGTAATTTTCCTAGCAACAAGAAACTAGAAAGATTTTGGATTTGGATGACTAAGTTATAAAGAAATACAATAATTAACAATCATACAACCAATGACATAATACTTCCACATGAGTTAGTACACTGAAAAAAATAAAATCCTATATTTATATTCAGAAGCCAGAGCAGTTTCTTACACCCTTGGAGACAAAACTGAAATGCAAGTGGGAAGATTGGACAAGGAAGATAATTGTCTTGATGCAACCATCTACATAGTGTCTGGCAAGATATATTGTACCTTTCGTAAAACTAAACAGAACCACTCACAGCTACGTTGCACAAGAGTTGCATCAATTGCTAACATGTTTCCAAAATCCCATTTTTGATCTATACACCATTGGTGAGTTGCTACTGGTTCGCCCCGGATTGTGCCCCACCCGCCCAGACGTCTCTGTGCATGTGCAGAAGTGTTGTGCCCACGCTCACGAGCAAACCAGTCGCGACCAAAACTGAAACCCACTACTGCTATATACATGGGTGAAGTCCATATTATCTAGATCAGGGGTGTCAAACTCAAAGCTGAGGCTGAATCCGGCCCACATGGCCATCCTGGAAACTGTAAAGGTCCGGCCGATGTCACTTTGGGCCGGGCCCCACCATCCCAGCGGGTGTGTGTGCGCACAGGCCCGGTCCTCTGTCGCTGCATGTAGAACAACTAAAGTAGTTTGTGGGACTTTGGTAAAAAAATAGTTCAGACCTTCTAACCTCTTTTCCAGATCTTTTTGTGTGTGTGAGAGAAGTTGGAAGGTCTGACCCACACACATTGCCCTCCTGCACACAACATGAGCAACCTGGCTGAGGAGAAATTGAGTTTGACGCCCCTGAGCTAAATGATATTACAAGAAACAGGCTTTTTTGGTGATGGCCCTGCCACTTATGGAGTTTAGAAAGTGATAAAGATCAGAATCAGAGGTAGGTTTCAGCAGGTTCTGACCAGTTTTGGAGAACCAGTAGCGGAAATTTTGAGTAGTTCAGGGAACTGGTGGTAAAATTTCTGACTTGCCATGCCCCCATCTATTCTCTGCCTCCCAAGTCCCAGCTGATCAGGAGGAAATAATGATTTTCCCCTGGATTGGGGAGGGAATGGAGTTTTTACAGTATCCTTCCCCCGAAGTGGGGTGGGAATGGAGATTTTAGAGTATCCTTCCCCTGCCACGCCCACCAAGCCACAGCCACAGTAAAAAATTTTGAAACCCACCACTGGTCAGAATACCAGAATATAGCATTTGAGAAGAATTCTAAGAAACAGATTGTATTAAATCTATTAGATTGCTCTAAAGAGTTTTTGAAGCATCTGCAATCTTATATTGAAAACCTTGTAAAGAGTAGTGGTGAGGTTTGTTGTCATTATAATCATCCATCAAAGTGATTCAGGTCATTTTTTAAACATTTGAGACAGTGTTTTCAAGGACTGCAAGATGGAGAGCTGTGATTGAAGTGAGTGCTTTTTTTTTTTTTAAATCGAAGTACAATATATATGATAGTAATTTAACAAAAGTGGAATTCATTTGGTGGCCGATAAAGTAATTGAGTGTCTGCACCACAGAACACATCGGAATGGTAGGTCTACCTGAGGACATTGATATTGAATTAGTAAAATTGGTTCCTATCTAAGTTGTCAGTCTTCTTCGAATCTTTACATTAATACTAAGAAAAGAAAATTACATTGGAAAGTAAGGCAAGAAAAAGTATTTAAACTCAAAGATTGCAATCTCTGAGTCTGGGTTCATCTCAACCGAAGAAGAAATTTATCTTGTCCTACGGATGATGCTTCAACCTATGGAGTAGGAGCAATGTTATCTTATCAAATAAGCCCAGAGAAAGTTGTATTAGATAGGCCTAATGGATACCGAATAAAACAGAATGAGGTTATTTTCAACTGAAAAAAGTGGAGACTAACCATTATATTTCATTTAAAGAACTTCCATCAATATTTATATCAGTGTCCTTCTACTATCACAACTGATTATCAATGCTTGTTAAGTCTATTTAAAGAATATAAATCCCCTTATAGTAACCGCTGAAATATTATTGGGCTTTAGCAATAGATAGTTCTCATCTTATGACCAATCCCTTAATGACTGTCTGAAGTTGCAATGGATTTGAAAAAAAAAGTTACTTATGACCTGTCCTTTAAGTTATGATTGTTGCATCACGTGATCACATTTTTGGCATTTGACAATTGGTTCACGTTTATGACCAGTTGCAGCATCCTGTGATCCTGTGATTTGTTTACCTGCCAAGTGATTTGTTTAATGACCATTGTATAAACAGTCATAAAAATCAAGTCCAGTTGCATGGTGACCTGACTTACGATCACATCAACTTACAACAAAATTCCACACTCAATTGTGCTTGTAGGTTGAGAACTACCTGTAACACTTTATGTTCACAAAATCTGCTGTAAGACAAGTTATCAGCATGGCGGTGTGAATGCACAGAGATTACTGCTTTCAGATTTGGCTAAAGGAAATGTATTTTGAGGGAGTGACATATCTTGCTAGAATGTTTGGGAGAAGCTCAGTGAATGTTTCTCAAATAATACCATTTTTTTTACCTTTAAATGGTAACTAATTGCACTTAAAAATCCCTTCTTTTACACCAAACATACAGAATTAAGTAAGGAGAACTGTCTATACATTTCCTGGAGCAAACTGTAGATGATCTCAATAAAATTATCTGGCTGTGAACTGCCCTGAGTCCTTCGGGAGAAGGGCGGTATAAAAATTTAAATAATAAATAAATAAATAAATAAATAAAATAAAAGTATGATAAGAAATGCTGTATTTTTTCCCACTTGAAAGGGTTAGCCTGCAGTTGTGTCGGGTGGTTAAAACTAGATGTTGGCTTGCAAAAAGTGATTTAATACTATCCTTCCAGAAGCTGTTGGAAACGTATTCCATGAAGTCTATCGCATCAAAGAAGACTGGCAAGAAACATTGACATATTTGCCAAACATGGATAGCCTAAAGTAGCCTAAAGGGTACGGATGATTTACCAAAACTTACAATCAGAAATGAAATTAAACAAACTTCATCAACCAAGAATGGATTAAGTAGTCAAGTGGAGAGAACACTGAGAATTTTTAAATAAAGACTGAGAAAAAGGGGAATATTGAAGGGGAAATTGGTTCATTTCCTTTTGAAATATAGAACAGCTGCTATAAATAGCCATAACCAAGTCCTCACCATCTACTAATGGGAAAGAAGATCTATACTCAGTGTCCTGTATTAAGGAAAAAAGTAAAAAAACTCCAAAGCTGAAGTCATTCCCCCCTCCACCTTTGCTATAACTTTCCTAAGACTGAAAGTGAAGATAAAAGTCGTATATTTATATCTCAGGTTAATTTTTTTCAACCTACTTGCATTGAAGGCTTCTAGGCAAAATGGGCAACATACGAGTTGAATAAATAAATGAAATAAATATAAATAAATAAAGTGAAGGGGGCACAACAGCTCAGTGGTTAACCATGCTGACCTTGTCTGTATTCAAGACCTGAGCACCACACAATGGGGTGACTTCCTGTTACTTGCTCCAACTCCTGTCAACCTAGCAGTTTGAAAGCATATAAATGCAAGTAGATAAATAGGTACGACTTCAATGAGAAGGTAACAGTGTTCGATGCACATTGGAGTACAAGTCATGCTGGCCACATGACCATGGAAATATCTTTGGACAATGCTGGCTCCCTCAGCTAGGAAACAGAGATGAGCACCGTCCCTTAGAGTCAAACCACAACTGGACAGGGAAAACCTTTACCTTTAAATTTACCTCCCTATGCACAGTCACTCACACCCTTGTCACTTCCCGCCTGGACTACTGCAACACTCTCTACATGGGGCTCCCCTTGAAGAGCACCCGGAGGCTCCAACTGGTTCAGAATGCGGTGATAGAGGGAGCGACTCGTGGCTCCCATATAACACCTCTCCTGCGTAGGCTGCACTGGCTTCCGGTGGTCTTCCTGGTACAATTCAAGGTGTTGGTTACTACCTTTAAAGCGCTCCATGGCATAGGACCAGGTTATTTACGGGACTGCCTGCTGCTACCGGTGGCCTCCCATCGACCAGTGCGCTCCCATAGGGAAGGTCTCCTCAGGGTGGCCAGACAATGTCGGCTGGCGACCCCCAGGGGGAGGGCCTTCTATGTGGGGGCTCCAACCCTCTGGAACGAGCTACCACCAGGGATCCGCCAACTCCCTGATCTCCGGACCTTTCGACGCGAGCTGAAAACGTTTCTGTTCCATCGCGCAGGACTAGCCTAACGGTTTTAAATGGGGTTTTTATTGGATTTTATAGTTCTAGCCAAATTTGAATTTTTATCTTTTAAATTTGTTTTTAATTTTTGTATCCGTTGTTTTACTTTGGCTGTAAACCGCCCTGAATCCTTTGGAAGAAGGGCGGTATAGAAATTAAAATAATAAATAAATAAATAAATAAATAAATAAATAAATAAATAAATAAATAAATAAGGCATTAGGTAACAACCAACAGGGCTGTTAGCTTTTACGAGACTTGGCACTGAAGCAGTGGTGGGTTTCTATCAGTTTGCCCCGGTATGGGCAAACCAATAGTAGCAGCGGCGGGAGGCCCCGCCCACCCACCCGGATGTCATCATGGACACTCTGTGCATGTGCAGAAGCGCCGCACATGAGCGAAACAAGTGCGTGCAAGCGCGTGCTCACAGTTCTGAACCGGTAGCGAAGGGAAATGGAATCCACTACTGATCTGGAGGTATAAAATGGTATAAAAATGGCATTTGCCTAATAAGTGATTGGCTAAGGAAACAAGTTTATGGAACAGAACCAGAACCACACAAAAGGTCTGATCATTTTGCCTCAGATAATTTGGATTCAAACAGTTCATCTCCTTCCAATCAGGTGGTCAGGAGGTCTAACTATAAAGAGATACCCTTTCTGTCCAAGGAGAAATCTCCTCCTGGGGAGGATGTTATCCAGTGAGAAAAAGATTACTCAGTTAATTGAAGGATTACGCTCTATAAGTAATGTAATTGGACTTAAAGGATAGGTGTTTTTTTTCCCCCAATAAAGGGCCTTTCTGCATCTGGCCTACAAACAGAAAATAAATTCTGCCTCATATAGTTGAAAAGGGAGAACTCAACAAGTTTTAATGCTAATTTGTTGTCACTGAAATCGCAGACAGCACACTGTGATCCAGTGGCTCAAAGGCTATGTTTGAGCGCTTCCCAGGTTCACCTGGTTGGCCATTGTGCTACACAAAATGCAAGACAAGATGAAATGCTACTTGATTGAGAAAGGTTCTTGTATGTCATGCACTGAGGACTTATAGAAGGAGTCATGGAAGTGACAACACTTGAAAATATATTGTTCCGCTGTGACCTGCAATCCAACTAGTTGAATTTAGTTTGATTTAGTCAGTTCTTGATAATTCACCTCTTTGTATAACTCCCAAGAAAATAGCAAAGCCAGATTTATCACACCTTTTCTATATCACTAACTATGTTTGGGTCCATCCTGGTAGACCAGAAGTTGTAAAGCTTTGACAGAGACAATATCTACTTTGGGATTTTGTTACAAACCAGCCAATAACAATGGAGTTATAATTTATAAATCCACCCATGAGTTGGAGAAAAATTTAAGACTTTGAACAGAGAACGGTTGGTGGATTAAAATGCCCAGATTATTTTCTTAAGAGCTTTCTGGTGGTTAGTTGTATAAAACTTTTAGCCAAGAACATTGCTAGGTTAGATTCTTTTGAAATTCAGTTCAGCTAGTCTGCGAGTAGTGCCTGATGTACTGAATGTCTTGTTTCAGCAACGAATGTATTTTTCTTGACATTAGATTTTCTCTACTATGACCCTCGCCTGTTGAGATTTTTTTTTCTGCTGCCAAGTTGAGACCAGGCAGTTATTGCTGTGCTCACATGAGAAATACAGTCTTTCTGTAATAGCCCTAGAAGAGAATGGCTGCTGATGTCTATTTGCATATTGCTTTGGATTTTATGGCATCTCCAAGTTATACAGAACTTAAATGAATAAAAATCACTGTCCCTAAAACATTTATTGCCCTTAGGAGAATGGGCTGTAGTGGTATTAGCAAGCTGGTTAACCATTACTGTGGCAATGCATTTTCTGCTAGTACCAGCTGTGATCTACTGTTCCATATTTATGTTTTCTTCCTTCCTTCCTTCCTTCCTTCCTTCCTTCCTTCCTTCTTTCCTTCCTTCCTTCCTTCCTTCCTTTCTTTCTCTCTCTCTCTCTCTCTCTCTCTCTCTCTCTCTCTCTCTCTTTTTTTTTTTCTCTCTTTCTTCTTTCCTTCTTTCTCTCTCTCTCTCTTCAAACTTTCAACATGGATTCTTTCTAAAACAAAATTATACTACTAGTTGTTTTTTAAAAAACCAACAGAAGTAGGATTTCACAGGCCATAGGATCTAAATATTTGGGGTAAAATAGCATCTTATATAACTCTTCTTAAAATAGAATAGGTGCTATATTCCCATTTCCTGGAACTAACCCTCAGCTTCCCTTTCTTTCTCCAATTTGAGCTGACATTGGACTTTTAGCTTTGTTTTTCTTTCTGAATGCTCAGAAAGATGGAGCAGCAACTTCTACAGGAAATGAATGAGCCAAACAATGTAAGCATTTGGCTATTTTACACATTTATGCAATGGGCATAAATGTAATAGAGGACAGGAAGGCCTGGAGGAATGTTGTCCATGGGGTCACGATGGGTCGGACAAGACTTCGCAACTAACAACAACAACAACAACAACAACTTATAAATGTGAATATTGTGATGCAAGTAATGAAAATCTTAGAGATGATTAATATAGATGTGTGCTGTTAATCATTGTCAGTGTTCTTGTTACTGAGGAATTCAGGGATGTGGCTGCAAATATTATAGTGGCACTGGGAAGGGTAAGTGGCAAGAATTGTGTCATCAGATCTTAGGTATTAGTTAACAAAATATGAGATATGGGCTTATGAATCATTGTACAAATATTTAAGAAATATATTTAAGAGGACAAACACTGTTGGTATAAAGCCAATAGGGCTCTGAGATTGATTTTTAACTTTAGAACAGTGTTTCTCAACTTTGGCAACTTTAAGAGGTGTGAATTGATAAATTGTCCCTTGGCGAGTTGGTTGTAGTGAGTTGGCTGTGGCAAGTTGGCTACTGCAAGTTGTCCCATTCCAAGGAACAGTTGTAGATCACTTTTTTCACTGCCATTGTAACTTTGAAAGTTCACTAAACAAACTGTTGTACATCGAGATAATGCAATTGTCTTCCCCATAGTTTACCCATGTTTGCAGACTCAGTTGCTAGAGAGTAGAAAATCTGTGTATTTTCTTCCAAGAGGCATAAGACCATGTCTATTGGATTTAGCCACATCTTCACCTACCATAGTTCCCTATGACACAAAATGTTCAACAATTGATATCTAGAATACACTTTACATTAGTTGGTTTGTTTCTTACAGTGAACTAGTCTTTATGTTTGATGTTACAGCGTTGGCATCTTTCAATGCTTTTGCTAGCTTTGTCTTTGGAACAAACTTCAATGCTGGCATACTTATGTGTTTTTATGCTGTTCTACATGCTCTGTGAGTCTTTGTTTCAATTTTTCTACTTCTTTCATTACAGGGCTTTGTTGATTTTGAGGCAAAGAATCGGGTGCCTGGTTTCCAAATATAAACAATTCAATAGCTGTGCTGGCTTCCTCTATTCCCAAATCTCTCTGGTTTGTCTCTATAGTTTGAGTTACTTCTGACAAGGCTTTGTATTCTTTCTCCTAAATAAGTTTTTGTCTTTTCAAATCTTCCCATTCTGCTTCTCTGAATATTTTATTTTGATTTACAGTATAAGTCGATGATTTTCTAGTTTCTGTTGTTATTCCTGTTTCTGGATTCCTCCCCCTCCCCGAATTGATGCATTTATTTCAAATATGCCCTTCTTGTAATTACAAATAATTATTTGTTTTCTGTCTCTGTATATTTGCAACAGGTAAAACACCTTTTCTTCCAGTAGTTCTGAAGGTTCTGATCCTACTTGCTCAGCCAGCAGCCATGAGCCCTGTAGCCCAAACTCCAATATCTAGCATTAAAGTCCCTATAACCTGGGTGATGACTGAGCTGGTATGCATTTTTGAAAATTACTTCTCACCATATTTTTTATGAGAGAGACACTGGCTCCTCGGGTGAGACCTGACTAGTACAGTTTGACCTCTGGTAGAGCTCTTATTTTCCTCAGAGCACAAAAAAAAGCCATCATCATGTCAAGGTATTGATTCACTGGGAAATTATTATTATTATTTTATTTTTATTTTGTCACAACAGTATATATAAGCATAAGCAGGAAAATAACTATATAATATATAAGCATATATATATAAGCATAAGCATGTAATAACTATATTACTTGGATATAATGAAAGGGAACATTAGGACAGGAACGGTAGGCACGTTTGTGCTCTTATGCATGCCCCTTACAGACCTCTTAGGAATGGGGTGAGGTCAATGGTAGATAGTTTTTGGTTAAAGCTTTGGGGATTTTGAGAAGAGACCACAGAGTCAGGTAGTGTGTTCCAAGTATTAATAAATCTGTTACAGAAGTCATATTTTCTGCAATCAAGATTGAAGCGGTTAATATTAAGTTTAAATCTATTGTTTGCTCTTGTATTGTTGTGATTGAAGCTGAAGTAGTCTTTAACAGGAAGGACATTGCAATAGATGATTCTATGAGTTAAACACTCGAAGGCAGCGGAGTTCTAAGTTTTCTAAACCCAAGATTTCAAGTCTGGTGGCATAAGGTATTTTGTTGTATTCAGAGGAGTGGAAAACTCTTCTTGTAAAATATTTCTGGACACGTTCAATTGTATTGATGTCTGAAATGTGGTATGGATTCCAGACAGGCGAGCTGTATTTAAGAATTGGTCTAGCAAATGTTTTATAAGTTCTGGTTAGTAGTGTAGTGTTTCTGGAGAAGAAGCTACATAAGATTAGGTTTGCAACTCTTAAAGCCTTTTTTGCGATGTAGTTGCAGCGGGCTTTGGCACTTAGATCATTGGATATGAAAACTCCAAGGTCTTTAACAGGGTGGGGGTCATCTGTAAGGTAATGTCCATCGAGTTTCTATTTAGTGTTTAAGTTTGGGAAGGGAACTGGTCGTGAAGGCTTTTCCAAAGATTATGCTTAGGGGTTCTGCTATATTAGTGGAAAGCATTTTTAAGAAGTATGCATCAGGTCCTATAGATAGGGATGGTTTCAGTTTGCGAAGAGCTTTTTCAATATTTTCTTCAGTGAAATCTAGATGTGTTAGGTCGTTGTTGGTGTGGTTGGGGAATGTCGGGTATGAGCCATTACTGTTAACAAAGACTAAGCTGAAGAATGTGTTAAAGAGGTTTGCTTTAACTGTTTCATCATTATTTTCTTTGCCGTTAAATTCTTTTAGTGGTGGGATGGATCTCGAGTGATTAAGTTTGTTGTTCACAAAATTATAAAAAGCACGATTGGAATTTGTGTGCAGAAAGTCTTCTTCTTGCTTGGTGTGTTTGTTTATAGTTTATATAATTTATAATATATAATATAGTTTATATTTAAATATTTATATTTATAAATATTTATATTTATATTTAAATATTATATTTATATATAATATTTAAATATTATATATATAATATAGTTCATAGTTTGTTGCATAGGCAGCCAGGTGTTCAGACTTGATTTAGCATTTTTATTTACCTATCAAATCCTCTTCAACTACCTGAGATAGTCAGATGTGGATCTTTAATGGTGTTTAGGTATTACAGGTTGTAAGCTCTTTTGAATAAAGCTACTGTTTGCAATTGACTGATGGTGATTTTTGTCAATGCTGATAGTATTCAAATGGTGCTCCAGTTGTTTTGAAATTGCTTCCAAGATACCTATTATTTTTGATACTATTTTGTTTTCTTTTGCCACAGTTGTTCCACTTCTGTTTGAAGATCTTTGTATTTTGTTATCTTCTCCAATTTTTTTTCTTTTTTCCTGCTGCGTCAGGTACTTCCTTGTCATTATTATCATATTTATTTGCTGCACCATTGTTACTTTGTTGATCTTTCTGATTTTCTTGCAGCAGCTTACCAGGTGGTTTCTTCAGCTTCTTTGCATAGGTAGCACATACTGTCGGTTGGGCCTTCTCAATGCATGGCTTTGTATGCATTTGTCCCAAGGCTTGGTCTTGTGCAGCTAAAATTAATCCCTCGGTCTCTTTGTTCAATCTTAGCCATTGCCAGGTCTTGCTGTTATCTGCCTTCTATGCTGTTTTTTTTAAATCTACTGGCCATGTAGTGCTTTGTCTTCCCATGTCTTCATTCTGTTCTTCATTTGGTCTTTCTTGTAGGCTGGTTTCGTCTCTCCAGTAGTCAGTCAGCCTTCCTGGTATACTAACTTTAATGCATCTTCTTCATTGTCCTTCAGATATTCTTCCAAAGCCATTTTCTTCTTCTTTAAGCATCTGATGTACTTGCAACATTCCACCCCCACTTATTTGCCTTGCTAGGTAGAGACCACCAATGTAGCTGCAAGGATGATCGGGAGTTTGGTTACATGTAGACCATAATTTAGAGTGAAACAAAAACCTATCATAATACTTACTCCACTTCCACTTCTATGTGTGGTTGGGATTGTTCATTGCTTCATTACATCAGAGTTGTAATATGCTACTTTGTCGTTCCTGATATGAAGGTGCTGTAAAACAGTAAACATTGTGTTGCACCAAGAACCCCACAATGTAGCTTCTCTATCTGATTAGAACTGAATGCGTTTCCTTCACCCCTTCCTTATATATAATATGGTTGTGGTCAGTGGTGGGATTCTGCCGGTTCTAGGCGGTCTGGCCGAACCGTTTGTTAAATTGCCGGTTCACCCCGCCCCTTGCCCCTCCCCTCCCCACCATTACTTACCGGTGTTGCGGCACCATTTGTAAAATTGCTGGCTTGAACTCTCATCCCCCCTGGGAGCACACCCAAACCGCTTGTTAAATGTCTGGCTCAGCCACCTACCACTCTGTTCTCCATCTCGGACTGCCCACCTCGGACTGCCCTGACCGCTCCAGCAGCAGAAGGCAAGTACAGCCGAGTGCTGCCCCTGGGGAAGTGGGACTGGGAAAGGTGGTTGACCTAAGCCCGCCCGGCTGCCGGCCTTGACCTACCCCCATCCAAACACCTCGCTGGCCATGCAGCTGCCGACCGAAGCCTGCCTCCATCCAAGTGTCTCGCTGCCCTACCTGCATCCAAGCCTCTTGCTAGTCAGCTGATTCAAGCTCCTCGCTGGCCACATGGCCAGTGAGGCGCTTTAATCGCTGGCTAGAGAGACGCTTGGATGCAGGCAGGTTTCGGTCGGCGGCCACGTGGTGCTTGGCTCGGGTGGGCAGCGAGGTGAATGGATCAGTGGACAGCGGCCACAAGCTGCTGAAAAATAGAAGGTAGCACAAGTCCCTATGTGCATAGGGACTACCCAGATGGCTGAAAAAAGTGATTTCTGACAGTTTCTCACACTTATGACCAGTCCTCACACTTATGACCGGTCATCATTTATGCCTGTTGCAGCATTTTGTGCATAGGGACTACTCAGAGGGCTGAAAAAAATATTTTTGACCTGTCCTCACACTTTTGACCGGTCCTCACACCTACAACTGTCCTCACATTTTACATTTTGCACCCTATCTTGTAACCGTGGGGAAGAGAAGCAGTTGTGAAATGAGTGACATGGTTGTTAAAAATGCTGCAATGGGCATAAATGTGAGGATGGTCATAAGTGCGAGGACTGGTCAGAAATGACTTTTTTTAGCCCTCTGAGTAGTTTCTATGCCCATAGCCAGGGCCACCCGGTCACATGAGCAGCTAGGCTCGCCCATCCAGCTAGCCACGCCCACCCAGTCACATGATCACCAAGCCACACCCCAAAATAAGCCACGCCCACAGAACCGGTTGTTAAAAAAATTGAATCCCACCATTGGTTGTGGTTAACACTAGTTGCTTTCTCATCACCTAGAATCATACAGCTGGAAAGGACCTTGGAGATCTTCTAGTTCAATCCCCAGCCGAAAGCAGGAATTGTTATACCAGCCTAAACAAATGGATGTCCAATCTTTTTTTGAAAACCTTCAGTGATGGAGCACCCACCATTCCGGCAGGCAAGCTATTCCATTCATCAATTGCTCTCACTGTCTGGAAATTTCTTAGTTCCAGATAGAATCTCACTTTAAAGAGTTTCCAGGCATTTCTTCTTTTCTAGCTCTTAGGTGCTTTTGAGAATAAGTCAAAGCCCTCATCTATATTACTGCCCCTCAAGTACTGGAAAACAGCTATCACATCACCCCTAATCTTTCTCTTTGATAGGCTCCCTTAACCGATCATTGTACAATTTAGCCTCCAGACCTATTATCATCTTAGTTAATATTCTCTGGACTCTTTCTAGACTGTCAGCATATTTTTTGAATCATGATGACCAGAACTGGATGCAGCATTCCATGTGTGGCCTCAAAAGTTTGGTATAGAGCGGTACTATCACTTGTGATTTTGATGCAATCTTATTCTTTAGACAGCCTAGAACTGCACTGGCTTTTTTGGCAGCTGCAACAAAAATTCTGGGTCATTGTTAAGTGGTCATCCACTAGGACACCTAGATGCCTCCTATAGTAGCAACTATTGAGCCAAGTACCGCCTACTCTGAGCATTTGTTTTTTCCTGCAAATTTGATCAGCCCCCCTTCTATCCCCTCATCTAGCTCATTGATGAAGATATTGAAGAGCCTAAAACAGAGCGTTGAGGTATCCTACTACATGCTTATTTCCTGGTAGATGAAGTTTTATTGAGGGCTACATACTGAGTGTGGTTGGTCAGCAAGTGTGAATCCATCTGGTGTTGATACTGTCTATCCCACACTTATGAAGACATAGGCTATGGTCTAGTTGTCAAATGTTTTTGACAATTAAGTTACTAATATAATTAATTAAGTTACTAATATAATCACACATCTTTATTTATATATCATACCTGTGTTTTCTTTGGTCTTTTTCCAGCTGTCTGTTTCTCACTTAGAAGGTCTTCTTCCTCTTGTGCAGGCCCTAGCAAAGAATAACAAAATAACTAGTATTTGTAAAGCTAAACTTAAGAAGAAATAAATCACTTTCATTTTTAAAATGAAAATAATTAAAATGATGTTAAGTTGAAATTATACCCACTTCCTTGATTTTGAAGGCGTTTCTCCTTCAAGTACTTGTTTTGGTTCACAAGGCTGGCAACATCGCTTGCCAAAAACTCATTCTCCTCCTCCAGCTAAGATGCAGAAATTACAAGAAACATTCATCAATCATAGGATAGAAATAAGCAAACAAAAAGGGAAGCTTAAAACAGGATTGTAAGGGAAGTGAATTACTTACCTCTCTTATTGTGGCATTTTTCTGAGCCATCTTGTCCTGGTGGTTTTCATTGAGATCGTTCATCTCCTCTTGCTCTTTCAATTAAAGAAATTAATTGAAATCAAGATATAAGATAGAAAAGAAGTAAAAAAGCAAGAAATATATTGTTTAAGAAAAATAGTCCAGCAGATGAAATGTGAAAGATAGAATGGTTTATAGGTGAAAACAATTAAAAGTGAGATGTAAAGTGGAACAAAATTGAAACGTTAGTAAATGATGTATCCTAATGAAAGAGAAAAATAATTATTGAACTGGAAATAAGAATTTTTTAAATTCCACCAAGATGTGGAAGGTTGTATTATTGCAAGGTAAAAATGAAATAAGATGAAAGACAATGTTAATAACTAAAATATATGAGGGGAATTCTTGAGAAACATACTTAATAAATGGGAAAATCAAGTCTGGAAACCATAGTGGAAAATATTGAAATGAAAATGAATACAGCAATAGAGAGAGAAAAGAAGGAGGAGCGAGATGGAAGAAAGGGAGAAGGAGGGAGAGGGAAAGAAGAAAGGGAAGAGGAGAGGAAGAATGGGTGGGGAAATAAGAGTAGGAGAGAAGGTCAGAGAGGGAGGAAGAATGGAAGAGGGGGGAGAAAGGAAGGGGAAGTAGAGTAGGAGTAGAAGAGGAGAGAAGAAAGTAGGAAGGATAAAAGAAAGAAAGGAAGGAGAGGAGAAGAGAAGAAGGACTGCTGTAAAATAAAAAAGATGAAATGGAAGAAAGACAACCCCGAACATATTTGAACATGGCAGGATAAAAATTGAATTAATTAAAAAATAATAAAAGAGAATATATGTTAGTAATACTGGAGAAATTAGAACTCGAGGGCGAAAGAAGATGTGGTTTATATAAATGAGCATAGAAATATTAAGATATGATTAAATTATGGAAAAAATATTTTGGCAGAAATTGTAACAAAGTAAATTTTATCTGGATATGTTAAGTTGTATATGATATGATACAGCCAATACTCTGTTCATAACTTATGTGTGTGTGTGTGTGTGTGGGGAAATCAATAAAAATTGACTTTAAAAAAAAGTACTTGTTTTGGTTCACAAGGCTGGCAACATCGCTTGCCAAAAACTCATTCTCCTCCTCCAGCTAAGATGCAGAAATTACAAGAAACATTCATCAATCATAGGATAGAAATAAGCAAACAAAAAGGGAAGCTTAAAACAGGATTGTAAGGGAAGTGAATTACTTACCTCTCTTATTGTGGCATTTTTCTGAGCCATCTTCTCCTGGTGGTTTTCATTGAGATCGTTCATCTCCTCTTGCTCTTTCAATTAAAGAAATTAATTGAAATCAAGATATAAAATTGAAAAGAAGTAAAAAAGAAAGAAATATATTGTTTAAGAAAAATAATCCAGCAGATGAAATGTGTAAGATAAAATGGTTTATAGGTGAAAACAATTGAAAGTGAGATGTAAAATGGAATAAAATTGAAATGTTAGTAAATGATGTATCCAAATGAAAGAGAAAAACAATTATTGAACTGGGAATAAGAATTTTTTTAAAAAAAAACCAAGAGGTGGAAGGTTGTATTATTGTAAGGTAAAAATGGAATAAGATGAAAGACAATGTTAATAATTAAAATATATTAGGGGAATTCTGAGAAACATACTTAATAAATGGAAAAATCGGGGTTGTCTGGACACCATAGTGGAAAATATTGAAATGAAAATGAATAGAACAATAGAGAGAGATAAGAAGGAGGAGGGAGATAGAAGAAAGGGAGAAGGAGAGAGAAAGAAGAAAGGGAAGAGAAAAGGAAGACTGGGAGGAGAAACAAGAGTAGGAGAGAAAGTTAGAGAGGGAGGAAGAAAGGAGGAGAGGGAGAAAGGAAGGGGATGTAGAGAAGGAATAGAAGGGGAGAGAAGAAAGTAAAAAGGATAAAAGAAAGAAAGGAAGGAGAGGAGAAGAGAAGAAAGAGTGCTGTAAAATAAAAAAGATGAAATGGAAGAAAGACAACCCCGAACATATTTGAACATGGCAGGATAAAAATTGAATTAATTAAAAAATAATAAAAGAGAATATATGTTAGTAATACTGGAGAAATTAGAACTCGAGGGCGAAAGAAGATGTGGTTTATATAAATGAGCATAGAAATATTAAGATATGATTAAATTATGGAAAAAATATTTTGGCAGAAATTGTAACAAAGTAAATTTTATCTGGATATGTTCCAAGTTGTATATGATATGATACAGCCAATACTCTGTTCATAACTTATGTGTGTGTGTGTGTGTGTGTGGGGAAATCAATAAAAATTGACTTTTAAAAAAAGTACTTGTTTTGGTTCGCAAGGCTTGCGACTTTGCTTGCTAAGAACTCGTTCTCCTCCTCTAGCTAAGATGCAGAAATTACAAGAAACATTCATCAATCATAGGATACAAATAAGCAAACAAAAAGGGAAACTTAAAACAGGATTGTAAGGGAAGTGAATTACTTACCTCTCTTATTGTGGCATTTTTCTGAGCCATCTTCTCCTGGTGGTTTTCATTGAGATCTTTCTTCTCCTCTTGCTCTATATTTTTATGGAAAAACATTTGTGTTACTACACAATATTCATGAAAGACATTACATATTAAGCCACCAGCGACACAGCAATTTATGGCTGGTCATTACAAATGGCACAGTCCATTTAAAATGCAATGCAGGGGAAAAGATCTTTTTGCATCCCCCCCCCAATAACTTAAAGGGAGTTCAGAGCCTCTCCCAAAGACAATAGTCCTGAAGGAAGGGTTTTTTTAATCTCTGTGGTTTAGAGGAAGGAGTGCTCTTCTATTCCCACTCCTGCTACAGGTATCCACACAAACAACATGGTTGGTTATTCATCTTTGTCCCTCTGATGCTTCTTATATTTCTGGAGACAGAACTGCCAAAAGAAGACAAAGGGGTGAATTAAGCTCATTCTTGAAGTATAGATCAAAGTACTATTAAAGAAAAAACTACAAGACCAAGAAAGCTGTCTTTCCTTCATCCTTTTCCAAGCTACACTTCCCCAGCTTTTAATTCTTCTTCATTGAATTTTGCAGAGATTGATAATGATGGAAAGAGCTTTATTTCTGGCTGGAGTCATATCCAGTTGCAATGCGCTTTGGCTGCTTTCTGACCATTCGTTCTAAAGTACTTTGCCGTAGTTCTGACAAATTGCTTGGGCTATAAAGCCACATTTTGAAAAGGAAGGTAACTACATTGATCTATTATCAATCTTACATTATAGCATCTTCATATCCTAGTTTTCAAAGTAATTTATATATGCCTTCTCTACGCAAAATGTTGATATTTGTAATTGGGACAAAATACGGTGAATTTGGATTTTTACCAGCGAACAGGCTGGTTACAAATGAAGCTGCTGAGAGTAATTATTTTGCTATTCTTCACTCTGTTAAAACCTGTAAGAATAAAAATGCAACCCTCTAGCTCCGAATAGACTATTGAAAACAATATTAATCATGCAAATAATCCATCTAATTCTTCTAAGAAACTATTTTATCTCAAAACTGGAACCTGGAAGGAATTATATTAAATTTTGATTTGAATTCTTTATATATATATGTTTTCTGAGGTTTTCGCGGGTTTTTGTATGTAGGTCTTTGATTATTCGGGTTTTCTCCCGCGTAAAATTGGAAGTGTCTTGGCGACGTTTTGACGAAGTCTCATTCGTCATCTTCAGGCTGATTTTTACAGCTTCGTGCTTCTGGAGCTGAATCATTGGCCCCTATGGAGAGGGTCCGCAACTTGGGTGTTCTCCTGGATGATCAGCTGTCGTTCGAGGAACATATGACGGCCGTCGCCAGGGGAATCTTTTATCAGGTACGCCTGATCCGCCAGCTGCACCCCTTCATAGATCGGGATTTCTTGTGCACGGTCACTCATGCCCTCGTCACTTCCCGCCTGGACTACTGTAACGCTCTCTACATGAGGCTCCCCTTGAAGAGCACCCGAAGGCTCCAACTGGTCCAGAATGCGGCTGCGCGGGTGATAGAGGGAGCCACTCGTGGCTCCCACATAACACCTCTCCTGCGCAGGATGCACTGGTTGCCGGTGGTCTTCCGGGTGCAATTCAAGGTGTTGGTAACCACCTTTAAAGCACTCCATGGCTTTGGACCGGGCTATTTATGGGACCGCCTGCTGCCACCGATAGCCTCTCACTGACCTGTGCGCTCCCACAGGGAGGGTCTCCTCAGGATGCCGTCAGCCAAACAATGTCAACTGGCGACCCCCAGGGGAAGGGCTTTCTCTGTGGGGGCACCTACCCTCTGGAATGAGCTTCCTCCGGGGTTACGATCACTTCCCGACCTCCGGACCTTTTGACGCGAGCTCAAGACTCTTTTGTTTCACCGTGCAGGGCTGGCCTAATGTGTTAATGGTTTTTAGTCAGGGTTTTATTATTATTTTAATTAGTTTTAACGTTAGCCAAAATTGAATTAGATTTTTACAGAGTCTTTTAACTTTATTTATTAATATTGTTTTATGTTGGCTGTAAACTGCACTGAGTCCTTCGGGAGAAGGGCGGTATAGAAATTTAATTAATTAATTAAATAAATAAAATAGGAGCAATATGTGATCGCAGCTGTTTCTTCCTTTTAACTGCTAGTGGGGGTTTAAACTGATTGGTTGAAAGCAGGAGCGGGGATCTTGGCCTGCATAACCAGCTTGGGCTTCTTCTCTGCATGGAACTCCCTCCTCCAGTGGATGAAGTCAAGGGATACTCTTCCCAGAGATTGATGTTACTGTAGAAGGGAGAATTCCCATTGGCCCTCCTTCTTTCTAGAAACTCCCAATTCCGAAGTTTGAGGAAGCCCCATTCCCCACTCACAGACCAGCTCTTCCGGTACTGCTGCAAGCACAAAGGCCAGCTGATCATCGTGTGCGCATGAGTACCAGAAACCTGGAAGAGGAATGGGTGATGCCACACGTGCCAGGTGACATGGCTCTGTGTGCTACTTCAGGTACGCATGCCATAGGTTCACCATCACGGGTATAACCCAATTGAGTAGATTCTCAATACTAATCCTATTTATTATAGCTTATAAATCCAGCCTGTGATTTCTACAGTATTGAACCTGGTTCTTAATATGTATTCACAGTAGTTGTAACTAATGCATAATAGCTGTATTACTATTATTCCTCTCATATTTCCTATTACCTATCTCCTTTTCTATTTATGACTGTAACTTTGTTGCTTGTATCTTTTTGATTTATATTGTTTTGTTTAGTTTCCTAGTATGATTTATGTTGATTGCTTATTTAGTATCCTATGACTACCACTAAGTGTTGTATCTTATGATTTTTGATGAATGTATTTTTATGATGACTATGATCATGATTTATCACTTATAGCTTTTATGTACACTTATAGCTTTTATGTACACTGAGAGCTTGTGCACCGAAGATAAATTCCTTGTGTGTCCAATCATATTTGGAGAATTTTATTCTAAATCCAGCCTGTGATTTCTGGTTCTTAATATGTATTTACAGCTTAAAGCGAATAGTGCTCCTTATTTTTATAAAAGGGATGTAATATATTTTATAATTCATAAATGCTTAATGATATATTGTGCTGGAAAACTCTAATCCCCAAGACATTCTAGATCCCTTGCTTACTTATTTGCATTTTACTCTTTTATATTTTTGTACTCTTCCTTTGCTTATATCCTTTCTCTAAAACATTTAATTAAAAAATAAATTTTAGAGTCTTCATACATGTATTTGTGCCTCACTCAAAATTTGGGTTATCAAATTATGTCTGTTCAGTATAAGAATATGGAATTTCTATTGTTAATACAACAGAACATATTCACAAATGTATTATTTCATATCAGATAATATACTTGTATATGTAATATATAGCAATCGTAATGTGTATTTTTTTGTCCTCATACTAGTTTTTATCTTCCATATAAAACATGGTCCAGACCAATCTGCTGTTAACTGAAACAAATAGGCCTTTCTGGCAGGGGTGAAATCTAAAAATTTTCCCTACTGGTTCTGTGGGCGTGGCTTAATTGGTGGGCATTACTTGGTGGTCAGATGGCTTGGTGGGCGTGGCCAATAACAGTAAATAATAAAAATAATAAACAAAGTATAAAAAAATAATAAGAGGTACCAAAAACCAACTTTCACACTTTATACACACACAACACAACAGAACTGACTCACACACAATGTAAAAGCAGCTGCACTTCACACTTCACACAGCCACAAAAAGTTCAAAAACCAACTTTCACACTTTACACACACACAACTAACACACACACACACACACAATATGCCACATATAGCTTTCTGAGATTTTGTGTGTTTGTGTAGTTAGAGTGAAACACTACAGAAACACACCAAATCTCAGAAAGCTGCACAAATATTTTATTTTATTATTTTATTTTATTGTGGACTTCAAATCCCAGAGTTCCTCAACCAGCAAAGCCAGCCAGTTGATCACCGAGGAAATAGATTAGCTGAGCGATTGATTCTTTCTGGCTGAAACTGAAACTGCTTTCGGGCTGGAAAAAGAGCCATGCATTCATCAGTAATCAGGTAAGTGCCTTAGAATCTCTACTCTTACTTGTAGAAAACATGTTTTCTACAAGTAAGAGTACAAGTAAGTGCTGATGTGGAACTCAGGTGAGATCACCAGAGGAGACTTTAAATTTTTTGTTTTAAAGTTTAAAGTCTTTGCCGATCTCAGCTGAGCCACGGGATCCTCAAAGGCTTTTTTTTTTACTTTTAAAGGCCTGTTTCGGCTGAAGCAAAACCACCTTTTAAAAGTAAAAAAAACCAAAATCTCTGCTGATGGTGCGGCTCAGCAGAGGTGGGGAGGCAGGGCCGGGGATTTTTGCTACTGGTCCTCCGAACAAGCAGCTGCCATAGCTACCGGATCACGCGATCCGGTCCGATTCGGGAGCATTTCACCCCTGCTTTCTGGGGAATGGGGGCTGGTAAGGGAGCCCCTCTCATCTCACAGGACCTAAAACTCACAGGATTTAAAACTTGACTAGTGACAACTACAACTACCCTGCCTGGTGCCGTAGCAGCAAAGGTGATAGATTTGGCCTATTTTATCTATCTTGATCCAGAATGAACAAACACATAACGGCTTGTTTTATCAAAAAATTGGCAAGAAGGATTTGAATAGTCGTGTGTGCCTCTTTTACTTCATTGCATGGTGGTTGAAACTTTATGTTCCCATTTAATGATGTAATACAGAATGAAGCAAGCATCTGTTGCTAGTTACTAAAGGAATATAAATGTGTCATGTTTTGTTTTTCCTTGACTTTGGTGGGTCATCTGTACAGAATAGGATTATCTTTCTCACTGACAATCTAAAAACCTCGACACAAAGTTGCTCCTTAACTTTGAGATAGACTTCTTAATTTTGATGATTTCATCTTTGACAAGAATCCTCAACGGTCTTTAAACTTTAAACCTCAATGGTCTCATTCCTGACAGAAGTAGGCAACACATTCCATGATAAGGTAAACTCATCCTCCTTGCCCTTGTTAAAATCTAGCAGGATGCAGTCCCTAAAGACAGGTATGGGGATTCACAGCCTATACAGGCTGTTCAGAAACCTCCATGAGGTGAAACTTAGAGATCTAACTGGAAAGATGCTGCAGGTTGGCTGGGAGATAACCCTGCTGGGCTGGAGATAGGACAATACACCCCACTAGCATATTGGTTTAATCTGAGTCAGCCACGTGAACTAGCATAATGAGTGAAAAACTGGGTAAAGCAGAACACTTTATAAATTATAGCTATAAATTGTTCCTAGTTTCTCCAATCCAACTAATAATTTCCTTTGGTATCTAAATATTGATTCATGATTAGCTTCTGCTCAAGCAGCCATGCACTCATCTAGAAAATGAGATGTTATATAGAAGTAACTGTAAAGTAGAAGTCTTCCTGGAGCAATCTATGCCATTTCTGTGGGCTTTTCCAACACTGCGGAATTTGGTGAAATGAGTCTCCAAATGGCTCCAGGTTGTATAGATCCAATATTATTTGGGTCAAGGTCAGGAGCGAAATCCAGCAGGTTCTGACAGGTTCTGGAGAACTGGTAGTGGAAATTTTGAGTAGTTTGGAGAACTGGCAAATACCACCTTTGGCTGGCCCCAGAGTGGGATGGGAATGGAGATTTTGCAATATCCTTCCCCCAGGAGTGGGGAGAGAATGGGGATTTTGCTGTATCCTTCCCCTGGAGTGGGGTGGGAATGGAGATTTTTCAGTATCTTTCCCCTGCCATGCCCACCAAGCCATGCTGACCAAGCTCCCCCACCCCCACCAAGCCATGCCCATAGAACCGGTAGTAAAAAAATTGGATTTCACCACTGGTCAAGGTGATCTATTTAAACAACAAAATAGAGAAGTAACAGTTGACCAGTTCCTATAAATTGCCGGGGGGACTAAGACATGGCTGGCCTTCAGAGAGCTTGCATCACAGCTCCATCCTTCTTAGCCACGTTGCCACCGGGGCAAGCAGAAGCTAGATTGCAAATCATCTGGAAGGTACCAGGCTGAGAAAGCCTCCAGCCTGAACATGGGCGTAATTAATAATTAACCACAACATTTGTGTAGTATCTTCCTTGCCATCAATACAACGCTGTGTTGGTACCATTCTTGTTACCGACTGAATGCTGAAAGTCAAGGCTTATTAGACTTCTCTTTTCAGGAGCCAAGAAAACTCTATGATTCTTCTGACAGCCTTCTTTGAACCAAATGCTGTTGTTTGTATCAGTCTCATCTGGTACGTATTCTTTTCCAGTTCACTTAACTCACAATAATTCTACTAGGAATGCTCCCAAGGAAAGAGTGCAAGGGGGAAAAAAATAGAAATTTCCCCATATTAAAAAAAAAAATAATCCTTTCCAGAAACATGGAGAAATTGTCCCTGTCACTCAGTCTTTGGCCATTTGAACGGTGCTGGTCTAATTTGTTCCCAGCTTTGCCCTTGGAAATCATTGCATCCATGCCAGAAGCAGCGCATGCCATCTGGCCAACCGAGTGAGTAATAGCCAAAGCAGAGCATCATGACACTGTGAACTAAATTATCACACTCTCCCACTCTTTTGCCACATGCTTATTGACTGTTGAATATAGATAGCCTCTTAAAAATATTGAGGTATAGACTAGGGTGGATCATAATGAGTTGATGTCTATACAGCTTCTAAAATGCAGGACAAGGGAGTATGTATGTATGTATTTATTTATTTATTTATTCAATTTGAAAGCCACCCATTTCACATATTTGACTCTGGCCGCTTCACATCATTACCATTCTTATGAAGAACCGACAATACACTCAGCTAAAGATTCAGTTTAGATTGCAGTAGTGCAGGAGTGGATGAGGAAGAGGACTGTGGTGACTCCAGGTAATTATTATGAGGGGAAATAATTTTTCAGGAATCAAACTGCACAATTACTGCACAAGTAAGACATGTATGGCAATGTTCATGTAGAGATGTGGGCTCTTTTTTTTCCCTTTGGGAGACCAGTGGAGAGCAAATGGCCCTTCTAGTTCATGGATAACTTCAGACATCATATCCTGCATGTTCAAAGCAGTGGTGAAATCCAATTTTTTTTACTACTGGTTCTGCGGGAGTGGCTTGCTGGGCGTGGTGTGGTGTGGTGGGCATGGCTTGGGCATGGCAGGGGAAGGATATTGCAAAATCTCCACTCCCACCCCACTCTGGGGTCAGCCAGAGGTGGTATTTGCTGGTTCTCTGAACTACTCAAAATTTCTGCTACCGGTTCTCCAGAACCTGTCAGATCCTACTGGATTTCACCCCTAGTTCAAAGTCACCTTTTGTACCAAGGAAGATGGCCAGAAGCCTTATACGGATTGCTACAGAAATGAACTCATGTGCATAATGATAATAAACATGAAGGAAACTATTGGGTTTGCTATTACATAACAAATCTTGCAATTCACTTCACAGGCACCTGAGATGATACAAAGCTTTATCTCATTATGTGTACATGGCTCTATTTGTGGTTGAATGATTTAGTTTAATAAAGATTTGTAGGTAATGTACATGGCTGCGATAATATCTACATTAGGCTTTAAGGGGCAGAAAAGGGACAGTTTGGAGAAGCACGATCCTTTTACTGAAAAATAAACAAGGAGACTTGTCCAAAAATCAAGATGGAGTATTATTTATTTTATCTCTCTCCCTACCATTCTCCCTCTCTCCCTCCCTCCCTCTGAAGTGGCTGAAGCTGAAGGAATCATTTTTCAATTTATTTTCACAATAAACCTGTGAAGTTAGTTGTATCAGAATATTCATGAATGGAATAGAGGCATGGTAACAAAGTCAGCCAATGAATAGGCATAGCAACAGATCAGTCAATGAGGGCTGTTTTGGAAACTGAAACTGGAAGGAGTCTGGGCGTGGTTTAGCTTTGTATTCAGCTCTAAAATGAAACTAGTCTGAAGAAGTCTGCAACTCTCCTTTGCCTGTGAACTTTGCTGTTGGTATTGTAAATTTACTTCATGTGTTATTATGTATATAAAGAACTTAATGAAGCCTGCTGAATCAGTTTACCTCTGTGTGCTTTCTGGATTTGATTTCTACTGCAAATTCTGATAAATTGGCTGTGATGTAGGAACTGAAATAAAGTCACTTTGTGGTTTCTAGAGTGAAGTTGGGAAGTTTACTTGAGCCTCCCAGATCCCACCTCAGAAGATTCTGATGAAGCATTGCAAGCCACAACTTTTCTTTGTTGGCTGCTCTTTCCTGCGATCATGTGATTGCCATGTGTGACTTATTGGAAGCCAGCAGGGAAGGTCGCAAAAGGCAATCACATGACCAGGAAATGCTGCAGTATTTTAATGGTGAACTGATTGTCAACTGCCTGAGTTGCATTTATGTGACCACAAGGACATTGTAACAGCTGCAACTGTGAGACCCCATCTTAAATCCTCCTTGTTCACAGCTGTTCTAGCTTCAAATGGCTGCTGAACGAGTGGACGTTAACTGGCGGCTACCTGAATAACTTAAGCTTTACCTTATATTCAGGTTTACATTTGCTTTTCAAAAAACAGGTGATTTATGATTGGTTATGCCTCCAAGATGGACTTTGACAAAGCAGGATAGAAGTGCATTGTTTTAATATAGTTTTTATTAAAATATATATTTTACAATAATAAAAGACAATCATACTACAAACTAATAAGTGAAAAAAGGAGAGGAGAGAGAGACAGAGACAGAGACAGAGAGACAGAGACAGAAATAATTTCTGATCTTTACAGCCACTCCAAATGAATTTATTCCTCTTTAAGATTACCTCATAATTCGCTTCTTCCCATATTCTGCCTTTTTAATCAATAAATCCCATAAGTCACCAACTCGTTTTTTCCTGTTTTCAAGAATATATAGTAACCCATAGTTCTCAGGGCATAAATTACCAGACTCAAGTTATCAAACACAGTGAACACATTATGCAAAGACTAAGCTTTCAGCAGAAATCTACTATGCTGTGAAAGGTAGAAGAAAAGAAAAGAGGAGACAACATCAGCAAGGTAGGTGGATTTAATTCTAGTAGTGATCTGTTCTGTATGGAAAAATTGAAGGACCTGGTTGGGGACAGATCTCCTGGAGAAAATTTATATAATTGATTGCTAGAATTGACCCTGACTCATATCACGAAGTCAAAGTCAATATCTCCAATGAAGCCATCTTATAAGGTTGTCTTTGATCCTTTCTCAAAATCTCCACTTTGTAAAAATGTAGCAAATCTCTTAACATCCCCCAATTCTTCTTTTCATATAGGCTCACCGAACTGCTTCAAATAATTCATGATTACATCACGTATTATTCTGGAATCGGATCTCTCATTCGACATACTTTTAATTAATTTATTATGTTTATATCCCACCTTTCATCAAAAGTAATGTTCAAGGTTTTATAGACACTCTGATAAAATAACATTACAATTCATGAAATCTTAATGCTAAACACACACACACACACACACACAAACACATCAAGGAGATATAAATCATAGTATCTACCACGCTGAAATTTAATTCAGCAATAAAATGGCATGAATTAAATCAATACTAAATTCCTACCATGGGTACAATTTGCTGGCAATTGCTTGCTCTAGTAATAGAATTTCATTGTTTTTGTTTGAAGGAATGATTACAGAGTAGTTTACCAACAGGTAAGAACCAAGTCAAAGCAGAGTGATTGAGAGCCTAATATTCAGGGTTGAAGTGAAATAACCCTGATAACTCTGGTCCTACAAATAAACACTTCTAATGAATCTTGCTATATAAATATGTTTCCCGGAATAGGCGATACAGTAGCATACTAGATCTTTATTGATATTTGTCATTTTTGAATCATCATAGCACCGAAAAGCATGCGGCAGTTATGTTAAATGACTTTAAAAAAAATAAAAATCTTATTTTGTTGTGGCCTTGTGAGCACAATTTTGAATTGTCTTCCCTAGTGCAGTTGGCCTGTATTGTACTACTGGTGCAAGTAGAGAAATAAAACCATAATTTTAAAAATATACTCGAGAAGAACAGCATTGGTTCAAATAATGTGTGGGAAAAGGAGACCAGGGTTATGTTTGCTAACGTCTATCGTTCCTGGTTCAAAAATTGGTAAGCATGTTTTGGATGCCCAGGTAACACTTCTGCTTTGTGAGTCACGTTGGTTGCCAGTTTGCTTCTGGATCTGATTCAAGGTTCTGGTTGTTAACTATAAAGCCCTAAATGGCATAAGCCCTGGTTACTTGAAGGGTTTTTTGTTACTCCTAGTATCTACCGAATTGATTTACTCCTACAAAACTGGCACATTCCAGGTTCCTTTGATTAACAGTGGCATCTCTCAGGAGCCCAGAATTCTTCTTTGTAGTGGTGCCTGCTCTCTGGGATAAAGTTCCCCCTAAGATCCAGATGGCCCCCAATATGCTGTTGTTCAGAAAACGCGAAGCCCTGGCTATTCACCCAAGGCTTTGACAAGGGAGAAGGAGACCTCTCACTTCACTCCATCTGGTCTGCCACACTTGCCATCTTTTATCTCCCACCCCTTTTTAATTAGTTTTATTGTGATGTCTTTGTTTTGATTGTGCCCAGAATCACTGGAAATTGAGTGACATTGGGTGGTGTACAAGTTTGATAAATAAATGGGGAAAATATGCTTGATTGGTGCAGTTGGTGATCCGAAAGACCTGTTAAGACCTGTCACTTTGTTGATCTCTGGAAGTGTGGAGAACTAGGTCCAAATACTTCTGAGTCCCCTCTTCTCTCCTGCAGAATCAAATCATCCTCCTGAGTTGCTAGAATGCTGAGCACTACGAAGCATGTGGGACGACAGCTTGTGACACATGTCTATTATTTTGCATGTAACAAAACTGTCCCAAAGTTGACCCCATGTTGAAAGGCTTGAATAAATGGATTTAAACTTTTGTTTTGTCCAGAGTCCTATTCCATATAATTCCACTTATATGGTATCATGACTGGTTGAATTGTTAGGATGCTGGGATTAGCCTCTACAAAAAGTTCTGCTTTGTTGGCTAGATTCAGGCATCACAGATGGAATATTTTTTCTTGACTTGCCAAAGCAATAGACTGTTTCCCCCAAAAGGATAGTTTTCAATACCTTTATGTAAAGGTTATTCTGATACCCTAATTAGAACAATACACTACCAAATAGACATTTTTTTTGCTGATAAAAAAAGGGTAAAAGAGTCCCTGCAAATTTACTTCGCTAGTTGTTGTTGATTGTAGGGGATGGTGCTCATCTCCGTTTCAAGGCCATCAAGCCAACACTGTCCAAAGACATTTCTGTGGTCATGTGGCCAGCATAACATCATGGGGCGCTGTTACCTTTCCACCAAAGTCGTACTTATTTATTTATACACATTGCATGCTTTTGACCTTCCATCCTTCTGAGGTCAGTAAAATGAGGACCCAGATTATTGGGGGCAATATACCGACTCTGTAAACCACTTAGAGGGGGCTGTAAAGTAATGTGAAGCAGTATATAAGTCTAAGTGCTATTGCTATTGAACTGCTAGGTTGGCAGGAGCTGGGGCAAGTACAGGCGCTCATGTGGTGCTTGGATCTTGAACCTCGGCTGCTAGCTTTCCAGCCAACATGCCTAGCATCCTTTGGCTAACAGAGGCCAGTGAAATAAAATCAAAGGAAATATCCCAAGATCCCCTGTAGAATCTTGCCTGGTCTCTAAGAAAGGGTACCAAGTTCTACTCCACTTTGTTCAAACTGGGAAGTGGAGCTTGGGTGGATTTTCATGAGCAGAGCTCATGCTAGGCTTTGCACAACTGTCTATTTATGCCGTTATAATGCACAGCTAAGGGATGCGGTGGCTCAGGGGCTAGGATGTTGAGCCTGTCAATCGAAAGGTTGGCAGCTCAGCGGTTCAAATCCCTAGTGCTGCCGTGTAACGGGGTGAGCTCCCATTACTTGTCCCAGCTTCTGCCAACCTAGCAGTTTAAAAATGCAAGTAGAAAAAAATAGGGACCACCTCTGGTGGGAAGGTAACAGCATTCCGTGCGCTTTTGGTGTTGAGTCATGACGGCCACATGACCACGGAAACGTCTTTGGACAGCACTGGCTCTTCGGCTTTGAAACGGAGTTGAGCACTGCCCCCTAGAGTTGGCAACGACTAGCACATATATGCAAGGGGAACCTTTAATGCACAGCTAGTGTCCCATTAAATAATGTTCATATGTGTAATGTATCTTTAAATGTTTTGGGCGGGAAAAAAGCACGTTGCTGATTGGTTGAAGCCTCCGGCTTAACTGTATTTAAAGAGAGGTTTTTCCCAGCCCGAGTTGCTGGGTTCACCATATAGTAAAGAGCTGTTGTCACTATCCTGGTCTCCTGCCTCGTTATTGCCCGAATCTAACACTGGCGACGAAGGTGGGATCTCGAGGCTAAGAGCGCCAGGAAAAGAGCTGAACTCACCAGGAAGACGCGAACCCAGCAAAACAAGGGCGGAAAGCAGCGATGTCCGGCTACACACCGCCAGTGCCATTCGACCCAGCTAAGGAGAAATGGGGGTCATACATGGCTCGCTTCGAGTGTTTCCTCGAAGCAAACGAACTTCAAGGAGTTTCCGACAACAGGAAACGAGCCTATTTCCTGAGCCACTGCGGTCCAGAAGTTTTCGACACATAGAATCCTGGCTGAGCCAACGCCGGTACAGTCGGTACCGTGGCAAACTCTGCAGACTCTGCTGAAAGCCCATTTTGCACCGATGCCATCCAAGTATGTGCAGCGGTTTGAATTCGGGGCGCAGACAGCAAGAAGGCGAGTCCATCAGTGCATACATGGCGCCCTGAGGAAAGCCTCAAAACATTGCAGTATCGAGACTTGGGCGAGGCATTGCTGGAGCAACTCATCCGGGGTCAGGGACATCCGTTTGCGGGCGGCTGCTGGCTAAAAGCAACCTAACGCTGGCAAGCGCCTGGGCGAAGCCAGGGCTCACGAGATGTCTACCCAAGCGGCGGAAACCCTACAAAAGCAGGTCACACCAACGGCTGGTGCGAAATCAACCCCGGTCCACAATGAAGAGGTCCAGGCCGAATCGGAGGGAGGAGGAGGAAGGAGTCTTCCACACGGGAGGCGGAGAAAGACGACCGGGGTGACTGCGCGAGTTGCGGAGGCAACACCAACGACAACAATGCAGATTTAAAGATGCAACCTGTCGGCGTGCGAAAGGAAGGGCACCTAGCACAGGTCTGTCGAGCTCCCCAACCTTCCCGCCAAAAATTCAAACCGGCCAATCAGGCGCTGGAACGCGAAGCGCCCGCGAGTGGTCAGTTTAAAAAGGCGCGAAATTGAATCAAACTGTCGTGAGAGTGGGTCACGCATCAACACGCCTAGAAAGAAAATCTTCACAAAAGCAAAGATTGAGGGGTGCCGTGCCGATTGGAGGTGGACACGGCTCATCGATCACGATCATGTCCTGGGACAACCTCGTGAGAGCCTTACCCGCCATCGCAGCGCAAGCTGCAACCACAAAGACTAAAGTACAGGACTACCAAGGGAATCGCATCCCTGTTCGAGGGGTAACGTCCGTCCACGTCGAGTATGGACACTACAAGAAAACTCTGCCCATCACCATCGTCGATGGGACCCTGCCAAGCTTGTTGGGACTGGACTGGTTCGAGCATTGGGCATGGGGTGACTGGAATCTTCAGAAAGCAGTCGACCTCAAAGACGCACTCATGAAGGAGTTTGGGGACGTTTTCAAAGACTGCCTGGGCAAGTACAGGGACCCCTATATCCTTTAACTTAGACCCCAAGTTGCCCTATCCGCCTAAAGGCTAGGAGGTCCCGTTGCCCTAAAGCCCAGGATTGACCGGGAACTGGACAAACTAGTAAACCAGGAATTCTAGTGCCAGTTGACCATGCTAAGTGGGAGACCCTATAGTCACCCCAGTCAAACCGGACGGATCGGTCCAGATTTGCGCTGACTACAAGGCAACGCTTAACAAAGCGTTGCAAAGAGTCTTACCCGTTCGGTGGTACAGCACTTACTGCACTCAATGGGGCAAGGGCAAGTTTTGCCAAGCTAGACCTGGCCCAAGCCTATCAACAGCTGCCCGTAGATAGCAGCACAGCGAGCGCAGACAATTGTGACTCACAGAGGGCTTTTAAGTGTACCCGGTTACAGTTTGGGGTTAGTGTGGCTCCAGGGTTATTTCAGAACCTAATGGGCGGCTATTGCAGGGCCTACCAGGGTGGTACCATACTTTGACGATGTACTGGTATCCGCTGAAAACCTAGAGGAATTAGGGGCGAGGCTGCGAAAGTTTTGGGCATTTTCCGGTCTGCCGGTCTCACGGTTAAACTAAACAAATGCCAGATCGGGGTTGAGTCTGTGGAATTCCTGGGCTACGGATAGACAGGAAGGATTCACCCACTGAGAGCAAGGTACGGGCCATCAGGAAGGCCCGGTTCCAAAGAACAAAACGGAGTTACAGGCATTCTTAGGTCTGGCCAACTCCTACGCAGTATTCTTAAGGAATAAGGCAACAGTAGCAGAGCCGCTGCATAAATTATTAGCTAAGACGGCTGCATGGTCTTGGGGAAAGGCGGAAGCTAGGGCATTCGAAGGGGTAAAGAATCTCCTACGGTGATAGCCTCCTTATCCAATACAATGGCACGCTGCCATTAGTGTTAAGCTGCGATGCATCTCCCTATGGGTGGGGCTGTGCTCAGCCACAGGTTACCAAATGGCACAGAAGCCCCTATTGCATACTACTCCCGAACCATGTCATCAACTGAAAGGAATTATAGCCAGTTCAGTGAAGTCTTTTGTTCAGAATAAGATTTTCCCTCACTGACTGAAATTAGGTTAACTTGCATCACATTAGTATGCTAAAGAATTTCTGCTTTCGTTGCTCTCCCTGGAGCTGAGGAAGGAGGAGGAAAAGTACTTTTCTCTTTTTCTTTTTTTTCCTGACAACTCAGATTTTATCAGATTTTCCAAGTCCAATGAGCCATCCAGGTGTGAGAAATTGGCTTATTTTAATTTACTAAATCCCCCAAGAAGGAGAGAAAAAAAATATCTCTCAGCAGTTCAATGATTTTCAGCAAAAGGGCTCTTATCATCTAGAAAATAACCTTACGCTTGCAGGCTAATGGGGCAATCCTCACTCTTTCGAGCTCTATGTAGCCCCTGATAAACCCTGGAGCCTGTGAACTCTCAGTGTGTGAGTTTGAGGCATTGCTAATTAGGCAGCCTTGCAGATTGGATGTATGTATGAATGAATGGATGAATGAATGAATGAATGAATGAATGATCCAAGACAGATTTGCCAAGCAGAATCTCTTCCACCCCTGCTGAATTTATTCTCTTCAAGGCAGTGTCCAATCCTTTCATTAACACAGGAATTCTAAGGGGTGACTTCTTTCCTCCATCCAATAAAATCTCTCTCTCTCTCTCTCTCTCTCTCTCAAACTGGGAATGTTTTACACCCTTACTTGGGTTATTAAGAAACACAATACAGGCACATGGACAATATATACATTGGCGCATTAGGAACCATATTTCCTATTAGGAAACCTTATTCTAAGCTATTAAATAAATAATCCAAAAGCCAAACAATTATTTTCTCCAAAACGCTGCTGCCAAGAGATCCTGTACTAGGATGCGTGATATTAATTTCAAGGGTCAAGCTTTCAATTTGCTTTCCCCACCTATTCCTCTTGTCCTAGCAACTTTTCCTCTAGGCCTAAATTTCCAAAGTAGTTGTCAGTGTCTCCTCACAGGTGAATTCAGGCTATGTTAACTCAGCTGCCAATCATGACTCTAGAATTCTTTGCACAAAGCCTCCTTCATCCCTTTTTCACAAATTGTCTTTCTGTTAGCAATGAAGGTGTGCTCACCCTGCTACTTTCTAATCTTCTTTTCCTCTTTCCCCCCCCTCTTTGGTGCACAAATCTTGTCTGCTCTCAGTAGTTAAGCAAGGCTAGGCTTGGTTAATACCAGGGATGAGAAGTTTCCAGGAAATACCAGAGAGTAGGCTGGATTGGGAAAGACTATCCTCCAAGAAAATAGTGGGGGGAAAAAAGTATTGCTGCTACAAAAGCTACATCCATTTGTCCAGGGAATCAGTGGTGGATTTGCCCCCGGTTTGGACCGGTTCTATAGAACTGGTAGTAAAACCGGTGGGAGGCTCTGCCCACTGTCCCAAAGGTCATCAAAACTCTTCTGCGCATGCACAGAAGAGTGCGCTTGTGCGGTCCCTCTGCTCGCATGTGCGCACAGGCACAATGTGAACCAGTAAAGGTAAGTAGAACCCAACCCTTCAGGGAATCACTAGGTGTTTATGCTCAACCAGGAGGGCACTTTAGTGGGATGAAACTTTTCCCCTTTCAAAAAACCATTATTCCAGCTTCTGCTGCATTCAGGCCGGTAGATGCTAACTGAAGTACTTTAGAAGACTGTATCTGTAACTCGGGGCTGAATTGTGAAGTTCTTGGTCATCTCTGAGTTTGGTTTTTTCCTTGCAGATGTTTCACTACCCATCTAGGTAGCATCATAAGTGTTACCCATACTAAAGTACTTTTGTAATAAATTCTCTTTCTTCTAACTGGTGTATAAGCCAATTAGCCTGTTTGGTAGGCTTTTTCCCCCCGTCTATTTTTCATTAGAATAGAATAGAATAGAATTTTTTTATTGGCCAAGTGTGATTGGACACACAAGGAATTTGTCTTGGTGCATATGCTCTCAGTGTACATAAAAGAAAAGATACGTTCATCAAGGTACAACTTAAAACACAATTGATGGTCAATATATCAATATAAATCATAAGGATTGCCAGCAACAAGTTATAGTCATACAGTCATAAGTGGAAAGAGATTGGCGATGGGAACTATGAAACGATTAATAGTAGTGCAGATTCAGTAAATAGTCTGACAGTGTTGAGGGAATTATTTGTTTAGCAGAGTGATGGCCTTCGGGAAAAAACTGTTCTTGTGTCTAGTTGTTCTAGTGTGCAGTGCTCTATAGCGTCGTTTTGAGGGTAGGGGTTGAAACAGTTTATGCCAAGGATGCGAGGGATCTGCAAATATTTTCACGGCCCTCTTCTTGATTCGTGCAGTATACAGGTCCTCAATGGAAGGCAAGTTGGTAGCAATTATTTTTTCTGCAGTTCTAATTAGAGACTCAACATCTGCATTCTTACCTCCAACATTTGTCCTCAGTCCCTTCCCCTTGGCAGAATGCTTCGTAGTGCTTGATAGTGTATTTTAGCATGGTCCAGCCCTGTCTGAGATGAGGAAATGGCCCTCCTCATTATGCTTATTTTAGTGCAAGAGAATTTGAAGGCTCTAGAACAGGGGTCTCCCACCTTGGTCCCTTTAAGACTTGTGGACTTCAACTCCCAGAGTTCCTCAGCCAGCTGTGCTGATTCAGTTGCTGATTCAAATTCAGTTTGCACTTGAATTCATTTGCCTGTAATAAATCAACGATGACTTTTTCAGAGATCCATCTGTAGTCTGAGATTTTCCTTAACTATCCTATTGTTGTCATAATTCTTTAAGAGACATCCATGCATGCACTGAATTTGCATGTGAGCATGTGCAGCAGATATACATATGAACATAGTTTGTAATGAGAAATCTTAAAAATAGTGTCACTAATAAAATCACCAGAAATATTTTTAACAAAAAGAAATGGTGCTCTGTGATTGTTCCCTCAAGAGAGAGTTAATGATCATATTCTTTATATGGGGTACAGATAGGGAGGAGATGGTCCAGTTGGTACTAGAATGGGCCTTCCCTTCCCTTCCCTTCCCTTCAGCCGAAGAAGTTGTAGAAAAAATGCTTTTAAAAGTAAAAAAAAAAAAAAGTTGGCCACGCCCACCCAGTCACATTACCCCCCACAGAACCAGTAGTAACAAATTTTACATTTCACCCCTGATTAGAGCGTATTAACATTGTAACATTTAGATAATATAATTATTTGATGATAAGAGAAAAAGAAGAGGTTTACATCAGTGTTAACCATGATTTGATATGTTGATGTTGACACTAAGCGGAGCAGTGGTTAGAATCTAGTACTGCAGGCTAATTCACTGCTCACTCCAGGAGTTCAATCCTGACTGGCTACAGGTTGACTCGGCCTTCCATCCTTCCAAGGTCAGTAAAATGAGGACCCAGATTGTTGGGGGCAATAGCCTGACTCTGTAAACCATTTAGAGTGCTGTAAAGCACTGTGAAGCAGTATATAAGTGCTATTGCTATTGCTATAAGAAAAGATTATTTAAATTTTACACCCAAAGCTAAACATAGTACTAATAAACAACTGCAAATTACATTGAAGTATTTGTTGTGCAATAAGGGCTTCTGCCTTAAACTGAATAATTAATACTGATATCTCCACCATGTTATTATTATTTTGCATGTTAAAGAAAACAAATATAAACAAAATAAAAAAGAGCTTTTAAAAAAGGAAAAGAGAGAAAATTAAAAAAACTATTTACCGTATATACTCGAGTATAAGCCGATCCGAATATAAGCCGAGGTACCTAATTTTACCACAAAAACTGGGAAAAACTATTGACTCGAGTATAAGCCGAGGGTGGGAAATGAGGCAGCTACTGGTCAATGTAAAAAATAAAGATAGAGCCAAGTAAAATAACATGAATATTTATTTGAACGAAAAACAATAAAAGTGCAAAAGGGGGTCCCCAAAAAGAATATGGTATCAAAAATACAGTATCTTTAAAAGTAACAGCAACCAAGCTAACGAGAGCTAAAATCCCTCAAAACTGGAGTTCTCCTCCTCATCATCTGTTTGTCCAAACAGAGCTTCAGCTACTTCAGCTTCTGTGATGTTATCCGCATATCGTTGTCGTCATCACTGAGTTCACAGTCGTCATCATCACTGCTGTCACTCTCATACAATGCGCTGTCTTCACTGCCATCCATAGCATTACTAATGCCACATTTCTTGAAGGCACGTTGCACCATGTCCTCTGGAATATCTTCCCATGCATCACGAACCCACTGTGCTATTAGTTCTATGTCTGGCTTTCTCAGATTTCCAACTTTTGTCAGACGAGCTTGACCAGATGTCATCCATTCATGCCACATCCTTCGCACATGGTCCTTGAAAGGTTTATTTAAACTGACATCTAGGGGCTGCAATACAGATGTAAGCCCACCTGGAATAACGGCCAAAGTGACTTGAGATGACTTTGCCAATTTTTTTATGTCATCAGATGTGTGGGCTCTGAACATATCCCAAACTAACAGTGATCTTCTAGTCCAGTCCCCACTCCTCAAGCAAGAGATCCTATACTGTTTCAGACAAAGGATTGTCCAGTCTGTTCTTTAAAAACCCTCCAGGAATGAAGTGTCCAATAAGGTTCAAATTGCAAGTACCGGTAGTCCTCAATTTAAGACTGCAATTGAGCCCAAAACATTGTTTTGTTATTTTTCCCTAACCGTGTATGTATCCCCCTGCCCCCCATTTTACGTCAGGCTGCCATCAAAGCGAAGCACGGCTGAATATTATTATTATTATTATTATTATTATTATTATTATTATTATTATTATTATTATTATTATTATTATTATTATTATTATTATTATCATTATCATTATCATCATCATCATTATTATTATTATTATTATTATTATTATTATTATTATTATCATTATCATTATTATCATTATTATCATCATTATTATTATTATTATTATCATTATCATTATTATCATTATCATTATCATTATCATTATCATTATCATTATTATCATTATCATCATCATTATTATTATTATTATTATTATTATTATTATTATATGATGATGATGATTTTTTTGCATTGGACAGAGCGAGCTTCAGTTTACCAAACTTTGTATCTTTTAATGAAACGTGTTAGTCTGGAAGGGACTGTTTGAACTCACAAAACACTTGCAACTTTTAGTTCCGTGCTGAGGATTTTTGGAAAGCAGCCCAGCAATATTTATTTATTGCTCGGACTGCTCTTATTTTCACTCCCCCTTTTCTTTTCTTTTCCTTCCCTCCCTCCCTCCCTCCTTCTCTGCCTCTCTTTCGTCCCCCACCTCCCGGGATCCTTGCGGGTCGAAGGTTCTGCCCTGCCTTACACCAGCCGCCCACCTATGCCAAGGTCTCCCTGGCTCTTTCGCTCTCTGTAAGCAGCGGCTTCTCGGCAGCGCCCCTCCCTCCATGGATCGGCTCCTTCCCCAGCACTGAAGGCATCCTTAGGAATACACCTCCACCTCCAGGAAAATAAAAGAGGCAGAGAAGGTAAATCGCCCGCCTGCTCGGAAAGGAAGGAGAGGACTCCAATGGAAGAAGGAGAGGAGAATTACCAATAACAAACACAAAGCGCTGGGTTAGAGGTGCCTTGTCATGTACAAGGAGATCAGAGAGGGCAACCACCATGAAACAATAATCAGACTCAAAACGGGCTGCTTATTTGCCATTTGCTCTGGGTAGAACGGGTTTTTTAAAAAAATTGGTTTGGAGAAGGAAAGCTAATTTGCTGATCTGCGCGAGGGTCGGTTTCTTTTGCCTCCTTCTTCTTCCTCCTCCTTCTTCCCACCCTAGCTTGCAATGCCCCATCTCTCCTCCTCCTCCTCCTCCTCCTGCCCCCTCTCGGGAGAAATTGTTTGTTCTTGCCGATTTCTCCGCTTTCCAAGAGGCTTTTCTTTTCACCTCTTTCTCCCCACCTCCCCAATTTCCATAGGGGAAACCCTGGGGAAAACTTGGCAAAAATAAAATAAAATAAAAAGTCCTGAGTGCAAATGTTTTTTTATATACTGTAGTTGGAGTTTTCCACGTTTCTTTCACATTCAAGGCAGCATTCTCCCCCCATCCCTCGCTGCTTTTCCAAAACATGCTTTGAAACCTTTGCATTTTATTGGGATGTATTCGTGACAAACGCCCCCTCCGCCCCCTCCGAGGGCGAGAGGAGGACGAGGAAGGGGAGGCGAGTGACAAACAAATAAAGAGAGTTCTTCTCGCCTTGGCGTTTGACACACTCGCCGTCCTCTCCGAAGCCGAAATTGAGTGCGGCGGCAGTGGGGTGGGTGGGTGGGTGGGGAGGCCGCCGTGAAGTGCCGGCTGGGGGAGCCCGGGATTGAAGTGCCGGCATGCTTTGCCAGCTCGGCCGGCTCGTTTTGGGGCGGCTGGCCTCCGGCGTTTTCTTCCGCCGCTTTTGATGGCGGCGGCGGTGGTCGGCGGAGGGGCGGAGGGGCGTTCGACATTTTCGCCTCTCACTGCCCTCCTCTTGCCCGCGGTGGGGGCGGAGGGGCGTTGTCACCTCGCCCTCCTCTCCAGCCGAAATTGAGTGCGGCGGCGGAGGCCGCGTGAAGTGCCGGCTGGGGAGCCCAGGAGCCAATCCCGGCCCCCAGCCGGCACTTCACGGCGGCCTCCCCACCCCACTGCCGCTCGCACTCAATTTCGGCCGAGAGGAGGCGAGTGACAAACGCCAAGCGAGAAGAACTCTATTTGTTTGTCACTCTCGCCCTCCTCTCCGAAGCCGAAATTGAGTGCGGCGGCGGAGGCCGCGTGAAGTGCCGGCTGGGGAGCCCAGGAGCCAATCCCGGCCCCCAGCCGGCACTTCACGGCGGCCTCCCCACCCCACTGCCGCTCGCACTCAATTTCGCTTTCGGAGAGGAGGCGAGTGACAAACGCCAAGCGAGAAGAACTCTATTTGTTTGTCACTCTCGCCCTCCTCTCCAGCGAAATTGAGTGCGGCGGAGGCCGCGTGAAGTGCCGGCTGGGGAGCCCAGGAGCCAATCCCGGCCCCCAGCCGGCACTTCACGGCGGCCTCCCCACCCCACTGCCGCTCGCACTCAATTTCGGCCGAGAGGAGGCGAGTGACAAACGCCAAGCGAGAAGAACTCTATTTGTTTGTCACTCTCGCCCTCCTCTCCAGCGAAATTGAGTGCGGCGGCGGAGGCCGCGTGAAGTGCCGGCTGGGGAGCCCAGGAGCCAATCCCGGCTCCCCAGCCGGCACTTCACGGCGGCCTCCCCACCCCACTGCCGCTCGCACTCAATTTCGGCCGAGAGGAGGCGAGTGACAAACGCCAAGCGAGAAGAACTCTATTTGTTTGTCACTCTCGCCCTCCTCTCCAGCGAAATTGAGTGCGGCGGCGGAGGCCGCGTGAAGTGCCGGCTGGGGGCCAGGAGCCAATCCCGGCTCCCCAGCCGGCACTTCACGGCGGCCTCCCCACCCCACTGCCGCTCGCACTCAATTTCGCTTTCGGAGAGGAGGCGAGTGACAAACGCCTCCGCCCCACCGCGGGCAAGAGGAGGCGAGTGAGAGGGCGAAATGTCAACGCCTCCGCCCTCCCCCTCCGCCAACCACCGCCGCCGCCGCCATCAAAAAGCGGCGGAAGAAAACGCCGGAGGCCAGCCGCCGCCCCAAAACGAGCCGGCCGAGCTGGCAAAGCATGCCGGCAGCATTTGGGCTCGTCCTGCCGGCCCAGCTGTTCCCGAGGGCAAAAAACCCTCTCCCTGGGTCGGCTCTGCAAGGGTAGACTCGAGTATAAGCCGAGGGGGCGTTTTTCAGCACAAAAAACGTGCCGAAAAACTCGGCTTATACTCGAGTATATACGGTAGTTTCTAACTCGGGGGGAATGGGAGAGTTAGAAACTAAATAGTTTTTAAAATTTTCTCTCTTTTCCTTTTGTCCTTCCACTAATTTGCACAGTTTATAAACCTTTAGGCCCCCCCCTTAGAAGATGAACCGTGTTTATTTACTATCTGCGTAATCTATTGTATGTATGGGCATACGCCAAACATTTAATCCAAGAACCCCAGAAAAGACACAGGCATCTTAAAATACCCCTGGACCACTTCTTTTTGCGCTTTGAGGGAAGGGGAGGTCCCAGTTCTTTCTTGTCCTATGAAACGATTGGGGGAAGCTCCCACTATGGGGCAAGCCTTGTGCCCCAAAGGATTATATTACTTACCAAGTAGTTCACAAAGGCTCCTGTGGAGTTTATGTATAGTTTACTCCTTGGGGCAAAATTGCATTTGGATTTGCTTGTTTTTTCCCCCTTTTATAAACAAATTCATACAGGTTTGGCAGAAGTAGGCTATGCATAGGAGGCATCATTTTACAGAAGGCCAAGTGATTGATACTGTGGGTGTTAAGTTAACCCTTCTTGTTTCAATTTTTTTTTTTTTGCGCAGGCCTGTGACATTCAGCTAACGGAGCTGTCAAGAGTACCAAATTGCATGCCACATCTCATCAGCCAAAGAAGATAAATTACTACAAAAGTTGACACTTTCGATACATAAATATGCACCTGTGCAAGGCAGCCAGTAAACACCTCATTACCTGTAGGATGGAGAACAAACCAGGATCTTGAATTCAGTTATTGGCAAGTTCCCTAGTCTTATAAACCTATAACAAATTAACAGTTATTTATTTATTTTAACAAGAGCATTTCTTTTTCTGTTTGTTAATCTTTTCTGTTATTTGACTAGTGGGTTGTAGTGCAAGGAGAGGAAAGAATGGCGCTGCTGGATAATACATTCCTTACCTTAATAACATTTCATTTGACAAGATCTTTGACAATAATAGGATGCATCAATTGATATATCACAGCAATATGTCACGTTTGCAAGAGAGGAAAGAAGAGCTTTCGCCTTTTAAATTGCATATTTGGTTTTCTATAGCACCACTATACTCTGAATAAAAGTAACAAAATAAATTGACATTGACAAATAGATGACAAAATCTATAGCAGGGCAACGGCTTTATTATTCCTGTATGGCCTGCACTGCTTTTTTGGTTAACAAATAACAGTAAATAAAATATAGTATTTGTGGCAGTTCAGTACATCCTAAATCTTGTGGATTAGGGGTGTGTGTGTGTGTGTGTATAAGGTTGAAAAAAGGTGCTAATAATGATAGTACTAATGATGATAGGAATTGGCGAGAATTTAGTTGGGGTTAAGGGTTTTGGGTTTTTTAGCCTGATAACAATATACCAAGTTCTGCTGATCAGAAATGAGACTGAAAGAATTTGGAATTTTAAACATCTTTATATGACTGTGAAAAATATAGAGTCTCCCACAAGGGTGTTTAGTTCTTAAAATTCTGCCTTTGAATTTTATACATATACAATTGTATTGGTGATGCCAACTTAAGGGGCTGCGTTTGTTTTCTCTTAGACACCTCATCTCTTAATTGCTGACAAATTCTGCATGGATTTCTCCAGGCTGACAAGCGCTGGACCTATTAAATTTGGCACTAAAGAAGTCTTGCTTTGTTTCATTTTTTTAAAAAAAAATTACTGTTCTTTAATGTGTTTATTTTTTCATAGATCATCCCAAAGATATTGATTCTAAAAATTCAGGTATGAGAACAAGGTGAAGCTGAGTTTAAATTAAATCCTTTTGTTGACTTGCGTGCAGCATTTATATGTCTTCTTCTTATGCTGTATTCGTCATTGGACACGTTGGTCATCCTATTTTTATCAACAGCTGCATGAAAAAGTGCTGCTGAGTTTTGTCCAAACCAGTTCCATAAATTTTGAAGCCATGATGTTCTTCTTCATTTATATGTCACTTAAAAAAATCACTATATTTGATTCTCTAACAGAATAACAGAATTGGAAAGGACCTTGCAGGTCTTCTAGTCCAACTGCCTGCAAAAGTAGAAGATCCTATACCATTTCAGATAAATGGCTGTCCGATCTCTTTTTATCCTCCGGGGATGGAGCACCCACAACTTCTGAAGGCAAGCCAGTCCTCTCATTTATGGTTCTAACTGTCAGGAAATTTCTCCTTAGTTCTAGGTTGCTTTTCTCCTTGATTAGTTTCCATCCATTGCTTCTTGTCCTGTCTTCTGTGCTTTGGAAAGTAGGTTGACCCCAGTGGTGGGATTCAGCCAGTTCGCACCACTTTGGGAGAACCGGTTGTTAACTTTCTGAGCAGTTTGGCAAACTGGTTGTTGGAAGAAATCATTAGGGCAGAGAACCAGTTGTTAAATTACTTGAATCCCACTACTGGTGGACCCTCTCTTCTTTGTAGCAGCCCCTCAAATATTACAATATTTCTTTCACTGTTACTGATATGCATTTATGTCGGGGGTGTGTGCACGAAGGGAGGCTCAACCAATCTCATTCTACATTCCCTCAAAGCTGTCAAACTATTTACTAAATCTGCACTACTATTATCTTCTCATCGTTCCCATCGCCCATCTCTTTCCACTTATGACTGTGTGACTGTAACTTTGTTGTTTGTATCCTTACGGTTTATACAGATATTGATTGTTTCCTGATTGCTTATTTGTACCCTATGACTATCATTAAGTGTTAAATTTGTACCCTATGACTATCATTAAGTGCTGTACCTTAGAATTCTTGAGGAACATATCTTTTCTTTTATGTACATTGAGAGCATATGCACGAAGACAAATTCCTTGTGTGTCCAATCACATTTGGCCAATAAAAAATTCTATTCTATTCTATTCTATTCTATTCTATTCTATTCTATTCTATTCTATTCTATTCTATTCTATTCTATTCTACATGTGTTGTGCTTTGACAATAAAGGTTGAATTGAATTGAACACTGCTATCATGTCATCCCTAGTCCTTATTTTTACTAAACTAGACATACCCAATTCCTGCAACTGTTTTTCATATGTTTTAGCCTCCAGCCCCCTAATTATCTTTGTTACTCTTCTCCACATTCTTTCTAGAGTCTCAACATCTTTTTTATACTGTATTGTGGTGACCAAAATTGAATGCAATATCCCAAGTGTGGTCTTATTAAGGCCTTATAAAGTGGTATTAACACTTCACGTGATCTTGATTCTATCTCTCTGTTAATGCAGCCTAGGATTGCATTGGCTTTTTTACTTTACTTTAGTTGCCTATCCCATTTTGAGGCACTATATTTATATAGCTGCCTCTTTGTTTTGGTTGATGGAGTGAGTTGTAACCATGCACAGATCAAACAACATCATCTTGATAGATACATTCAAAACCCCACCTCTGGTCAAGCAACCATTGGCCTCTCAGCTAGGTTGTCTTCATATTTCTACATTTTAGGGAGGGATATATGCTAACACCTGATTGGATCTTTGTTATTGTTACCCCTAGTGTTTTCATGAAGTTGATAGTTAAATTTGTGGTTCCATAAATGAGAGATGGGAAAAAAAGAGCTAAAGGATGGAGCAGTATAGAATAATTAGAAAAAGTGGAAGGTATAAATACAATCAATAGAAACTTGGAAAGAAGGCAGAAGAAGGAAAGATGATGTGATTGAAGCCCAAGGAGAAGACAAAGTCAGGAGACTTAGAATAATTGACAGCTTTAGATGCAGAAGATGATAGAACAGACAGTCCCAAATAGGGTTTTCAGCCTGAAATAGGTCAAGTAGCAGTAAATGGAATAAATTTCAGGCAAATCTTTGTTCTGCTTGAGCTCCACATTGCCTGACAACCAGGTGAAGAACTTATTTTTCATTGAATAATATTACATGCCTTTTTGAAAGTAAGCAATCATGTAATTGCTCCTTTTTCCTACTAAAATTAATGTCAGCAATTTTGGGAAATGTACCGAAAGGATTATAACCAGTAAAGGATCCTAAGACTTTGGCTAATAGACATAGAAAAGAACAGTCAACAGTATCCGAGTAAATGAAAAGTGTGGATAGGAGAATGCAATAAATTGCGTCTTCTAAAGGAATTAGTTCAGGATTTTTGCATTTCAAATTGAATGAGGAAAACTGATAATTTTGAAATCAAACCAAAAGAAACTATGTCTCCCCCCAAAGCAAAGTTGAGGAATAAGAAGTCAAGGAAATACAGCTAAGTTGGTGTGGCCTATTTTTACCATTGTCATGTTTGTGTGCAACAGCAGAAACATTAGTGTCTTGCAAAGCCATAAAGAATATGCAGTTTGTTATGTTATAAATTTTCATGGGCTATGCAAGCTTATGCTGTTATTTCTTTACAATTGGTTTTTAAATTTATTTTCTGCACTCTTAAGAGAGTAATACAAATTATCTATTCTTAATTGATTTTTATTTCTCTAAACTAGAGCAACATTGCCAGTGAGTGATGCCTCTGCTCTCAACCACGCATCCAGATTTTCTCAAAGATGGAGAACAATTGTTCACTAGAGACAAGAAAGGAATCTGAAGACTAAAGGCAAAATTAGCAAGTTAAAAAGCATCCTGAAAGAAGGTAATGTAAAACCACTTTGTTCCATTGTAAAGAAAAGGACATGGACAAATATCCACCAGAGCAGGGGTCTCCAACTTTGACAACTTTAAGACTTGTGGACTTCAACTCCCAGTGTTCCTCAGTCAGTTTGCACAAGTCCACAAGTCTTAAAGTTGCAAGGTTGGAGATCCCTGCACCAGAGGTCAATATCTTTAATTTTGTTCAGCAGGCACAATAATCTCAAAAAGGAATGTACTCAATTTACAACTGTTTTAGTGACCATTCAAAGTTACAACAGCTCTGAAAAAAATTACAAATGTTTCTTGCACTTTTATTTTTTTATTTTTTATTTTATTTTTTATTTATTTATTTTGTCACAACAATATATATAAGTATCATACAGAAAAGATTATATAGTGTATAAACATATGTAATAGTAAATATTAGGAGGAATAAGCGTATATATATATAAGAAGGAGAAAAAGAAAGACAATAGGACAGGAACGGTAGGCACATTTGTGCTCTTATGCACGCCCCTTATGGTCCTCTTAGGAATGGGGTGAGGTCAATATTAGAAAGTTTTTGGTTAAAGCTTTTGGGATTATGGGAAGAGACCACAGAATCAGGTAAAGTGTTCCAAGCACTGATGATTCTGTTACAGAAGTCATATTTTCTGCAATCTAGATTAAAGCGGTTAACATTAAGTTTAAATCTATTGTTTGCTCTTGTATTATTGCAATTAAAGCTGAAGTAGTCTTTAACAGGAAGGACATTACAATAGATGATTCTATGAGTTAAACTTAGGTCTTGTCGAAGGCGACGGAGTTCCAAGTTTTCTAAGCCTAGGATTTCAAGTCTGGTGGGATAAGGTATTTTGTTGTTTTCAGAGGAATGAAAAACTCTTCTTGTAAAATATTTCTGGACACGCTCAATTGTATTGATGTCAGATATGTGGTGAGGGTTCCAGACAGGCGAGCTGTATTCTAGAACTGGTCTAGCAAATGTTTTATATGCTCTGGTTAGTAGTGTAGTGTTTTTGGAAAAGAAGCTACGCAAGATTAAGTTTACAACTCTTAGAGCCTTTTTTGCTATGTAGTTGCATTGGGCTTTGGCACTTAGATCATTTGATATGAAAACTCCAAGGTCTATAACAGGGTGGGGGTCATCTGCAAGGTAATGTCCATCAAGTATGTACTTAGTGTTTGGGTTCTTTTTTCCAATATGTAAGACTGAGCATTTTGGACCAAGCGGTTAGATGATCAAGGTCTTTTTGAATGGTAGATGTATTGTCTGTGGTGTTAAATAGTTTGACATCGTCAGCAAAGAGAACACAATTACTTGAGATATGGTTACAAAGATCATTTATGTATAGTATGAAGAGTGTTGGTCCAAGAACGCTGCCTTGAGGAACGCCACTCTTGACAGGAACAGGATTTGATAGAGCATTGCCAATTTTGACCACTTGTTGTCTGTTAGACAGAAAAGCAGATATCCATTTGTGAAGGGGTCCTGAAATGCCATAGGATTTTAGTTTTAGGAGAAGTTTATCATGTACTACTGAGTCAAAAGCTTTGCAGAAGTCTATGTAGATTGCATCTATTGTTTTGCTTTGATCAAGATTTGTAGTCCATATGTTTTTACAGTGGAGAAGTTGTAAGTTGCATGATAATTTTTCCTGAAACCAAATTGTTTATTAGAGAGTAGGTTGTTTGTTTCTAAGTGTGAGGTGATGGATTGGTTGATGATTGATTCCATGACTTTGCAGGTGATGCAGCACAGAGAGATTGGTCTGTAATTTTCGACTAAACTGGGGTCTCCTTTTTTGAAGATTGGGATGACTGTGGCTAGTGACCAAAGTTTAGGAAGGGAACTGGTAGTGAATGCTTTATCAAAGATTATGCTTAGGGGTTCTGCTATATTAGTGGAAAGTTTTTTTAAGAAGTATGCACATAGTTCATCAGGTCCAATAGATAGCGATGGTTTCAAGTTATGAAGAGCTTTTCCAACATTATCTTCTGTGAAATCTATATGTGTTAAGTCGTCGTACTCATTGCTGGTACGTTTTGGGAATGTTGGATATGAGTCATCGCTGTTAACAAAAACTGAGCCAAAGAATATGTTGAACAGGTTTGCTTTAACTGTTTCGTCATTGCATTCTTTGCTGTTAGAATCTTTTAGTGGTGGGATGGATCTTGAGTCTTTAAATTTATTGTTGACAAAATTATAAAAGGCACGATTGGAATTTGTGCGCAGAAGGTCCTCTTCTTGCTTGGTGTGGTAATTTGTGCATTCAGTTTTTATTTGGTTGCATATATTCCTGTAGCGGTTTTTGAAATTTGCTACATAGCCTTTTTGTTTCTTTTTCCAGAGGATTTTTTTGATTGAAGCTTTTTTATTGACATGGGTAGTTTGCTTTTCCTGATCTTGGTGGTCGTTTGTGGTATGTATAGTTTAATGACTCTATTAATTTCAAATAGGAAAACTCTATAATGGTCTTCAGCAGTTATACAGGTTGCGAACAGATTTTGCCAGTCCAGAAATGAGAGATCGTTGTTTATAAGATCATAGTTGGCTTTTTTGAAGTTGTAGTTAGGAATACTATTGTTATGATGATTTAAGTAGGGACGTATATTGAGACAAAAGTCAATCATGCAGTGGTCACTGTTGGAAAAAGGTTCTTTAATTTGTAGTCCATAAATTGAGTTTGGGTTGTTGCAGAAGATGAGGTCAAGGCAATTGTTGAGTCTTGTATTGTTAGTTACAAGTTGTTCAAGACCTAGGTTTGTAACAGCGTTGTATAGTGTAGTATGGATTGGATCAGTTGTACATTCATTAGTTATCCAGTTAATGAGTTAACTTACAACCAATGCAGCATCCCCATGGTCATGTGATCAAAATTCAGATGCCCGGTATAATCAGCATGTATTGACAGTAGTTGCAGCATCCGGGGTCATGTGATTGACATTTGCAACCTTCCCAGCTGGCTTGGACAAGACAAATCAATGCGGGAAGTTGGAGCTGCTTAATGACCAAATGATTCACTTAACTGCAGTGATTAATTTAACAAATCATTGGCAAAAAAAGGGGGGAAGGGCATAAATTTGGGCGCAACTCGCTAAATAACCACCTTGTTTAGCAGCAGAAATTCTGGTCCCGATTGTAAGTTGAAGACTACCTATACAGATTTATATGGCAGGGAGGCAGATGTTAAAGCAAATATAATGTAACAATCTGACCAATGGCACAATGTTCATGGAGCTGAGGATAGATTTTAAAATCATCCACTAAGGCCTTTCACTATAGTAACTATAATAAAGTAGTTGAGTCTGTCCTCTGCACCTCTGTAACTGTCTGGTTTGGTTCTGCAACCCAACAAGAAAGCATATTTTCTACAGTTCTAATTATCCTCTGATAATTAGAACTGTAGAAAAAACAATTGCTATCAACCTGCCTTCCATTGAGGACCTGTATACTGCACGTCAGGGGTGAAATCTAAAAATTTTCCCTACCGGTTCTGTGGGCGTGGCTTAATTGGTGGGCGTGGCTTGGTGGTCAGATGACTGGGTGGGCGTGGCCAATAACAATAAATAATAAAAATAATAAGCAAAGTATAAAAAACAATAAGAGGTATCAAAAACCAACTTTCACACTTTACACACACACAACACAACACAACTGACTTTCACACAATGTAAAAGCAGCTGCACTTCACACTTCACACAGCCACAAAAAGCTCAAAAACCAACTTTCACACTTTACACACACACAACTCACACACACACACACACACACACACACACACACACACACACACAAAATGCCACATACAGCTTTCTGAGATTTTGTGTGTTTGTGTAGTTAGAGTGAAACACTACAGAAACACACCAAATCTCAGAAAGCTGCACAAATATTTTATTTTATTATTTTATTTTATTGTGGACTTCAAATCCCAGAGTTCCTCAGCTAGCAAAGCAGGAAGTCAAAGCAAGCTTTTTTTCTTTTCTTCAGTAGCTGAAGAAAGCATGCAGTTGCAGCGGGAAAGGAGCAGTAATTATAGGTAAGTGAGGAGGGGGAATTGACTGGGCATGGGTGGGGGCTCTTGTAAGTGGGGGCTGTTAAAAAGTGAGTTTAAAAGCCTGTGAGGATCAGGAAACTCCTCTGGGATCGCCAGAGGAGGCTTTTAAATCCTGGGGTTTTTTTCTTCCCCTCCCCCCTTTGGCTGAAGAGGGTTTTTTTAAAAAAACTTTTAAAGGGTTTTGATCTCTGCTCAGCCCTGCGATCATCAGAGGGGTTTTTTTTTTTACTTTTAAAGGCATTTTTCGGCTGAAGAAAAACTTTTAAAAGAAAAAAAAATCTGCTGATGGTGCGGCTCAGCAGAGGCGGGGGGGTGGGGGTGGGGGGCGCCTAGGGATTTTTGCTACCTGTCCTCCGAACCAGCAGCTGCCATCGTTACCTAATCGGGAGAGCCGGTGCGAACCGGGAGCATTTCATCCCTGCTGCACGAGTCAAAAAGAAGGCTGTGAAAATATTTACAGATCCATCCCATCCTGGGCATAAACTGTTTCAACTCCTACCCTCAAAACAACGCTATAGAGCACTGCACGCCAGAACAACTAGACACAAGAACAGTTTTTTTCTGAACACCATCATTCTGCTAAACAAATAATTCCCTCAACACTGTCAAACTATTTACTAAATCTGCACTACTATTAATCTTCTCATCGTTCCCATCACCTATCTCCTTCTACCTATGACTGTAACCTTGTTGCTTGTATCCTTACGATTTATACTGATATTGATTGTTTCCTGATTGCTTATTTGTAGCCTATGACTATCATTAAGTGTTATATCATTAAGTGTTAAATTTGTACCCTATGACTATCATTAAGTGTTGTCAGTATTGTACCTTGATGAAGGTATCTTTTCTTTTATGTACACTGAGAACACATGCACCAACACAAATTCCTTGTGTGTCCAATCACACTTGGCAAATAAAAAATTCTATTCTATTCTAACCTTGGTCATAAAGGACAAGCATATATAAAATACTGTAGATGCGTGGTACAGCAATCTAAAAAGAATAAAGATGTAAATAGGCTTTTTAAAATAGTGTACATAGGTGGTTTGGCTTCTAAATATTATACTGGAGCAAAGAAAGGATATTTCTAATGTAGACATGGTTGAATGAATTTAATACTAGTTTCTGGCATCTTGTGGGGAAAAAAAATGGAAAAAGTTTTCAGAAAGTCTTTGGATCTTAGCCTTAGGCAAGCTGTAACTGATTTAATTTTATTGTGCCAAACTCAGTGAGCTAGGTTACTTTTAATGGTGTTTTACATTGTGGCTGCCAAATTACATTGACCTACTTTTTATAATGTATTTAGACTAGATTTCCTTATGAAATTATGAAAACCTTGTGGAATAGAGTACGAAAACAATGAAAAATCTAAAATAATAAAAAACATTCTTTGCAGTTGATTTTAACCAGGTTTAAAAGCCACAACTATTTGCTTCATTGGTGTACTTTATATGAAGTTCGGGCAATAATTATATTAACCAATTCAAAATTACAAAACCACAAAACATAGGCAAATTACTCAAGAACTCTCTGATAAGCAAAGTAATAAATGAAAGAATAAATGAAAGAAAGAAATAGGGAGAATAACAAAAAGTCAGGAATCTTCATATAGTTATAGATTAAGGCCCAGCTTCAGTATAGAAAACTGTTGTGGACATTCCAGTGAGGTTTCTCAAATACTGGGATGATTTCCAGATCTATTCTAATTCTTCAAGAGGCTGCCACAATGAAAAACAGTGATTGATTCTTCATTCATATATTCTTCTTCATATATATATATATATATATATATATATATATATATATATATATATATATATATATATATATATATATATATATATATATATATATATATATATATTCTGAGGTTTTCGTGGGTGTTTGTATGTAGGTCTTTGGCAATTGCTCCTAGAAGCACGAAGCTGTAAACACCATCCTGAAGATGACGAATGAGACTTCGTCGAAATGTCGCCAAGACACTTCCAATTTTACGCGGGAGAAAACCCGAATAACCAAAGACCTACACACACACACACACACACACACACACACACACACACACACACACACACACACACAGACAGACACACAGACAGACACACACACACACACGTATATATTCGGGTCTTTTTTACCTTACACGGGAAAAGACCTGAATATGCCAAGACCTATATATAGGTTTCATACATACATATATATATATATGTAATTGAAATCTCATAGAGGTAAACAGATAGCTTTTTTGAACAGTAGAAATATACAAAATCTATTTGATCAGTTTTTAAGTTAACAAAAAGGGAGATAAGTTTAATTGGTGCAGGGAAATACTGTTTTTTTGGGCTGAGCTGGACTCCTAGTGATGACTTTGCAAAAAAGTCTAACTTTTTTTTTTTTGGCAATAATCTGGAAGTGGAATAGAATTCATCTTCTAATTCCTTATCTTGTTTACAGTCCTAAGATTCCATAGGAACATGGAAACATACAAAGATCCAGGTCTATAGAGCCTGCGTCCTGAGCACACTCTTGTACTGCAGTGAGTCTTGGACCCTTTACATATGGCAGGAGAGAAAATTGAACACCTTTCATATGTGCTGTCTCCGACGTGTTTTTGGCATCACCTGGCAGGACAAAGTTCCAAATAGCGCAGTCTTGGAACGTGCTGGAATTTCTAGCATGTATACACTACTGAAACAGCGATGTCTATGCTGGCTTGGGCATGTCGTGAGAATGGCTGATGGTCGGATTCCGAAAGATCTCCTGTATGGAGAATTAGTGCAGGGAAAGTGCCTTAGAGGGAGACCACAGCTGCGATATAAGGATATCTGCAAGAGGGACCTAAAGGCCCTGGGAATGGACATTAACAACTGGGAAACCTTGACCTCCGATCATTCAGCTTGGAGGCTAAAGACACAGCATGGCCTTCTCCAATTCGAAGAGACATTTGTTCGGCAGGCTGAGGCAAAGAGGCAGTCCCAAAACCAGCAAAATCTGGGGGTTGGGCAGTGGACAGAATGTATTTGCTCTCAGTGTGGAAGGGATTGTCACTCTCGAATTGGCCTTTTTAGTCACACTAGATGCTGTTTTAAACATTTTTTCCAGAGCATGAGACCATAGTCTTTTGAGACTAAAGGATGCCAATGATTCCATATTGGTCTCCATCCAAATACTTAATAAATTTGACTGCTTAGCTTTTCAAGAACAACAAGGATTTTAATATAATAGATTATGGTCAATTCAAAAGATATGTTTTGCAATATATGGAGATGCAAGGAAAACATGCAAAACAGTGGGAAAACATATTGCCACCTTTTGCTACTGTTTTCAACAGTCACGGAGGAGTTAGAGAGTATTATACAGGATTTGGAGGCTTGCTCACCCTTGTGCTAAGCCACAGATCAAACATTAGGATTTAACACTATAACAGAATAACAGAGTTGGAAGGGACTTTAGAGGTTTTCTAGTCCAACCCTCTGTTCAGCCAGGAGACCCTATATCATTCCAGACAAGTGGTTGTCCAATCTCTTCTTAAAAGCCTCCAGTGATGCACACTGGTGCAATAGGACTGGGTGTATTGTTAATATGATTTATTGGGTTAGGGATTTTCTGTCTTCACTGTGAATTGTATTGTGTTGGGGGCGGGTGCACTGAGGTAGTTCAACCAATCTCATTGCACATATTGCACTAATAGTGCACATATGTTGTGCACTGACAATAAAGATTTGAATTTGAATTTGGGATGGAGTACCACAACTTTTGTGATACCATCTATCATGTTCTTGGATGAAACAAAAAAAATTGGTTTCATTTTACAATGATTGCCTGCCTTTCAACACTGTTGTCTTCAAACCCAGATATATCATACAAAATAAGCCCTGGTTGTAATACCGAACTTCAGTTTCCACAATGAACTCATGCTATAAGAAGAGAAGTGGATATTTTCAGATTATATTGCTTTGCAGACCACTATTTTAGGAGGTTACCAGCCTCTTTGAAGCTCAAGTTTTCAAAAGCACCATGCACACAAATTGCTGGCCTTTGAAAAAAATGATATTCAAAAGTATGTCATAATGCATATTATTAGTGTCATTATATTTTATTTATCTACCTAAGTATAATAGAAAGCAAATGTAGTAAAGTTTATAATCCTTTTCCAATAAGAAAATATCTGTATTTCTGGTTCATTCTTCATGGGAAGAAATGCATATATATGCCTACACGTGAGCAAAAGCGAACACAATATGTATTTTTTTAACCCGCCTAGAATAGTTTTTCTTTACCTTTTCAGTTTCATAACTGAAACAGCCACATGAAGTTACAGTATACATATGTAAAGCATGATAGGGGAGAAAATGTTCCAAACAGCTTTATGCAGAAATGAAGACACACACACTCGTAAACACATGCACACAATTTCTTCCCTCATCTTCTTGAGCTGGAATCAAATTAGCTTTCCTCACTGAATTCTAATCTTTAAGACTGGATTTTTGAAGAAGCTTGTTCTGGTAGCTTTCTGCAGCCTGAAAATCAGGCTGCTTTTTCTCTCTTCGGTCCATGCCAGCTTTCTTTCCTTTCCCCCCCTGGTTATAAATAATAACGCCAGGGAATTTACAAAGGTTTGAAACAGTTTGAATTGACAAAGATGCAGTGTTTCTCTTCCAATTTTTCTACAGAGAATTCCTGTTGCTTGAGAGCCTCCTAATATCCACTGCTGGTAGTATTTCTAGACAAGGTTGTTGACGTGATATACAGGACAGAGCTTATTTTACTTCCCATACTTTCTTCTCTCTCTCTCTCTCTCTCTCTCCCCCCCTCCCTCCTCTCTCTAATATTTATTTTATTCCATTTCTCTAGCCGTTTGACTCAACCCAATGGGTCAGGATGGCTTATAATTATAGAACAATTAAACAATTAAAAACATTAAAATAATGAAAACATCCACAGAATCAATTACAATAAGCTGCTGTGATGATTAATCAACTAATAGTAAAACCAAGCAATGGAGCCTTTTACATATTCCTACCTAGTCCCAGGCTCTGGTACACAGCCAAGTTTTTAATGCCAGCAGGGTTGGGACCGTTCTAATCTCTGAGTGGAGACTATTCCAGAAGGCTACAGCAGAGAAGGCCCTTCTAGTCACTCTTTGACTGACAGGATCTGCAGCATGCCGAATCTGTTGGATCAAGTTGGATGGGTAGAAACTCCTCAGGTAACCCAGTCCCAAGCCTTGTAGTGCTTTAAAGATGACAACCAGCACCTTGAATTGTACCCGGAAACACACTGACAGCCAGTGCAGCTAATGGAGAAGAGGGGAATGAAAACTGGGATTATTCTCACCTCTGATTATTATGCGCTGTGCTTTAGGTTCTTAAGTTAAATACTGCATTTCGGGAATTCAGAGGATCAGTAGTGGTCTCTTAAGTTTTTGCATACTATTAGTGGAAGAAGTATTAAAAAAGCGGATTTAAGTTTATTTACAGAGAGGCATTATTTTATAATTTGCTGAGGCTCAACTAAAAGCCTGTTGTTGGTTTTTTTGATGTTTTTAAAGAGTGCACCTTCTAGGCTTGGTTACATTTGATTCGCCTGGTATTAAAACCGCAGTTTGCTTTGGTTAGCGTTTTATGGTTAGCACAAAACCCTCACAGCAATGAAAAGCAGAGAGTGAAATGAAAATCTGAAATGAAAATCATTAGTCTGCCTGAGATACCTCAAAGGGAACACAGTGATATTCTGGAGTGCAATATTTGTTATTCTCCGAATTATAACAATTTCGCCCAACAGAGGTGCAATAAGTCCTATTTACAGCCAAGGGGTTTAATCAAATAAAAGTTATTGACTGCACCGTGATTATTAGACAGCTGATGTAGGGATTTCCAATGTACTGTGCAATTAGTGTTAAGTGATAGAGCTCCTCTGTTCTACATTAACATGCCTGCACAGACAGAGATTTGTACCCCTCCCCATCCCAAATTACATCCATGTTATCTCTCTGCTAGTGTTCCTAGTGGGCTACTTAGCTTTTATCTTAATTGCCCTTTCATGTTTTCTGTTCTGTGAAAAGGAAGAACCAATAAAGCTTTGATTTTTGATGCAAATTCAAGTGGAACCCTGCTGTGGGCGTTCAAGAACAAATCTCCAGCAGACAACGAAGAAGAACTATTCTTTCTTTCTTTAAATTTCTCACTGATTGATAATCAGTTCCATGTTGACACACCTTTGGCAAAAGGTTGATCTGTTCCAGGTTACCATATAAGGTAGATGACTAACTATTGCCATATGACCTCTAATATTTAAGAATTTACTGGGCAGAAGATGGCGAATGTGTAATAGAAATACAGGTAGTCCTTGTGTTGTGACCACAACTGAGCCCAAAATTTCTGTTGCTAAGTGAGACAGTTGTTGTGAATTTTGCCCCATTTTAGGACTTTTCTTGCCATAGTTGTTAAGTGAATCACTGCAGTTGTTAAGTGAATCTGGTTTCCCCATTGACTTTGCTGGTCAGAAAGTCACAAAAGGTGATCACATGACCCCGGGACACTGATCCAGTTGCCAGGAATCCGAATTTTGATCATGTGACCATGGGGATGTTGCAATGGTTGGTTGAAAAACAATCATAAATCACTTTATTCAATGCCATTGTAATTTCAAACGGTCACTAAATGAACCGCTGTAAGTCAAGGACTAGTTGTAGAAAGAACAAAATATTGCTGGATTCTTTAACAATGGGGCTGAAATAGGTTGTGCTAATATGACTTTGTGAGAACATTGCCATAATGTTGAAGCCTAGAAGATCAGTCTGGGAATGATCCCTGCCCAAAGTCTCTCTCTCCCCCTCCCTCCCCCATTCTCCCAAGTTTAGGTCTTAAGCCTGATAAACAAAGTTTGTTAATCAGCACTTTTCAATCTTGCTGGGGCATATGATGCAATTTACAATTTTGTATGCACATGATGCATTTTCATGCAGATATTTGAAGCATTTTCCATTCCCACCTCCTGTGTAGGAAACTAGAGGTTGGTGTGAGAGCAATAAGTTTGATGACTTAAAGCAGGTATCAGAGAAAATAAGCTTTTTTTGGGGAAAAAAAGAACCTATGGTGGATCATAGTAGTTTTTAACTGATAATATTTTCAGGCCCACCAGAGATGAACACAGTACGTAATTCTATGCAGATGTTTGCCTGAAGTAACAATAGCCCAAATTGGGGAAACTTGTGTCTGTGCTATAAGTCTTTTCTTATTATTCTCTAATTCACCCCACTGTCTTCAGTGTCTTTTGCTCAATCATTGAGATTGCTAAAAGATTTATGGACTTCTGGGGAAGAAATGGCAGACTTGAAAACAACTCTGCAAAAAACAGTTTCCAGTGATAGTAATTTCTGGTGGTTGTAGAACTCTGGGAGATAAGAAAATAGCCATTTTGCTCGAACTGTAGATGGCACTTTTGAAAGGACACTCTTTTTACATGTTTACTTTTCTAACTACATTTGGAAATTGGTTGTTAATAGCTTTTCAGTTATTAGGGATCTTTGGATGGACAGGTTTGACATTACCAGGTGAGTTTCCTTCAACTCTTAGTGAAAGAAGTTTTAAATATGTTTAAGGACTTTAACAACATATTTTTTGGAATAAGCAGCTAAAAGATATTTAAAATACCTTTTAAAAAGCTGTAAATGGATTAAGAGCCCAGATAAATTTGAAATAAGATTTTGGAATTAATAAAGAATTCTTCCCATTGAAAAAGGTTTTTTTAAAAAGAATCTTTAAAAAAAAGATTTTAAAAATTGGACACTAGAGGGAGCTATAGGAAACTAAAGATTCCGATTAAAGAAGAACTACACTCAAACTTCACTTACAAATATAGAATGACATTGAACATATTGAAGAAACTTTGAGCCCAGAAATTAGTTTCAAGGGTATTTGGCTCTGTAGATATACTGTGCTTAAAAGTTAAATAAAAGTCCTTTATTAAAAATTAAATAAAAGTCCTAGGAACGAGTTTAACTTGACAAGATTGAGACTACTTGCATTAAAAATGATAGATTACAAGAAGGGCATAGGAAAAGATGTTACTGGGCATACAAAATAAACTGACTGATGTCTTAATAACTAAAAGAGATATACAAACAAACAATTGAGAGTGTGACCTGGATAATTTTCCTTTCTTGGATTTACAAAAGAGGCTTGTTAAGGCTTGTTAAAGCTTTGATGAATTTTGTGAAAAGGGACAAAGAAAAAATGAAAAGCAATCAAATTCTAAGACAGTATTTGAAGAGAGGAAAGATCAAGATTGTTAGAAGTAAAAAGAAAGAATATAATGTTGGCTTATTTGATCAAGAATAAATATTGTTTTCTCTGGTAACTCTTAATGGATTTTTGCTGACATCAGGACTGAAATGACAAAGGCATTATGGATTTGTTTATTGATCAGATGAGATATGGAAAGAGAAGATCATTTGATGCGTTTTAAGAGAAGGTGATAAGTTACTAAAATTGTTTATACTTGTGATGAAGGGGAAATCTCTCTCTCTCTCTCTCTCTCAATATTCTATCTTAATTTTTCTATTTTTTGTTCTTTCTTTTTCTTTTCTGCACTTCTACTTTTTTTTCTTTTGCATTAGTATTTATTGTTATAACATAATCTTTAATAGCATTACTATAGAAAAGATTGGTACAGGATTTATAAGAACCTATAGCTGGCTCTGCATACAGCTGGCTCCCCATGCTAAAAGGAATCTTGATTGCAGAGGATAGGAGTGCTGTGCATTCACAAACCTTTTCCAGGACTTTATGATAAATGTAGGATGGTTTCTAATGCTGGATATATTCAGAGAAGGAATAGGCAACCAATTGCCTTCAAATTCTTCAATTTTCACTCTTACTAGCTGTAGCCATTGAGCTGTTAGCGAATAATATTGGAATTATAGTTTAATAAAATATTTTGACTTATCAATGTAATTATAATCTCCAACATTTTATCTTCGAAGTCTCTAACTCCCTGTGTTGTACCTTCCATCTATAGTACTAGATAAACAGTTGGATATCTACAGAACTATTTTTTCTTTTTTCACAATACAGCTATACATTGGAAAAAGAGGACTCCAGGTGCAATATTGAGCAAAAATCCCTATTCCTGTCCTGTCATTGTGGGCGTATACAGCCAGGTGTCCAAACTTCCTATTATGAGATTATACAATTAATTTGCAGTAGTCAACAGATTCTAGGCAGCATGATGTTGATAGATTTCAAAAGACTCTTGTAAAAGTTTTTCTTTTTCCTCGCACATCAATCAATCAACAAGTCCTTCATAAAGTAAAGTAAATGTGTTTTTTGAGAGAGAGACTGGATAGACAGTTTGTATTTCCAGAGAGTGGTTCTTTTTCTGGTATCTCCCTACACATATAAATGTAAACCTAAGTGGAGTTTTGCACTGATGAAAAGAATGTAATGGGATGGATCCATTGTGAATCACAAAGCTTAACGTTGCAGCTCTTTTTAAATGAGTCTTTGAAGTAGTAGCAGCAACTTCAGGTGTTTCCTATCCTCTAGTTGTTCTTACTTTCTTAAGTAGCAGATGGGTGAGTTTTACTTGTTAAAGTGAATTGACTTCTTTCAAAGGCATTTCCACCGTGTTGCCATAAATCAGTGGGAAAAGCAATGGGTGAGAACAGTAAATCAGCACCCTGGGCTTTGTCATTTTGCCATTCTACCTTCAAACTGTGAGTCAACATCTGTTCTCAGTAACCGTTCAAATGAAAAGGTGTTTTAAACATTTCCCTCCCCCCCCCCAAATTTGCAGTTCTCTGACATTTTGAAAAGTGTTGGCATTAAGAGAAGATTTTGAACTCTTCTTCATGGTACCAATAACTTGCTGTCTTCCTGTCCTTGAGGCAAGGGGAAGGAAGGTTGGCATACTTTGCACTGCCCTGATTGACAAGCCCTACTGTGCCCCAATAATGAGGCCAGTAAGTAGCGATGTCCTTATTGTTTTAAATGTGGGACAAAATAAGGAAACTATGGAGTCTGTCAGGTGCAATAAATCAGGAACCAGATTTGTTCAAATAAGTACTAGTTTATTTCATGCTGCCTTTAAAGAAGAATCTGAACGACTACTAATAGTCAAAGCCAATTGGCGATAGATAAGAGTCAACGGAATTCAAGGTAGGCCGGACTTAGATCTCTTGTGAGCACATAGGGACTCCAAACTGATGATGATGTGCTTGACCCCCTCTCTAGTCATGTCTTACAGATTCCTCATCTTCATTTCCCTTCCCATGAAATATCACCAACCAGTGCAAAAATATCCCTCAGATATTCTCCTTTATGTGGGAGGGCAGAGGTTGTGGAGAGTTTTGATGGATGTTCAGTTTAATCATCTGTCAAACCCAGGACTAAGAGGCCCGATCCTCTTATCTGACAAGATGGGTGATGGGTGGCCTGGCAACTAAAGGTACGCTTTTCACCTTTTCTTCTGTCACTCCTCTCAGCCCTGTCAGATGATCCCCCAAGTTATCAGGATGGCAAGAGAACCATGTGGGAAAACTGGCACCTTATTTCCTGGTCTTAGATGCCCAGAATTGATTTGTGAAATCAGAAATCTAGTGGAGAAAGGGCTTTCTGACAGCACCTGCTAGACAACTTGAAAAATAGTTATCAGAGATTGGAGAAGGAGTTAGTGCAGTGGAACAGGAGAGATTCCATTTCACCAAATGATTCCGACCCCCACATCAACTGCAACTGTCAGATGTTTTTCAGGTTACTTTAGTACAATATCTATTCTAAATTCATTTGTATTTGGGGAAGAATGCTAAATATTTCTCTTTCTTGTGGTGTCTGTGCCTCAGATTCAAAGTCACTTGGATTTGAAAGATCTGTGGAAGTAGTAAAAGAAAAAAGTCCTACAAAACTTTTGAGAGCTTGCCTTCAATTTTTATAGCATCATTTTTTAACCCCACACACGTGAGCCTTCTTCTAGCAAGGTATTAACACCTTGATGCTGATGGAAATAAGATGTCATAATATCCCTTATGGAGAGAGCTGTTCAGATGCTGCTACTGAATCAGTATGACACATTTTTCTCCATTGTACATTTTATTATGCTTGGCATTTGAAGTTTATATTCCTGTTTGCAGCCATGGTTTGGACAGAAATGGCCCTTCCTTCCTTCCTTCCTTCCTTCCTTCCTTCCTTCCTTCCTTCCTTCCTTCCTTCCTTCCTTCCTTCCTTCCTTTCTTTTTAGGTGAGATTTCCAGGAATCTAGCAAAAGTTTGTTCAATCACTATTGCCATTAGGAGGTTTTGAGGTCTGAGCCCTCCTCAGGCAGGTAGTATGTAGTTATTTTTGATGGTCTGGAATATTGCTGCCAATGTTTCCCTGCTGTTTCTTTTTTATTGGTTATGGTACTGTAGTTATTTTGGTCTCTGATCATAAATCTATAAAGTAAAGTTTCAGGCTAGTTTTAAAGACAGGTCTGAAGTTTATAAATTGTTAAAAAAAATTTGACAGGGATAGAGTGGCAGCTGTGAAATGAAATGAAAGTAGTAGTCTACTCCCAGGGTCAGCTGTTAGGCCACTCATAACTACAAGTTCAATACTACTCTTTAAGGGCGCTAAGCAGTCAGAATGTGGTCTATCTCTTTCAGACTGGTGCTAAAGCTGTGTTAAAAAGTAACTGACACTTCCATTCTTTCCAACTCTGGTAGCTTGGGGATGAATGACAAGATCCACTAAACGTGGCAGAGAAGTGAGGAAGGAAGGCTTCTTATCCAGTAGATTTTCAATTTAATGGATCAACTCTGTGTAATCAGAGAACTAGTAAATGAAACTGTACTTTCAAAGCAGACAAGCTGTGGGAAAGTGTTCAGGAGCCGAAGAGTCTGTGTGTCCCCATAACAACTTAAAATTGCTGCTAGAAGCTGGCAAGATCCCAACATTTGACAGTATCGGCAACCATCCTGTTGATGAAACATTGTAAATTGTGTCCATAGCAAGTGTTGAGCTAGAAGGATGGAAATGTAATGTACCTTTAAATGTTTTGGCGGGAAACAAGCACGTTGCTGATTGGTTGAAGCCGCCGGCTAAACTGTATTTAAAGAGAGGTTTTTCCCCAGCCCGGTTGCTGGGTTCACCATATATTAAAGAGCTGTTGTCACTACCCTGGTCTCCTGCCTCGTTACTGCCCAAACTTAACACTGGCGACGAAGGTGGGATCTCGAGGCTGAAAGCACCAGGAACGAGCTGAACGCACGAAAGAACCGAACCCAGCAAATTCAGGGCGGAAACGCAGCGATGGCCAGCTACACACCGCCCGCGCCATTTGACCCATCCAAGGAGAAATGGGGAACGTACATGACCCGTTTCGAGAGCTTCCTGGAGGCGAACGAACTGCAAGGAGTTCCAGATAACAGAAAAAGGGCATATTTCCTGAGCCACTGCGGTCCCGAGGTCATCGACATCGTGGAAGCCCTGGCAGAGCCAACGCCGGTACAATCGGTATCGTGGCAAACTCTGCAGAATCTATTGAAGAACCATTTCGCGCCAACACCATCCAAATACGTGCAACGATTTGAATTTGGAGAGCGCAGACAGCAAGAGGGCGAGTCCATCAGCGAATACATGGCCGCCCTAAGAAAAGCCTCTAAATATTGTGGGTACCGAGATTTGGATGAGGAACTGTTGGAGCAACTCATCCGTGGGGTCAGGGACATTCGTTTGCGGAGGCGACTGCTATCCAAGAGCAATCTAACGCTGGCAAACGCTCTGGACGAAGCCAGAGCTCATGAGATGTCCACCCAAGCAGTGGAAACCCTACAAAAGCCGCTCACACCAATGGCGAGCGCGAAATCAACCCCGGTCCACAACGAAGAAATCCAGACCGAATCAGACGGCGAGGATGAGGACGGAGTTTTCCACACCGGGAGAATGAGCAAAGAAGACAGGGATGAATGCGGAAGTTGCGGAGGGCAACACCAGCGTCAACAATGCAAGTTCAAGGACGCTACATGTCGGTGCGAGAAGAAGGGCACCTGGCTCAAGTCTGTCGAGCACCCCAACCTTCCGCTGAAAATTCAAACCAACCAATCAGAGCGCGGGATCGGCAAGGCGACCCATGATTGGTCAATACAAAAAGGGCGCGAAGTCAAATCGAACGACCGTGATAATAGGTCGTGCAGCAACCCGCGTAGAGAAGAAAATCTTCACAAAACCGAAAATCGAAGGAGTGCCGTGCCGACTGGAAGTGGACACAGGATCAGCGATCACAATCATGTCCTGGGACACTTTTGCGAAAACTATGCCGAAAATCGCCAAACGCAAACTGCAAACACAGCGGCTAAAAGTTCAAGACTACCAAGGGAATCGCATCCCTGTTCGAGGACAACCTCCGTCCGCGTCGAGTACGGACCACACAAGAAGACCCTGCCCATCACGATAGTCGAAGGACCCTGCCAAGTTTGTTGGGACTAGACTGGTTCCGTGCATTGGGCATGGGAGTGACTGGCATCTACAGAAATGACTTTAACCTAAAGGACACACTCATGGACGAATTCAAGATGTTTTCAAGGACTGCCTGGGCAAGTACAAGGGACCCCTATTTCCTTCAATTTAGACCCCAGGTAGCCCCATACGGTTAAAAGCAAGGAGGGTCCTTTGCCCTTAAACCCAAGATTGACAGGAGATAGACAAACTCATCAGTCAGGGATACTAGTGCCAGTCGATCACGCAAAGTGGGAGACGCCAATCGTCACCCCAGTGAAACCAGATGGGTCAGTTAGAATCTGCGCTGACTACAAGGCAACGTTAAACAAAGCCTTGCAAAAGCGCTTACCGGTCCCGTGGTGCAACACTTGCTGCACTCGCTGGGGCAAGGGCACGTTTTGCCAAATTAGATTTGGCCCAAGCCTATCAACAACTGCCTGTAGACGCCAACACAGCGAAGCCCAGACAATTGTGACTCACAGAGGTGCTTTCAAGTGTACCCGGTTACAGTTTGGGGTGAGTGTGGCACCTGGTCTATTCAAAATTTAATGGGCGACTTCTGCAAGGGCTCCGGGGTAGTCCCTATTTTGATGATGTATTGGTATCAGCCGAAAATTTAGAAGAATTGGGGAGCGGTTGAGAAAAGTTTTGGGCATTTTCGGTCAGCGGTCTAAAGGTCAAAGTGAACAAATGCCAAATAGGGGTAGAATCCGTAGAGTTCTTGGGCTACAGAATAGACAAGGAAGGAATCCACCCCACTGAGAGCAAGGTCAAGGCAATAAGAAAGGCTCCAGCGCCCAAAAACAAAACAGAGCTACAGGCATTCCTGGGTCTAGTGAACTTTTACGTGGTCTTTTTGAAAAATAAGGCAACCGTTGCCGAACCGCTACATAAGTTACTGGGAAAGAATACTGTTTGGTCTTGGGGAAAGACGGAAGCTAGGGCTTTCGAAGCAGTAAAAAACCTACTTTCGAGCGATAGCTTACTGATCCAGTATCATAGCACAATGCCCTTGGTATTAGTTTGCGATGCTTCCCCTTACGGGGTGGGTGCTGTGCTCAGCCACAGGCTTCCAAATGGCACAGAAGCCCCAATAGCCTTCTACTCCAGAACGATGTCCTCGACAGAGAGGAACTATAGTCAGTTGGATAAGGAAGCTCTAGCTATAGTATCAGGGGTAAAAAAGTTTCACGAATACGTTTTTGGTAGAGACTTTGAAATTGTTACAGACCACAGACCACTGTTAGGGTTACTGGCTGGCGATCGCCCAACGCCTGTGGCGCTTTCGCCCAGATTGACCCGATGGACTATCTTTTTAGCCGCCTACTCCTACAAGCTGCGGCATCGGCCAGGAAAAGAGTTGGGGCATGCGGACGCGTTAAGCAGATGCCCACTGCCAGGGGCGATCGAGGACCCCACTCCGGGGACGCCCATACTGTTAATTGACTCTCTGGACTCTGGCCCAGTCACGTCTAAGGAGGTGGCTCGGGCGTCATACCGGGACATTATTTTGAGAACTGTACTTGGTTGGGTACAAAGAGGGTGGCCCGCTGCGCCGGGCGAGCGTTTTAAAGAGTATGTAAAGAAACGTGGGGAACTTTCGGCTCAAGGGGGGTGCCTGCTATGGGGGGATCGAGTGGTGATCCCAGAGAAATTGAGGAAAAGGGTGTTGGATCTCCTCCACGAGGGTCACCCAGGGATCGTGAGGATGAAGGGTCTAGCGAGAAGCTATGTCTGGTGGCCTTTAATGGACTCGGAAATTGCTGAAAGGGTAGGGAAATGCCAGGCCTGCCAGGAGTCCAGACCGCTACCCCCAACGGCCCCGGTTCGGGAATGGGAGAGACCCCAAGGGCCCTGGTCTAGAATCCACATTGACTTTGCCGGCCCCTTCCACGGCCAAATCTTTCTAGTAGTAGTCGATGCCTACTCCAAATGGCTGGAAATCATTCTCATGAGATCCATGACAGCCGAGGCCGTGATCTCAGTCCTACGACACCTATTTGTAACCCATGGGTTGCCCGACACGTTAGTATCCGATAACGGCCCGCAATTCACGGCAACCCAGTTTGAGGAGTACTTGGCAGAAGAGGGCATCCGGCATGCCCTCTCGGCGCCTTTCCACCCTGCGACGAATGGCCTTGCAGAGCGTTTCGTCCGGGCGCAAAGAGGCATTGTCCAGACTCAAGCCAGGCGACTGGCAAACAAAATCGATGTGTTCCTGGCCGTCAACACAGAACCCCCTGTGTCACAACCGGCAGAAGCCCAGCAGAATTATTAATGGGCCGAAAGCTCAGGTGCCCACTAGACCGTTTAAATCCAAACTATACACCGGAGGGTTACAAGGGGGGACTCGAAAAAACAAGAGGGATGGACATAGGCGACCGAGTGTGGGCACACAACTATGGGGAAGGCCCGACCTGGGTAGCAGGAAAAATCCTAAACACAACAGGTCCAAAATCATACTTGGTGGAGATAAAAGACGGCCGGGTATGGAGGCGCCACATAGACCAAATAAGGAAACGCATAGCCGAACAACCCGATTTAGACGAAACAGGCCCTGACTATACAATGTTTGAATCCACAGCTGACTCAAACCCGGGAAAATCGCAGGACTTATCTGAGTTCCAGGAGGTCCAGCGACGCCAACAGGTTCCATTAGAAAACAGCAGGGATGACTCGGCAAATAATCCAGGGCCGGATGGCCTAGAGGAGGAGCTAAGAGAAGCAAACAGCCCCTCCGGTCAGCTCAACCCACTCCCAGGGAATGAATTGCGCAGGTCCGAAAGAGTCAGGAGACGCCCAGTCTATTTGCGTGATTACGTTGAGAAATAATATGTAAATATCATGTAAATATTGGTAAAGTGTTTTCTGGGAGGGAAGGAGTGTAATGTACCTTTAAATGTTTTGGCGGGAAACAAGCACGTTGCTGATTGGTTGAAGCCGCCGGCTAAACTGTATTTAAAGAGAGGTTTTTCCCCAGCCCGGTTGCTGGGTTCACCATATATTAAAGAGCTGTTGTCACTACCCTGGTCTCCTGCCTCGTTACTGCCCAAACTTAACAGGAAATACTTCTTTAAGAGATTACTTTAAATTGCTTCGTGTGTGGACTGTAAACAAAACCAATGTGGGCATGTTATTTAAATGTGGTTAAAGGAGTCTTTTGCTGATATTACTGAGAGACAAGAATGAGCCCTTTACTTGAATAAAAAGAATGAAAGTGCAAGGTTTTCCACCACCCCCCCGCTAAAATGATGACTGGCATTACAAGCATGGTGCAGTCTAACATATGGTCTAACATGGCTTTGCATGTTACATGAACCCAGCTTTTTTGTTTGTAAACTGAGGTGTACAATATTTTGTGTGAATTCAGCCAACTGGAGACGGCTTCTTCCAAGTATTTATTCATATATTTCTCAAAATTTATGTCCTGAATTTCCATGAAATAATCCTTGCTCCTTAAATTCTTCTTAAAGTAGGGCAGCAAAAATAAAAGAAAACAACAATAACAGTTATCTCACAACAGAAAAAAAATGAGAAAATTGGTCGTTTAGGAACAGTCATTTTGAAAAGGTTGGAATAAATCAGAAAGGCTATTTGAAATTATGGAAACCTCAGTTATATAAGACTTGGCTCTGTATTTCTGGTAGTTTGAGAACACAAATTAAGATTTAGTCCATTTCCCATGAATAATTTTGCTAGAAAATTCTATTTTATTTCAATAGAAATGGTAGCAGAGGATTATTATATAGACATACTGATTGGTAGCAGAGGATGGTTACATAGCCAAGGATATCAAATAAAATGTACAGTTTACTGTCACCATGATCCTTGCTGCTTAACGGTTTTAACTGTCATAGGAAATTCTCCTCAGAACATAAAGAAGCATAGATTATAATCATAGATGCAAACGAAACACTGCCATCTACTGGCTGAATAATTCTGTAGTTGCTGCAATACAAAATACATTCTAACATGTATTCCAACAAATTTAGAACAGGTGTGTCTTACCTTTTGGCTTATTTGGGCCTCATTAAGTGAACAGGAATTGTCTTAGGCCGCATATAAAATATATAATATAGATAAATGTAAAATGTAAAATAATATATTAATACTAATGGTTTACAATCCTATGGAACCACATTACTAGCTGTCTGGGGCTGCATATGTCCTGATGAGATGATAGAGCCTGTCCCTCATAATGGATGTCCTGGCAGAAACATTATTAGATGGTTTGGAAGATGTATAAATCATCAGTGGAGATCCTGCTTTAGAAGAGGAATGTCTGTCAGTCAGTATTAGAATTCCTGACTGATTTATATTAAATGGAAGCATTTGTTTTCTTATGCTTTCACTAAACACTACTCTCATCTCTAGATAACTGGGTAGCAGATTGTGGACAACATTTTATAGGACTTTCAAAGGCATCTGCCTCTAGGGGTTATTTATGATGGGTCACATGAAAAAGAGAAAGGGGGAGAAGCAAAGAATGAAGGGTGAGAGAAAGAAGTGATTCCAAGGTGTTGTGTCCAGCTCTCCTCAACACTGGAATTACTTCTGATCTGAAAGCTGAGGAAAATGTTCCAATTGACCACCTTGGTTTACATTCCAGGTGGTCTTGGATGTGGAAATGCACCGTGGTTCTCTTGCTTTCCAAAATCATAAAACTTCATCTGAGCAGCTTCTTTTTTCACATTTTGAAACAATACTAAATAGCTGTGTTTCTCTGAAAATAAGACCTGGCCTTATTTTCTTTTGGGCCCCAAAATAAGCACTAGGGCTTATTTTTGGGGGTGTCTTAATTTTTTTTCATGTTTGCGAGGCCCACTTCTTCTGCTTGCTTGCTGCAGAGCAGGAAGCCACTTGGCATGCTAGTGACTCTGCCACAAGGTGGGGGGGGGAGCTGCCCATGCATCCCATGCCCATGCATCCCACACCAGCTTATCTCAGGGCCCCCACAGCCAGGCCATCCATGCCCCAACACCTATCTTGTGGCTACGGCACCAAAATACCATACCATAACATAACATAACATAATAACCGAGTTGGAAGGGACCTTGGAGGTCTTGGAGGTCTTGGAGTCCAACCCCCTGCCCAGGCAGGAAACTCTACACCATTTCAGACAAATGGCTATCCAACATTTTCTTAAAAATTTCTAGTGTTGGAGCATTCATAACTTCTGCAGGCAAGTTGTTCCACTTATTGATTGCTCTGTCAGGAAATTTCTCCTTAGTTCTAAGTTGCTTCTCTCCTTGATTAGTTTCCACCCATGGCTTCTTGTTCTACCCTCAGGTGCTTTGGAGAACAGCCCGACTCCCTCTTCTTTGTGGCAACCCCTGAGATATTGGAACACTGCTATCATGTCTCCCCTAGTCCTTCTTTTCATTAAACTAGACATAAAGAGTTCCTGCAACCATTCTTCATATGTTTTAGCCTCCAGTCGCCTAATCATCTTTGTTGCTCTTCTCTGCACTCTTTCTAGATTCTCAACATCTTTTTTACATCGTGGCGACCAAAACTGAATGCAATATTCCAAGTGTGGCCTTACCAAGGCATTATAAAGGGGTATTAATATTTCACGTGATCTTGATTCTATCCCTCTGTTTATGCAGCCCAGAACTGTGTTGGCTTTTTTGGCAGCTGCTGCACACTGCTGGCTCATATCTAAATGGTTGTCCACTAGGACTCCAAGATCCCTCTCACAGTTACTACTATTGAGCAAGGTACCACATATACGGTACCTGTGCATTTTGTTTTTTTTGCCTAAATGTAGAACCTTACTTTTTTCACTGTTGAATTTCATTTTGTTAGTTAGCGCCCAATGTTCAAGTCTGTCAAGATCCTTCTGTATCTTGAGCCTATCTTCTGGAGTGTTGGCTATTCCTGCCAGCTTGGTGTCATCTGCAAATTTGATGAGTTCCCCATCTATCCCCTCGTCCAAGTCATTGATGAAGATGTTGAAGAGTACTGGGCCTAAAACAGAGCCTTGGGGTACTCCACTGCATACTTCCCTCCATGTGGATATAGTTCCATTGAGGACTACACATTGAGTGCGGTTGGTCAGCCAGTTGTGAATCCATCTGGTGGTGGTGCTGTCTAACCCACATTTTTCTACTTTATCTAGTAGTAGGTAATGGTCTACTTTATCAAACGCTTTGCTGAAGTCCAAGTAAATTATATCGACATCATTCCTCTGGTCCACTAATTTTGTCATTTTGTCAAAGAATGCAATGAGATTAATCTGGCATGATCTGTTTTTGACAAACCCTTGTTGGCTTTTGGTTATTACTTTGTTTGCTTCTAGGTGCTCAATGATTCGTTGCTTGATTATCTTTTCCAGAATCTTCCCTGGTATTGAGGTTAGGCTGATAGGTCTGTAGTTTCCTGGATCTGTTTTTTTCCTTTTTTGAAGATGGGAACTACATCAGCTCTTTTCCAGTCCTCTGGCAGCTCCCCTGTGCTCCAGGATCTTTGAAAGATATAGTTCAGTGGTTCTGAGATCTCGTCTGCCAGTTCCTTTAGAATCTTGGGGTGTAATCCATCCGGTCCTGGTGATTTGAATTAGTCTAGGGTAGACAGGTGTTCACTTACCATTTTCCCCCCCTATTTTAACTTGTGTTCCTAATATGTTTTTTGTGGTACTGTTTTTGATGGGTTGGATTGTTTTTTCTTTTTATGTAAAGACAGATGCAAAAAATGAGTTAAGTAGATCTGCTTTCTCCCTGTTGCTTGTCACTTTCTTGCCACTTTCTCCCAGCAATGGGCCAATTATTTCCCTGACTTTTTTCTTGTTTTTAACATGTTGGAAGAAAGTTTTTTTTGTTATTTTTTACTTTTGTCGCTAGCCTTTGTTCATTGTGAGCCTTAGTTTCCTCACTTCATCTTTACAGGCTCGGGCTATTTGCTGATATTCTGTCTTAGTTATTTGCCCCTCTTTCCACTTTTTATACTTGTCCTTTTTGTCTTTCAATTTGTCAGATAGTTCTTTATGCATCCATGCTGGTTTCTTTTGAGATTTATTATTTTTCTTCTTCATTGGTATTGTGCTAGACTGCGCTTTTATAATCTCACTTTTCAAAATTTCCCAAGCTTCTTGAGTTGTTTTCCCCTTGAGGATTCTCATCCATGGAATCCTTCTCAAGCTCTCTCTGAGTTTATTGAAATTAGCTCTCTTGAAGTCCAAGACTCTAGTTTGACTTTGTTCTACTACTTGTGTTTGCATAATGTTGAATTCCAGTATTGCGGGATCACTTGCCCCCAAGGTTCCTATAGCTTCAACACCTTCTATCATTTTATCTCTGTTAGTGAGAATTAAATCCAATATGGCTGATCCCCTTGTTCCCTTCTCTACTTTTTGGGAAACGAATTTGTCTTCTAGGTTTGTTAGGAACCTGTTGGATTTTCCACTTGGTGCAGAGTTTGTCTCCCAGTTGATGTCAGGGTAGTTAAAATCCCCCATTACTACTGTGATGTGCTTCCTACATACTTTAGTTAGCTGACTAGTAAAAAGTTCATCTACTTCCTCTGTTTGGTTGGGTGGCCTATAGTATATACCTATAGCAATATCATTTTCCCTCCCTTTAATATTGACCCAAATGCATTCAAGATAATTTTCATCATTGTTGTGCTCTATTTTTGTAGAGATATAGTTATTTCTTATATATAGTGCAACTCCACCTCCTCTTTTATTTGGTCTATTTCTTTTAAATAATTTATATCCCTCTAGCTGTATGTTCCATTTGTCGGTTTCAGCCCACCAAGTTTCAACATCACAACATCATAATCCTTACTGGCATTCTTGACTAACTTAAGAATATGCCTCTTGTCTCTGCTGGCAGTAGCACCTGGCAGACACCTGACCTCTTTCAAAACCTCCATATCCTTTCTTAAATTTACATCCCTTACAATTGAATCACCAATCAGAAAGTGGCTTCTCTTTTTGGATACCATGCTCTTCTTGTCTGACCGATGTGTAATACCTGATTCACCACTGATACCACTTGGTCTTCTGCTCTGGCCGCAAGCAAGCAGAAGAAGTGGGTCGGCGGCCACATGGGCTCCTGAAGCACGTGGCTGCTGCCACTACCAGGCAGGTGTCAGGGCATGGATGGCCCTTAGGTAAACTGGTGTGGTGCGTGTGGGCCAGCTCCACCACCATCCCACCTCATCTTGTGGCCATGACACCATGAGCAACTAGATGAAATGGGTGGGCAGTCAGCTGCACAGGCTCTTAAGTAGGGCTTATTTTAGCGTGGGTAGGGTTTATATTAGGGGGACGTGGTGGCTCAGGGGCTAGGACATTGAGCTTGTTGATTGAAAGGTCGGCAGCTCGGTGGTTCGAATCCCTAGTGCTGCCGTGTAATGGGGTGAGCTCCCGTTACTTGTCCCAGCTTCTGCCAACCTAGCAGTTTCGAAAGCACTTAAAAATGCAAGTAGAAAAAATAGGGACCACCTTGGTGGGAAGGTAACAGCGTTTCGTGCGCCTTTGGCGTTGAGTCATGCCGGCCACATGACCACGGAGATGTCTTCGGACAGCGCTGGCTCTTTGGCTTTGAAATGGAGATGAGCACCACCCCCTAGAGTCAGCAACGACTAGCACGTATGTGTAAGGGGAACCTTTACCTTTACCTTTAGGGTTTATATTAGGTGTACACATAAAACATGCTAGGGCTTATTTTTGGGATAGGTCTTATTTTCAGGGAAACAAGAGTATCTATAATTCCCTTTATTTTGACTACAATTACATTTGACAGTGCAAATGTGTATATTATGCACAAAAATAATCCAATGATTTTGGTGGAATTTGTTTCCCCATAAGAGAACATAGACTTTCAGCTTAGTCCACAAGGATATCAGTCTTTAGCTTTTGGTAACAAACTGCTTACTTTTTGCTTCAGTTGTTCTAAGATCAAAATTAGACAATTAAAAAAAATGTTGAGATAAAATATCTCCAAGGTCTTTGAAAGATTTCAGAAAATTCACAAAGTACATCTTCTTTTAAAAATTCTTCATTCTTGAAATTCTATCACAAAAACACACAACACAATTCCTTAGGAGGATCATTTGCTCAGATGGCAGAAGTTCCATGAAAGAGAATGAATGAAGTGCAATATAAACATTAATCTCCTAGCCCAAAACAATTTCCAGTTTCTGGCTAAGGCTGCATAATTTTATTTTAGCATTTACCCAAGTCAACTGTTGCTTAAAAGATTGCATTCTTGGCCCGTGAACTATAGAGACTTTTGAGGTAGGTGGATAGATTTGTGCTTTTACTTAATGAGCCAGGAAGTCTCAGTGATTTCTAATGGCCCTAGTCCTATTTTTTTTTGTTCATGCATGAACAGTTAGAAACCAGCCAAAAAGGAATTTCAGGCAGCATGCTGATAAAGAAATAATCCTAACTCTCCATTTCATTACATAAATTGTTACTCTTGTGAGAAGGTCACATTTAAATCAACCTCTTTCCTTGTGGCATCAGGCAGCCTGCTTTGAACATCTGCTTCTTTTTTTCAGCCTCTTTTCAGCACTTGTTTTTCTATTGCAGCTCTGCCCAATCTGAGGCTCTCCACGGGGGTTGGATTTTAATTCCCCAAATCCCAAAATAACATCATTATGGGTAGAAGATTCTAAGAGCTGAAATCCAATACATTTGGAAGGCATCAAATTAAGACCTAAGCCTGCTTGGTATGCTAGAGGGCAAAAATGGCATTACTGCATGATCTGTGGGTATTTATTCTAGTCCTACCTTAGCCATTAAAGCCAGCTGGGTGAGTTTGGGCCAGTCACTCTCTCTCAGCCCAACCAACCTCATAGGGTTGCTGTTATGAGGAAAATAGGAGGAGCAAGGTCTGTTGGATAACTCATTACCTTATTTGTAAAAACAATAAAGGCAGGATGTAGAATAACAGAAAACTGGAAGGGGACTTGGAGGTTTTCTAATCCAATCCCCTGCTCAAGCACGAGACTCTACAATAGTGGCCAAAATTGTGGAAACCTTTTGGGAAAAGGGTATTTTCTAAAATGAGCTAATAACACCACTTTTTCTGGAGTAGTACCATAAAATTATATATCAATGGAAAGGTAATTTAATCAAGAATGTAATACAATAGCTTTTATGAAGGATTTGCTATTAGAATAGCAGTTCCAGTATAAAGAAGAAAAGTGAAACATGTAGAAAAAACAAGATATACAAAAGTTATCACCATAGGAAAAAATGAGATATACAAAAATTATCACCATGTTAGTTAATGCTCAGTTGGGTAACCTTTAGAATGAATTATGGCCTTACAACATCTTCCCATGAAGTGAACCACATCTTTTAGTTCTGCAGCTGTTATAATGTGAAACCAAGATTCAATGATTGCTTCCATTAACTGGGTTTTATTGCTGGGTTGCTTCTGACTAACAAGTTTCTTTTTTTTTTTATTGGAAATTTTTTTACAAAACTTCCCCCCCATTTCCCCCCTCCCCCCTAATCCCCTCCCCCCTTCCTTCACAACCCCCTCCCCCCTGACTTCCCAGAACAAACACAAGGTATAGTTAAAAATAAAACAAACGTATGCTAAACATTTTTCTCTCCTATCTCAAGTATACTCCTACAATTCTCATCATTTCCTAATCTCCCCCAAAACAATCAAAAATAATACATCCAAATCATTCAAAGGCAGTCTGATAACTCTTAGTCTGATATCTGTTTTGAATATAGTCAATCCATTTTTTCCATTCATTTAAATATCTTTCATGCGTATTGTCTTTCAAAAAGGCTGAGATTTTTGCCATCTCAGCCAAATTGGCAACTTTCAATATCCATTCTCCTATTGTAGGTACTTCTTTTTTCTTCCAATACTGTCCTATCAATAATCTTGCTGCTGTTGTTAGATTTAAAATCAGTTTAGTCTCAATTACTGTACAGTCCGTGATAATTCCCAGCAGAAAAAATTGCTTCAGGAACTTTATCTTCTTTTTCAGAACATTTTGTAGAATCCACCAAATTCTTATCCAAAAAGCCTTAATATTCTTACAAGTCCACCAAATATGAAAATATGTAGCGTCATCACAATTACATCTCCAACATTTTGCTTGCATATCTGGATACATACACGATAATTTCTTAGGATCTAAATGCCATCTGTAAAACATTTTATAAAAATTCTCCCTTAAATTCTGTGCCTGCGTAAATTTAACATTTCTAACCCAAATCTTTTCCCAAGTTTCCAAAAGTATTGGCTCCTGAAAATTTTGTGCCCACTTTATCATACAGTCCTTTACCAAATCCCTTTCAGAGTCTATTTCAAGTAACACATTATACAATCTCTTTATATGCTCCTGAGATTGATTTCTAATTTGCTTTACCAAATTTTCCTCATTCTGGACTATACCAATTTTCTGATCTTCCTTCCATCTAGCACGTAATTGCCCGTATTGGAACCAAGTATAATTTTTCCCTTCTTCTTTTAATACGTGCAAGGATTTTAGTTGCAAACTACCACTTTCAATATACAAAAGATCTTTATATGTAGTCATTTCCTGATTCTGTTCTAAATTTATATTCTCTATTGTATGTCTAGGACTTGCCCACATGGGAACCTTATAATTTAATTTATAAAAATATTTCTTCCAGACACGCAGGAGAGCAATTCTTAACACATGGTTTTTAAAAGCCTTATCCACTTTTTTATCATAAATTAAATATGCATGCCATCCATATAATAAATCGTAACCATCTATATTCAAAATTCTCTCCTCCGTTAGATTAAACCAATCACTTATTGCAGAGAGAACAGCTGCGTCATAATATAATTTAAAATTAGGCATTTTTAAGCCTCCCCTTTCCCGTGAATCTTGAATTATTTTCATTTTAATCCTGGCTTTTTTACCTTCCCATATAAATTTATTAATTCCAATCTGCCATTCCTCCAAATTTTATCCAAAAGCCTTAATATTCTTACAAGTCCACCAAATATAAAAATATGTAGCGTCATCACAATTACATCTCCAACATTTTGCTTGCATATCTGGATACATACACGATAATTTCTTAGGATCTAAATGCCATCTGTAAAACATTTTATAAAAATTCTCCCTTAAATTCTGTGCCTGCGTAAATTTAACATTTCTAACCCAAATCTTTTCCCAAGTTTCCAAAAGTATTGGCTCCTGAAAATTTTGTGCCCACTTTATCATACAGTCCTTTACCAAATCCCTTTCAGAGTCTATTTCAAGTAACACATTATACAATCTCTTTATATGCTCCTGAGATTGATTTCTAATTTGCTTTACCAAATTTTCCTCATTCTGGACTATACCAATTTTCTAATCTTCCTTCCATCTAGCACGTAATTGCCCGTATTGGAACCAAGTATAATTTTTCCCTTCTTCTTTTAATACGTGCAAGGATTTTAGTTGCAAACTACCACTTTCAATATACAAAAGATCTTTATATGTAGTCATTTCCTGATTCTGTTCTAAATTTATATTCTCTATTGTATGTCTAGGACTTGCCCACATGAGAACCTTATAATTTAATTTATAAAAATATTTCTTCCAGACACGCAGGAGAGCAATTCTTAACACATGGTTTTTAAAAGCCTTATCCACATTTTTATCATAAATTAAATATGCATGCCATCCATATAATAAATTGTAACCATCTATATTCAAAATTCTCTCCTCCGTTAGATTAAACCAATCACTTATTGTGGAGAGAACAGCTGCTTCATAGTATAATTTAAAATTAGGCATTTTTAAACCTCCCCTTTCCCGTGAATCTTGAATTATTTTCATTTTAATCCTCGCTTTTTTACCTTCCCATATAAATTTATTAATTCCAATCTGCCATTCCTCCAAATTTTTATCTTTCTTAATTATTGGTATCATCTGAAACAAAAATAAAAATCTAGGTAAAACGTTCATTTTAATAGCAGCTATTCTCCCCAACAGCAATAACTGCAATTTTTTCCAAACCGTCAAATCCTTCTGAACTTTTTTCCATAAGACTTCATAATTATTCTTGTACAATTTCACATTTGATGGTGTAATATAAACCCCTAGATATTTAACCTTTTTTACAATTTCAAATCCTGTTATTTCCTCTAACTTTTCTTTCTGTTGTGTGGTCATATTTTTTATTATCACTTTTGTTTTATTCTGGTTTACCTTAAACCCTGAGTCTTTTTCATATCGATCAATTATTTCCAACAGAGATACACTTGAATTTATAGGATTTGTTAAGGTAATCACCAAGTCATCTGCAAAAGCTCTCAGTTTATATTCATGTTGTCTAACTTTAATACCCTCTATCTCCTTAGATTCTCGTATTTTATCCAATAATGGCTCCAAAGTTAAAATAAACAATAATGGTGATAAAGGACATCCCTGTCTTGTTCGACTAACAAGATTCTTTAGTCGTCTACATAGATTTTCAATTGGGTTAAGGTCTGGGCTATTCCCAGGCCATTCCAGCAGTGGAATATGATTATCTTGAAACTCCCCCCCCCAAAAAAGGTGGTGTTATTAGCCATCAAACCTCAAAAATATACTTTTCCCAAAAGGTTTCCAAAATTTTGGCCACTGTATATCATTCTGGACAAACAGCTGTCCAATCTTTTCTTTAAAATCTCTAGTGTTGGAACACCCACCCTTTCTGGAGGCAATTTGTTCCATTGATTAATTATTCTAACTGTCAAGAAATTTTTCCTTAGTTCGAGGTTGCTTTTATTGTATCCTTCAATTTTTAGAATATTACAATTTTCATGGTTATATTAGCTTAGCTCCATGCCCAAACATGTCATGCTTGTTTTTATGAATTGTTATGTACCCCTTAGAATTATTATATGACAAAGGCAGCAATATATTGTAAATCCTATAAAGCAGTCAGTCAGTCAACACTGATATCTTACTTATTTCCTCACATGGTAAGGCCATTTTGATTGCTGGCCGATGGCTTATTAGTGATTTTTCAATAGTTTGGGCCATATTATAAATGATAGGATTTGCACAAAGTGATAGGACTTTGCATTATGACTTTGAGATTTACAAGCTATCAACCTTAGGGTTTGTTTGTTCATTCCCCCATTACAACTACCCCATGCCTTCTGGTGAAAATGATCACATAATAAGCTTTTGAAGTTAACTGTACTTGTTGAGACACCAAGTGAGAGTGATTCAGCATGTCATTCTCTGGACAATGTTGCATTATTTTGTGGGATGATAATTTTTTTTTTTTTTGCTTTCACCTCACTGCTCCCAATTTCTTTGTAACAATTTGGGAGCTCTTGGACTTTTTTTTTAGTCACTTAAGCTGATTCTAGGAGCACTCAAGCCAGAATAGATGACTAATGTATGCAATCTTGCCTTTGGATCCCTACTATAAATCAGTCAGATGCCTATTAAAAGCTTATAAACAACTTAGATACTGTTGAGTGGATTCCAATATCTGATAATTGACAGACATAACTATTTTGTTTCCTTAATAATAAAGAAGCTTGCCATAGATTTCTTCTGGAGGAATTTGACTTCCCACTCTAGTCTAGGAGTGTCTGGACACCTTATTTACTATGATTCTGTATAAGGGGAACTCTTTAATTTAAAAAGAAAATGTTTTAAAACCCAATATATGTGATTTGACCTATAGAGCTTTATACTACACACGGTCTGGTTATCTGAAGGACCACCTGTCTCTCATAACATCAGCCCAACTAATTTAATCTTGCAGGACTGGTGTATCCTTTGATTGGATAATGTCCAGAAGTGACATTTGAATAAAGTGTTCCCCCCCGCCCAAGATCTGGATGCTAATGTTTAGAACAGCCATGAAGGGCTGGCTCTTCAGTCAGGCCTTTGGTGAGATTGCTCACTTCATCACACTTACATGTTTTATCTTTTATTGATTTCATTTTGATTTCTTTATTTAATTGTTGTGAGCTGCCTAGAGTTGTTGGGAGTTTGATAACCTACAAGTTTAATACACGATTATTATATCAAGAGTTGCATTTATATATACTGTACACTGTAAATATTAATTTATTTATTATTAAACTTACATACCACCCATCTTGCCTAGAAGTGACTCTAGGTGGCTTATAGCAATAGCACTTATATGCTGCTTCACAGTGCTTTTACAGCTCTCTCTAAGCAGTTTACAGCATCAGGAAATTGCCCCCAACAATCTGGGCCCTCATTTTACTGACCTTGGAAGGATGGAAGGCTGAGTCAACCTTGAGCCAGTGAGAATCAAACTGCTTGCAGTTGGCAGAATTAGCCTGCAATACTGCATTGTAACCACCGTGCCACCAATAAAACATTTAAAAAATCAGCACAAAAATTGGCTTAAAATTAACAAATAATATGGCAAGGAAGGGAGGAAGATGCACACGGAGAGGCAGTGGGGTCTCATCTTAGTCCATTAACCACCTCCAGCATGATACATCTCCATTGGAGGCCCAGACCAATTGGCAGAGCTATGTTGTATATTTACACTTGTACCATATTCTCTCTGTTGAACCTTTTTATCTTGCAGATTCTTGCTTTATGCTATTCTGTTTTTAATTCTCTTTCCTCACTTTTTTGTTGTTGTAACCTGCTAAGAAAATAACATTATGGGGTGACTCTGTGTACATCTATAAAAAAATTGGAAGGACGTACTTTGCTTCCCAAAGTACGTCATGCTTCATGAAACAGGCACAGCAGGAGAGACATTTTAAGAAATTATGTCCTTGTGTTGGGGGAAAAAAAAAGCCCCGTGTGAGAATGTCGACACAGATTACCTCCTACCCTCCCTGCCATCCTACAGAGGTGGAAACTGCTGTTAGGTATGAAATTCTTATGAATTCTATTATAAAGACAGTACTGTGATTTTTTTTACTCCATTCAAGCTTTGGGATATTTTCAAAGATATAATATATTCAGAAGTCAGTCTTCATGTAATACTAAGTAACTGTGTAGATTCATGCTTGTCTGAATCAGTGCCCTAAATATAATACATCTACTTATGCATTTGCTGAGCATGCAAATTTGTAGCCATGTAGAATTGATGAAGACGTTTTGTTGATTCCCAGATTTGGAGAAAAAGCATCAGGTTTAAATTCTTTCTAATCTCTGGGTTTGCGTATTATATTTGCCAGACGCCACATTCCAAAAACTGTAAAGACAAGACAAGAAAATTAATAATTTCTAATTAAAATTAATTGCCTGTAAAAGAAGATTCCACATTCATCACATAAATTAATCCTCCATTTGATATACTGCCCATTCTCTCTTGCACACACAAACTACTCTCACAAACAAAAATACACAGAGATATGTCCCCTCCCTCCTTCCATTACTGCAGAAAAGTAGAATACAAAAACCAGGATGGTGATATGGTAAAAAGAAGGGATAGCTGCCCTAGGAAAGGAAGAAAAGAGGGAGAGAAAAGTGGGTGAACGTAAGAAAAGAGATGGAGAAGCCCCTTGTAAGGTTTGGAAAAAGGTTTAACACTGAGCAGGCGAAGAGCGGTGCTTGTCATGAGCAATAGTGAATCCCTAAAGGCATCCATGTTTTTAAACTGCTAATAAATTTTAGGGATCTACATCCCTGCCTGTTTGTTTCAATGGTATATTCCGTTCTCCTCCACTGGTGCGAGCAGGAGAATCTAGACAGAGATAGATAGATAGATAGATAGATAGATAGATAGATAGATAGATAGATAGATAGATAGATAGATAGATAGATAGATAGATATGGAGAGAGAGAGAGAGGGAGGGAGGGAGGGAGGGAGAGAGAGGGAGAGGGAGAGAGAGAGAGAGAGAGATGCCACTGAATGCTCCAATTTCTCCTTGGATGGAGAAATTGAGCATCACTTTCTGAAGATGCCCTCATTTTAAAGGATCCCATTTTGCAGAATGGGTCGAGCCAGAAACATAACCCCTAGGAAAGTCGCCTTTTGACTTAATTGTGGAGTTGTCATAGCCCAGTTTGTAACATAGCTGCAGGGTCTAAAAGTGGCATGAAGGATAATTGGCCACCCTGTGCTTCAGAATGGTATGGGTTCTCCCACTCTACCGGTATTAAAGATGGCAGAGATTATATTTTTTCCAATAGCAATCCCTTATTAAAATCAAATACTATTTTCTCCGGATCTGTGATTGTTTTGTTTATTTATATTCTTTTTCCCCACAGGACTGCAGTGGAAATGACAGTAGGCATTAATATTTAAAGCTGGAGAGCTAACTAGCTACGTAGGTATCTATTCGGCTCCAGTGTTATGTGAAAATGCTTTGTACAGCTGAAAAGGATATTTACGCTTTCCCTGTCAGAGAGGCAGTATCAGTTTTGTCAATTAAAACTGTGTCTATCTATGTGTTCCCTCTGCATGGTTTGCAGTAAAGTGGAGAAACTTATTTGGATTTGTTTGAGGATTAATAGATTTTTTTTCTGTTTTTATTAGAATAATGTATATCTATTTCACGTTGATTTAAAAGTGGAGTGGATGAAGAACAGAGGGCTAAGCTGCAGCACAGTTTGCTTAGAAGCGCCTCTTTTATTTCAGGCCAACCCTTGAGATTATGAGAAAGAAAGAAAAATGAAATAAGCACTTCCACACTATTGGATTTTGAGTCTTTCAGCCCTCAAAAGCAGTTTGAAAGCAATCCACAACAGCCTTCACTTTCAGGCATTCAGAAACAGAAGAAGAAATAATCCAATTTCTTAACAGGGAAATTAATAAAACAACAACCAACATTCCTTGTGAAAGAGGAGAAGAAATTAGAGGGCCTACTTCCTTGCTTTTTTTTTTTAAAGGGAAGCTACTCAATAGAGTTCTTCACGTTTGTTTTCTCTAACAGGACCTACTGAGGCAATTGGTACTCAGGAGCCAGGAGGATGCCTGAGCCAAGAAATTCAAGGGCAACATGGTATGTCCTCAGTCAGTAGAGTGCGACAGCAACCGAAAAAACCCAAACAATCCTAGATTGCATTAACGAAAGGATAGATCAAGATCACATGATGTGTTAATACTTCTTTACAAAGCCTTAGTAAGGCCACACTTAGAATACTGCATCCAGTTTGGACACCATATTATAAAAAAGATGTAGAGACTGTGGAAAGAGTGTAGAAAAGAGGAACAAAGATGATTAGAGGGCTGGAGCTAAAACTTACAAAAACAGTTGCAGGAATTAGATATGTCTAGTCTAGTGAAAAAAACTAGAGTTGACATGATAGCAAGTGTTCCAATATTTGAAAGACTGCCACAAATAAGAAGGGGTCAACCTATTTTCCAAAGCACCAGAAGACAAGACAAGGAACAATGGGTGAAAACTAATCAAGGATAGAAGCAACCTAGAACCTAGAACTAAGGAGAAGTTTCCTAACAGGGAGAACAATAAACTAGTGGAATGGCTTGTCTGCAGAAATTGTGGATGCTCCATTACCGGAGGGTTTTAAGAAGTGAGTGGACTACCATTTGTCTGAAATAGTATAAGATCTCTTGCTTCAGCAAGAGGTTGGACTAGAAGATCTCCAAGGTCCCTTCCAACACTGGTATTCTATTCTGTTCTGTTCAGTCTCCATGTTTTCAGTTGAACACTGGCTTTCAATCAGTTGCTCTTCTATTACTCGGAGTTGGACGTAAATTAGCTCAACTGCTAAAGGCAGAGCAAGTGAGCAGGCAAGCCGTGTAGGGTCACAGAGCTCTATTACCAATGTGGGAGCAGTGCAAATGCTCATGTGGGATAAAGGTTTAATAAAAACCAAAGCACAATGTGCCTACGTCAACTTGAGTTGACCCCAAATAAAGGCAGGATAAAAATCAGTCAATCAATCAATCAAATGTAGAAGTAGCCTAGTTCATAGTTTTATTATTTGGTGTAAAATTGCTGGAGAAAAGAAAACATTAAAACTGTGCAATCAATATGGCAAAGAAACTCTGGGTTCCCTATGTATCAACTCACAAATATTCATGTAATGATCTTACTTTTGAGTTTGATGGATCAGTAAAAATAACAAGACAGAAATACTCTTCACAGAGTTCTAATTTTGACATAAATTGGGAAGCTTGCCTAGTATTTATTGTTAAATATCCATGTTTTAAAAATTGAAGCTAACATTGAAGGCATTTAATATGTTAGTACCCCATGGTGTCTTGTAGGATATCTCAACCACTAGTGTACAGATTTTAGGAGCTGGGATATGGAGTAAGTAAATATCCAAAAATGGCTTCTGCTTTGAGAATCATCTCATGAATGGAAACGTTCACGATTCAAGACCTTAAAGAGCAATCCACACCTGGTTGCAATTTTTTTCTACTTGTCTTATCGTTACTTAAAATGAAATGATTTAATTCATCAGTTGGAGAAAGTAACAGGCCATTAATGCTATATGCTAGTGAACAGCAGGAAAAGAACCACTTACTGGAGTCTTCATTTTTCATTTCTTCTAGAATGCAGAGTAGACTATTCCAAAGATTTTAAAATTAAGATTTAGCAGGACTGTAATCTACCCTAACCCTAACCCTAGTGCTGCTTGTCCCAGCTTCTGCCAGCAGTTTCGAAAGCACGTAAAAATGCAAGTAGAAAAAATAGGGACCACCTTTGGTGGGAAGGTAAAGCGTTCCGTGCACCTTTGGCATTGAGTCATGCTGGCCACATGACCACGGAGACGTCTTCGGACAGCACTGCCTTTTCGGCTTTGAAACGGAGATGAGCACCGCCCCCTAGAGTCAGCAACGACTAGCACGTATGTGCGAGGGGAACCTTTACCTTTACCATTAATCTACCATACTTGATAGTTGAGCTTTGATATGCTAATTTAGCAGTTGAATTTGATTAAAGTTGTTTAATGAGGAAAATCTCAGTTTAGTTTTCAATGTTATTTTTATATTTAAAATTTCTTTCATTTAAATTCATCCTTATTGGCACTGCCTTCATTTAATGTTAGTTTATTGTACATACTTTATTGATATTCATTTATCTTCACTGATTTAATAAGCCAGTTTGGTCTACGGTTTAAAGCATCAGGCCAGAAAATAGGAGACTGTGAATTCTAGTTTTAGGCATGAAAGCTGGCTGGGTGACTTTGGATGACTAATGATGGAAGGGATTTTTTTTGTGTAATTTATTTCTCTAATGTATTATATACATATTTGTGCATATTGCAAAAGGTATGCTATTTCACATGTATTTGGCATATTTTTTTGTACATGAAGACTTTAAAAACTGACAACATTTTAAGGGTTCACTGATGTGAAAGAGGGACTCTAATGTGCAGCAAAATACTACCACCTGTTCTGTTTCCCTCCCCCAATACTCCCAACAAAGAGTCAGTCAAAGGCCTTCTTTTCTAATTTATTTACATAGATAAATGTTCTGGCCGCATCTACCCACAGGCCTGCCAAGTCTCTGGAGATAACTAGGAAATTATAGATAAGGCCAGAATTACTCACGAATATATTCTTCCCTCCATTGATACAGTTTGCCCGTGCAAATTCACTGCTTTGTCCAAGACAAAAAGCCAGGAAGTTCCGCCTCCTTTTATAGCCTCTGTAGATGTCACTGCATGACTCATCATTCTTTGGCTTTGTCCCAACGCTTCCTCTGCTGCGCGCGCCGGTCACGTCTGCGCAGTCTTGCATCACGCCAAAACTGTTCTTGGGGCGTTGCCAAATCAGAAGAAGGCCCGGGACAATCAGGCGTTGCCGGCCCCTCCTCCTCCCTTTGGGTGGGTGCCAGGGAGGGAGAGGGCCCAGGACAAGCAGGCCTTGCCAGGTCTTCTCCCTCACTTTCTGAATCATCCGAGTCCAGGAGTCCGAGTCCAGGAACCTGGGTCACAACAACACCACTACTACTACTGTGGTCTGAACTCTGATCACATTGCTGTCATCAGAAAGGAGAACAATGATGATGAGAATGATTAACAATGAGAAGGGCCTAGATATTACAAAGTTAGCTGTTTGACTTTGAATGGCAGCTGGGGTGTTTTTATTTATGATGTAAATGATGAATAATATCATTGTTTTGTTTTGGGGCCAATGGCATATGGCCATATGTGAATATTGTGTTGATAACCTTTTCTTTAGAAATATTCAGTGATCTGTAAGAAAAAAGCAGGTGACACTGGTTTCAGGTTTCACTTTATTTTGCCTACTCTTCCTCTTTAGCATATTTTTTAGAATTTAACTTCAGCAATTCTTCACAAATCTAAATTCTGAGGCTCTTAAATAATTCTTTCTCTTTCTGACTTTATACAAAGATTTACCCTCCGTATGGTTACAGCCATTCGTGTTTGAATTCGGTGAACATAGTTTAACTACAGTTTTCATAGTCAAATATTAATGAATACTTTATTCTCTGTATAGTATTGCTTTGCTGAATGGCAACTTGCTGTGAAATTAATTACTTTGCAACTAGGTTGTAAGATGAAACTCAAAAAAAGAAAAAAAGATGAAAAAAGGAAAAAAGAAGACTGATGCAAGATATGGTCTTGCCATTGCTAGGGAATACCAAAAAATGTTTTTATAAGCAGGCAGAGCAGGCAAAAGTCAGTTTCACTACGAGAGTAACTTTATGATAATAAAGCTGCAGGTCCTTTCCTTTAAATATTGCCATTGGAGTGTGCCCTTTTCACTGCAGCTCCTGCTCTATGGAACACTGTCCCCTTGAGAACTTACATTCTCACCTCCTCCCTTCCCATTATCCTGTGCATCAGGATAATGCATGTGAGTGCATCAGAGAATGGAATGGGACAACTTTCTGCACCCAACTCGTGATGGCCAACTCGCCACGGTCAACTCACCATGGCCAATTTGCTGTGGCCAACTCGCCACAGGACAATTCACTGCGGGACAGTTCAACAATTTATTTTAATTATTTAAAATAATTTTAACAAATATTTTAATTATTGTCATTCACATTTCATCTTGTCCCTCCTTTGCATCCTTTCTTTAATGAGTCTATTGGATTGTTTCTTCGATATTAGTGTAACTCTTGTCCTATGGTGAACTGTCCCACAGCGAGTTGGCCATGGCAAGTTGTCCCATGGCATGTTGGTTCCAGTGAGTTGGCTGCAGTGCATTGTTGTAGAAGTATAGTTGTCACACCAGGTTTTTCTATTTGAGGTTTGTGTTCTTTTGTTCATCATTGTATATGTTATCAGTAATTTGACTGGTTTATAAGTTTCCCAGAGTTATTTTTACTATAAAAATAGTCCTTGATTTACAACCATTCATTTAGTGACCATTTACTAAATGTTTAGTGACTATTGCAGCACCCCCATGGTCACATGATCAAAATTCAGATGCTTGATGACTGGCTCATATTTATGACAATTGCAGTGTCCTGGGGTCATGTGATCATCTTTTGCAACCTTCTGACAAGCAAAGTCCATAAGGAAGCCAGATTCACTTAAAACCATGTTACTAATTTAAGAACCACAGGGCTTCACTTAACAATTGTGGGAAGAAACTTTGTAAAATGGGACAAAGCTCGCTTAATAACTGTTCTGCTTAGCAATATTTTGGAGTTAATTGTGGTAAAAAAAAACCAAAAACTGCAATTAAAATCAACAGAAGTCTATATAGGTTTGGGGAATACATATTGAACATTGCTCTGCATTGGTTTTTTTTAAAAATATTATTTTATTAGTCAAATTTATATAGACATCCATCTCATGAAAAGTGACTCTGGGTGGCAGTAAAATAATCACTAAAATGCATATAGGATGCATATATTAAAAATATAAATATAAAATCAACATTAATTAATCATTAATTAGAAATAAAGATATTTACAAAGCCCATAAAGAAAATGAGTACATACATTCTCAATAGTGGCGCCATCTAAATAAGACTCTGGTTCTCTGGGCCCACAGGCCTCAAGGCACAACCAGATCTTGAGGGATTTCCAATACATCAAAAGGGATGGAGCTGACCTAATGTCTGAGGGAAAAATGTTTTGCAAGACAGATGCCATGGCAAAAAAATCCTGCCTCCCTGGATCCAACAAATTGTTCTCCCCTCCCCTTTTTTTTGGTTACTTGGAGGTACAATATGTTATGGAAAAAAAAATCACACTTCCTTATCCTCTTTCTTTCATTGTCTTCTCTTTGTTTGAATATTTTAATGGTTGGTCTATAGCCAGGACTTGAATATGAAGAGAGCTTTGCTGGTTGAGCCGTAGAAATTTATATTATAAGCCAACTTCACAGAGAAGACATTCGCCCTTGTCCTTTAGCTTGAAGTTGGTCATCTAGAATCCACCTCCTTTTCCCACCAAGAAAGGGCCTCCAAGAAGTGGTAGCAGATTGACCCTGCCTTGACAGAAACAAATCCCTTTGTACCAGTTACAATAACACCCGCCTACCAATGCAGAAAAAACATCCAACTCCCATTTGAAAACCTGTATTGTGAAAGACTTAACAGTGTTAACAGTGTTAACAGTGCTTAACAGCTCTTATCATCAGGAAATTCCTTTTAATATTCAGCCTGAATCTCTTTTTAATATCATCCACTGGTTTTTATGCTGCTTTCACTTTTAGCAGTCATTCTCCTTTTGTGTGCGATGGCCTTTTAGATATTGGTCACCCCTATTATCTCTCCCCTTAGTCTTCTGTTTTGTAAGCGAAACACGTCCAGCTCTTTTAAGGATTGCTCCTAGGGTTTGGTTTCTAAACCCCTCATTATGTATCGCTGTATTGAAATTGCTCCACCATCCCTGAAACCTTTAAAGTGTGGTACCCAAATGGATTCAGTACTCTCAGCATAGTTGGAAGTATCAAGTGGATCCAAAGCTCCCAGCAGAGTCATATAGAGCTGAATGGAATTACTTCCTCCTGTGCTCTGGATATAAAACTTCTGTTAATACAGCCCAAGATTGCATTGTCATTTTTTTTGTTGCATCAAACTTCTTAGTCATATATATCTGTTGGTACATTTGGATCCTTGGATTCATTTGACACATTTATTTATTTATTTATTTATTTATTTATTTATTTATTTATTTATTTATTTATTTATTTATTATTCATATTTGTATACCGCCCTATCTCCCGAAGGACTCAGGGCAGTTCACAGGCACATAAAACATTTATATACAAGTTAAGATAATCATTAAAAAAACTTATTCTAATGCCAGATTATTAAAAATATAAATATAAATATTAAAACCAATTTAAAACCCCTATAAATTTAAAATCTAAGCCAGTCCTGCACAGATGAATAGATGTGTCTTGAGCTCGCGACGGAAGGTTCGGAGGTCCGGAAGTTGACGGAGTCCTGGGGAGCCAGACGACACTGCCTAGCTGACGGCACCCTGAGGAGTCCCTCTCTGTGAGAGCGCGCGGGTCGGTGAGAGGTATTCGGTAGCAGTAGGCGGTCCCGTAAATAACCCGGCCCTATGCCATGGAGCGCTTTGAAGGTGGTTACCGGTTACCAGAACCTTGAAGCGCACCCGGAAGGCCACAGGTAGCCAGTGCAGTCTGCGCAGGATTGGTGTCATATAGAGCTGAATGGAATTACTTCCTCCTGTGCTCTGGATATAAAACTTCTGTTAATACAGCCCAAGATTGCATTGTCATTTTTTTTGTTGCATCAACTTCTTAGTCATATATATCTGTTGGTACATTTGGATCCTTGGATTCATTTGACACATTTATTTATTTATTTAAAATTTTTCCATGTAAAGGTAAAACCTTACACATATCATTAATGGAAGTTATTTTGTTGGCTTTGACTCAATGTTTAAACCTATTGAAATGAGATTTTGTTGGTTAAGGTATTCACCAGGGACCTGTAATGTATTGTCTGCAAATCTGGTAAAGTGTCAGTGCTATTTTATTCTACAGTTTACTGCTAGAGTGCAGAATGGCACAGGCCTCTAAATTTCAATCCAGGGCAAGGAAAGCAGTTCATGAATAGTGGAGCCTGGAGCCTGGTGTTCTCTAGCATTTTAATGTTTGCCTGCTTTGAATGGAAGTTTTTTTTTTTCATTCCTAAAATGCATTTTTTAAATCACATAACTTCCTAGCTCTTGCTAGTGACTTGACTTTTCCAGGCTAAGAAGTAAAAAACACAACCAGATTCTCAGCTGCAGCTCTTCAAATTGCAGGTAAATGTCCACATCTGAGAATTCACATCAATCTCTTCAACACAACCCGCATACTTGTCTGAAATATAGATTCATGTACAGTACACCCATAGATGTGTGTGTGTGTGTGTGTGTGTGTGTGAGAGAGAGAGAGAGAATTTAGACAGTGATGTGCAACCAGACTTACACAGTATAGGGTTTCCTGTCTGAGAAGGGGGTTGGATTAGAAGACCTCCAAGTTACCTTCCAACTCTGTTTACTGTATTCTGGTTCCCTCACTTGCCTCAACCACGCAGAACAGCTGATCTTTGCCTGGTGAGTCTTCCTCCGGTTCTCACCCAGCTGCCTCCCACGCAGTCCTGGCAACCCAGCCTGCTTGCCTGCTTGCCTTGCTGCCTCCCTCGCCATCCCAGAGGCTCAGCCTGCTTGCCTGACTTACCTGCGGCCTCACACGCCATCCCCACAGCCCAGCCTGAGAGAAAGGGTATTCCTGACTCGCTTCTTCCAGGCAGCTCTTGCTTTGCCTTTTGGTGTCATCTGGCAAAGACGAGATTTTTGTGGGCAGAAGAGTTTTCCCCACCCACCACTGCCCAGATGCCTTTGCTTTCCCCAAATTCTTCGAGAATTTCTTTGCCTAGCTGATTTCCAGCTCCATCGAAACGAAAGTTTGTGGAGCTAAAAAAAAAAGTTAAATCAATAAATTCCAACTTTTCGCCAAAGAAAAAGGTCTTTAAAAAGCAGAAAAATTATAAGCGTAGGACTGTCCATTGCTATGGTAGACAGGGATACATTTGTCTGCTATTCTTTAAACAAAATATGGCCTTTTCTGGGGAAGAAAGGCAGCTGCATAATCCCAGGAAGCTGCATAATCCCAGGGAAAAAATCCAGCTGCCTTAAAGAATTACAAACAGGTGAAGCATTCCTTTCTCTGTGCTCTCCAAAATATATATTTTGTTGCATTTGAATTCAAAATGCAGTGGTACAGTACAGGAGGGCAAATAAGGATACACAATCAAGAAATGTTATTTGAAATAGGTGCTTTGTAAACTTATCTGTGGCAAGTCTTCCCAGCCACTGTTTTGCAACAGCATTCACAATATCCATCAGACTCCAAATATAGGGTTCCTACTTTAGGTGACATTTACGGCTTCTTATTTTGTTTCTACTACTAGTAAAGAAATGAGTGAGAAATCATCATTTTTATAATTATTCCTGAAGTGGAAGAAACAATTATATAAAAGGCTTAAATTTAATTGAATATATAATTACAATTAAGCCAAAGATGCAATTCCAGTAAATTAGAATTTACTCACAGAAATTCCCAGACTAACCTATGACATCTCCAGCAAGTGATAGGAAAGTTCTTTTTCCACCTAACGCACAGAAGAAATAGTACTGGGTTAAATAGACTATAAACATAAAGGTAAGGTGACCAATCATCCTCCTTTAGGGAGGACATTCTTTCTTTTGTAAGTTCCGTCTTCTCTCGAAAAGTGTCCTCCTACATGTCCTCCTTTTCAATATTTGAAGACTAATCTGTAAATCTCCGTATTCGATCGATGCTGAGCCGATCCATTGCATGTGATGTGACGTATTTGTATTTGACATGATGATTTGTCAAGGCTTCATACAGTGCGGTGAGACATGATTATGAGACGCATGCGCTCCATACAGGAGAATTATTTTGAGAGCGTGCGCCACGCACAAGTGGCTTTATTTTATTTATTTATTTATTTTGTCATACAGTATATATAAGCATAAGCATGAAATAACTATACAATATATAAGCATATATATAAGCATAAGTATGTAATAACTATATTAATTGGATATAATGAAAGGAAACAATAGGACAGGAATGGTAGATACGCTTGTGCTCTTATGCACGCCTCTTACAGTCCTCTTAGGAATGGGGTGAGGTCAATAGTAGACAGTTTTTTGTTGAAGCTTTGGGGATTTTGGGAAGAGACCACAGTGTCAGGTAGTGTGTTCCAAGTATTAACAACTCTGTTACTGAAGTCATATTTTCTGCAATCAAGATTGGAGCAGTTAACATTAAGCTTAAATCTATTGTGTGCTCCTGTATTGTTGCAATTGAAGCTGAAGTAGTCTTCGACAGGACAGACATTGTAATAGATGATTCTATGAGTTAAACTCAGGTCATGTCGAAGGTGGAAGAGTTCTAAATTTTCTAAACCCAGGATTTCAAGTCTGGTGGCATAAGGTATTTTGTTGTATTCAGAGGAGTGGAGAACTCTTCTTGTAAAATATTTCTGGACACGTTCAATTGTATTGATGTCAGAAATGTGGTATGGGTTCCAGACAGTCGAGCTGTATTCAAGAATTGGTCTAGCAAATGTTTTATATGCTCTGGTTAGTAGTGTAGTGTTTTTGGAGAAGAAGCTACACAAGATTAAGTTTACAACTCTTAGAGCCTTTTTTGCGATGAATTGTAGCGGGCTTTGGCACTTAGATCATTGGATATGAAAACTCCAAGGTCTTTAACAGGGTGGGGGTCATCTGTAAGGTAATGGCCATCAAGCTTGTACTTAGTGTTTAGGTTCTTTTTTCCAATGTGTAAGACAACATTTGCTGGTTGAGATTTGGAGTTGCCAAGTTTTAGACCATTCAGACACAAAGTCTAGGTCTTTTTGAAGGGTAACTGTATTGTTGATGGTGTTAAATAGTTTGGCATCATCAGCAAAGAGAACACAATTACTTGTAATATGGTCACAGAGATCATTAATGTATAATATGAAGAGTGTTAGTCCAAGAATGCTGCCTTGGGGAATGCCACTTTTGACAGGAACAGGATTTGATAGAGCATTGCCAATTTTGACCACTTGTTGTCTGTTTGACAGGAAAGCAGTTATTTAATTGTGGAGGGGTCCTGAGATGCCGTAGGATTTTAGTTTTAGGAGAAGTTTGTCATATACCACTGAGTCAAAAGCTTTACAGAAGTCTATGTAAATTGCATCTATTGCTTTGCCTTGATCAAGATTTGTAGTCCATATGTTTTTGTAGTGAAGAAGTTGTAAATTACATGATAATTTTTTTCTGAAACCAAATTGTTTATTAGAGAGTAGGTTGTTTGTTTCTAGGAGGAGGATAATGGATTGGTTGATGATAGATTCCATTACTTTGCAGGTGATGCAACATAGAGAGATTGGTTTGTAATTTTCAACTAGGCTGGGGTCTCCTTTTTTGAAGACAGAGATGACCGTGGCTAGTGACCAAAGTTTGGGAAGGGAACTGGTCATGAAAGCTTTTTCAAAGATTATGCTTAGGGGTTCTGCTATATTAATGGAAAACTTTTTTAAGAAGTATGCACATAGTCCATCAGGTCCAATAGATAGGGATGGTTTCAGTTTGCGAAGAGCAACACTATTCAACACTATCTTCTGTGAAATCTATTTGTGTTAGGTCGTTGTACTCATTGTTGGTACGATAGGGGAATGTCTGGTATGAGCCATTACTGTTAACAAAGACTGAGCCAAAGAATGTGTTAAAGATGTTTGCTTTAGCTGTTTCATCATTATATTATTTGCCATTAGATTCTTTTAGTGGTGGGATGGATCTCAAGTCTTTAAGTTTGTTGTTTTCAAAATTAGTTTGTTGTTTACTTCTTACCAAAACACAACATGGCACACACGCACACATTAGACTCACTTCTTTCTCAGTGAATATTCAATCATGTACAGGTGAGCACAATAATTCACGTTTTATTAATTCATTATCTACTTAATAATTTCCATATATGTATAATTTTATTTACAAGTTTATTCGCTTATGCTGTTGTTTCAGTTTTAATAATTAATTTTATTTATTCATAATGAATGTGCTTGCATCATTTATGTGGCTCTATATTTTATTTTTAATTTTAAATTCCATTTAGGGATGGAAAAATCAAAAAAGAGGAAATGCCATTTCAATGATAAATTGAATAAGGAATTTCCATTCCTCATATCAAAGAAGGATAACATTGTTTTCTGCAATTTTTGCAGCGGAGAATTTTGTATTGCAGTTGGGGGCAGAGCAGCTATTATGGAACACTTGACCATCAAGAGTACTCATTTAAATGATAATTAATAGGCATGTAAGCATAATTACAATATAAAATGTTATTGTTATAAATGTTTTTTTATTATGCATTTATCATATTATAGTGTATTCTGTATTATTGTTGCAATGAATAAAATGTTTCTTTTATTTACGATATTTTTCTTCTTCAATTTATTTGTGTCTTTCTCATTGTAAAAAAGTTGGTCACCTTGATAAAGGTGAAAAATTATATATATAGTGTTATCTTCATTTTAGATGTCTCAAGGATTTTGTGGCTCCCTGTGTTTTCTTTTCTGTGGGAAACGGTTCCAAATGGCTCTTTGAGTGTTTAAGGTTGCAGAACCCTGCTCTGGGTTACACGCATGTGTGTGCGTGTAAAAGGCAGCACTGATCATAACAGCATAAGAACAGGCACTAAGCAACAGATCCACAGAAGTGGGGTTTTACCACAGTAGATAGAACCCAAGGGGTAGATCAGTGTCTCTCAGCTGGAAGTTGTATGGACTTTAACTTCCAGAATTCCCCAGCCAGCTATCAAGGAGTTTCCACAGAAGATCATGGACAATAACAGAGCTAAGAATCTGAGGAAATTCTGGATCCAGAAGGACAGGCAGGCATTAGATAATCAACGAGACACTATAGTAGTAGACAAATTAATAGAGAAAGACCAGAAGAGCTCAGGAGGCCAGGCAAGTGGGGCGAGGTGAGGCGCCACTTAATATGTATGTGATGTCTAGTTGGCCACACCCATCCAGTCACATGACCACCCAGTCACGCCCACCCAACCACACCCACCCAGCCAGTCATTAGGGCAGAGAACTGGTTGTTAAAAAATTTGCAGCCCACCACTGCTTATTACCATTAGTTTAACAACAGTTTGAAGTTACAATAGCACTGAAAAAAGTGACTTACAATCAGTTCTTACAAGTACAAGGACTCTCACAGCATCCCCATGATCATGTGATCAAAATACAGGCATAAGTGTTTATCATGATTGCAGAATCTGGGGTCATGTGATTGCCATTTCAGACCTTCCCAGCTGTCTTTGGACAAGCAAAATCAATGGGGAAAGCTAGATTTGTTTAATGATTGCACAATTCACTTAATAACTGCAGCAATTAGCTTAACAACCATGGCAAAAAAAAAAAAAGACTGTAAAACTAGATGCGACTTAACAACCTCCTTGCTTAACAGTGGAAATTCTGGTCCCAATTGTGGTCATAAGTCAGGGACTGCCTGTATATAAAACATAGGCATTCATTTATTCTATCATCCATCCTTCTCTGTATAATATAGATTGACACACTCTTTTTTATGGCTTGTAGATGTTAAGAGGCGTGTCTAGACTTTCTCTTCCATTCCCTCCACCAATAATTTTGTCACATGGGGGCTATTAAGAGATGGTGACTAGACTTCAACAACCAAGAAAAGTTTCATGGCTGAGTATGGATTTCTTCACCCAACTGTTCTTGTGGGGATAAAATGAAAGAACAAACTCATGTAAATTGCTTTGAACTCCAGGAGTAAAAGTAGGATCTAAATCTAATAAAGAAACAAATATTGATCTCTGTACCAAACCTCTGACCTCTGCACATATATACTGTAAGGGAAAGGGAAATCTCTGCACACATATCAGGGAAAGATATGCCTTTTACTTTACTTAATTGCAAATTTATTAAAATTATTTTAATTTGTAGAATTAAAATAAACGACAAGAAAAAAAATGGAAAATTGAAAATATTGTACACAAGTCCTAATGATCAGGATCATATTTAGATTGATTGACATTTCTTGATCCACATGACTATTCTTGGTTACTTTTATTCTATTTATTGCATCTTTCCTAACTAAGGTTTCTAAAGCAATAATATGAAACAGATGCATTAGATAAAAACAATATTCTGTGAGGAAATATTTCCAAGAATATATAAAGCCAGAACCAGAAAATATACCCGCTTTCATCAAAAGACCAAATCTTTACCATTTTAAGTTTGACTTTTTTAAATAAAAAATTATAAAGTTAGACATAGAACTGTTTTATTAAAAAGTCTTATAAATGCAAATTTCCCCAAGATTATGGCAGAAATAATTTTTCCAGTTCATATTGGAAACAGATGTTTGACATATCAATTAAGTATGTAAATAGCATCTTTCCAAGTGTAGTTACTTTTTAGATCAAATAAACAAACCTACTCTGTATTATATAGTACTGAAAAGAACATAAGCATGACACATACTCTTATTTTCATACCGGCTTTAGGGACAGAATGATTTACTATTATTCATAATCACAATTATACATTTTTTTCTGAACAAATGAAACAAATGTGTCCCAATATGGCGATCTGTCTTCAGTGTGGAGGATAGACAAAACTGTGTGCGCGCATGTGAGTGTATGCATTTGTCTGTGTGAGTGTAGGGGTGGAATAAGTAACCAAAAATGCTTTGTAACTCCCCTTCCCATTTTTTAAATTAAATTTGGTTACCACTGATACATAAGGCCAGTTTGAATTTATCTACACCTGTTTGGAGAATAATGGAAAGTTTGACTTACATGATTCAGAGTGTAGTAGAGGTTAGATCATGCAGAAATTACTTAAACGTGTATCAAATGCTTGAAGAATAACAGCAGAACATTGCCTTTTTCAAAAAATAAATGCCTACCTGGGTCTTCAAAAGAATATTTTCTCTTTTTAAGAGAACCAAGCCCCCACCCAAACAGGACACACCCCCATCCAATCAGAGCACAAAAAAACCCCCATCCAATCAGAGCACAGCCAAGCTCCCACCCAATCAGTTCAAACCCCCACTAGCAGTTAAAAAGGAAGAAACAGCTGCAATCACACATTGCTCCCAGAAGCACGAAGCTGAAGCCTGAAGATGACGAATGAGACTTTGTCGAAACGTCGCCAAGACACTTCCAATTTTGCGCTGGAGAAAACCTGAATAACCAAAGACCTACATACAAAACCTCAGAAAACAAATATATATATTTGTTATATATACATATATATATGTAGGTCTTTGGTTATTCGGGTTATTTATAATATTTATAATATTATATTATTATATATTATTTATAATATTTGGTTATTAACCTCAGAAAACACACACGCACATAAGGGATTTAAATGAAAAGGGATATATATCTATATCTATATCTATATCTATATCTATATCTATCTATCTATCTATCTATCTATCTATCTATCTATCTATCTATCTATCTATCTATCTATCTATATATATATATATATATATCTCCCTTTTCATTTTTAGAGCAAACATTGGAGCAACAGGAAGGAAAGGAGGACCAAGGAGCAAAATTGTAGCAGTAAATCTATTGAAGTTACCAAGTTATTTTGAAGCTAATTATGGCTGTGTGCAAAGCAAATGAAGTGAGAAGAACTGAATTAATGAAGACCGGCTACCTCCTACAAGCTAATGAGGCATGCTTTATACCAATAGCTCTTCAAATTGAAAAATTAAACTGCTTCAAAGGGAGGGAAAATACTAGGAAGTTTTGTTAAGATTAGCAGAAAACACAGAAAAAATCTTATAGCGGGATTTATGTTCTGAAATTACTTAGAGACTAGACTGGGCATAGTTACTGTTCTTCCTTTGAGATCTGGCTATTTTTTAATGTTGATTTCCCCCCAAATTCATGTAGGGTTTCATCTACCTTGGGTTAGAGTGTTTATCTCTTGTAAGATAATTATTCCTTAGTTTATTATTTTCTCTCTTAATATGTTACAAATTATCCATTTAATTTTTTACACAAACATACTGAGTTAGAATCTTTTTATTCTTTTGAACTCAATTGGAAAATAATCAAGAAAAGGACCCAGAACTCTGTTCATCTATCTCTCCATCCATCAACATGATAACTCTCCAAAACCTGAATCTAGTTTATGTGAAGAAGCCAGCAAAACAGCAAAACAACGAGTAAGTGGGAAAAAAAACACTGGATCAGACTTGGAGTTGTGGCAACTCTATGGAATCTCTATGGAAAAGTCAAGTGGATATTTAGCCCTACACAGCTGTTCACAAGAACATTAGATTCTCACAGTCTTATTAGCCAAATTTGTTAAAAGAAAGAAGGGACCCAGGTTTTACACGTGTACGATCGATACTAAGAGGAGAGTGGAACTCACTTACAATAGTACAAACAGAAGAAGAGACTGGACTGCCATCTGTCAGAAATGGTGTAGGGTCCCCTACTTGGGTAGGGGGTTGGACTAGATGACCTACAAGTTATCTTCCAACTCTGTTATTCTGTTCTGTTAAATAGGAGGCCAGAGGCTGACTGTGGAACAGATCACAAACCGCTTGTCTTCAAGTTCATTTCCAAAGCAAGTTTTCCAAGTTTTCAAAACAGTCCTGAAGATAGTGCAGGTTTATGAAAGTAATTCAGCTTGTGTCAGGGTGTCAGGTATTTGTTCCCTTGAGAAGCTGGCTTAGAAAAGGAAGACAGAAAAGAGAGCCAGGTGCTTTTGTTTTGGTGTTTTTTTTTTAAATTTGAATTTATATCCCGCCCTTCTCCGAAGACTCAGGGCGGCTTACATTGTGTAAGGCAATAGTCTCATCCTATTTGTATATTTATATACAAAGTCAACTGGTTGCATAGCTGGGTACAAAACAGTAGTGCTTTTCACTTACCTTCACTACCAGTTTGGAACTGTGAGCAAAGCGTCCATAATGAAGTCCGGGTGGGTGGGTGGAGCCTTCCGCCGCTACTACCGGTTTGCTCAAACTGGGGCGAACCCACCACTGGTACAAAAGGAAAAAAGGTCAGTGTGGGAACTGTGGGAGAAAAGGCAGCTGGGGAAATGAATGAATGCTAGCATTTCCTGAAGCTGCCTGCCCTGCAAGGCAGAGTGCAGGGAGGCCAAAAAAGGCATAGATGGAGAGGACATAGGGGGGTGGGGGAGCTGCCGTGCCCCTGTGGTCATATGTGTGGGTGGATTGCCAAGCACCTGAATATAGGTAGACTTACAGCTTCAGTTGCGCCCAAAATTTCCATTGCTAAGTGAGACAGTTGTTAACCTTTCTTGCCACAATTGTTAAGTGAATTACTGCAGTTGTTAGTAACATGGTTGTTAAGTGAATCTGGCTTCCTCATTGACTTTGCTTGTCAAAAAGCTGCAAATGGTGGTCACAGGGGCCCAGATCTCTGCAACTGTCATACATACACGCCAGTTGCCAAGTATCTGAATTTTGATCACGTAACTGCAATGGTCGTAAGTGTCAAAAATGGGTCCCAAGTACTGTTTTTCAGGGGTACTTCAAGAAGAGAACGGTGGCTGGATGGAGTCACTGAAGCTTAAATGGACTCCAGAGGATGGTAGAGGACAGAAAGGCCTGGATGAATGTTGTCCATGGGGTCGTGATGTGTCAGACATGACTTCACAACTAACAACAACAATAAACCCCTTTTCAGCGTCCTTGTAACTTCAAACAGTCACTAAACAAACTGTTGTAAATTGAGGACTACCTGTATTGAGCACCGCAGAGGAGCTGCAACAGCCATAACTTTGGACACGGGTCATTAGTCCATTGTTTTTAGCATAGTCATAGTTTTAAATGGTTGTTTAAGGGATTGCCACAAGGCAAGGACTACCTGTATTATTATTGTGCTTTTGGGTCAGTCTTGACTCCTAGTGACTCCCTGGACAAATCCCTGAAAGTTTCTTGGCAAGATTTTGAAATGGTTTGCCCTTGTTGCTTTCCTAAGGCTAAAATAGAGTGACTGGCTCAAGGCCAGTTAGTGCCTAAAGCAGACTTTGTGCCTAAGGCAGGACTAGAACTCAGGCTCTCCTAGTTTCTAGCCTAGTGCCTTAATCATTACACCAAACTGGCTTTTCAACTGCATAAATATAGCTTTGGAATTTTCTAGTATATTAAAAAAAAAAACATCCCTGTTTATCTTGATATCATACTTCTTGAGAAATGATTGTGGATATCAATTTATATTAATAGGTTATATTCAACATCTTACAGAAGTAGACCTGCTATCAGCAAGATAATTCTTCCTTATTTTTTTCCTTCTCCTTTCTCCATAAAATAATTCATTCATGTAATACATAGACATGCACACTAATAATTTATCTTGAAATTCATAAATATATGAAGACACTGGCATTTAACCAAATAACGAAAATACAGAACATCGTGTTCCTAACCATTATAAATCTGCAGATGATAACTTGTTTTGCTCATTTATACTGTTGAATGTGCTATTAAGCATAGTAATAATAACAACAACAAATTAAGTGGCTGAAAGGCTGATGCAATTATGAACAAATAAATGTGAATCATGATGTTCTATAACAAAATCAAACCCAATATAAGCTCCTTGGCTCACTTCAGAATTTACTCTGCTTTTTAAAATGTTCCATGTATTTTTATGGAACTATTTAAGAACTAGAGTACTATCTAATCATTTATATATTTATTATTATTATTTTTTAAATACAAACAAAAACACCTTTATAACCCCTAAGAATTTGGGACAACTGACACTTGGATGAAAAAGATAAACCACGTTGTTAAAAGGTGTGAAAATGACTATTTCCACTATTCTTTGTCTGACACGTCCTTGTAATCAAATAATGTATTCGCATGGTCCATGATTACATTACTGCTGAATACATGCATAATGAGGCTACATTTAATGCAGTGCACAGCAAATATATTTCTGCTTTCAGTTCTGTTCATTTTTGTCCTTTTCGAAGCTACAATAAGCTTGCATTGATAAAGCAGCTGCTGTAGTAGACTTAGATCTTTGACCGTTGACTTTTTCCCTGAAATCTCATTTCAGGCTAACATTTAGAAAGAAAGGAAAAGGTACCGGGGATGCTTCTGGGACATTTTAGTCAACTCAAAAGAGTTTGCTGCTGGCACTGCAATCTGGTAGAAAAGCTGTCCTATCTTTTGTTTACTGGCAGTATAAGGGGATTAATCAGTGTTAGTTTAAGAAAATGTGTTTCAGGGAGAATACATTAGTAATTGCATGCATCAAGTTCCTTGAAATTATGGAATGGACAGCTGCCTGTATGCTGTCAGAGGAAACCAACCAGGGTATTGGACCAGATATTGAAAGTATTTGTTGTCCCCAAAAAGAAGAGATTGAAACTGACTCCTCGTCTCAAAGAGAGGGCTAACTATTCAATTTCAATTATTATTATTTTCTTTGTCATGCAACTGGGTCAATATGTATGTTTGGAACAGGTGCTGTTGGTTACAGGATGTCAGTATCTTGTGGAAGGTTGGAGGGAGGGTTATTGTTTGGAACTGGGCGGTGGTGGAGCCTTTGGGGGTCATTTTCTTACTGGATTGAGCTGGATTGTACCTCTGTTTTTTCCATATGGTTTATATCTAGTGCCTGACTGTTTGGCAGCTTGGAAAGGAAGGCCCATTTCCTTACCTTTTCTGGCTTGGAGAGTTAATCTGGCAGATCGGAACTGGTTGCAGGACAGCAGGATTGTTTGAACCACCAGTTGCATGAATAGAATAGAATAGAATAGAACAGGACAGGACAGGACAGGACAGGACAGAATAGAATAGAATAGAATAGAATAGAACAGAACAGAACAGAATAGAATAGAATAGAATAGAATAGAATTCTTTATTGGCCAAGTGTGATTGGACACACAAGGAATTTGTCTTGGTGCATACACTCTCAGTGTACATAAAAGAAAAGATACATTTGTCAAGAATCATAAGGTACAACACTTAATGATAATCATAGGGAAACAGTCAATATAAATCTTAAGGATACCAGCAACAAGGTTACAGTCATACAGTCATAAATGGGTTGGCTGCTTCATACTTAAGGTGCTTGGTGTGTTTTATGGTGACTGGCCATGCCGTGGTGGGAAGGATGCTGGGACCATTGCTGCTGTTGATGGAGGAAGCTCCATTGGCCTGTAACTGGATCATGGATGAGAGCTCCCTTTTTTTCATTGTGCTCATATGGAGATGAGCAGTGGTGGGATTCAAATAATTTAACAACCGGTTCGCCCAGGGTCAGGTTGGCTGTCATGGGAGTTGTGGCTCATCCCCATCCTCCAGCTCTATACCATTCATGTGGGATGAACCTCCCACAATGGCCAACCTGACCCTCGGTGAAATGGTTGTTAAATTATTTGAATCCCATTCACTTTGTCTCAGCCCAATCCACCTCACAGGGTTGTTGATGTGGAGAAAATAGGAAGAAGTAGTAGTATTGCAGGGGTGAAATCCAGAAGGTTCCAACAGGTTCTGGACACCCACAGAACCAGTAGTAAAAAAATTTGAATTTCACCACTGTAGTATTGGATATGTTTACTGCCTTATTATTTCTAAAATAATAAAGGCGGAATAAGATAAAAGAAAATAATAAAAAAAAATATAAGAGTATTTTCACCTTGGCCTTTAGGGCTGAGAAAGTACCTATGGTCCTATCCTTGTTGAAGGTCTTCTATGTAAGATGTCTTCTAGAGCAGAGTTCCCCAACCTTTCGGGCTTTGCAGACCAGTTTGGGGAGGGTGGGAGAGAGAATGGTTCTGCACGAGCAGTGGGCACACATGCATGCCATTTGCACAAATGGAGCACACGTGCATGTGCTCGCCCACTGCTCATGCAAGTGGGGATCTGCACACCCATGTGTTCACCCACCACTTCCACGGCCTGGTTCCAAATGGCTCATGGCCCAATAGTGGCCTGTGGCCTGGGGGTTAAGGACCCCTGTTCTAGACTCCGACATATTCCTGGATACTCAATCCTGCAATTTCTCTCCTCTTTAGCTCCCCCATCTTAGCAGTTCTCTCTTTTCCAAACAATGCTGTGCCTTTGGCCTTGTTCTTTTCCTCCTCATGTTTCCTATCAATAGCCCTGCGGTGCCTTTGAGAAAAGCCCTTTGGGGAAGAGAGTTTTTATGACCTGAGAGCAGTGGTGGGTTGCTACCAGTTCGCCCCGGTTCAGGCAAATTGGTAGCAGTGGCAGCAGGAGGCTCCGCCCACCCACCCAGATGTCATCAAATATGATCTGTGCAGACGGGTAAGTGAAGGTAAGTGAGAGCCAGAATTCAAAATTCTCCACGGAGGGTTACCAAGTAGTAATAAACAACCAGCCTGGCCTACTTGTATGCCTTTAATAGCCACTTCATGTCCTGAAATCAGCAGGCAAAACTTTTCACAGCATGGATGTCCGGCTTGCCACCTACCAATGTCTGCAGCTGAAGCAGGTATCAAAGACAGAGAAAGAAAGACTATTTTTTAAAAAACACACACCACACAATTGATTTTGAAACTGAAATGTTTCATCTGCAAAGACTAGAGCAGAGAAGCCAATCCTTTATATAATTCTTGTTTGGGTTAATGTGTGTGGATTGTTTTGGCACACAATATTAATTTCACTTAGTGGAAATGGAAAAGTTAGAAAGACCTTGGAGAAAGGATGTATAGTTTACCTCAAGGCTACGTTGGCCCAATGTGACGAATCACCTGCGTTTCATTTGTCATGCTTATTCTTGGCAAGCACGGTGACTGTAGTACTTGTGTGAATAAAACAGATCTTCTCCCTCCTCCCACCTTTGTTTTTTCAGGGGGAAAAAAAAAGCCTCCGGCAGCTGTGTCCCTCTGAACAAGGGAAATTTATCAAAAAAGAAAGAAAAGGAAAACAGAAAAGGAAAGCACTTCAAAATGTGGAAAAAACAAATAAAATTTGGAAGGAAAAGAAATTATTTCTGTAGTTCAGAGATACTATCCATCAGATTATGAAGAGTTAAAGAAATGCTCAGAAGGAATATGCATCAACTTCCTTAGATGGGGTCACAAAAATATTAGACTGGTTTGGGTTTTGCATTGTTGAGACTTCAAAAAACAAATACAGTTTATACCTTGATTTAATGGTTTAATTTTAATGTTAAATATCTTTTAAATTGAAGGTTCACTCCAACTCTAGGAAGACCAAGTAAGGCATGGTTGGTTATGTTGTTCTTCTCTCTCCTGATCTCCCATTGGCTATTCTCTATGAATTTCCCACAACCCTCCCTGCCTCCCTCCCATTAAGTCTATGCTGCCAACCTTTCCCTGTGACATTGACCAGTTCATCGGTTTTTGTCAGTCGGATAAACCGAAGTCTATTACATATGTGCACATTTGTTGCAGCTGGCCTACATGTCTGGCATATTGATAATTCCAGGGATAAGCATGGATGGATGTATTTGACAATGTGACCCTGTATCAAAATGTAAGTGAAATTGGAACACGCATATCAAGGTGAAGCATGAATGCTAAAGCCCTATGAACTACTAATAGCATAGATTTCAAGGATAGATCTGTTGTTTGTATTTTGTTGAACAAACACTCTCCTATGTTTGAAAATTGGTAGGAAAAAAAACAGTTGGAGAATGTTTGCTCTTTTTAAATTGACTGGCCAATTTCAAGTGAAGCTTGGCGCCTTAGTTTGTATGGCTGTCTCTCTCATATCTCTACTGGGAGGGTTAAGTAGAATTTTTTAAAAAAATTAATACATAGTGTAAGAAAGCCAAACAGTGATCTATGGTATGGTATGAAGAGAAAATCTATGTTATGTTGGAGGATGTTTTGGGAGATGAGGCTGGAATAGGTAGATAAGAACAACTAAATTGATGATTGGAAAGAGTTGGAAATAGAACAGGTGACTTAAATTATGTGAATGTTCATTTTGTCAGTTTGATCTAGTGGTTAAGGCACCAGGCTAGAACCTGGAATGAAGGTGAATAAATGGGTCCCAGGATAGTGTTGCAGGATCCAATCTGGGTCAGTCTCTGGGACCAGAGGTTTACTCTTCTGAGCTTTTGGACTTGTGCTGGAACCCATCCTCAGGGAACACTTGAGCAGAGTGTGCGCTTTGGGCTATTCTGTGTGTGTGGTATTTATATAGTGCCTGTTGTGTGTGGCTTTTTAGATGTTAATTCAGAGGTTGATGGCTGGCTATTACGTCATTGGCTGTTGTTTCCTTGTGCTGCCAAGCCATCATCTCCTAAGCACTTGATAAGCTGGGTGGTAAATCAGCACTCCTATTGACTGATGAGGGGGCTGTTTCCCAGCCTCTAGTCACTTCCCTGCCTGTTTTTGTGCTTGCTTATCCAACAATCTTAGTACCTGCAAAATTGAATGCATGTCCTTGTTCACTTCAATGTGAGACTGAAATGTTTATTGCAATATGAGACTAGAAACTGAAAGATTGTGAGTTCTGGTTCCACCTTAAGCATGAAAGCCAGCTGGTGATCTTGGGCCAATCACTCCCTCCCAACCCTCCCTAGAGGGTTGTTATTACGGGGAAAATAGGAGTAAGAAGTATTGGCTAGGTTCACCACCTTGAGTTTATACAAAAAATAATAAAGGCAGAAAACAAACAAAAACAAACAAACAAACAAACATCACACTGTAATGTGGAGGCTTTTTCCTCAAAGTGTCTCAACTTTTGAGAATGAATTGATTCCAAGTTTTCATAATTTTTTTTTTATTAGTTATACATTGTCTCTTCTTAGTCTCCTCTGTTTAGTAAAAAGCAGTAACAATAATACCAATAATACAAGAAAGAAATGATTAAAGATTTTATTTAAGAAGTTGTCAAAATCATGCAGAAGTTATATATATAACACCAAGCAGGGAAGCTGAAAGCATGGTGAGATCAAAATAGCTATGCTTTTAAAATTGGAAATAGCTTTTGATTCCACTTCAAACTAGACAAATAAATCACTGTGACCACCCTTTTTCTACTTTGGGGAAAATGAGCACTGAATTAGGTATATCTGTTTGTCTGCTGCCTTACTTTGTAGATGTTATTATCAATTAATAGATTCTGGTGAAGTCTGGCAACAATGACTGGATGAATTTTCAAAAATCCATTTAATTAGCTTTTAAAAAGTAGTAGTTATCTTTACATTTAATCACATTAGTTGACCATACAGTATATCTTGGGTAATAATTTTTCCCCACTTCCATGGAGCAGAACCCTGACTGAACTCTGAGTAGACATGTATGGCATTATGTTTCTTAGTTACTAATTACATCCTCTTTTTTACTTAGCAGAAGTTTGCATTAAATTGTTACGGAAGACAATATAGTCTGGGAACAAAAGCACATTCTGAGTCCTAGAGGCAGAAAAAGACTGATCCCATAAATTAAGGAAATAGTACAAAGTTGTTTAGACAGGCTACTTCAAGAGAATCCTAATAAACCACTATTACAAATATATTAAGGCTAGAACAAATTAACAGAGTTAAAATTACACGTAGCTCATTTAGCGACCATTTGAACAGCACTGAAAAAGGTGACTTGTAACTGTTTTTCTCACTTATGACCACTGCAGCATCCCTATGGTTGCATGATCAAAATTAAGACCCTTGGCAACTGACTCATATTTATGACGGTTGCGATGTCCCTGGGTCATGTGATCACCTTTTGTAAGCTTCTGACAAGCTAAGTCAATGGGGAAACCAGATTCACTTAACAATCATGGTACTAACTTAACCACTGCAGTGATTCACTTAACAACGGTGGCAAGAAAGTTTGTAAAATGGGGAAAAATTCACTTAAATGTTTCACTTAACAACAGAAATTTTGTGCTCAATTATGGTCATAAGTTAATTGCCTTTAACGTGTTTGCATTCATTTTGTTTTCCTTCTTTTCAGAAGTTAAATTTTGATTTTTTTTAGTAGATGATGGTAAGGTAATTAGATCCCCAAATATTAGATCCCCATTAAAGTTTTCCAACAATGTCACCAAGTGAAAATGTTAGGATATTTATAATTTTGTTAGCTGGATTCACCAATAAATTATGATTTACACACGACAATAATATATTACATATTGCACTAAAACAGGATACTATTTATTGATGCTATCTTGTGAATGGTTATTCAGATAAAAATTCCCCAGATGTGCGTTTGGAGTTCGATAGGGATATTTCTGGAAGGTGTTTAGCTTGCTGCAGAAAACTGAAAAATAAGGAACGAGTTAAAATCTTTCCTCCTCTTTTCATTTTTCTACCCAAAATACTCACCCCAAAGGTGTTTTTGTATATAAAAACCTGCTAGTACAGAACCGAGTAATGCTGATTTATATTGTGCCCATTTATTTTAGCATCACCAAAAGGCATTTTTAATCCTCTCGCATTTTATACTTTTAAACAATTTTATTTTTATTTTTAAGGATTGCACTGACTTTCCAGCAACTCTCCAGTCATTTATGACACTATAAAAACACTTCCCAAGTCTTTGTTGCAGAAACTTCTAGCTCATGAAAAAGTCATAACTGAAGCGGGGAGAATGGAGAAATGTGTCTTATTCCCTTCTAAGGTGGAATGGAAAGTTGCTTGTACGTATGTATGCATGCATTCTGGTTAGGCTTTGACGAGAGGAGAACATGTGAATTAAAAGGAAGCACAGAGTAGTGAGCTGTAAATTACAATGCCAAGCAATCTGAATTTTTATCAGGAGGAAAATAGATCATTTAACATTTAGGGTATATTAGAGGGACCATTAATTTTTCATATAGAATCTGAAAAATGGGTTGGATCACACTTCGACTAGAAATAACAAATAACTGTAGCGTATAAATTGCTGACAGTGTTATATATTTTCGTCGTTTTTACTGAGGAGAGGGAAAACAATTCTGCGTAACTGTCCTTCCTCCTTTGAGAAGCTTGGTGTAGTCTTTCAGTTGTTATAGATGGCAACTTTTATCTATTTATTTATGTGATCTATGTATCCCTAAATTATCCCTAAGCAACTTTACAAATAATGCAAAGAACAGAAGGAAGGACGAAGGGGAACACAACAACGTTCAGTAGCAACAGTAAACCTTTCTGCCCATTAACACACTGGAGGAAAGCAATATTTTCCTCGCTTTCTCCCAGGATTAAACTGAGACATTTTTTCACGAGAAGACGAACTAAGATACCTTTTCTTTCAGCAAAACAAGATAAAATGCTTGACACCAGAGAGGCACAACACATGGAATGTAGGACTTAAGATACAACCAAGACGCCACGTAAGAGAGGAAGCTGAAGAAAATTCAGGTTTTTCAAGGCTTTCCGGAAATCTATTAGATTGAGGTCCAGATACTGCAACAGAGCAGGCCCTTCTTCCAGGACCACTCAAGGGCATTGTTTTACAGAAGGTAACCAGATCTGGTGGGACAGTTTGAAATAATTGGAGACGAGGAGTTCCTCAAGTAACCAAGCCCACTTGAGCTAGTCGTCTCTTTTCTGAATAATAGCAACTCCAAGAATTAAACAAAGACAGATCCTATCATCCACCACCTATTTCTTTCAGGTTGAGATGACAGGGATTAAACTTGGACTCTTATGCTCGAAATCTTATGCTCTATTAATAAACTGTGACCCCCTCTTCATTTTCTTTTTATTTCATTTGTATAAATTAATGCAAAATAGATATTTTTGGGGGTGGAATTTAAATAGGAGGTCTTCTCTTTTGAAAACACTCTTGCAGATTATTCAGGCTTGTTTTAAAACAAACAAAACCAACAAAACCAAAACCAAAACCAAAGCAAAGGTATTATGTCTCCTGTGTGCCTGACTGATTTGCCCATTGAATCATATGAAGTTGTTTTAGACCCAAACAGCCATTCCAAACAGAATGTTTTCAAAATAAGATAAAACCACACCTCTTTCTTTCTCTGCCAGCACATCCTATAGTTTAGGCAGAGGATCTCTTCCTAGCTCATTTAGCTGTGCTTCATTAACTGAAGACGCCAAGAACTGAACAAGGGGCTTTTATTATGCAAAGCAAGTCCTCTGTCATTGAGTTATAGCTCCTTCATTGTGATCACAGCCTTGTGATTTGGGCCTCAACATTATTAAGTGTAAGTGGGCTGTGAAACGTTTAATGCCCCTTGTTCTGCAAAATGTGACCAAATATTTGGCTACCTATATTTTTTCCCCTTTTTTCACCCTGTCACAGTCAAACCCTTGACAAATTCTGATTTTCTTTAAGTGGTAGGTCAGATCACCTACTGTAAACAAAAGCAGAAATATCTCTGTAGTTGATCGAATTACAGATAGATTTTTCAGCCCTGGTAAGTAAGTAAGAATTCCTTTTTTTATGAACATCAACAAAGAAAAAGCAAACTCCCCAAACTAATCATTATTCACAACACGTTTTAAGAAATTTTAAGGGGCGTGCATAAGTGCACCTGCGTGCCTACCATCCCTGTCCTAATATTCCTTTTTACTTACTCTTTTCATGTATCCAAATTATGTTTATATTTTTACCTGTTATCTTATATATGATTGACAAAAATAAATAAATAAATCAAGCAGAATGTTCTTTTGAATATACAGTTGTTAATTTTGAGAACATCCATAAAGTATAAATATAGCTCCTTTGGCAGAGAATTGAAAATTTATTTTTTTAAAGAAATGAAGGCTAATTTAAACAATTTTGAGAAGTATCAGTTTGTATTTAACATTTTTCCTATCATGTATCCTATCAGCTTTTTTTAAAAAAAATCACAATAGCTTCTTAGAATAATTTGCACATTCAACAATTCAGCACGTAAAACAATGACATTAGCAGCAATGTGTCAATCTAGATTTTCTTTGTGAGCACTTGAGGTGATACTTTTAAAAATATTGATGTGAATGGATCCAAAGGAAGAAGGGGTTAAAATAGGAGAGGATAACTTTCAGCAAGTGCCTAAAAGGTTCGCCATCACTGCTCTAGACTTTTCTCAGGTATTAATACTGGTCTGTAGCTTCCCCGGGTCTTCTTTTTCCTCCCTTTTGAAGAGAGATTTGCCCTCCACTCATCTGGAACTTACCTGTTTCTTATTCTGTCAGGGTACTTATATATGTAATTCTTCTCACTCTGGAGAGTTAAATTCAAAGTAGGGAGATATTTCCTGACCTGTTTCTATTATCCACAACTCCTATCTCAGACACACCAACAACAGCCAAGCCTCCTACAACTGACCCCATCCCATTGGGTTCACAACCCCTAGTGATCACAGAAAAGGCCTATTTCACAGACAAAAGCCAGGAAAAGCTCCAGGCCCAGACAAGATAAATCCTTCTTGAGTAAAAGTCTAATTGGCCCCCATCTTCACCCATATCTTCAATAAATCACTAGAGATGTGCTATGTTTCTTCTTGCTTCAAACGCTCGACTATCATCCCAGAAGCCCCCAAGGAACTGAATGACTACAGACAAGTTGCTCTAACATCTGTAGTCATGAAAACCTTTGAAAGGCTAGTGCTGTCTCCCTTGAAAACCATCACGGACCCGCTTTTAGACCCCCTGCAATTTGCATACCGAGCAAATAGATCAACAGATGATGCTGTTAATATGGCTCTGCACTACATCCTTCAACATCTTGAATCTCCAAAGACCTACGCAGGGGTTCTCTTTGTAGACTTTAGTTCAGCATTCAACACCATCATTCCAGACATTCTTCTAACTAAGCTAAACCAGCCTAACCCTAACTTGAACACACTTGTAAATGGATCATAAGCTTCCTAACAGACAGGAAGCAGCAGATGAAGCTAAGCAGAATCACCTCAGATACCTTTACAATTAGCACAGTGGCCCCACAAGGCTGCCTGCTCTCTCCACTTCTCTTCTCTCTCTATACGGTTGACTGCATCTCAATTGTTCCTTCTGTTAAACTACTGAAGTTCACAGATGACACAACAGTGATCAGTCTCATTCAGGACAATAATGAATCTGCATACAGATGGGAGGTTGAACAACTAGCCTTGTGGTGTGACCAGAACAATCTGGAACTGAACACACTCAAAACCATAGAAATGGTGGTGGACTTTAGGAGAAACCCTCCTATACTACCACCTCTTACAATACTAGACAACACAGTATCAACAGCAGAGACCTTCAAATTTCTAGGTTCTACCGTATCTTAAAACCTAAAATGGACCCCTAACAATAAAAATGTCATTAAAAAAGCACAACAAAGAATGTTCTTTCTGCACCAACTCAAAAAGCTCAAACTGCCCAAGGAGCTGCTGATCCAGTTCTACAGAGGAATCATTGAGTCTGTCATTTGCACCTCTATAACTGTCTGGTTTGGTTCTGCAACCCAACAAGACAGACAGAGACTTCAGAGGATAATTAGAACTGCCGAAAAAGCAATTACTACCAGCCTGCCTTCCATTGAGGACTTTTATACTGCACGAGTCAAAAAGAGGGCTGTGAAAATATTTACAGACCCCTTGCATCTTGGACATAAATTGTTTCAACTCCTACCCTCAAAACGACACTATAGAGCACTGCACACCGGAACAGCTAGACACAAGAACAGTTTTTCCCCGAATGCCATCACTCTGCTAAACAAATAATTCCCTCAACACTGTCAAACTAATAACTAAGTCTGCATTACTGTTAATCTTCTCATCATTCTTATCACCCATCTCCTCCCACTTATGACTGTACAACTTAAGGTTACCAGCAACAAGGTATCCTTAAGATTCATATTGACTGTTTCCTAATATGATTTGATAACTTATTTGTTCCCTATGACTATCATTAAGTTTTATACCTTATGATTCTTGACGAATGTATCTTTTCTTTGAGAGCGTATGCACCAAGACAAATTCCTTGGCCAATATAAAATTCTATTCTATTCTATTCTATCTGAGGTTTCAACTTTGACCCTTCATCTTACTCTTTGGAATTTCATGGTAGGAAATGAACCAAAAGGAGAGTTGAATAGCTCAATCTTTTCCTTAGTATCTATTAGTATTAGCCTTCAAGCTCTGAGTAGCTGATGTACTGATGCTTTTCTCTTGTTTATAAACACACACACACACACACACACACACACACACACACACACACACATTTTTTGTTATTCTTTATATGCTCTCCAATTTGAGCTCATCCCAACATTCCCTTTTTACAATTTTGGACTATCTGTCTTCTTTTACTTTCTGAGCTGTCATTTCCCCCACTCATTAGACATCCTTTTTGTTTTCAGATCTTAGTTAGGTTTCTTCTGCTCCTTTCTATTTTTTCCCCTCCTTGAAATTGTTTGCTATTATATTTTTAAAGTAATACTTCACCCATTTTGAGCTCCTTCTCTCATTAGGCATTGGGCTCCGCTCAGTTTTTGTTCCTCTTGAAAACCAGAAACTCCAGATGATGTGCTACCTTTTTTCTTTTTTTACAATATTATTGCTAGAATTTACTTAACTGGCTAAGTCTTTCTTATTGTGAACAAATATACACCCGGAAGGGAGAAAAAGGAGAATGAACTATTAAAGGAGGAGAGAAAGTTACTGAGTTCTGGAAAACAGGAAAGCAGGAGAAAGCAACCCAAAACAACCCCCTTGACTTTATATGGTATGTGGTAGAGAGAAACTGTGACAGGTTTTCAAGATTCTGTTATTTTACCCTACAACGATAAAGTACATTTCCCGCTGCTTCACTTTCTTGTCCTTGCCAATCTCCAAAGACTTAGTATCGGGTCAAGGATATCTGATTCTCATGTGCGTTCATCCACCTCCTTCTTTGAGTTTGCATTCTAAAAAATGTCTTTCAAGGACTTAAAGAAAACATGGATAACCTCCACTTTCTTCTGCCTTATGAAAGCCCACCTTTCACCTGCATCAATAATTCCCAGGCAATTAATGCATCCCTGGGTATTACGCATGCAGGTGAAACTTGGCTAAAATATTAAGAGTTGATTTGGGTTTCACAAAGAAGAAAACTGGTCTTTGCATCTGTAGCAGCGTGGACAAGATAATAGAGATAACAGGGCAAAGGCTTAAAGCCAAAAATAAAAAGCGACTTCACATAAATAATGGAAATTCTTGAACAGAAGGGCTGAAGAAAAATGTGGTGTCTTAATTCACTTTGTCTTTAAAATTCCCTTGGGTTAAAAGAGAGCTTTTCAGTTAATGCCAGATAATGGCAGTCAATATATCATTGACTCTTTCATAGTCTTTGTTCTTATGGAATAGTTCTTTTGCTGGGGTGACTTCTTTCCAAAGAACAACTGGCAGAGTTTGGGTGGTGCCGCAAACACATCATACAACAAAATCTGGGATGTGGGACTTGAGGCCATTTCACGAATTTACCTATAACTTTCTTGCAGTTATTAAGTTAGTAACATGGTTGTTAAGTGACTCTGGCTTCCCCATTGACTTTGCTTGTCAGAAGGTCGCAAAAGGAGATCACATGACCCGGGATACTGAGACTGTCATAAAAACATGCCAGTTGATAAGCATCCAAATTGTGACCATGGGGATGCTAACACGGTCACAAATGTGAAAAACTGTCATAGGTTAGTGAAAAACTGTCATAGGTTAGTGAAAAACTGTCATAGGTTAGTGACAATCACTAAACGAATGGCTGTAAATTGAGGACTACCTGCTGATGTTGGAACGCTATGTTTCAGTTTCTAAGAGATAGAAAGCAAACACCTGTTTACCTACCTCTTTTTGGAAAGGCCATTTTGTTCATTGACAAAATGAGTGACAGGAGCAGGGGTGAAATCCAGCCAGTTCTATCCAGTTCAGGCGAACCTGTAGCAGTGGCTGTGGGAAGCTCCGGCCACCCACACAGACATCGTGATATTGCTTTTTTGACATTTGAAGCCTCTGTGCATGCACAGAAGAGTTTGTGCATGTGTAGACAATGGCGTATGCGAGTGCGCATTGGTGAACCTTAGGGAAGGTAAGTAAATTTTACCCCTGGACAGGAATAAACCCTACATCAGTGAAAAGGCAGGTCTGTCTAGATCAGCTTGTTAGGAAGGCCCAGTTCCTTATCAGTGCAAATGTTCTTTGATGTCTAATGGTGTCAAAAGTGATCTGGAACTTGTTTGAGATTTTGGTCTTTTTTTAAAAAATTCAACATTTTGGGAGGCCTTATGGAGTGAGCAACGAGAAAACTAAATATCCACTCCAACTTTCCTTCTGGAATCTCATTTATGTCCAATTTATATTCTTCTGACATTGATTAAAGTAGCCTGTCCAACTGAAAAGGAGAAAGAGCACGATAAATATCTAATGAAAGCTAATAAAATAGAACAATAGAAAATGGGTTAGACTAACTTTCATGAGGCTGATTCATCAAACATTTCAAGAATACTGGCTGGGCATTGAGGAAGGCTGGAAAAACATGGGAAGACCAAATTTAGAATTTATTAATAACATTTGACAGGTTTTTTTTGAAGTTACTTGGTGAAATACATAACTACAGATAGTCCTTGAATTATGATCACAACTAAGCCCAACATTTCTGTTGTTATGCAAAACATTTATTGAATTTTGCCCCATTTTATGACCTACCTTGCCACAGTTGTTAAGTGAATCACTGCAGTTTTTAAATTAGTAACGTGGTTGTTAAGTGAATCTGGTACATCACATTTTGACCGGCTGTAAGCTGAAGGCATATATCGTCCAGTATCTGATTTTTTAAAATATAAACGCTGCGATTTAATAGTTAGATGGCCTAGACATTAAACATAGATTTTTTAAATATTTATATTTTATTGTGTTTTACTAATCTAGGTGAAATATTAAAATGTATTGCTGGTCCAGGTATCAGGGGTGAAATCTAGCAGGTTCTGACAGGTTCTGGAGAACTGGTAGCAGAACTTTTGAGTAATTTAAAGAACCGGCAAATACCACCTCTGGCTGGCCCCAGAGTAGGATGGGAATAGAGATTTTGCAATATCCTTCCCCCGGGAGTGGGGTAGGGATGGAGATTTTGCAGTATCCTTTCCCTGCCACGCCCACCAAGCCACGCCCACAGAACCGGTAACAAAAAAAAATCGAATTTCACCACTGCCATCTGCTAAATAAATAAATAAGTGAATTTTGGTCATGTGACCACAGGGATCCTGCAGTGGTTGTAAGTGTGAAAAACAATTATAAGTCACTTTTTTCAGTGTTTTTGTAACTTTGAACGGTCACTAAATGAACTGTTGTAAGTGGAGGCTTACCTGTATATCATAAACAATCATAAAACCAAGATCCATCCATCCATCCATCCTTCCTTCCTTCCTTCCTTCCTTCCTTCCTTCCTTCCTTCCTTCCTTCCTTCCTTCCTTCCATCCATCCATAGGTGCAATCATTTCCCCCCCATTTCCCTCTGGTCCTGTCCCATTGCATTCCATAAGGCATATCTTTTTTATGAGAGGGATAGTTTCCATGGGTTTCTTTCTATGAGGGATAACTTAGTATCAAGATAATTAAATAACCCGGGATATGCATATTCTTGGCCTGTTTTCTATCCTGTTTTCCTCTCCAGGCTGCTTGGCTGGAGCACTGATTGGAGAATCAATCACAAGCAGTGAAAGATTTTGCTCCCATTATCAAATCTAAAGGGAATGCAGAGTTGCTCCCTATGTATAAACAGAAAATATGTTTGGTTTTTTTTTTTTTTAATTTTTTTTTAGTGAAGTTTAGAAATGTAACTAAAAAACTAATACCGAGAAAAATATAAAAAATAAAAAGTTCAGAAAAAAAGGGAGAGAAGGCAAGGATGTGTGTGTGTATATACACACACATACATACTGACACATAACACACACAAATAAAATTAGAAAGAAATGGCTCCCCTTTTAGCAAAACACGTATAAACATTTTCAATAACTAAATATTTTCTCTAACGTTTAACCAAGGATCTATTCATCCCATATGTCATCCTTTATCCATTAGCAAATAATAAAGCCCCATCATTTGACCTTAATCAGTAATAGTCCATTAACAGTTACCAGAAATTAATTAATTAAATACACATGCATACACGCGCACACACACACACTTTAAACAAGTATATTATTGTAATATCACAGTGGTTAGCAGCAATGACCGCTAGGAGACACTATACAACCAAGTTTCATTATTGTTTGAACTTCTCAAGCAAGTTTTTAAAGAGCTGCCTTTGGCTTGGCAGTAGGCAACTTGTGAGTTGGGTTGTGGATGCCAAGCTGTCTCAGACTGAAGCTCAGGGGAAGGCAGGTTGAACTCTTCCCATAACTAACTGAGAGACTCCACCACCAACTCCATAGAGTCAAGGGAGGCTGGTATAGTAGTGGCAAACTCAACTGCATCCTAGAACCCAATTCAAACAAAGGATCTTATACTTAACTGTCTATGGGTACAGTCTCACAACAAGCCATTACAATTTTTTTACCATCCCCCCATCCTCACACTCAACTATACAGTTACATGCCCATCTCCAGTATCAGACCACAACACTCCCTAGTTGCTTCTGCTTTCAACCTCTCATTACCCCTAGCCATGGCTGGCCACTGTGGGTTACCCTGTCACACATCCTTACATCCCAATACAATCCAGTTTGCCCTGATAATCCCAAACTATTGAGTCAACTGTTTGGACCTTTCCAGTTTTTTCTCATAGTCCCCGGTCCAACCTAACAATCTGGCAGATAGTCCAGCAGGCAATCTCAGCTGGTGGCAAACTGATCTTGGGTGAAAGAGAACCTGGGGGAAGACAGAGCTATCTTTGGGCAGAGCAGAGAGTCAGATCAATAACAACCTGTCAGACACAAAAGATCAGTTCCACACGTGAAAGTCCAATTAAACTGATTTATTGTGACTCATGCCTATGTACAGGAATATTCTCAACTAATAGTTGCTAGGAGTTAGATAAGAATCAATGGAATTTAAGATTGGTTGGATTTAGCCCCTTTGTAGCTATGTAGGGATACTATGTAGGGATGCGGTGGCTCAGGGGCTAGGACGTTGAGCTTGTCAATCGAAAGGTCAGTAGCTCAGCGGTTCGAATCCCTAGTGCTGCCATGTAATGGGGCGAGCTCCCGTTACTTGTCCCAGCTTCTGCCAACCTAGCAGTTTCGAAAGCACGTAAAAAAATAATGCAAGTAGAAAAAATAGGGACCACCTTTGGTGGGAAGGTAACAGCGTTCCGTGCACCTTTGGCATTGAGTCATGCTGGCCACATGACCACGGACAGCGCTGGCTCTTCGGCTTTGAAACGGAGATGAGCACCTCCCCCTAGAGTCGGCAACGACTAGCACGTATGTGCGAGGGGAACCTTTACCTTTACCTTAGGGATACTAGGCTGGTTCCTCTTTAAACTCTGCCCCCAGGTTCTGCCACTTCTACACAACTTCAGCTTAGCCTGCTACTCCTGCCCAGGTTTTTCACTGCTATGTCTTAGAATGTTCTTTTTTTAGGGGTCCAGCATGCCTTGGATGCCAAAGTCTTGCTACTATATTTCTGGTTCTGGAGACCCTCCAGCTGGCAATCATGTGCTTGTTATGATTAATACCCTTCTATACAATCCACCCCAAAATCTATCTCCATGCACCCAGGAGGCTGGCATCCATCTCCTGATACCACCGCACAGCAGGTCTCTCAATTCCAGCCTCTACTTGGAAGTACCACAGCCAAGTGCTCTCTACAGAGTTCAAATCCATGCTGACACCATCGCAAGTATGCCATTAGCATCAATATTCTCAGTTCTGCTGTTCCCACACTATCACAGACAATTAACCACTGAATCCCCCCCACACCCAGGCACCATCTTGGGGAAAAATTCCAAGAAAACACAATTATTGTTCTTATATCTTTGAATGTTATATCCCAACATGTCCAATGTGGCAGTTGAATGTTCAGCTGCCTAAGCAGCATTCCAAAGTGAACGGTGTCATCTGTACAGTCCCAAAGTGAGTAAACCAGACACCTGCCCTAGATCTGTAAGCCACTGAACATCCATCATTCCGACAAATGTGATCTCTGCGCTGAAGATCATTGGAAGGTCAGCTTGAGTTTCTTACCACAGATATTCAATTCCAAATGTTTCTGCAACTGTAGTGCCATACTTTCAAATTCTGTCTTTGCTTTTTTTTTTTTTTTAAATGGGAGATGGAAACTAGATGAAGTGTGTCAGGCTCTAGAACAAGGCAGGTAAGGATGAACGTGTGGAATGCTGAATTATTTTCAGTAGTTTAGCTTGGATTTCCTATGGTTCACAAATGCTTTATAATGGCAACAATAATAGTAATAATATAAACATGCCAAATCCAGTCTAAACATCTCTCTGACAATGTAGTGAACCAACAACTCAGCCAAAAGGTATTGCTGAAAAGGAATATAGAAAGAGAGATTTCAAAATTTTAAATATATGGATTTGCACATGGCTTTCATTAGTAGATTTTTTTTAATTATTCTTGTAAAAAAAATGATCCTAGGATCCCTTACAATGAATCATATGGAAGATTCTGCAAGTCAAAAACAGCTCTGGGTTAAGAGTTATACACCAGTCTCCTCTGAGAATATATTCTAATGCAGAGGTCTTCAAATTTGGTAGCTTTAAGACTTGTGGACTTCAACTCCCAGAATTCACCAGCCAGCTATGTTGGCTGGAGAATTCTGGGAGTTGGAGTCCACAAATCTTAAAGCTGCCTCTGCTCTAAATGTTATCACTACTTGGTTTTTGGCTAAGATCAAATGTACGTATATTCTAAGGCCATATTGAGAAAGACTTGCGCAAAAGAGATCTTCCCTACAAAATAAAATTATAAAAGAACATAAAACAAAAATAAAATAAAACAAATAACAAACAACATTTCACTTCCATTATATTCTATCTTTTCATTGAGTTTTATTCACAATCTTGAGTGGGCTTATATGTTTTTCCAGATGACTCTTCCCAATGGTCAGTAGGATATTCCTATGACTCCTTGTATCTTGAAGCCACTGCTGAATATTGTCAGAACCAATGTCAGGTTTCCCTCAGATTAAGCTTTTATAGCGCTTTTGAATAGGTATTGAATATTTAAGGCAATGAGGCTTAAAACCTTAATAGTACTTGTTACTTTGAATATAGCTGCTATTTCAGTGCTTTATTATCTCAGCTCTATTTAGTGGCTAGTAAATTAGACAAGGAAAGATGGTTATCGCTTTTATGGAATCCTGCCATATATACTAGCCCATGGTCAAAATACTAGACCTCTGTTTAGCTTCAGTTTGAGTTTATGAATGATCATCAAATTTCATCTTATTAGCTTGGGTAGGAACTCCTATTTTGCTAGTGATTTGAGAAACAACATTTACAAGCAGCCTTTCTGGACCAATGTTAAAATGAATAATGCATTGTTAGGTGAAATTGCTGTATTTCAGTGTTTTCTTTCAAGGGCTGGAACTCTTTTACTAAACTTAAAATGAGTGCCATTAGTCATTCTCGATTAAGAAGAATTATGGTAAGGGAGTTTTAAAAAAAATAATTTGTGGTGGTTTTCTTTTATTTCCAAATGGCATGATTTGGCAAAGCAGATTCTACCGCAGCTCAGACAGAGTGAAGGATTCAGTATTGCCTTTTTTTCTAATTAACCTACAAATATTGTAGGTTAATGTAACAATGAGCATATGTTCATGCAAAAATCAATACACCCCCCCCACACACACATATAGGGGAATGTTGTATCAAAATGTTTGCTGATTAAATTGTGCTCATCTATATATAAAGAAAGTTGAGGAAGTTCCATACCGAAAGATATACATGGGGGTAGCTGACTATGTTGTGCGGAAAAATAGGTATATAATCAGTAGTTACTGTAGTTATACAGTTACGGCTGATTGTTTAGCCTCTTTTAAAAAAAGGAATGATTGCGATACCACATGGTATGGAATAGTAAGTGAGTAGATGCAACACTACTTTAAATTATTTTATTTCCATTTATTTGTTAAATTTATTTGCTGCCTATCTCACTGTGGGCTGCTCACTACCATAAAAAAGAAGAAAAGGAAAGAGTGTAAACAGAAATAAAATAAACAATGAAAAAGAACACAATGAGAATACAACAAACAATAAAATAAACAATGAAAAAGAACATAATGAGAATACAACAATGTGATAACAAAAAAGAATAACAGGTGGAGAGCAGACGGAGTCTTTTTGTTGCAGTACAAGGACATTATTTCATTGCTTCTATTTCTGGAGAAAAAAGTAGGAATCACAAACTTCTGATTCTTTCCATTATTTGGGCCCAATCTTGCCCTTTCCTTCATCTTTATGGAAATTGTACCTCTCTCACAAAAAATAAAAGGCCTGAGGAACCTTGTCACAGAAAAAAATTGGGCAAATTGTGAAGCTGCTATTTTACAAAAAGCAAACCTGTTAATCGTGTAAAAGCTGCAGCAGCAGGAAACCTAACCACACATCTACATTCTGTGGGACTGTCAAGGTCATCTACTGTAGAAGCACTGATATGATAGCTTCTTTCCATTTTATTCTTAGGGTCCTAACTTTCATAGGCTGAGCGCTGGTGATTTTTACACTAACATTTGTGATTTGGGGCATGACTCAGAAGCTAGCTCTGCAGGCAATGTTTTCAGAGCAAATGATGGCTGGCCAATAAGAAATTGTGCTTAAAACACAGGTTAGGGTCCCCTCCCCACTTCTGGAAGCTAGAAAATTCAGTCGTTTCCATTTCATCCAGCTATTCCAAGTTTGGTAATCTATAATATATATTAGGACTGAAACTCTCACAATTCTCAGTTAACACAGGGAAACACTGTTCTTGCTATAAAAATATGGAAGGTACAGTCCAAACAAATCTAAATGAGACCAAGTTAGAAAAGGCTGCATTAATCTGCTGCTGATAAAGCCATCAATCCAAACATTTAACTTTATATATTTCCTTTGTAAATTCCCTTCCTTATATATTTCCTACAACATAGATCGAAAATTCTTGTAGTGTATAGGTTATGTGCTGCTTAGCCCCATGTAGTGTTTTTGTTAATACACATGAATTATTCAGATGTATCAGATGTCTGCTTATTTCAGATCTTGAGTTCCTTAGGGGCAGAGCTTATTCCTATTTTTCTGTTCTCTTGTAATACAAGCTGATAAAGCTGGCAAAGGTTGTAAGTTGAGGATTGCCTGTACTTGGTTTAATGTGTAATGGCTGTGAAAGGTTTTAACAGTTTTAACAGTAACAGAGTTGGAAGGGACCTTGGAGGTCATCTAGTCAAGCCCCTGCTCACTCAGGAGACCTGTACTAGGGATTCGAACTGCCGAACTGCTGACCTTTCTGATTGACAAGCCCAGCATCTTAGCCACTGACCCACCTAGTCAGATATTGGGTATTCATATCTCAAATCTGTTGGCCCAATTTATAGTAAAATATGGATCTTTTTTTTACCACAAAATGCTGTCTCTTCATCTCAGTATATATTTTAGTCAAAAGGCTAAAACATTTGGCTTTTTTTTTTTTGTCTGTGCAAGAAATACTGAATATCAAGATAATATGACCGCTATTGGATCAAATCCAGGTTCCTCCAGTGACAGTTTTCCTAGCTTAACCCCATCTGGAGGTGTGGAGGCTTCAACTTTTAGATTTGCTAACTCTGCTGGCTGAGTGTGTTTTGGAATTGCAGTCCCAACACAGTTGAAAAGGATGGATCAGAAGTGGCAGTGAACTTTTCTATTTTCCTTGCTTTTTTCTAAGCCGACTTCCATCACAAATCCCTTCCCTAATCTTCTAAAACAAATCCATTCCACTCTGCTATCCCTATTGACCGACCCCCTGAAATCACATAAGGTACATTATACAAATTCTAAAGTCCTGTATTCAGTTTACATGAGTCTGGTCCATGTTGGCTGAACTTCCTCTTTGCCCAGTATGAACTCAGACTAAGGTAGAAGACTTAGTGCTTAAGATGTCTTCTCTAGATACATAGCAAGATAACCTTGACCATGGTGGATATTGATCTTTCACAAATTTATCGCCTTTAGTTTTTTATGGGCGGGAAATAATTATGTAAACAGACAAACACACACACAGACACACACTCAAATAACTTTAAATTGAACACTGAGGGACAGTAGGTTCTTTGGAATAATTTTTTGACTATTATATATGTATATTTTAAAACGCAAATTGGAAATTAGGGAAATATGCTCTACACTGCTCAGAGCTGGTTGATTGGAGCAGCCTATAAGTCCCTAACATACAGTACAGATAGTCCTCAACTTACAACCATTTGTTTAGTGACCTTTCAATGTTACAGTGGCTGTTAAAAAGTGATTTATAACCGCTTTTCACACGTTTGTTGTTCTATTGTTCATTATTTTATATATTACCAGTATTTTGATTGGTTATAAGCAGGGGTGAAATCTAAAAATTTTCCCTACTGGTTCTGTGGGCGTGGCTTAATTTGTGGGCGTGGCTTGGTGGTCAGATGACTGGGTAGGCGTGGCCAATAACAATAAATAATAAAAATAATAAACAAAGTATAAAAAACAATAAGAGGTACCAAATACCAACTTTCACACTTTACACACACACAACACAACACAACTGACACACACAGTGTAAAAACAGCTGCACTTCAGACTTCATACAGCCACAAAAAGCTCAAAAACCAACTTTCACACTTTACACACACACAACACAACTGACACACACACACACACAAAATGCCACATATAGCTTTCTGAGATTTTGTGTGTTTGTGTAGTTAGAGTGAAACACTACAGAAACACACCAAATCTCAGAAAGCTGCACAAATATTTTATTTATTTTATTTTATTTTATTTTATTGTGGACTTCAATTCCCAGAGTTCCTCAGCCAGCAAAGCCAGCCGGCATTAGTTGATCATTGAGGAAATAGATTAGCTAAACAATTGATTCTGGGAAAAAAGCCATGTGTTCATCAGTAATCAGGTAAGTGCCTTAGAATCTCTACTCTTACTTGTAGAAAACAACATAAGGTTCTGCTGATGAGGAACTCAGGTGAGATCACCAGAGGAGACTTTAAATTTTTTTTTAAGTTTAAAGGCTCTGTCGATCTCAGCTGAGGGGTGGGATTCTCAAAGGCTTTTTTTTACTTTTAAAGGTATGTTTTCGGCTGAAGTAAAACCGGCTTTTAAAAGTAAAAAAAAAAAACCCTTTGCTGATGCTGCGACTCAGCAGAGGTGGGGGGCCCCAGGGATTTTTGCTACCGGTCCTCCGAACCAGCAGCCGCCATCGCTATCGGATTGCGCAAGCCGGTCCGAACTGGGAGCATTTCACCCCTGGTTATAAGCTTCCAAGAGTTATTTTTACTCTACAGGTAGTCCTTTACTTACAACCATTCATTTAGTGATCATTCAAAGTTGCTGAAAAAAGTGACTTATGGCCATTTCCCCACATGACTATTGCAGCATCCCCATGCTCACGTGATCCAAATTTAGATGCTTGACAACTGGTTCATATTTATGACAGTTGCAGTATCCTGGGGGTCATGTCATGATGTTTTATGACCTTCTGACAAGCAACGTCAATGAGGGAACCTTAAGAAATGCGCTACTAACGTAACAATTGCAGTGATTCACTTAATAACTGGGGCAAAAAAGGTCATAAAGTGGGGCAAAACTCACTTAACCACTGTCTGCTTAGCGACAGAAATTGTGGTCGTAGGTCGAGGACAGCCTGTAAATATATAAGCAGCCAAATAATTTCTTTCAGTCTTTTGTGTCCCTGTACTTGATATGGATTGTTTCTCCCACCCGCTAAAGAGAAACCTGCTATCTTCTCCTTATATATTTTTTTCTCACCAGCTCAGTCAGGTCTGGCTAAAGATTAAAATCTCCTTCTGTGCAGAAACCTTTCAATACTTCTGACTTTTGAACTGATTAGAATTTCATTTCTCACAGTAATCTTTTTTTTTTTTTAAAGCCAGTCACCTATATGTAACAACTATGGATGGAGAGAAAATGGATTGGAAGAAGGAGACATTCATTAGCAAGTAAGTGTATGGGGATTAGAAGAGTCTGTCTGACTCACAAAGCAGAAATGGCATTTAGTATCTGAGTCTCCTTCTAGACAAAATTAGCAAATGCTGCAGTGAAGTTTAAAGCCTGCTGGTCGCAAAATTGGAAATTGGTTTCCTGGGGCTCTCTGTAAACTCTTCATTACTTTACTCAATCACGCTTCATTAGCAAGTTAACAGACAGAATACCACTGTACACTGGGAGTTGTTCACGCGCCAGCCCTTCCATCTCCTTGAACGTCATTTAAAACTTGAATGTTTCAACAGATTCGACATGGTGTGTCCACTGGCACCTTCTCCTCTGGCTTCAGCATGGGCAGCTTGCAGATCATGGCCACTCAACCTCCTGAAGAACATCAGGTGCTTTTTAGACTGTTTGGTTAACGGGAGGGTTTAATTCAAAGGGATTGTGGTGGTATTGACACACAATCTCCAAAAGCATCCAGAAGGAAAGGAGGATGGGCAAGAGGTAACAACGGACCATTGATGTCTCATGTTAACTTCATCCTGACAGATGTCCTAGCCCAGTGATGATGAACCTATGGCACGTGTGCCATAGGTGGCACCCAGTGCTCTCTCTGTGGGCACGTGAACTGTTGCCCCAGCGCAGCTCTGCCACACATATGCGCGTGGCTCCCGCTGACCAGGTGGTCTTTGGGTCTCTACTGCGCATACGCAAGGGGGTGAGGCGTATGTGGGGGGCGCACACACATGCATGTTGTGGGTGCATGCAGGGTGATGTGTGCGAATGTGCAGGGGACATGGCGCATATAGGGGTGTGCACACATTTGTGGGGGGAGGGTGCACATGTGGGGCTGCGCGTGCATTGCATTTGGGGGGTTCAGGCACATGCGCTTTGGGCACTCGGCCTGGAAAAGCCATCCCTGTCCTAGCCAGATCTTCTTCATGTCCAATAATTCGAAAATGGCGGGGTAAAATATTTCTGCTTCATATATGTTTTTATTTCAACTTCTGAATGACTTTTACTGACTCACATTTGGTTATATTTTTCATGTTTCATGCTGGCAATAAAGGATGAATGTTGAGACCAAATAAATAAGCCGGTCTTCTTCCATGTCCAATTCAAGGTGATGGTTGTTAACTTTAAAGTCCTACATGGCATGGGGCCAGGTTATCTATGAAACCCACTTCATCCCATTGTATCACCCAATCCCATCTGGCCAGGCAGGGAATATTGTAGCCAAAGAATCTAACTGATGGGTTCCAGGAGGGAGAACTTCTCTGCTGTGGCCCCCCTCCATCTAGAAATGTCCCCTCCCCCCAGAGGTAAGGCAGGCTCTGATCTCCTGGCCTTCTGGAAAGCTGTGAAAGCATGGCTCTGCAGCTTTACATGGGTCCCACAGAGGGCCATGCAGCCTTGGGGCTGGTTACCATCCTGAAAGCCCTCCCTCTGCCTCTTATCAATTTTTAACATTCCTTGCCTCTTTTAATTTTACTTAGTTTTTTGTGTTTCTAATATTTTATTGTACATTAACCAGAGTTCCTCTGTGAAGGAGATGGACAGTTTTTCAATAGGATATGCTTATATCTTGGGCCTAATTGGCAATGTATTGATTGGAAATATGCAGAAATGGCCTTCATTCTGCAGTGGATAAGACAACAGCTAGAATGATGATACTTATATCTTATACTATATTATATTTTATTTATTTGGCCAAGTATGGTTAGCCACACAAGGATAATAAAATAAAATAAACAATTCCCTCTCCTGCTCTATATATTGATTTGATTTGAATGTGCATGGCAATAGCAATAGCACTTAGACTTATATACTGCTTCATAGTGCTTTACAGCCCTCTCTAAGTGATTTACAGAGTCAGCATATTGCCCCCAGTAATTTGGGTACTGACCTGGGATGTTTGGAAGGCTGAGCCTGTCAGGATCGAACTGCTGGCATTTGGCAGAATTAGCCTGCAATACTGCATTCTAACCACTGCGCCACCATGGCTACCTATCTGGCCATAGTGACTCTGAGTAGCTAACAACATATAAAAACATGGTGTATATTAGTGGCCATGATTCATTACAGCTTGAGAATATGTGCAGAGGTCTTAGAATCTTAATATTCTTTGTTTAAAATATTAAGTTAAACTACATAAATATTCCAACATGTACTGACTAATCTACGATGATTCACTGCTAACATACATTATTTAGTTTCGCTTTAAAATACGCCAAGTTGTCATTATCTGACTCCCCCAAACCTGTTTTGGTGAATGTATTTGGTGATTTGTACATTGTTTTGTTCCTATTATTTTTGCTTCTTGTCTGACTGTAAGTCAAATTTCTGTATTTTTACTGGGATAACTAATCTTGTGTAGCAATTAGTTTTTCTTTTTTTTTTAATGATTCCTGGGTTTGTTACCCCTTCTAACTATATATTGCTTTATCAGCTAGCCTCTGAAAATGTACTTACCATTTTCGTTTTTAGAGAAAGGACATCAGGCTCCAGATTTTCAAATCCTTAAATGCTTTTCTATGAGCAAATGAAGGCTCCAAGCAAGATTTTGTAATTTATCTATGCTACTGTCCTAATGTTGCATAGTGATTAAATGTTTTCAATGACATTATTGGTGTGCACTTATTTTGTTCATACGTATTTAGCTCGGGTTTATTTCTTTCGCTCTATGTCTGTATCAATGGTGAAATCCAATTTTTTTACTACTGTTCTGTGGGCATGGCTTGGTGGGCGTGGTGTGGTGTGGCTTGATGGGTGTGGCAGGGGAAGGATCCTGCAAAATCCCCATTCCCTCCCCACTCTGGGGGCCAGCCAGAGGTGGTATTTGCCGGTTTTCTGAACTACTCAAAATTTCCGCTACTGGTTCTCTGAACTGCTCAAAATTTCCATTACCAGTTCTCCAAAACCTGGCAGAACATTCTGTATTTCATCTCTGGTCTGTATTTACATTAAATTGTAAATTAAATTGTGGAGAGAATATTTTGACTTCACAAGAACACATGTATACATATGTTCTCATTCTCATGTTCTCAGGTAGACTCTCTTGTTTTCCTTGGCTAAAAGCTACACAGAAGCTAATTCAAACTTGTAAGACATTTTAAGAACCCAATGATTAATGTTGGGTAGTCTTACGTTTCCTACTAATTAGAATTTCATTTTCAAAGGATGCAGAGAAATGTGAAAAAAATGAGAAAGGTAAAAGAACAAACTCCAGCAGAATCCCAAATACTCTTTTTTAATTCAAAAGCAAAAATAAACTCATAGATGGCTGTTGTGGTCTGCCAGTGGCCAGCAGAGCTGGCAGCAGATTCAGACAGTGAGGAGGTTGGGGATGAATGTGGGCCAGTCCTGGAGTCTGGGGAAGGCTCAGACGAGGGCTCTGGGTTGGAGGCAGAGAGGGGACCAGGGCCATCTGGTAGTTATGTGCTCTCCTCCAGAGCCTCCGGAATCTGACATCAGTGAGGCAGAAGAACAGGGTGTGTGTGTGTGCACATGTGCAGAGCTGCTAGGAGGCAAGAACAGTTAAGACAAAAGGGGCAACTTGGGAATAAGGCTTGGAGATGATTGGCCATAAGACCTAAAAGAGAAGCAAATGGACACGAGCCTTTGCAGGAAGCAATTTTTTCATTCTGGTTGGCTCAAACTCTGAGAAGCTCCGTTTGACTCTGTGCTCCGTTTGGCCTTGCAAAACTAATTGGCAATTAGGTCTTTGGCAGCGTTTCAAGGGAGATAAAGGTGGGTGCTTATCAGCATTACCTTGAAAGACTGTGGCAGACATCTGTCGGACTCTTCACAGAATATTTGTGAATTATTACGGGCTGTGAATGACCATAATTCACAGCCATTTAAATAAAAAAGCCAGGTTTGTCATCTCCGCTCATTCAGAGATGTCTTAAATCAGTGGTCTCCAACCTTGGTCCCTTTAAGACTTGTGGACTTCAACTCCCAGAGTTGTCTTAAAGGGACCAAGTTTGGAGGCCCCTGTCTTAAATTGCCATTTTCTTCACCCACATAATCAACAATTCCTGATTTTGCCTGATGCAGAAATATCAGAATGTAAATTTTGCAGAATTACCGGAAAATACAAAAAGGACTGTAAGACAAAGGAAACAGCTAAAGCAGAAATACAATAGGCAAATCTAAAAATTGACTTGGATGAAGACTTTTTGTTGGGAGATCCAATCTGGGTCAGTCACTGGGACCAGAGGTTTTGCCTTCCGAGTTTTCGGACTTGTGCTGGAGCCCATCTTCAGGGAACTTCTCTGGGACTGAAATGTTAATGATTCGTGGATTTAAATATAGATGGGTTATGGAAAGAAGAGATACTTGCATGTAAAGTTTTAGGGGCTGAAAAAAATTATTAAGATTGTAGTTGTGATGAAAAGTGGAAGATTCTTTATTTCTTTTTTCTTTCTTTTGTATCCCTTTTATTTTCTTTTTTCTTACTTTCTCTTCTTTTAGAGTTTAGTCTGTTTTCTTTTTTACTACTGTTATTAAAACTTTCAAGAAAATTATCAAGAAAAAAAAAATACAGTAGAAGCTGTTGCCTTCCTGCCTGGATAACTTGTTAAGAAAACAGTTGCTTAAAGAATCTGTAACATAGAAGCTCATAGAGACACAGCTAGTCTCAGTAAGGCCGGTACACAGAGATGGATGAGGCTTTACAAATGTAATTTTCAAATTGAAAAGTATTTACTTATCAACATGTCTAAGTATCTCAGGAGGATATCTCCCCATGCCAGCTCTGAACAACTAGGCACAGTAAAATGTAGAAGATGTAATTGAGTTGCTTATCATGAATGCACATGTATCTGTGGTGCACCAGAGATTGAGGATATAGAACATATATTATTTCAGTGTCAGTTGTATACACAGAAAGAGATTATTATCTTGGACAGTATATAAGATGAATGGTTCATAAGGACCCACATCTCTGAACAATATATTTTATATGTGGTCAGAGCTGAATTTTCACATATAAAATGGCCTTTAAAATAAAACAAAACAGTGCAATTGAGATCCACACATACAGATTTGATGGAGTAAATTATAAATGTGATAAGGATACATGATTTTGTTTTAGTTATACTCTTATGAATGATTTTATTTATCTTTTGCATTTTGATATGGCCTCATGGTTAATCAATAAAGTGCTACTGAGATCAGTAAAAATCAGTCGCATAGATGTTTGCTACAAATATTCATTTTTGGGAATATTCGTACATTGTTGAAAATACTATTTTAGTGATTAAAGTGTTGGAGTACAATGTGAAGGTCTCAGTTTCAAATTCTTGAAAAAATAAAATGAAAAAAAAAAGGAAACAAAAAATTTAAAAAATTTTCGCTAATGATATAGGCAAGCTATGCATGTAATGTATTCTCCTGTGAAGTTATATAATTTTATTAGGAACATTACAAGTTTAGTCAATTTACTTGTAGTAGGGAGAAATAAATAAAGTTACAAATAAAATAAAAATTGGCATATGCAACTTTAAATAGTTCTCCAACTGGAACCCTAGACAATATAGTTCTTGTTCAAATTTTAGAAAGAGAAGTTGATTTTTCTGACTATTGTATGCTCCTAATTCATATAATTATTGATGAATTCCAAGAACAGTAAAATATAAACCAAGAAATCAATACTTTACTTAAGACACTGTTTGGCTGTTGTAAAATGTCCACATGTATTAATGGTCTTATAATTCTGCTTATAAGGCCCAAATACTGAATAATAGAGCACAGCTGGGAAAAAGAACAATTGAAAAAGAAAAAAAAAGTGGAACGGAAGATTAGATTGCAATTTCAGAAATAAAGCTGGCATTGGAATTTGCCACAGGACATCAAGGCAGGACATAATGCAGGTAGCCCTCGATTTACAATGGCTCATTCAATGACCATTTGAAGTTACAATGGCACTAAAAAAAGTGACTTATGACTGTTTTCTCACTTACAACCAGTGCAGCATCCCCATGGTCACATGATCAGAATTCGGACACTTGGTAACAAACTCATATTTAGGATGGTTGCAGAGTCCCACTGTCCCATGGTCATGTGATCATCTTTTGCAAATTTCTGACAAGCAAAATGAATGGGGAAACCAAATGCACTTAACAGCCGTGCTACTAACTTAAAAGCTGCAGTGATTCACTTAACAACTGTGGCAAGAAAGGTCGTAAAATGGGGCAAAATTCATTTAACCATCTCACTTAGCAACGGAAATTTGGGGCTCAATTGTGGTCGTAAGTTGAAGACTACTTGTAAGAGGGACAACCCAAGGCTGAGGAGCAAGTAAGATACAGAAAGAGATAGAAAGGGATACCGAAAGAGATAGATCTCTTCTAGCTATAGAAGAGCTAAAGACAGCTGTTGAGCATAGAGTAGGGCAGTGCAAATTCCAGATGTTTTGGAATATGCAGCAATTTGGACACACCTGTTCTTTCCAAACCATTCCCTTAGCTGCATCATTTTTTGCTGGGGTCACATGAGATGCTTTGGGAAGTAGTTTCCATTTTCCATCCCATGTATAGAAAAAAAAAAAAAAAGGCAGAGCAGCATTAATAGTTCCAAAAGAATTGTGGCATTTTTTCCCCCAATGCTTTCCCAAGCCTCACTTTCAAAACATTTGCCTGACCCCCCCACTAAAGAGTTTCACAGATTAAGTCTGATTGGAGACCAGCAGTTTGCTACTCCAACTCAGTAATGTTCAGGGTCAAGAGAAAGGGCTCAGCAAGGGCTCTTTTGATTGTTGTCATTGCTGGATAGCAATTGTAGGCTCTTCCGCAGCAACTTTTTCTGTGTAACTTAAGGAGCATGTGATGAGAGGAAGATGAGAGAAACCCACAGAAGGCTAAAGAAATAAACACTGGAGTTAAAATTGCAGCGCTCGTTCCTGGGAGGACAACCGTAGAATAAGAGTTCGTGGGCAAAAGCTATATAGATGGTGGGCAAAAATAACCTTGCTAATTGTAAGTGATTGCCTTCAAATTTGTAAAAAAATTGATGACATCATGCAAATCAGTGGTGAAATCCAAATTTTTTTATTACTGGTTCTGTGGTCGTAGCTTGGTGGGTGTGGTATGGCTTAGTGGGTGTGGCCTGGTGGGTGTGGCAGGGGAAGGATACTGCAAAATCTCCATTCCCACCCCACTCCAGGGGGAGGATATTGCAAAATCTCCATTCCCACTCCACTCTGGGGCCAGACAGAGGTGGTATTTGCTGGTTCTCCAAACTGCTCAAAATTTCTCCTGAACTCGTCAGAACCTGCTGGATTTCACCCCTGATGCAAATATTTATCTTTGGAATAATACAGATAGTCCTCGACTGAGAACGGTTTGCTTAGTGACCATTCAAAGTTACATAGCACTAAAAAAAGTGATTTATGACAGTTTTTCACACTTATGATCATTGCAGCATCCCCATGATCATGTGATTTACATTTGGATGCTTGACAATTGACTTGTATTTATGACGGTTGCTGTGTCCTGGGGTCACGTGATCTCCTTTTGCAACCTTCTGATCAGCGATGTCAATGGGGAAACCAGATTCACTTAATAATCCTGTTACTAACTTAACAACTGCAGTGATTCACCTAGTAACTGTAGCAAGAAAGGTCGTAAAATGGGGCAAAACTCACTCAACAAATTTCTCACTTGGCAACATAATTTTTGGGCTCAGTTGTGGTCATAAGTTGAGGACTACCTGTAATCACGAGGAAGGACTGCAGTTCCTTCAAATATCTCTGTGTACTTTAAAGGAAGCCTTTTTAAAAAGAGAATGTTTTACATTCTGTGACATTTAAAGAAAAATGTGCTTAATGTTTTGACCTGCTTTAATCCTGGCTTAGTTGGTCTTTCGGTTAATACCAGCCTAGATTAATCAGGACTAATACAGACATTCTTGGCTGCAGATGAGAAGCTGAGGTTGATAAGTGATTCCTTTAACTGCCTGCAATGTAGAGTTGGTATGTAATTTATTTCTGTGGGAAATGGTTCTGCTGAGCAGCTCAAAGATATTAAACCCTCAGTCAGAAAAATAAAGGTGTTAACAGTTATTCAGGGAACAACGATGGTTTAAATCTGTTATTCCATTTCTTTTTCATCACAGCATCTGTGGCAGCCTGACCTCATAATCAAGCCTGATATGTAGAACCTTAAATTGCTCTTAAATGCTAAAAATTCAACAAGTGACTCTTAATTTTTCTGAATCAGAGACAGTAGGATGGAGAGATTCAGGTTAACAGCATATAGCGTCAATATACATTAAACTTATTCATCTGATAAATTATTTTAATTGTAGAAAATGCAACAATTTCCTTTAAAATCCTTATAGATGTTGCCTTTCATTTGATATCTCAGAACGTAATTGCAATGTAAGTTTTAAAAATCAGTTTATTAAAAATGATTGCCCATCAAACAGATTATTTTAAGGGAATCTTTGACTATGGAAGTGTTGAATGTAAAATGATGGAAATCTCAGTTTTAGCCATTGTTATTGCTATGGCTTGCTCAACAATGCTCTATTTATCACATTGTGTTTATTTCCATTTAAAGATTTCAGTCTTCCCCAGTATAATTTATATTGTAATGCACCTAAATATAATTTTTCCTTGGGAAGAAGCCCCACTAAACTTAGTAAATCCTTAGCTTCTGTTGTCTGAGTGGATGTGAGATCTTTGAATGTTCACTTTTGGAGGAGTTAGAATAAAAGAGTTAGCATGAGGTCTCCGACATCAGTCTTTCTAAAATTGTGAGCAATTACTTTTGGCTTATACAAAAACCTCGGAATGGCTCAGGTTTCTTTTCCCCAGGAGTGGTTTATAGAGTCATCCAACCATTGTTTTGCTGATATAACATAATGAGGACAGATTTTATAGTGCTTCCAGAAGATAATTTAAGTTACTACTGAGGCAATAGCCTGAAGAAGGAGGAAATGTATTGGCAAAATGATAGGCTGTGAAATTAGATCTCAGGAGGCTTGAAGTCCAGGCTGAAGACAGACATTCAAACTATATATGTTGGGTGAAAGTAGATAACTTGAAGCCCAAATGAACCCCACTGAAAGCTTCTGCATTTCTAGGAATTCTTCTACAGGCCAGGTGGCTTAATATTGTTAAAACAAAAAGCATGGACAGGAAAATGTGGATGGAGTTAGTTATGCCTAATTTTTGTTTGATTTAGTTTTATTAATAGTTTTATTAAACATGCATAGTTCTTTGGCAGGTGAAATAGAATATTGTAGAATTCCCAAATCTGAGTCTGAAAATTTGGACAACCACTAAATGACAGTCCCTAGAAAACTGTAGCTTGCAAAATTTTGTATACAATATATTTTTGCAAGTTAGTACATTAAGCAGATCTGTATATTAGCATAATCGACAAACATGTAAATTGGGTTCTGTCATAGAAAAAGTAGTGCTAGGGTACACTGAGGTCTTTCCTAAAGTTTGCTAGTGTCATTTTGTGTACCAAACAAATCTGGAAATTCAGCAACTTGTATGTTATTTTGTAAACTGCTGGCCTAATAAAGGTATTGTGCGCACACACTTTTAAAAATCTTTTTTGTTAGACAAAATAGCTGCCTTTGGTTTTCAGTGTTTTCAGTTGGGATGGCTTGGAATTTTATTTATTTCACTATTTTTAGATTTCTTCATCTGGGTTATAATCAACACAGCTGGTCAAATAAAAATTAAAACAATAAAACAAAGCACAAAGCCAATTATAAATGTAGCAAGGCAAATCCACAAAGATTAAAAGCTGTTGGAATAAAACAGGTGGAATCCAATTAAGTCCTTTTGATGGAAGGAGAACTTGCTTCAATCTTCAATCATATTAATGGGTTGGTAGGTGAAAGAAAATAATCTCCCACCGAACTTTTTTTTTTAAAATTAGTCAAGAACTTGAGGCTGTGAATAGAAACTGCAGTACTTCCAATTTTACATGCTGAAAGGTAATACTGTATCAGCAGAATGAAGAATATTTGGCTTTACTTCTGCATATTACAGACGGTGTATATTGTACCTCCCAGGATTTGAAAAGAGGCCTATTTACTAATTGCCCATCTATGTGTTTCTCACAGATTTCAAACATTTAAGTTTTCTTTAGTGCAGTTTTCTTCTTGGCTCTCCTAGGAAATTAAACCTAGCAGAGCAATAATGTTTGAATAAGTGCAACAGCTCAGTATTTAACCCTTACAAAGCCGTAGCATTCAACACAATTATCAAACTGAACACACTCAAAACCGTAGAAATGGTGGTAGACTTTAGGAAAAACCCTTCCATACTTCCACCTCTCACAATACTTGACAACACAGTATCAACAGTAGAAACCTTCAAATTTCTGGGTTCTATCATATCGCAAGATCTCAAATGGACAGCTAACATCAAAAACATCATTAAAAAAGGACAACAAAGAATGTTCTTTCTGCGCCAACTCAGTAAGCTCAAACTGCCCAAGGAGCTGCTGATCCAATTCTACAGAGGAATTATTGAGTCTGTCATTTGCACCTCTATAACTGTCTGGTTCGGTTCTGCAACCCAACAAGAAAAACACAGACTTCAGAGGATAATTAGAACTGCAGAAAAAATAATTGCTACCAACCTGCCTTCCATTGAGGACCTGTATACTGCACGAATCAAGAAGAGGGCCATGAAAATATTTGCAGATCCCTCGCATCCTGGACATAAACTGTTTCAACTCCTACCCTCAAAACGACGCTATAGAGCACTGCACACCAGAACAACTAGACACAAGAACAGTTTTTTCCCGAAGGCCATCACTCTGCTAAACAAATAATTCCCTCAACACTGTCAGACTATTTACTGAATCTGCACTACTATTAATCGTTTCATAGTTCCCATCACCAATCTCTTTCCACTTATGACTGTATGACTATAACTTGTTGCTGGCAATCCTTATGATTTATATTGATATATTGATCATCAATTGTGTTGTAAATGTTGTACCTTGATGAACGTATCTTTTCTTTTATGTACACTGAGAGCATATGCACCAAGACAAATTCCTTGTGTGTCCAATCACACTTGGCCAATAAAAATTCTATTCTATTCTATTCTATTCTATTCTATTCTATTCTATTCTATTCTATTCTATTCTATTCTATTCTATGAAATGTGCATAAAAACCTTTATATAAAAAGGGAGGGGTACCAAATATCAAGGCCCATAAGCCAACAGACAATCTAAAGGAAACCATCATGTTTCTTTTTTGGGAAACCTCAGAGAAAATGCTGCTACACTTAAGAATTCTCAAAGATCATGCATCAAACAAAAGTGAACTGTTTAGAGGGCAGTGACAGACAATTCAAGTATTTAATATAATTTATATATAATTTAATTTAATATAATTTATATAATAAAATGACTAAGGCCCTGATTTTAGGTACATCCTATATTTTTATGGCTACATATGAGTTCAAGGGGAGGTAAGCCCAATTCCTTGTATAGAAATCTGAACTATCACTAAAATACAGTGTAAACATTTAAATTTTCTTTAATGCATCTGGAGTTGTTCACTGTTTTTGCTATCTGGAGTTGTTCACTGTTTTTGCTATCTGGAGTTGTTCACTGTTTTTGCTATCTGGAGTTTTATTTATTTATTTATTTATTTATTTATTTATTTATTTATTTATTTATTGTTTAAATTTCTATACCGCCCTTCTCCGAAGACTCAGGGCGGTGTACAGCATAGATAAAACAAATGTACAAAAGACTTAAAATACAATATATATTTAAAAATCTGATTCCATGAGCCGAAAATTTAAAATGGGAAGATAAAATTATAAAATAAAATAACCCCGCTAAAACCCCGCTAAAAACCCTCAATTAAAATTTATCATTAGGCCAGCCCTGCTTGAGGAAAGAAAAAAGTCTTAAGCTCGTGCTTAAAGGTCCGGAGATCAGGGAGTAAGCGTAGCCCCACGGGTAGTTCATTCCACAGGGCAGGAGCCCTCACACAGAATGCTCTCCCCCTGGGGGCCGCCAGCTGACATTGTTTGGCCAACGGCACCCTAAGGAGGCCCTCCCTGTGAGAGCGCACAGGTCGATGAGAGGCTACTGGTGGCAGCAGGCGGTCCCATAAATATCCCGGTCCCAAGCCATGGAGCGCTTTAAAGGTGATAACCAAAACCTTGAATCGCACCCAGAAGACCACCGGCAACCAATGCAGTCTGCGCAGGAGAGGTGTTATATGGGAGCTACGAGATGCTCCCTCTATCCCCCGCACAGCCGCATTTTGCACCAGCTGGATCCTCCCGGTGCTCTTCAAGGGGAGCCCCATGTAGAGAGCATTGCAGTAATCCAGGCGGGAGGTAACGAGGGCATGAGTGACCGTGCATAGAGAGTCCCGGTCCAGGAAGGGACGCAACTGGTGAATCAGGTGAACCTGATAAAAAGCTCCCCTGGCGACGGCTGTCAAATGATCTTCTAAAGACAGCCGTACATCCAGGAGAATGCCTTAGTTGCACACCGATTCCCTGGGGGCCAACGATTCGCCCCCCAGAGTCAGCGATGGAGTTGTTCACTGTTGCAAATTTTCATTTGTTTTCAAGTACTAAATATAATACATACAAATTTTTAAAAACACAGATCTGAAAAGCAGGAAATTTATTGTAGCCAGTTTGGTCTAGTGCAGAGGTGTCAAACTTGCATTGTCACAGCATCATCACATGACGTATCACAACTTTCCCCCCCTTCGCTAAACTGGGCATGGGTGTGGCCAGCCCATGATGCATCCAGCCTATGGGCTGTGAGTTTGTCAACCCTGGTCTAGTGGTTAAGGTATCAGGCTAGAAACCAGGAGACTGTGAGTTTTAGTCCCACTTTAGGCTTAAAAGACAGCTGGGTGACCTTGGGCCAATCTCTCAGCCCAACCCACTTCACAGGATGGTTGCTGTGCAGAAAATAGAAGGAGGAAATGTGTTATCCTGTTTCACACCTTGAGCTATTTATAAAAATAATAAAGGAGGGATAATAAATAAATAAATAAAAATCTAGAAGTCCCCAGATTTTTTGGATATCAAGACTTATTTAAGTCATGGAATAGACCAAAGGGATGAGTCCTATAATATGAATGCCAGCACCATCTCTCTTGTCTTAGTAGAGAGGGCTGTCTTCCCAAGGATGTGCTTATAAAATCCAAGCTTTTTTAATAACTGTTGTACTGTATAAGTATATTAATTAATTATCCATTTGAAGCACACAACTACTGGCACTGAGGAACTTAAGGGGAAATACACTTATAGGCCAGTGTAATAACTGTTACTTCACCCAGATGAATGTAGACTTCTGAAAAACAGAAGTCTCCAATTAGCAGTCTCCAATGATTTAAAAATGTTAAATTTTACATCCAAATACATCTCTGGAATTGGCTGTAAAAGTCAAATTTTGTAGACAAAGTGACAGTAAAGGTAAAGGTTCCCTTCGCACATATGTGCTAGTCGTTCCCAACTCTAGGGGGCATTGGTCATCTTCATTTCAAAGCTGAAGAGTCAGCGCTGTCCAACGACATCTCTGTGGTCATGTGACCGGCATGACTCAACACCAAAGGCGCATGATAATATCTTTATCTAAGGTAAGCTAAAGTTTGGGGCTGTGCATTGATTTGGATTCAATTCAGAGGAGATGAACTCGCATTAAAACTCCTCTGCCTTCAATTTTCCTAACAAATATACACTCATTTGCAAATAAGATGGATGAAATACTCCTCTTAAACAAATACTATTCTGATTTTCGCAATTCAGCAGTCCTATGCTTCTCTGAAACCTGGTTAAATGAATCAATTGAAAATAGCAGCCTGAACATTCCAGGATTTCAAATTGAACGATCAGACAGGATTCCAGAAACATCTGGTAAAAAGAAAGGAGGAGCCTTATGCCTATATATTAATAGAAACTGGTGTCAAGATTTTAATATAATTTACAAATTCTGTGACAACAATTTAGAGACTCTAATTATCAACTGCAAACCTTACTATTCGCCTCGTGAATTTTCCTCATTTCTTCTAATTGCTGTTTATGTCCCACCACAAGCCTGTGTAAACAAGGCATTACGAACTCTAGCTGACCAAATCATGGAGGCTGAAGCCAAACACCCTGATTCACTGGCCATTGTTTTGGGAGATCTAAACAAGGCAAACTTAAGGAAAGAGCTACCAAAATACTTTCAGCATGTCAATTGTCCCACCAGAGGCAAAATACTCTAGACCATTGCTACACAACACTAAAAGATGCCTATCGGTCTTTACCACGTGCAGCTGTAGGACACTCTGATCATTGCATGATTCACCTTGTACCTGCTTACAGGCAAAGACTTAAAGCCACAAAACCAATAATTAAATCAGTGAAAACCTGGACGGAGGAATCAGAATTAAAGCTACAGGCATGTTTTGACTGCACTGATTGGAATATTTTTAAAGATACCTCTGCAGACCTGGATGAACTCACAGATACTGTAACATCATATGTCAGCTTCTGTGAAGACTTATGTGTACCTACAAGGAACTTGCGAATACACAGTAACAACAAACCTTGGTTTACACTTAAACTTAAGCAGCTACGACATTCCAAAGAGGAAGCCTACAGAAAAGGTGATAAAATGCTGTACAATCAGGCCAGAAATGCACTAACAAGGGAGATAAGAGCAGCAAAAAGAAGCTACTCTGAAAAGCTAAAGAATCAGTTTTCAGCAAATGAACCAGCAAACATGTGGAAAACTCTTAAAAATATCACCGGCTATGGCAAACCTCCTTCCCAGGCTGAAGGTAATCAACAACTGGCAGATGACCTGAATGAGTTTTACTGCAGGTTTGAAAGGAAACTACAGCCACCTATCTCCACAACCCCCATCTCAGACACACCAACAACAGCCAAGCCTCCTACAACTGACCCCATTTCATTGGGTTCACAACCCCTAGTGATCACAGAAAAGGAAGTGCAGGACCTATTTCACAGACAAAAGCCAGGAAAAGCTCCAGGCCCAGACAAGATAATTCCTTCTTGCTTAAAAGTCTGTGCTGACCAATTGGCCCCCATATTTTCAATAAATCACTAGAGATGTGTTATGTTCCTTCTTGCTTCAAACGCTCTACCATCATCCCAGTGCCGAAGAAACCCACCATCAAGGAACTGAATGACTACAGACCAGTTGCTTTAACATCTGTAGTCATGAAAACCTTTGAAAGGCTAGTGCTTTCCTACCTGAAAACCATCACGGATCCGCTGTTAGACCCCTTGCAATTTGCATACCGAGCAAATAGATCAACAGATGATGCTGTTAATATGGCTCTGCACTACATCCTACAACATCTTGAGTCTCCAAAGACCTATGCAAGGGTCCTTTTTGTAGACTTTAGTTCAGCATTCAATACCATCATTCCAGACATTCTTCTAACTAAGCTAAACCAGCTACAGGTACTGGAACAGACTTGTAAGTGGATCACAAGCTTCCTAACAAACAGGAAGCAGCAGGTGAAGCTAAGCAAGATCACATCAAATACCTGTACAATTAGCACAGGGGCCCCCCAAGGCTGTGTGCTCTCCCCACTTCTCTCTGTATACCAATGACTGCATCTCTAATGATCCATCTGTTAAGCTACTGAAGTTCGCAGATGACACAACAGTGATTGGTCTCATTCGAGACAATGACGAATCCGCATATAGACGAGAGGTCGAACGACTAGCCTTGTGGTGCAACTAAAACAATCTGGAACTGAACACACTCAAACCGGTAGTGGTAGACTTTACGAGAAACCCTTCCATACTTCCACCTCTCACAATACTTGACAACACAGTATCAACAGTAGAAACCTTCAAATTTCTAGGTTCTATCATATCACAAGATCTCAAATGGACAGCTAACATCAAAAAGATCATTAAAAAAGGACAACAAAGAATGTTCTTTCTGCGCCAACTCAGTAAGCTCAAACTGCCCAAGGAGCTGCTGATCCAATTCTACAGAGGAATTATTGAGTCTGTCATTTGCACCTCTATAACTGTCTGGTTCGGTTCTGCAACCCAACAAGAAAAACACAGACTTCAGAGGATAATTAGAACTGCAGAAGAAATAATTGCTACCAACCTGCCTTCCATTGAGGACCTGTATACTGCACGAATCAAGAAGAGGGCCGTGAAAATATTTGCAGATCCCTCGCATCCTGGACATAAACTGTTTCAACTCCTACCCTCAAAAGGACAACTAGACACAAGAACAGTTTTTCCCGAAGGCCATCACTCTGCTAAACAAATAATTCCCTCAACACTGTCAGAACTATTTACTGAATCTGCACTACTATTAATCGTTTCATAGTTCCCATCACCAATCTCTTTCCACTTATGACTGTATGATTATAACTTGTTGCTGGCAATTTTTATGATTTATATTGATATATTGACCATCAATTGTTTTGTAAATGTTGTACCTTGATGAAGGTATCTTTTCTTTTATGTACACTGAGAGCATATGCACCAAGACAAATTCCTTGTGTGTCCAATCACACTTGGCCAATAAAATTCTATTCTATTCTATTCTATTCTATTCTATGCTTCAAAAGGGTGTTTGAATAAGTGCAACAGCTCAGCATTTCAACACAAACATACCTTCTATCTGCAGTTCATTAAGGTAGCTGCACTTTTTCAGACTCACAAAGCTGTTTTCTTGTTTATTTTACTGATGATTATATGCCGTTCTGTTGAAAATGGCGCTAATGACTCAAAGTCTAGGATGCAGATTAAAAAACACAATAAGAAAATATAATTATGACACCCTCCAACCCTCTCCCAACCCAAACATAGAGTATAGAACCAAGACAATTAACAATTAGCCATTCTAGCCACTGTTCTCTAAAGGGAAAGGGAAAGGTTCCCCTCGTACATATGTACTAATCGTTCCTGACTCTAGCGGGCAGTGCTCATCTCCGTTTCAAAGCAGAAGAGCCAGCGCTGTCTGAAGATGTCTCCATGGTCATGTGACCGACATGACTAAATGCCAAAGGTGCACAGAACACTGTTTCCTTCCCCCCAAAGGTGGTCCCTACTTTTCCAATTGCATTTTTTACATGCTTTCAAACTGCTAGGTTGGCAGAAGCTGGGACCAGTAATGGGAACTCACTCCATTACACATTAGGGATTCGAACTGCTGAACTGCCAACCTTTTGATTGACAAGCTCAGCATCTTAGTTACTGAGCCACCACGTCCCTCCCACTGTTTTCTAGGAAAGACCAATAGATCACTCCTCAAAGTTCTCTAACAAAGTCGCATCTTAAAGGCCTTTTAGAATCCTGTTCTCTTGGCATGTATTTTGCCAGAGAAGATGACTAGTTGTGAAAAATGCCCTCCCTATTCCCTGGTGGCAATATAAGGGGGTATTGTTCCAGACTTTGGAACTTGGAATAAATTGATTGATTGATTGGTGAAACTTGAACTCATGGTATCCTGCTTTCTAGCCCAGTGCCTTAACCATTAGACCAAACTGGCTCTATTTTGGAGGAGTCATATTGAATTCAAATCCTCTTTTGCAATTCATATTGAAGAGGCAGAGGTCACTGGAAGGAGATGGCTTCTGAAATGAGACATCAAATCTAATTCTAGACTGCAGCAAAAGCAGTCTTAAGTCCTAGACTTAGAGGTATCTAGCTTAATCAGGCCACAGCATTGTTCAACCCAATTACATTTCTCTCTGAATTCTTGGAATATTTGGAAATCTTTATTGTATGCAACTTTTATATTTTTGTATTTGCATGTCTATAATTTGATATCACCTGTTTAGTGTAATGTAATGATTTCATTTATCTGAAATTCTACTGTAGGTGTTGTGAAATTCTGTTTTCATGAAGTTAACTTTTTGTCTGTTTATTTGGTTATGTCCAATGTGCTATTGCAGATGTCACAGTTAAGATATTTTGATTAAATGTGGTAGAGCTCAGATTCAAATGAAAGTCTTTCTCTTAGATTCAGATATTCAGCAGAGAAAATGCTACACATATGTTGAAATAGATTTCAGTACTGCTGAAAATAACTGGCAATTTAATTATTCCATAGCGTGAAATCTATAACACCATGGTCTTCTGGATTAGTGCTTCATGTCAATTATCATGCCGGACAATTTTCATATGTTCTTTGATAGAATAATTTATCTTGGTTTGAATTAGAGAACTGAGGTAGAATATTAAGCCTACTAAATTACTACTAAGCAACTATTAAGTTACTTTTCAGAAGTTTCCTCATTACAGAAAAAGCTAACATTGTACCACTAAAATCTGGCAAAATTTGAAAGGAAGTTGAATGAAAATATTTTGGCACAAATATATTTAAAAAGCTCATGGCAAGAATTAGATTTTTAAAAAAATTATTGCCTTTGACATCTATTGGAAGGAACAGTCTCTTGTTAAATTCCCATAAGACATTTGATAGCTGGGAATTTTTGGAATTGCATTCTTAATATATCTTGAGATTTCAGATGGCGGAAAACATTTCTAAAAACTTTGATTAGGAATTATAAAATGAACAATTATCTGATAAATGAAGTAAGTGGTCTTGTGGTGAAATGAACCTCTTTAATTGCTGCTGTGAAAATTGTTGCTGAATCTTACAATGCTCATAAGGAATCTAAACATTTTAGGCAAAATTTTCACAGTTGATTATAACTCAGTGATAAACACTTGTTTTCCAGATTAAATCCATGGCATCATTGAATACAGCTGAGAGAATCATGTAAATTTAGATAAACTTGCCACTAATGGGGTTCAGTTAATTAAGATTTCATTTACACAAAAAGGGAAAATTGAAGAATATATTCCAATGCATACCATATAGGGGACAATAGGAGAGTCAAAAATGCTAAAAAGGAAAAAAAAAAGCAGTACAATGAGGTACCACAGCAATTTCTACTACCATTTTATCATTATTGTTCAGTCACTCCAGTTGAAGAGCAGTACAGTATATTAAAGCTAGTGATATTGTCACACCTTATGAGAACCTTCTCTGATGTATCATTTTATCTGAGTGTTGCAATCAGTAATATGTTATTACCTCTAATCAGTGAGCAAGTCTCGTGTACAACCTTTCTGAGTTCTCATTTCCCTCCTGAGTTTCTCTGTTAGTAGTTTTGTGAATGGAGCAAGCAGGGAACTGAAAGCATAAAGCTTGAAATGGTTAGATCTGAATGTCTAGGATAATACATTTATATTTGGAGGAGTCTTAGACTATCTGTTCCTTGATATTTTTTGGGGAACACCAAATTTGGAAAAATATCAACCCAAGAAATGAACTGGGCTTACAAGACTGCTTTTATTTATTTAATTTATTTATTTATAATTTAATTTCTATGCTGCCCTTCTCCCGAAGGACTCAGGGCGGTTTACAGCCATATTAAAACACAATAATACAAAATATAAATAACAGATTTAAAATTTAAAATGAAATATTTAATAGGCCAATTCACTAAAACGGTCCTAGACCGATAAAACCCTTTAAAATTTAAAATTATAATAAATTAATTAATTAAAATGCACTTAGGCTAGTCCCGCACGATTGAATAGTAAAGTCTTCAATTCCCGCTTGAAGGTTCGGAGGTCGGGGAGTTGGCATAAGCCCGGAGGTAACTCGTTCCAAAGGGCCGGTGCTGCCACAGAGAAGGCTCTCCCCCTGGGGGCCACCAACCGACATTGTTTGGCTGATGGCACCCGGAGCAGGCCCACTCTGTGGGAGCGCAAAGGTCGTTGGGAGGCTATCGGTGGCAGAAGGTGGTCTCGTAGATAACCCGGTCCTAAGCCATGGAGCGCTTTGAAGGTGGTCACTAGCACCTTGAATTGCACCCGGAAGGCTACCGGCAGCCAGTGCAGGCCACGCAGGATAGGTGTTATATGGGAGCAACGTGGTGCTCCCTCTATTACCTGCGCAGCTGCATTCTGGACTAGCTAGAACCTTCTGGTGCTCTTCAAGGGGAGCCCCATGTAGAGAGCATTGCAATAGTCCAGGCGACAAGTTTTACCACTTGACTGGACCAACAACATAACCCAGGAGATGCTGTCATCATTTCCACTAGCTAGTATTCACTGTCCCTACCTTAGTTTATCTCCTCTCATATAGTGGTGAAGGTGCTGTGCTAAGAAACCTTCTAGGTTTCCCTTAGACATAAAAGCTGGATGGTTGACTGGCCCAGTCTCTCTCTCTCAGTCAACTAATCCCACAGAGTATTTACTGAAGGAAAAATATGAGGCAGGAAGATTAGGGCTGTTATGTCATGTTAATAATCTAGAGTTATATGCATAAATAACTTAAGAGTTATATACTTAAAGAGAGAGGGAAGATTGTAACATCCCAGTAATGAAAGATAGGGGGAGCTATAATGAGAGATGTGGGACCGGATATCTAGGGGAATGGGCCATAGATATGTTGCTCCTGTGGCATGTTCCAGCCCCTTGAACTTGTTTCTTTGTCTTGCATGGCAGTTTTTCTAGGTCTTGGGTTATTGTCTGCTGCTACTAAATAAATGCCAGTTCAGCAACATCCCTGCTTGAGCTTCTTGAGTTTGTAGGTGGGCTGGCAGTGGAGTTCCCCAGACGTATGGTTTTAGGCAGGGGTGAAATCTAAAAATCTAAAATTTTTCCCTACCGGTTCTGTGGGCGTGGCTTAATTCCATCAGCCGAGGGCCCAAGGTAGGGGTGGCGGGGTGGCGGTTATTATTAAGGAAAGCCTGGAACCGAGGAAGACCACTGTGCCTCAGATAGCTGGTTGTGAATCCCTCTATGTGAAGTGGGGTCGTAGGACTCAGGTGGGCTTGTTGATCATGTACCTGGCTTCTTGCTGCTTGACAACAGCCCTGCCTGAGCTGTTGGAGTTGCTGGCCGGGTTGGCAGTTGAAACCCCTAGACTGTTGGTCATGGGGGATTTCAACTTGCCATCAACTGGTGTGGCATTCTCGACGTCTCGGGAGTTCATGGCTTCCATGACGGCCATGGACCTGACTCAATTAGTGGACGGCCCTACCCACATCGGGGGAGCCACTCTAGATCTGATTTTTGTCTCTGGCCAGTGGTTGAATGATCTGATTTTAAACGATTTAGTTATCGAGCCTTTGTCATGGTCGGATCATTCTCTTCTTCATCTGGACTTTTGGACCGCTACTCACCACCACAGGGAGACGGAACCAATGCGTTGGTTCCGTCCCAGGTGCCTGATGGACCCAGAGAAGTTCCTGACAGAGCTTGGGCCGTTTCCCGAGAATCTGGCCCGCGGCACGACTGAAGAACTAGTCGCAGCCTGGGAACAGGCCGCGTCTGGAGCTTTGGACCGTGTCGTGCCTTTGCGGCCTCTGACCCGGCGCGGGTCTCAACCAGCTCCTTGGTTTTCCGAGGAGCTGAGGGAGATGAAACGCCGGAGAAGACGCCTAGAGAGTGCCTGGAGATCCAGCCGTTCTGAGGCTGACTGGACACTAGTTAGGTCCTATAGTAGGACCTACCTAGTGGCATTGAGGGATGCGAAGCGTTCTTACGTTTCCTCCCTCATTGCGTCAGCAGATAACTGCCCGGCCGCCCTGTTTCGGGTGACCCGCTCTCTCCTTCAGCAGGAGGGGCGGGAGGACCCATTACAAGGGCGTGCTGAGGAGTTTAACGGTTATCTATACGATAAAATCATTCAGCTTCGGGATGGATTGGATCAAAATTGGGTAGATCCAGGCGAGAGTTTCGAGACCCGTCTTGTTGAGACTGTTTGGGATAGTTTTGACCCTGTGACTCCCGAGGACATGGACAGGTTGCTGGGAAGGTTGAATGCCACCACATGTTTACTGGACCCGTGCCCCTCCTGGTTGGTGCTTTTTTTTACCATCCAGTCTCCAACCTTCGTTTTACGGCGAAGGTTGTAGAAAGTGCGGTGGCACGTCAATTAGCTCCCATATAACACCCATCCTGCACTAGTACCTGGATGAAACTGTCTATCTAGACCCGTTCCAGTCTGGCTTCCGGCCCGGATACAGCACGGAGACGGCTTTAGTCGCGTTGGTGGATGATCTCTGGAGGGCCAGGGATACGGGTTACTCCTCTGCCCTGGTCATATTAGATCTCTCAGCGGCTTTCGATACCATCGACCATGGTATCCTGCTGCACCGGTTGGAGGGTTTGGGAGTGGGAGGCACCGTTTATCAGTGGTTCGCCTCCTACCTCTCTGACCAGACGCAGACGGTGGGCAGAGATCGACCCCGAGGCGCCTCATGTTTGGGGTGCCGTAGGGGTCGATTCTCTCACCTCTCCTGTTCAACATCTATATGAAGCTGCTGGGCGAGATCATCAGTGGTTTTGGGGTGAGATACCAACTGTACACTGATGACACGCAGCTGTACTTTCCCACCCCAGGCCACCCCAACGAAGCTATCGAAGTGCTGTCCCGGTGTTTGGAAGCCGTACGGGTCTGGATGGGGAGAAACAGGCTCAAGCTTAATCCCTCCAAGACGGAGTGGCTGTGGATGCTGGCACCCCGCTACAGTCAGCTGCAGCTGCGGCTGACTGTTGGGGGTGAGTCATTGGCCCCAATGGAAAGGGTGCGCAACTTGGGCGTTCTCCTGGATGGGTGGTTGTCTTTCGAAGACCATTTGACGACCGTCTCCAGGAGAGCTTTTTATCAGGTTCGCCTGATCCGCCAGTTGTGTCCCTTCCTGGACTATGCCCTATGCACGGTCACTCATGCTCTCGTTACTTCTTGCTTGGACTATTGCAATGCTCTCTACATGGGGCTTCCCTTGAAGAGCACCCGGAGACTCCAGTTAGTCCAGAATGCAGCTGCGTGGGTGATAGAGCTCCCATATAACACCCATCCTGCGCAGACTGCACTGGCTGCTTGTTGTCTTCCGGGTGCGCTTCAAGGTATTGGTGACTACCTTTAAAGCGCTCCATGGCTTAGGACCAGGATATTTACGGGACCGTCTACTGCCATCTTCTATCTCCCAGCGACCGGTGCGTTCTCACAGAGAGGGACTCCTTAGGGTGCCGTCAGCCAAGCAATGTCGACTGGCGGCCCCCAGGAGAAGAGCCTTCTCTCCGACCCTGTAGAACGAACTTCCCCCTGTACTTCAACAATTACCTGACCTCCGGACCTTTCGCCGCGAACTTAAAACTTATTTATTTCGTCTTGCTGGACTGGCTTGAATTTTTTAAAATTTTTAATTGATTTTATGAGTTTTAAATTTTATTAGTTTTACAGGGTTGATATTATATTTTAAATGGGGCCAATTGAATAAGTTTTTAATGTTTGTTTTTAGCGTTGTATGTGTTGTTTTTGTATTTTATTGTGGCTGTTAACCGCCCTGAGTCCTTCGGGAGAAGGGCGGTATACAAATTAAATAATAATAATAATAATAATAATAATAATAATAATAATAATAATAATAATAATAATTATAATTGGTGGGCGTGGCTTGGTGGTCAGATGACTGGGTGGGCATGGCCAATAACAATAAATAATAAAAATAATAAACAAAGTACACAAAACAATAAGAGGTACCAAAAACTAACTTTCACACTTTACCCACACATAACACAACACAACTGACTCACACACAATATAAAAGCAGCTGCACCTCACCCAAAATGGCCCCTGCAACAAGAAGGAACCTCATACAGCCACAAAAAGCCCCCAAACCAACTTTCACACTTTACACACACACACACACAACATAACACAACACAGCTGACTCACACACAATGTAAAAGCAGCTGCACCTCACCCAAAATGGCCCGCAACAAGCAGGAACCTCACACAGCCCCAAAAAGCCCCAAAACCAACTTTCACACTTTACACACATACAACACAACACAACACAACTGACTCACACACATACACAAAATGCCACATACACCTTTGTGAGATTTTGTGTGTTTGTGTAGTTAGAGTGAAACACTACAGGAACACACAAAATCTCAGAAAGCTGCACAAATATTTTATTTTATTTTATTTTATTTTTAGATAAAAGCAGCTAAATTTAAAACTTCCTTAACTTTAAAACTTTCTTAACTTTAAATTGCTATGTCTAAAAAAAAATAAAACTCCTTAAAAAAACCCCAATTAACTATTTTTTTAAAGCTCCCCCCCTTACTTACCCAATTCAAGGGAAAAGGCAGGCAGATTGAGTTGCTCACTGATGAGATGGATTGCAGGCAGGCAGATTCAGTTGCTAGCTGATGCAATTGATTGCATCAGCAGTCGAATCAAGGCCGGAATTGCGAGCTAGACCGAAAGAAGCAGGAAGCTGCCAAGTAGGCAAGTGGGGACCGGGCAATTGGGTGGGCATGGGCGGGGGGGAGGGGCAGGGATTTTTGCTACCGGTTCTCCAAACTTCCTACCCCCATCGCTACTGGATTGCCCGATCTGGTCTGAACTGGGAGCATTTCACCTCGTGTCTTAGGGCACTTCAACTTGCCTTCCCTGGGCATGTTGAGGCTGTTCGGGAGGTTATGACAGACAAGGGCCTCTTCCAAGTCATCCAGAGCTTGACACATAATAGTGGTGATATGCCTGACATAGATTTTCTGTCAGAGCAGTGCCAGGGGACTCTGTAAATGGGAGAGTTATTGATTTCTCTTATGTCCTGGTGAGACCAATTCAATTTTCTGACACTATCTTTGTCCACAGGGAGGGTGAGCATGAGCCTATTAGATTTCTCTACCCCAGGTGACTAAGGGTTGAGCCTGGGTTATGGAACTAATATGACATTGATTGTACTCTTAGATGACTTCTGGCTGCTCAACCATGGGGGCTGGGGGCAATGGTACCATCCTCACACTTTTTGATCTTTTAGTGGCCTTCAATATCATCAATAATGGTATCCTTCTAGGCTGGCTTCAGCAGTTGTGACATTGTGCTGTGTTGATTCTCCTCCTTCCTTCAGAAGTGGTTACTGTCAGTATTTATGGAGGGAGGAAGAGATCCAGCCTGAAGTCCTTACATTGTGTGGTGCCTCAGGGCTCAGTTCTCTCTCCTCTCCTACTTAACAACTACATGAGGCCACTGGTGGGTTGATTTGATGGTTTGGGTGAAGTATTATTAATATGCTGATTATACTCCTCTCTGAGCTACCAGAGCAAGGCTGTGGATACCTTGCTGTAAGGGTCTGAATGGGGTGCAATGGGCTTCAACACAATCCAAGCAAAATACCATGTGGCTTTAGGTATTTGGGACTCCAAGTGACAAGGATTTTCAACTGCTAGTGCTGAATGGGGTAGCATTGCCTCAGATGGATCAAGTGTGCAATCTGGGAGCCCTCTTGAACTCATGACTTCTACTAGAAGAACAAGTGGCAGTCATAGTGAGGAGGCTATGCACAGCTTAGAATTGTGCACTAGTTGCACCCATTTCTGGATTGGCAGGCTTTGCTCATGGTCACTCCTGCCGTCATGATTTTCATCTGGATTACTGCAACGGTCTGTACATGGGCCTGGCTTTGAAGAGCATTTGGAAACTTCAACTGGTGAGACTCCTTAGGGCTACCATGTCTAATATTCTGTCCAACCTGCCATAACCCCTGGGCATCTGTTGGCTGCCTGGAAAAGTTTGTTGTGAGTCATTCTCCTACAAAACCTTTCCCCAAGTTCATCATCTTCTGAAACAGTCTTGAAAGCCTGGCTGAAAACAAGATCACATGTAGCTTTGGGAAGGCACTGTAGGCATTAATAAGCCTGTATCAGATTCAGATGCCTTCTTAATCCTTGGTTCTTCCTTTCAACTCTCACATGTTTCATACTTGGTAAGCAAAAATCTAAAATCTATGATAGCAACACTAAATTATAATGTATATATTATTTAATATAAAGCAGGGGTCTCCAACCTTGGTCCCTTTAAGACTTGTGGACTTCAATTCCCAGAGTCCCTCAGCCAGCAAAGCTGGCTGAGGAACTCTGGGAGTTGAAGTCCACATATATATTTGGGTATGACTTAGCATGATGTGTGGACCCAGCTGTGTGAACCATGGTTTTATAGCTTAAATGAACACGTGAAACAGACTGCTATGGCTTGTTTGGCAAACCATAGGTTAGACTATGGCTGAGTGAGATGTATGTATTAACTCTGACATCTTAACTTGATTTGTGACTTACTTATTTTTCTGCTGAAGGAGTCTCGCACTCTCCAAATATTTCTTATTTCTATACAAGTATCATTGCACTCTGAAGAATACTAACATCTCCTTTCCCTAGCTTTCCCATGTTTTCAATCTTGGTGACTCATTAAACACTCGCTTCTGGCAGAATGTTGTATCTCACAGAAGGCCTAGTGTGGTACCATGCTGCTTTGTGGGTGACAAAACTGCTGACTTAGGTACTTCTTCAATTGAAAACTTTCAAATTATGTTCAGTGTGCCCAGGATTCATCCCATTTTAACTAGAATGTGAGAAGAGCCAAACACTTATTCATTTTAAAATGAAAAACCCTGTTGTTCCACTGTACAAGCTCAATCATAATTCTTATTATGAACAACGTATTCAGAATTGCAGCAGCTGCAAAGAAATGATCTAGAGGAAAGGATACCTATTATGATGATAATTCAGTGCCATAAACTTTGTCATTCTACTAAAATTAGAGGTTAGTCAGAATCCCACGGCTGTGTGACTGCTTGTGTATAATTCTCATAGCCGTGTCCTTATTAAAAGGAATGGTTTCTACATTGTTACTTTTAAACAGAATATAAATGTCAGTTTATAATGGAGAATAATTGTTACTAAGGGTGTGTTGGTCCACACAAAGCTTCACAGCCTCTGAAGGAAGATCAATTTTATCTCAAAGGATCCATGACTTATACATAATACAACGAATTAGTAGACTCTACTGAGAAGTATTTTATGGGTTAATATGTTATATATTATCTCAAAAGATTGCAAAATATTGATCACTGTCTTATCATGAATCAGACCATTGGTTCATTTGGGTTGGCAGAGGCAAACAGATACCTTCCATTTATTTTAAGCTTCAATTTTCCTTGTGCAAAGTTTGGTCAATGGCTTAGGGCAGTGATGGCTAACCTTTTTGCCATCGCATGCCAAAAGTGGGGGGAGCATCGGGGGGATGCACGCGCGTGTGCCCACACCCATAATTTTATGCACATCCACCCCCACGCATACATGTGTGATCCCCCTGTGCTCCCCCCGCATGGCACATGATGGCATGATGTGCCCGGTAGGACTGTTTTTTGCTCTCCTCAGGCTCCAGAGCCTATCTAGGAGCCTGGGCAGGGCAAAAACAACCTTCCCCACCCCCTGGAGGCCCTCCATTTTCTGACTTCTGGTAGGACCAGAAGGCCCATTTTTTGCTCTCCCTAGCGAGGCTCTGGAGCCTGGGAAGAGCAAAAAACTGGCCTTCCCCACCTCCCCCAGGCCCTCCAGAGGCAGGAAACAGCCTGTTTCCCTACTTCTGGGTGGCCCAGAAGGCCTGAAAATCAGCTGGCGCGCGCTGGAGCTGAGCTCGTGTGCTCACCAATATGGATCTGCATGCCACATGTGGCCCGCGTGCCATAGGTTCACCATCATGGTCTTAGGGAATTGTCTAGAACATCTGCAAAGCACCAGAAAGCCTACCTTGATGTTGCTGAATTTCACCTACTCTATTTCATCTACTTCATTTAAATTAAACAGTAAGCTGTTCATCATTATCAAAAAATCAGCATCAGCATTGGAAGGAGTTGGTGTAGCTAATGGGCTTCATAGAAATGTATGAATTAGAGACACGAAAGAAGAAATATTAAAAAACAAAGCTTGATAAAGTACAGAATCTTATGAGAAAAATAATGGTAAGTAAGTGCAATGACATTTGCAGATATTGTCCACCCAGATCCCATGAAGACAGTAATGATATAGCAAGAAATAGTTAGTAAAGACCGGGACATACCATGATTGATATATCAATCTGTTTGAAGACTATAACTGAGCTCAGAAATGAGGAACACCTTGTAAGGAAAGTGACAGAATTTGAAAGCCTCACAAAGAATCAAGACTATCTATTTTGGCACATATTTTGTTTTTGTTTTGTACATTTTTAAAAGTCTCATGTTTATTATTACTACAAATAATTCAAGGTGCTGAACATACTCCTTCTACCTCCTATTTTCCTCACAACAACCTGTGAGGTGGGTTGGGCTGAGAAGGAGTGACTGTCCCAAAGTTACTCATCCAGCTTTCATGGCTAAGATGGGACTAGAATTCACATTCTCCTGGTTTCTAGCTTGGTGCCTTAATCACTTGACCAAGGCTGTCAAACTCGCGGTCCATGGGCTGGATGCATCACGCATTGGCCATGCCCATGCCCAGTTTAGCAAAAGGGAAAAAAGTTGTGATATGTCACCGTGACGCCACCCTGACACCGTGAGTTTGACACCCCTGTACTAGACCAAATCACAGGTATGACATGGAAAGAAAACAAATAAAAAACTATAGAGAAAACTGAAAATCCACACCCCCCCCAAAGTCACAATACAACAATGGAACAAATCTATAAAATTTACCCCAAGTTAAAACTTAAGAGATAACTGATATAAAATGTTTTATAGGTGGGTGTACGACTCCAGCAATAATTGCTAAGATTAGACAAGTCATGTAGCAATAAGCACTAGAAAAGCCACAAGACAGCAGGAACACTTTACCATATATGGTGGACATGTAAAAAAACCTCAGAAGCGCGGGAAAGAAATATACAGCGCTATTCAGAGAATTTTAAAAATCAAATTGGAAATAAAACCACATTTTACTGGGCATAATTCCAAGATTTAGCCACACAAATAATCACAATTTCCTAAAATTCATGTTCATAGCTGAGATGATCAACTTAGCATGCTGGAAAAGAGATATGTTATTGACAAATCAGAGTGGAAACTTAAGCTTGGAGGATATGCAGTAATGGTGAAATAAACAGTAATATATCAATGTTTGACCAAATGCAAGCAAGAACGACTTCCATATGTATTATATATTATGCAGCAAGGCAAGCATAAGCATTCAGAATATGGTTTTTAGGAGAAAAAGAATTGACTAAAAAGCTGAAATCAGAAATACATGAAAATTTTAAATGTTTATAGCTACTATATATCTATTAGAATACAACAAAGAGGAAGAAAGAAACTAAACATTTGCTATAAAATTTTTAGTAGTTTTCTTCTTTCTTTCTTTTTAAATTATGCCTTTAAATAAGAAAATAGTGAAGACTTTGGCATGAGCTCAGGGATCCAAAAAGGTCTCTGAAATCCTTTTCCTTACTGTTAAATATAACTTAATGTGTTTTGTTTTTATGGTTAATCTTTCATCACTGATATACTGAACTCTGACAATAGAATTTCTGTAACTTTTTTGTCTGAGATTATATCACTATATCAATTCTTATTTCTTTTTTGTTCTTTTTCCCTTGTTTTTTTTCTCTCTCCCTCCCCCCCCTTCCTATATGAACAAAAATCATTTAAAAAAGTAAATTCTATGTCCATATCCACAATTATTAATGGAAGTCAGAACCCCAGGTTTATGAATAACTATATTTAGAAAAGATTGAGGCACAGTAAGAAATTCATTTTATAGCTCAGTGGTAATCAACCTCTTTGAAGGGTCTATAATGCTTCTAGAAAAGCAGCATTTCACTGTCCAACATGTATTTAATTTCTCCCTTCAATCACTTCAAACTGCAATTTGATGACAGCTTTTAGGCAAGCCAAGAGGATACATTCAGTCTTGTGGCTTTATATCCCAGTTTTGCAGTTTATTTATGTACTACTTGAGTGCCATGGCGACACTCAAGTGAGGCTCTACACATGGTGTGTTAGAAGAAGGCCTAAATGTTAATGCCTTGCTTCTAGACCATCTTGTTTATTCATTCATTCACTATAGACAGCTAACAATAATTAATACAATTCACAAATAAAAACTTGTTATAAGAAGGAAAAACTGTGTGGCCAAATGTCACTTTTCAGGGAATGTGTCCTGGGTATATTTATATACACAATTGCTTGGTTTAGATGGGTGCCCATAGAAATTACATAAATAAAGTGTTTATATGTGTGTGTGTGTAATTTTATTAAAAGTTGTAATACAAACTAATATAATACAGGCAGAAGAAAAGAAAAAGGAAATCAGAAAGAAAGTTAAAAGGGCAAGAAAGGGCAAAAAGTAAAAGAAAAATAGAAAAGAAAGAAAAAAAAATACATAGAAGTGGCCTCCGATTTTCTTTACATCAGTTATAAGGACAATTATAAATGGACTTCTTGCTCTATGCTTACAACACGACTCTATTCTTTTTATAATGTATCTTATCTAATTATCAAAACCATACATCTTAAGTTTATTTCCCCCCCTGATTTTATGCAAAAAACATCCAGGAGGAGAATCCAGCAGCAGTAAACATTGATGTTGTCTTTTCTCTGATCAAAGAGGTCACTTTGGCCCTCTCAGCAAGTTTCTATCATCTTCACCAAACATTCCTCCACTGGGGATAATGCTGAATCTTTCCATCCAATAATCTTGTTGCAGTTTTCATATATAAAAACAAAGTTCTATGACTATTTATCAGTGTTTGTCCATAAATCTTAAAAGAAACACCTTTGCTGTCAATTGTACATTAATCATTAAAATTCTTTTAAATAGGGGAAATATTTGAATCCAAGATTTTTCTAGTTTTTTTACAGATCTACCAAGCATAATAAAATGTCATTTCTTGTTCAAATATCCAACACAAATTTGAAGTGCCTTTATACATTCTAGACCAGTGGTGGGTTTCAAAATATTTTACTACTGGTTCTGTGGGTGTGGCTTGGTGGGCATGGCTTGGTGGGCATGGCAGGGGAAGGATACTGTAAAATTTCCATTCCCACCCCAATCCAGGGAAGGTCACTGCAAAATTCCCATTTCCTCCCAATCACCTGGGACTTGGAAGGCAGAGAATAGATGGGGATGGGGTCAGTCAGAATTTTTACTACCAGTTCTCCGAACTACTCAAAATTTCCGCTATTGGTTCTCCAGAACTGGTCAGAACCTGCTGAAACCCACCTCTGTTCTAGACTTGTGGTTCTCAACCTTTATACATTCTAGACCTGTGGTTCTCAACCTTTTTTTCACCACAGATTCCCTTTAAATACCTTTTATGGCCATGGCCACAGATCCCCGAGACATAACTCAAGATTTCAATCATAACATTTCTTCAAACCTCCACAGACCCCCTGTGCCAACATCGTGGTCCCTCTCAAGAGGTCTGTGGACCACAGGTTGTTTTAGAACAATTTCTCTGGTGACATATACTAATGATACATCATTTTATAATCATTTTGAGATTATAACATAGCGTACATTTCTATCCTTTAAACCATATATTTTCCCATTGTTCTATCTGCAAAGTAAAAGCTCACTTTATCATGCATAATAACCGTAAATAAGTAAAGCGTTGGCAATTATATCCCTCTGCCAACAGTTCTTCTCTTGATTTTATTTTGTATTCCCTCACAATAGATTAGCCCTTTAGGTTTGCCTATTATTTTTCATTTATAAAATTATTTTAGTGCTGAGAGGCACAAAGGTGTTTTTGGACACAACTTGGGTTTGTATGTATACCATATTCTCAATATGGCATGTTTAGTATAATTACTTATTAAATAATTGATTATAAAAACAGCAAAGCAGCCCTATAGTCAGAAAGTACAGAATTTCTTTCAAAGTCCTATGGTTCTGAGATGTATGTGGCAAAGTATGTGGGTTGTTACTGACTATAAGGCAGCTTCCCTGACATGTAAGGATGACATGGATTTTCTAAACAAGCTAAATATGTTTTTGGGATGGTTTGAGGCCACAACAACGTTCCAGCAAGGAAGGCTGTTCCCCTTTCTGATGAGCAGGTGCTCAGGTTTGATACAACTGCTGTTTGGAAAGTCCAGCGGAAAGTCAATAGTCAGAAAGCTGCGGGTCCTGATAATATTCCTGGGCATGTACTTAAGGAGTGTGCTGACCAGCTGCCCACTGTTGTCACAGATATCTTCAATCTCTCATTGCAACAGGCTGTGGTTCCATCATGGTTCAAAACTGCAATCAGTGTACCAGTGCCCCAAAAAACTATAATCACATGCGTTAATGATTGCTGTCCAGTTGCACTCACCTCCATTACGATGAAGTGTTATGAGAGATTGGTAAAGGACAATTTTGTTTCATGCCTTTCTCCTACATCTGACTCATTACAGTTTGCCTATTGGAAGAACTACTCTATAGATGATGCGCTTTCCTGTGTGCTTCATCTTAGCTTGGCACACCTGGAGGAGGAGAATGCTCATGGGCGAATGCTGTTTCTTGATTTTTTTTCAGCATTCAACACAATGATTCCTCTGCATTTGGTGAACAAACTGACCCTATTAGGTGTTAATACCCCTTTATGTAATTGAATACTGGCTTTCCTTATTGATAGGCCCCAGTTTGTGCAAGTTGGAAGAAAAGTTTCCATCTCCATCTCCTTGAGTACAGGTTCCCCACAGGGATGCTACTGTCCACCTTGATGACTCATGACTGCTGTGCCAAATCTACTATGAATCATATTGTGAAATATGCAGACGACATGGGAGTGGTGGGTCTTATCCGGGATGACAATGAAGATGCTTATAGGGAAGAGGTGAAGGCTCTGGAGGACTGGTGCAATGAAAGCAACCTGGTTCTAAATGTTAATAAAACAAAAGTGGTCATTCTAGATTTTAGAAAGAGCTGGCATAGTCGTACTCCACTCAGTAACAAGGATGCAGCTGTACAGGTGGTCAACACTATTAAGCATATGGTGGTGCAGATAATTCACAATCTGAACTGGTCTCTCCACACATCATCCTTAGTGAAGCGTGCAAACCAGTGCCTGCATTTTCTGCCTCAGATGAGGAGAGCTCATCTTTCTCCTTCTGTCCTAGCCACTTTTTGCAAAGGCACAATTGAGAGCATTTTAACAAACTGCATCACTCTTTGGTTTGGTGACAGCAGTGCCTCATATAGAAAGTCCATACAGAGAGTGGCAAGGAGAGCCAAGAAGATTATAGGAAGCTCGCTTCCTTTCATTCAGGATACTGCTTATAAGCACTAGGTGCTTAGAGCTCAAAGCTCTGTTAGAGACCCCACAAACCCACTTTACGGTCTGTTTCTGTTGCTCTTCTCTGGAAGGAGATTTTGAAGTATTTCTAGAAGGACTACCAGATTCTTTAACAACTTTGTTCCTTATGCCATCTGTCTGGTAAACTTGCAAGATTTGTTTTTCTCGCCGTGTACATGTATACATCCAAACTATGTTGTTTCTCTGTATCGTATAATATATGTGGGTATTTGCACATTTTTGTATTTTTCTATTTATTTATGTATTTATTTATCTATTTTGTAATTTTAATGTAGTGTATATTGGAGGTGGTGATCCTTTGAGAGTTGTATGCAGTGAAATTTCATGCTGATTAGTGTATATTCAAAGTGACAATAAATTTATTCTCAGTTCTAATTCCTTTTAAATCGACATTACTATTGACGTTATCATACCACAAATTACCTTGCTATCCAAATTTCAGCTTGTGTCCTTTTAATTCCTATCAGGCTCCAAAATACAATTTCAGTCCTCTTTCTTCTACATCTTGTAACAACTAATGTTTCATTTATGATTTTTCCCCTGCTGCACAAATTTAGATATGCCCTTCTGCCACTATATTAAATGTTGCATCAGTTGTCGAAGCAGGCATTGTCTGAAATAAAAATATGGTTCTAGGAAATACATTCATTTTTATCACAGAAATTCTCCCCAGCAATGACAGTAATAGTATTTCCCATTTAACAAGTCTTTTTAATTTCATTCCATATCTTAACATAGTTATTTTGAAATGATATACAATTTGTATTTGTTATAGTGATAATCAAATATTTTACTTTCTTCTCAATTTTAAAAGCTATTTTAACCATCAATTTTCTTTGATCTTCTATCTTCTTGTTTTTGTTAGCAACTTTGCCTTCTGATGCTTGAGCGAATGTGTTCCATAATCTGGGAATAACCAAGGAGAAATTTATCCCCTTTCTGGGATGGAAGAAGCAGTTCCTTTACCATTCACTTGCCCTTGCTGTGGATTAATTTTAATCTCATGTTATCCGTGATATCCTATTTTAATTATCTCCGTGAGTATTTATATAAAGAATGTTGTGTAGTAGCAGAGAAATACAATTTTTGTGGGCTCTCTCCTGATAATCCACATTGTAGCAATTACATGAAAACAAGTATTTAACTCTAAGAATTTATTTATTTATTTAGCATATGGCATATCACAAACGGACTAGAAACACATATTAACATTTCACCTCGGTTAGTAAATACAATAAAATATAAATTTTAAAAAGAACTGTGTTCAAACACCAATGTATAATCCAGCAAGCCAATGAAGCGCAACATGGTTTATATTTTTTAAAAATCAAATATTAGACCAGTATATATTTACTCAGTTTACAGCTGGTCATGATGTGATCTACAGTTTGACATGGGACCCTGCAGTTAAACCAGTGATTCCCAACGTGGGGCCCATGCCCCATAGGGGGGCAATTTGATTTTCAATGGGGGCAATTTGGAACCTTGTTTAAACCAAGTTAATGGCCTTTTAGGCTTCCTCCACATTGAGTAGGAGTTCACTTTTTGAATAGTAAGAATTATATGTCACAGGAGGGGGGCATCAGGATTTTAGAAATGCTTAGGTGGGGCATGGCCAAAAGAAGGCTGGGAACCACTGAATTACACTGAGGGGAGGATACTATGCCCCATTTATATAGAGAGTTCTGGCAGAACCCATGTGAGGGGTGAATCCTATTCAGGATTGTCCAACTCTAAGAAATCTCCTCTATATACTTCTCATTTGCTCTTGGCCTTACAACACTGACATCTACCATATACAACCCTACTACGGTTAGAGGGCAATATCCTTCAGATTTTTTTTGAAATACAAGTTCAACAGATATGTGGTAAAGATACAAATATTTGTGAGAGTTGTAAGAAACTCTTTTAAAAAAAAAACCCGCGGAAAATAATAACGTGCTTGCTTCTGACTCTACTTTGATCACCCACAGTCTGGATTATACTGCATTAACTGAGTTCTGTGGAGGAAGGTATCATCCAATTTAGTTTATTGTTAATCAAATTAAGTATGCTTAAATGAGGAAATATCCATTTAGACATGAAGGATCTCTGCACTAAAGGCTTGATTGCTGGGAAAATCATTGCTGATTTGCTTTTTGTATTTTCAAACCAGCACTGAACTAATTGAAAGAGCTTTCTAACAAGCTGAAATAGAGGGCTGGCAAAGGTCTTTAAGAAGTCCTGAACTGCAGTGAAGAAGGTGAATGTGTGTTCTTTTCTTTACAAGTAGCCATTTTAATTTGAGTAGCTGTTGGGTTCGGATTGGACAGACCTTCTAAAAAAAAATGGGACAAAATAAGTTAAGGCTGAAGGCTAATGCTGTAGATCAAGACCTCATATAGCAGCAGTAAGGCTGAGAGAAAGTGCTCACGCTCCCATGGGAAGAGAGCAAACCTGAGTTAGTTATCACCTGTGGTGTCTTATTATAGAGGTGCTTATCATGAATTCTGGGCAAGCTACTTTTCGGTATAAGCATATGCAAGACCAAGGCATGCATTGGAATAAAGAAATATAATAACCCTGCATCCAGTCATCTTTATTCCAATCATTCAGGTTTTATCTTCCTGCTGTTACCTCAACTATATGATTTTTGATATGTGTGTATCCTACTATTGCAATATCTTGATATATGAACCATGTCCGGCTCTTGATTCAACAGATGGAGTAGTGAAATGAGAAAACAAGCAAGGCGGATAATGAAATGAGTAAACCAAAGCCTGTAGGAATTTGGGATCTATACAGTAAGAGAGCTAGTTGGCAGAGTCTTGCTAGTTCACTGAGAAATGCAACCAAATGAATTTCTTTGATTAGGATAACCACCATTAGGAGCTGCAGTCCATAATTTAAGGGTTTAATTAAATCTAAAGTTGCTACTCACTGTTCATTTAGCAGCCATGGCTGGAAAAGAAAAAAGGCATATTCTCTTCATCTTTGCCTGGCAAAGCTTCAGGCAATTTAAATGAGAGTCTCAGATTGAGATATAATGTTGCTACTTTTTTTGGCTAGAGTTAGTTAGCAGTTAATAAAGGTTAAGCTACTAGAGGCTTCTTCCCTTACTGTGGCCCATTTATTTGGATTTTTCTGACATGGGATAGCAAACCCTAAACTAGCAAGCAGGAGCAGGTTAAGGACTAATTGATTCTGATTTTAGCAATATATTTAGTCTGTTATTTAATTGCAATCTTATTTGCTTGATGTCTAATGGTGTGTTATTGATTACTATTTTTTCTTCGGTCCCAAGTTTTATAGGTTTATTGCAAGCTTAAGCTCTCTACAAGAATTTGAATTACTAATGGTCCAAGCAAATTGGTGGTAGATAAGAGTCAATGGAATTCAAGGTGGGCTGGATTTAGATCTTTGTGGGCATGAAGGGACTCGAGACTAATGACGCATTTGATCCCTCCCATAGGCTCAGCCTGGTCATCTCCTGCAAATGAAAAAGAAATAAATCTCTTTGTTGATCTCAAGCTGAAATAGAGGGCTGGCAAAGGTCTTTAAGAAGTCCTGAACTGCAGTGAAGAAGGTGAATGTGTGTTCTTTTCTTTACAAGTAGCCATTTTAATTTGAGTAGCTGTTGGGTTCGGATTGGACAGACCTTCTAAAAAAAAATGGGACAAAATAAGTTAAGGCTGAAGGCTAATGCTGTAGATCAAGACCTCATACAGCAGCAGTAAGGCTGAGAGAAAGTGCTCACGCTCCCACGGGAAGAGAGCAAACCTGAGTTAGTTATCACCTGTGGTGTCTTATTATAGAGGTGCTTATCATGAATTCTGGGCAAGTACTTTTCGGTATAAGCATATGCAAGACCAAGGCATGCATTGGAATAAAGAAATATAATAACCCTGCATCCAGTCATCTTTATTCCAATCATTCAGGTTTTATCTTCCTGCTGTTACCTCAACTATATGATTTTTGATATGTGTGTATCCTACTATTGCAATATCTTGATATATGAACCATGTCCGGCTCTTGATTCAACAGATGGAGTAGTGAAATGAGAAAACAAGCAAGGCGTATAATGAAATGAGTAAACCAAAGCCTGTAGGAATTTGGGATCTATACAGTAAGAGAGCTAGTTGGCAGAGTCTTGCTAGTTCACTGAGAAATGCAACCAAATGAATTTCTTTGATTAGGATAACCACCATTAGGAGCTGCAGTCCATAATTTAAGGGTTTAATTAAATCTAAAGTTGCTACTCACTGTTCATTTAGCAGCCATGGCTGGAAAAGAAAAAAGGCATATTCTCTTCATCTTTGCCTGGCAAAGCTTCAGGCAATTTAAATGAGAGTCTCAGATTGAGATATAATGTTGCTACTTTTTTTGGCTAGAGTTAGTTAGCAGTTAATAAAGGTTAAGCTACTAGAGGCTTCTTCCCTTACTGTGGCCCATTTATTTGGATTTTTTCTGACATGGGATAGCAAACCTAAACTAGCAAGCAGGAGCAGGTTAAGGACTAATTGATTCTGATTTTAGCAATATATTTAGTCTGTTATTTAATTGCAATCTTATTTGCTTGATGTCTAATGGTGTGTTATTGATTACTATTTTTTCTTCGGTCCCAAGTTTTATAGGTTTATTGCAAGCTTAAGCTCTCTACAAGAATTTGAATTACTAATGGTCCAAGCAAATTGGTGGTAGATAAGAGTCAATGGAATTCAAGGTGGGCTGGATTTAGATCTTTGTGGGCATGAAGGGACTCGAGACTAATGACGCATTTGATCCCTCCCACAGGCTCAGCCTGGTCATCTCCTGCAAATGAAAAAGAAATAAATCTCTTTGTTGATCTCAAGCTGAAATTAGACCATGGTCTACATGTAGCTTCTCAAGAGCTTGCTATAATAAATATATTGTCCTAGGGAGGGTACGAAGGCTTGTGTGAGGTTATAGCAGAGGTGAAATCCAAAAAGTTTCCCTACCGGTTCTGTGAGTGTGGCTTGGTGGGTGTGGCAGGGGAAGGCTATTGCAAAATCTTCATTCTCACCCCACTCTAGGGCCAGCCAGAGGTGGTATTTGCCGGTTCTACAAACTACTCAAAATTTCTGCTACCGGTTCTCCAGAACCTGTTAGAACCTGCTGGATTTCACCCTTGGGTTATAGGGCTATAAGGATATGAGATACATTTCATTTTAATTTACTTGTTTATCCAAGACTATTTGAAAAAAAAAACTTTCTAGATTGCTACTTTGTAAGAAGATGCATGGTCAATTCATTCTTGTATCCTCCTGTAAAAAATAGGAATACTCAGCTTGAATGAACTTGTGCCTTAGGGGAAAAAAAGTGATCTTGTTTCCCAGAAAACATCATTGTTATTTATTTTAGAAACAGAATGAAGAAGACGGAAATTGGATATCAGAAGAAAAAAAGAACGGCACCAGAAAAGGAAAGAGAATAGTCAGGACATAAAAAGCTGAGAGCAATTGCTGCTCAACCCAAACATATCCCTAATGTGCATTCTTCTAGATATTGGAGGCTGAAATTCCCTGCTTATTTCAGTCCTCTAAAAGAACGTCAGTAAAAGGGGGATTTTAAAAAAGTGACTGAATTCAGATAAATAATAATATGAAATTATGAAAAAAAAGAAAAAGAAAATTAAGGTTTTAAGGAAAGTAAAGTAAGGATCAAGTGAGAGTTTCCATTCAAAGTTGAGTGGACTTACCATCCCAGAAAAGGTCTTTATTGCCTAAAGTCTGTGCTGTTCATTTCCACTGTGCACTCACAGCAAACATGCGGCTATAAGGACTTTATCTATAATGGCTTTATTATATTAAAGAAAAGCTAAGCACCCCGTGTGGCCTCTTCTTCATAATACTTAATAGAAATGCATTTTATTTTAGTCAGAATAGCCTCTGGAAGCTTACAGTAAATAGAACATGATGCAATAAATTCAGTTAAATCCACAGCGTAAAAAAAAAAAGAGCAATTAACAAGCAGATTTTTAAAAAAGGCAGCAAAGAAAAGTGACTTAAATATGTACCACTGAAACCTAAGGGAACAGGGCAAATTTAGCTTGATAAGGGAAAGGAAGCAGAGTTGGTATGTTAACGTATATGGGGAGCCCCTATGTCCTATTTAAATGCATAGTAAATGTAATCTTCATTAAAGCTTCTGAAGGGATTTTTGCCTCCATAGTAATATCCATACATACACTTTGGTGTCTGCAAGGGTAAACATTTTTACATTTACAACTATATATCCATTGGCTTCTGCGCAAATTAGAGACATGTTCATATAGTTCAGGGATGGATTTTGCTTACCTTTACCACTGGTTTGCAGCGGGACCAGTTCGCAGCATGCGCAGAAGCTTCCTGATGACGTTGGGGTCGGCGGGTGGAACCTACCCCTGGTTTTACTACCGGTTCGCAAGAACCGGTCCGAACCGGGGGCAACCACCACTGATACAGTTGTGTTATATTTGTACTATATTTCAGGTCTGTTGTGGTGGCTAATGTCAGTGAGCAGTATTATCAGAAATGGGAGTTATAGGGATTTCCTGCCTGGTGAGTACTTCTATTACTCCATGTCCAAATAGGGTCTCAGATGCAAGTCTCGACAGATATGGTCAACACAACTATTAAAAGTATGCACGAGAGAAGATATTCTAAATCTCTGGATTGTCAGTGCTCCTTTTCTTTCAAACCTTCAGGTAAGCTATACCTCTATGCAAGTCAAATGACAGTTTGCACAAATGCATGTTAGCTACCTGAGCAAAAAAGCTCATGCTTCTTACACAGGACGTAGATAATCTGTTTGTCCCTTGTTACTATTTAGCCTTAACAGCAATGACCAAAGCAGCACTTGTTGAGTTCTGCATGCTGCGATAACAACGCAGACGTGGCCCGCCTGATTGGCTGGTTTGCCGCGCGGGAGTTTGCTGGGTTCTTATTGGTTGTTTAATCTGACAGCCACATATAAAAGGGCTGTCAGCTGTTCTTCATTGCCCTGTTTCTGTCAGCAGTTGCAGACAGAAAGCTGCAGAAAGCAATGCAGTTGGAGAAGTAGAAGTCCTGAATAAATAGTTCTGTTAAATCGTCGGGTCGCCTCAGTTATTACTTCAGCTGCCTCGTACAAAGCAGCACTAAATTAACAAATGGGGGAGTCTCTTCTCTGCTCCCTTATTCTTTACAAATGAGACTAATATTATGCTATTCCTGTAAAAATCTAGTGCTTGTGGATGCCATTCATGAAATACTTTTAAACCATTAACTAATGTATAAATGGCCAGCCCTATGGGTGGGTGAGCTTGATATTCACTATGGCAGGAATGGGCAATTAACTTTCCCAAGGAGCCAATGAGAAACTGGGACTGTTGTGGAAGGCCGAACCAATAGGGCTGTGAAGGTGCATAGGCATGTGTGCGCATACACACACGTACATAAATTAAAAAAAATAGTTTATTCAGAATAAAAGCAATGCAGTTGTATTGCATGCACTTATTTATTTATTTATTTATTTATTTTATTAAATTTTTATACCGCCCTTCTCCCGAAGGACTCAGGGCGGTGTACAGCCGGAATAAAATACAAAATATATACAATTAAAAAAATTAAAATAAACTATTACTAAACGGCCGGTAATTTAAAAGATTTAAAAATTTAAAATATTACTAAAACCCCAATTTAAAATCAACTATTTATGCCAGTCCTGCTTGAATGAATAAATATGTTTTTAGCTCACGACGAAAGGTCCGAAGATCAGGCACTTGACGTAAGCCAGGGGGGAGTTCGTTCCAGAGCGTCGGTGCTCCCACAGAGAAGGCCCTACTCCTGGGGGCCGCCAGCCGACATTGTTTGGCGGACGGCACCCTGAGAAGGCCCTCTCTGTGAGAGCGTACGGGTCGATGGGAGGCATAAGGTAACAGCAGGCGGTCTCGTAAGTACCCGGGTCCTAAGCCATGGAGTGCTTTAAAGGTGGTAACCAGGATCTTGAAGCGCACCCGAAAGACTACAGGAAGCCAGTGCAGACTACGGAGCAGTGGTGTTACATGGGAGCCACGAGCGGCTCCCATTACCACTCGCGCAGCTGCATTCTGGACTAACTGCAGCCTCCGGGTGCACCTCAAGGCAGCCCCATGTAGAGAGCATTGCAATAATTCAGCCGAGACGTAACCAGAGCGTGATTTGATTTCTGATTGGCCTCACACAAGCCAGACAGGGAGAGCCAAAGGACTGAACGTGGCCCAGGGGGCATAAAAATACCCAGTTCTGCACTATGGCTATGGTGTGGAAGAGCACACTTAGCTAAACCTGTGATTATGTTTTTGTTTAACATACTCCACTTTTTAGGCTGAACTTTCCTTCTGAATAAAATCTTCGACTTCCTTCAAATTCCTGCTGGTCCTATCTACAAAAATTACTAACATTTATCAGTTCTTTGCGAAATATCCTTCTTTTATATGTTGCCATTCATCAGCTATTGTTTAAAAGGAATGGATGCTGAATATGCTTCTCCAACAGTCCTATTCTAAGACTAGATCAAAGCCAGCTGATGGTTTTGTCTTTTAATCACATACAATATGCTGTCCCTTCATTTCTTTGTAAGGTGAAGAATATTTTGTAGGGGCACAATGAGCTTTTGTCACCTCCTTTTAGGTTCTCCTCATATATCTCACCAGCAGCTTTCTATTGTGTAGGAAATTATTGCAGTTTAAATCTGTAGGAAAGAATGATGAACCTGCTATAAGGAAGACTTGCTTTCTTCTCTCTGCCTCTGGTCTTCCTCGGATGATCTCAGCAAATTAATCAAGGACCTACTTGGGTGAGGGGTCATTTGAGAATTCCTGGCTGTAGGTTAATTCCAAGAAACATCCTGGAAAAAGACAGAGAAAAGTCATTTTCATAACACTATCAAGAAAGCTGCACATATGCATTCTATAGCAGTAGAACTCAGCTCAACCACGTTTACCTACAATCTTGTTGAATACATGTCTCTTTAACTCCTGGATCTATAGACAAGTTCTCTTCTACCTACACTGGCACTGATAATTTCTTTCTGCCACTCTCAAAGCCCTAGTTTGGATAATGAAGCATCTGCGAGAAAACAATCAGGCTGAGAGAGAACCAAGGACTCTGCATTTCAACCCTGAGCTACAAATATTCTCCTTTAAAGGGGATAAAGTTTAAATAAAATGGAACCTCTCCCTACCATTAGCAATAGTACAGTTTGTTGGCTGCAGTTGTTTAAAGTAAGTTTAGGATTAGCAAAAGGTTCAGGCAGCTTTAATTAAGAAACTAGTCTGGTTTGTGGTCAAATGGATTTTATAAGATCACGTAGAAGAACTGATGATGTGCATTAAACACATATAGGGGTAGAACAGACAATGTAGATTGCGGCTTTATTTCAATTTTCCCTGAAGGAAAATGAATTTCTCTTTGTAATAGCCTTCTCTTCTTTACATTGTTTATCTGCCTTAGACTTATCCATCCTGACATTCTCCAGATGTCCTGGGACTTAAACTCCCAGAATTTCTAGCTGGCATGACTGGTTGAGAATGCTTGTAGTTTTAACCCCACAACGCATCTGGAGAATGCCAGATTGAGAAGGCTGCTATACATTATATATGAACAAGTGTCCCTGTTTATAATCACAGTGTTTAAATTTGTTTTACTGAACTTAAGCAACCAAAAGTAGTATGTAGCAATAGCAATAGCACTTAGACTTATATACCGCTTCACCTTGCTTTTACAGCCCCCTCTAAGCGGTTCACAGAGTCAGCCTATTGCTCCAGATAATCTGGGTCCTCATTTTACTGACCTCGGAAGGATGGAAGGCTGAGCTGGTAAGAATCAAACTCCAGGTTATGGGCAAAATTTGCCTAAAATAAATAAATAAATAAATAAATTTATTTATTTATTTATTTATTTGTCAAGCATATATAAGATAACAGGTAAAAGTATAAACATAATTTGAATACATGAAAAGAGTAAGTAAAAAGGAATATTAGGACAGGGACGGTAGGCACGCGGGTACACTTATGCACGCCCCTTACAAACCTCTTAGGAATGGGGTGAGGTCAACAATAGGCAGTTTAAGCTTAAAGTTTTGGGGGTTTGGAGAAGAAACTACAGAGTCACTTAGTGCATTCCAGGCATTGACTACTCTGTTACTGAAGTCGTATTTTCTGCAATAGAGTTTGGAGCAGTTTACCTTGAGTTTGTATCTATTATTTGCTCGTGTATTGTTGTGGTTGAAGCTGAAGTAGTCACTGATAGGTAGGAAATACTACACTTATCCACTGCCACCAGGGCTCCTTGTATGTACCTAGAGCTTCTACCATTAGTATTATTTCTTTTATTATTACTACATATTTATGTACTGATAAATATGTAGTATAGTGGCACCTTAAATAATACTATGTCTTTCTTAGTTGAATTTCTCTCAAAACTAATGTTCCTCTCAAATGGTGTGTGTGTATGAATCAAGGCAGAAGAAGAATCGTCGTTTAATGGGAACAAGAAAGAAAAGATAAGGAGGAGACAATGGCTGCATGGCTGATTTAGGATTTTTATTCTTTAAATCTGAGCTTTTTTTGAGCAGCTTTTATTAATACAATGATTCAAAAACATCACTGTGGGATTTGGGGAATTGTGTATGAGAGAAATTCAAATTATCCCCCATACATTTCAGAAAAACATAATTTTGATTAAGAAGCAAATGCTCTTGCCTTTTAGCTAAGCCACACGCTTAACAAATTAATGGGATATTACTGGAATCTCTTCCAAATTGATATGTCTATGGAGATTCTTGATCATCCAGGTCACAGTTGTCCCAAAGGTACTTTTTTTCCAAAAGGTAAGTGGACTTTCTTGCTTTTTTCTTTGAAAACATTTTGCTTCTCATCCAAGAAACTTTTTCAGAACTGAAGATTCATAGATTTTTCAGTGTTTTATTAGGTGTATATGGCTCAATAAATTGCAGGCGCTTAAATTCATTCACTTTCCTTTATCTCCCACAGGAAAATATTAACCCACTTAATTTATTATGCTGAGGGTGCTATTTTCCTCCACATCTGACTTCCTAAAGACTTAACTGGTGATAACCTTGAGGTATGGCGGGTGACCTATAAATTTTATAAATGAATAATTGAATGAATAAATAAATAATAAATAACGAGATAAAAATTCTGGAACTTTTATAAGCTCATAATTGCTTGTGCTAATATACTCTGCCTCTTGTCAGAGAATTAGGATAATTTATGTTTACATTTTGAGTTGGATTTACAGTACAAATGACTAAATGCGAACAGCTTAATATCTCTTGGTTGAATTTTAGTTTCCTGGATGAGAATTTTTAGCGCAAAACTCCTCAGAACAACTATTAATTGCTGTACTTTGAAGACTGATGTGTGGTTTTTTAATTGTCACTGTAATTGATTTTACCTTTCACTTGGCATGGTGATTGCTTTGAGATTCAGGAATGATTAATGGCTGTCTGATGATTATCTTTGCTTGGTTAGGCCTTAGGCAGATATCATGTAGACAGTTTGTCTTGACTCTGATTTTCCATGAAAACCTTCAGAAACTATTTGGATCATTTTTAACCTCCCTAGGAAGAAGTGGGAGATACATATGCACATGATTACACAATTGAGAAAAACAATAAAGCAGAATTTAATTTCCTTTCAACAGATTCTTGGATTCATCTTAACGTGCAAACCAGATTCTGGTCCGAATATCCTCTGGAGAATTGCTGTTAGCAACTATACAGGTACCAGATATGGGACATGTTTGAGCATCCTGGTACTAGTTGAGTCTAAGCTCCAAGGATATTTTGATGGATGATGTTCTCTTTTCCTGATGTAGATCTAGAGAAGTCAACAGCATTTAAGGTATTTTTCATGTTATTAATTTATTCTTAGAATGGAGTGGGAGAATAATGAACTTCATATTTACTCTGTTGGAGTTACTCTAAGTGTCCTTCTGAGCATAACACAATGGTACCTGGTACAGTTTTACCCTAACCACTAAAGAGATAAGATGTTTTTAGGAACTTGTCTATCTTAACATCTGAAGTTTCCATACAGGTGGTCCTTGACTTATCACCACAATTAACCCCCGAATTGTTGTTGCTCAATGAAACATTCGTTAAAGAAGTTTTGCCCATTTAATGACCTTTCCTGCCACAGTTGTGACGTGAATCACTGAAATTGTTAAATTAATAACATGGTTGTTAAGTGAATTTGGCTTCCCTGTTGTCTTTGTTTGTCAAAAGGTTGCAAAAGGTGATCACATGACTTTAGGACACGGCAATGGTCATAAATATGAACCAGTTGCCAAGCCTCTGAATTTTGATCGTGGGGATGCTACAAAGCTCGTCAAAAATGGTCATAAGTCCCTTTTTTCAATACCATTCTAACTCTGAACAGTCACTAAATGAACTGTTGTAAGTCAAGGACTACCTGTATATAGAATTGCCTGTTGTCTATCTTGTAACCAAGATTCTGTTCGTAATTTGAGTTTTTTTGTTTCTGTAAAGTAGAAATAATTGTATTTGGCAATGGATGTTGGGTGTGCGTGTTTCACCTTGGGACCGCTGCAAATATGTCCTTTTTTGTGACTGACCACCTTCAGAAAAACTTTGACATTTACTTTATTATAAGTAAATAATTTGGAGACCAAGCTTTAATTTCATAGTCCTAACGCAGTTAGCCAACCAACTGGATTTAACATCACAATAAGATGATTGAGAAGGGAGAGGGAGATTGTGGTTTTCTCTCATGTCTTCTCTCCAACAATGGTTGGTTATACTGTAATAGAATGTGAATAATCAATAAAGGGAGAATTTTGGGTTTATTTCACATAGCAGGTGAACTAATTCTATCTTTCCCTCAGAAAAATGGCCGAGGGCAGCTTATATACAATTCAGTGTATCATAAAGTACTTTTCAAACAGGTGAAGCCCATTCTTTTGGCTGTCTGAAATATAACTTTGAAGCCTCCAGGCACTTCATTCAAACTTAGGAACCTCATTTATCTCTATAGGGGAGCAGTGACTTAAGGCTGCATTCTGGTGAGATTTATATAGAAACAAGATCCGTGGAATTGAGTTCTGCATAGCCATATGCACAGCTGCACCGTAAGAATGAAGTACTTGCCTGAAACGGAACAGAATCTTAAAATTAGCCCTGGAAAACGGTGCTCGGCAAAGCTTTGAAAGGTGCTTCATTATAGCAGTGCTTCAAGCCTCACACTCCTCTGAAAGGGTTTCACAAAGGCAGCATGTCCTCAGCTACTCTAGAGCTGCTGCTCCTTGGCTTCCCTTTTGAATCCCTTGGAGGCTCCCTCTAGCACTTCCAGGAGTTTGACTAGGCTGTCAGTGACCAAAAGCATCTCGGCAAGATGAGCCGTGTTATCACTTCACCTTCCTGAGAATCACACGGCTTCCCTGGAGTGAAGCATCTCAGACAGGTGAATTGTATCCCCCTCGCCCAGGATTAATGGAAAGGCCATCCTTTGATTAAGAAAGGCGTCCAATTTCCAAACATCCCTGAGAACCCAGCCTCTGCCTGAACACACCTAGGACCTCCACTTGATTTTTACCTAAATGTTGTATGGGATCCAGAAGTAACAATAATATTAATTACAATAATCTATATATATAAAAGCGAAATACCACTCACAATTATCATGAAATCTCCAGAACTGTAAAGTCTACAAACTTGAAATTTGGCACGTATGTTCCTCTTGGCTTCTAGTTGCTTGCTAAGAAAGGATTTTTTGAAATGACCATCAGATTATTAGTGTTTCTTATATTATTATTAACACGCACTGATGCTAAGGATTTTAATGTTCTACTCCCCCTCCCCACCTGAAAAGAGCTCTGTTCCAACTGCCACTTGGGCGTGGGCATGGCCAGTGCATGACTCATCTGGCTTTCAGGCTGGGAGTTCAGACATTCTACTCCCCCTCCACACCTGAAAAAAACTCTGATACTAAGGAGTGAGACTGAGGGAGAGAAGGGGATAAGTTAGGAGAGGCCTCTGTGGGGCAAGCCTGAGGGAGAGAAGGGGAGAGAGCGGAGAGGCTTCTGTAGGACAAGCCTGAGAGAGAGAAGGGGAGAAGAGAGACCGATCGTAACTATTCATTAATTTTCAAGCTGTAAGTGTTGATTTATCAAGCCTGATCACATAGTTTCATAGCGGCACACAGGTATCCAGCTAGTGATGCTATAAAGGTTGGATAATTAGAGCACCCCTGTGATGACCCAGGGTGTGACACAAAGGCAACACAGCCAGAGAACCGATATGAGTCCCTTTATTATCATCAACTGTGCCTCCAATGTCCCTTTCAACTCTCCGGCCTGGAGAGAGCTCTTCCAACAACCTGTAATAGTCTTTGGCTGGCAATACTTGGTCTCAAATGTTGTAAAAGAAAACTTTCAACAAAAAATCCAACAAGGCACCGTTTATCGGTGGTTCTCCTCCTATCTCTCCGATCGGTCGCAGATGGTGTTGACGGGGGGGCAGAGGTCGGCCCCGAGGCGCCTTACTTGTGGGGTGCCTCAGGGGTCGATTCTCTCGCCCCTCTTGTTCAACATCTATATGAAGCCGCTGGGTGAGATCATCAGTGGTTTCGGTGTGAGGTACCAGCTGTATGCTGACAACACTCAGCTGTACTTTTCCACACCAGACCACCCCAACGAAGCTATCGAGGTGTTGTCTGGAAGCCGTACGGGTCTGGATGGGGAGAAACAGGCTCAAGCTCAATCCCTCCAAGACGGAGTGGCTGTGGATGCCAGCATCCCGGTACAGTCAGCTGCAGCCGCGGCTGACTGTTGGGGGCGAGTCATTGGCCCCAATGGAGAGGGTGCGCAACTTGGGCGTCCTCCTGGATGGACGGCTGTCTTTCGAAGACCATTTGACGGCCGTCTCCAGGAGAGCTTTTCACCAGGTTTGCCTGGTTCGCCAGTTGCGCCCCTTTCTAGACCGGGATGCCCTATGCACGGTCACCCATGCTCTCGTGACATCTCGTCTGGATTACTGCAATGCTCTCTACATGGGGCTCCCCTTGAGGAGCACCCGGAGACTCCAGGTAGTTCAGAATGCGGCTGCGCAGGTGATGGAGGGAGCCCCTCATGGCTCCCACGTAACACCTCTCCTGCGCAGACTGCACTGGCTGCCTGTGGCCTTCCGGGTGCGCTTCAAGGTTTTGGTAATGATCTTCAAAGCGCTCCATGGCATAGGGCCGGGCTACTTACGGGACCATCTGCTGCCACCGAATGCCTCTCACCGACCCGTGCGCTCTCACAGAGAGGGACTCCTCAGGTGCCGTCAGCCAGGCAGTGCCGACTGGCAACACCCAGGGCCCCCACTCTCTGGAACGAGCTTCCCCCAGGTCTTCGCCAACTTCCTGACCTTCGAACCTTCCGCCGCGAGCTTAAGACACATCTATTTATCTGCGCAGGACTGGACTAGAATTTTAAATTTTTAAATGTTTAAATTTTAAATTTGGTTTTAAATGGGTTTTATTATTTACATCTCTATTTTAAATATTCGGCCTATGTAATAAGTTTTTTAAATTAATGTTTACCCTGTATATATATATGTTTTTTTTTTTATATGGCTGTAAATCGCCCTGAGTCCCTAGGGAGATAGGGCGGTATAAAAGTGTGAATAATAAATAAATAAATAAATAAAGGCAAGACCACATAATTAATCCAGCAGGGCAAGCAAAATAGGGAATTCCAGAATTGAAGTAGCAAGGCAGTAAATCAAATCAGTTGGGAGGATGCCAGGACTTGCGATAAACACCAAACTCAGCATTTGTTCATGACAACCGCCCTTCCATTTGCCTTTCCTTTTAAACTCCATCAGCAGCTGTGCCTTGTAAAGAGGATTGGGTCCCTTTCCTCCCTCGTAAGCCACGCAACCCACGTTGCTCTCTTCTCTGTTCCTCCCTGCACTGCCTAAGATGAGGAGGGGGTGGGCCATGGTCTCCATCTGAACCCCCTCTCCCTTGTTCTACCTCTCCCCTGCTCTGCCTAGTCTGACTTTGCACTTCCCCAGTTTCTTCCACAGCCAACGGATCCACCCTTTCACTCTCTGTCAGCTGTTCCTCTTCCCCTTCCGATAGGGGCATGACAACTCCCACCATACAAAGGGTTTCTTTTAATTCGATACTAGCAATAGATCTGTGGGCTTATACAATTTCAGCTGGTGCTGAGAACTGAAGGCTCCTATCTCGGTACTGTTTTATCTGAAACTGGGTGGATCAAAACCTACTGGTTTACACGAAACATTTTGTTTTCTTCCTTCTTGAAGCCGGCTGCTTTCTTCATTACTGAATCAAAAATCCCATGGAATATGGAATTATTTTCAGCCAATGCCAAGCAGATGTATGCATGGATTTAACATGTAAACAAACATTTCTAATATGCCTAAGAGTTTATTTCGGTTCCATGTTTGTGTGACGTGGAGGTGAGAAATTTTTGTTCCTCCAAGACTGGAAAAAGCAGGGGGTAGGCACTGTTTCAGTGATCCCAGTTCCCCATTTTCCTATTGGTCAGCCAGAAGAAATGTTAATTGGCTCAAAGTGATATAGATGTCTTCTCAACATTGGTAACTTAGTTTTTTAGGCAACAATGATAGAAGTAGCAGAAATTCTTGTTTATTGATGTTCAATGTTAAGGTTTAATGAGCTATAAATCTCCTATCACACACAAAGAAATGCATTGGGAAAATTTGCCAATTTGGCTGAGTGATGCAGGATTAATTTTGTAGGCAGAAATCCATCTGTAAATATAAAATCAAAAGCAGCATGTTAAATGTAATTTCAGTCTTCCTTCAGTATTGTTCCCAAGGGCATCAATATTCATGGAAAGTCCTTTCAGAACTGTTGGGGAATATTAATACTGAAACTTTCAAATCCATTCCTATCTTTTAGATCTGGGTTAAATGGAACTGAAATAATTTAAAACGAGATCAGATTTTCTATTTTACTAAAATCTGGAAATTTTTATTGTAAAATCAAAATAAAATTATCTGAAGTGAGTGTGGATGATAAACGTTCACTAAATCATTTATTGGGATAAATTAATCCACTTTCTGCATGTTTATCTCTAAGCTGAAGCTGCTCTCTTCTGGAGAGCTATTCAGGTTTTTACCCCTTCCCAATTTGACCTTCATTATCTTGTTCCCAAATATCAAATACCAGAGATATTTTCAAAATAGCTGGAGACATTTACAGCTTAGCAGGTTTGAGGTATTTTAAAGGCTGGCAGGTTTCTTTGTACTTTATTTTTTCCAGAGATAATTGATAACTCCAACTATTCACTGCGATAAGAAAGCTTTTTAGTCCTACAATTTAAAAATATCTACAAAAATGTACTTTAAAAACCCGAGTGGTTATTATAGAAAGTGTGAGATTGAAATACAGTACAAAACAAAAGGATATTCAGTGTTTATATTTAAAATTTCTTTTGTTTTATTCTACTCCGTTAAGTGACATCCTGCTTTTATTGCTAAATTGTAAATTCTGTACAACATGCATCATCAGAAGAGCATTCAGCCAAAAGGTCTCTCTCACAGTGTTTCTCAATCTCAGCAACTTTAAGATCTGCGGACTACAGTTCCCAAATTTGCTGGCTGGGATATTCTAGTCTACTTAGTCCAATTTTCTATTTCTCACAGGACCAAACCAGATACTCCTGGGTAGTTCACAAGCAGAATACGAGAACCATAAATCTCTCCTGCTGTTGCACTCCTACAACTATTTTTGATAGCTATGCTGCCTCTGATTCTAAAAATGGTATCTAGGCATCTGGATAAATAATCACAGATCCCTTAACCCCTCTGGTTGTTTTATTTATTTTATTTTTTATTTATTTATTTTTGTCACAACATCATATAAAAAGGATTATATGGTATATAAACATATATATGAGTAAATATTAGGAGGTATAAGCACCAATATATATATAAGAAGAAGAAAAGAAAAGGAAAAAAAAACAATAGGACAGGAATGATAGGCACGTTTGTGCGCTTATCACGCCCCTTATGGTCCTCTTAGGAATGGGGTGAGGTCAATAGTAGAAAGTTTTTGGTTGAAGCTTTTAGGATTATGGGAAGAGACCACAGAGTCAGGTAAAGTATTCCAAGCACTGATGATTCTGTTACAGAAGCCATATTTTCTGCAATCTAGATTAAAGCGGTTAACATTAAGTTTAAATCTGTTGGTTGCTCTTGTATTGTTGCAATTAAAGCTGAAGTAGTCTTTAACAGGAAGGACATTACAATAGATGATTCTATGAGTTAAACTTAGGTCTTGTCGAAGGCGACGGAGTTCCAAGTCTCCTCCTCCTCCTCCTCCTTATCTTTTAGTGCAGTGGCTATTCTAGGGATCCAGCAAAAGTAGGAGAAATCACTCCTCCCCCTTGAATTCTCTGCTAATATCTCCTTAGGAATATTGGTAAGAAAGGTTTTTCAGTGTTATGCAATGTAGTTCCAGGTTTGACTACTAGCAGAAGGACTTTTACTCTGGTGATGTCCTAGTGGTGGCAATCACTCCCACATTTGCTAAGTTTATAATTTTTGGGATTTATGCTCTTAATTGTTTTAGGAACATCTAAGGTTCTCATTCTAACCTTCCTCTCCCCCAATTAGCATTTATTCTCATTTTGTCCTATTAAAATATACATTTCAGTCAGTGATGGTTTTTATGTTTTAGTTTTGTTTTGTTTTTATAAACAAAGAAAAAAATATTTAAGAAATTGAGGAAATATCAATCCTGCTGAGATGCGGTGAAATTTAAAGTTATTTCTAAAAATAGCAAAAATTGATACAAACTCCATCTCAGATTCTACTGTGCAAGTACCTGCTGTTATTGGGTGGTATGAATCTATGGGAAAATACATTTATTAAAATACCCAGAAGAGCACCAGAAAGACTTTTGCCCATGGGTGCTTTGTGTTTGGGTTTCCTTATTGATGAAACTTGAAAAGTTTTATTTATTTGTGGGAGTATTTATACTAGCTTGTTAATTATTGCTAATATAGATTATCCTGATGGCATAAAATAGATAGTTTTCAAGAAATTAAAAGATAAAGTAAATTAATAGTAGTGATAGTTAAACCATTCCTTCCAAAGCAGTCTTGGAACTTCTGGACTCATATCAAAAACAGATTAAAAAATTGCACAGAACAAACATCTGACTGAAATTGGACAGAAGAGGGGTTGGTCTAAGCTTTCCTAGGAGGGAATCCTACACAGAAGATGCTGCAGCTAAAAAGAGGAACATTCTATTTTTTTTTTTGGGGGGGGGGAAGCTTTTATTTTCTCTCTGGTCTAAATTTCATATTCATTTCTGTGATTTATCTATATAAAGAGTTCTAATGGTCCCTTTTTACACAGTGAGAGGGGTTTATATTAAACAATTCTGCTAAAACGGAATTGTGTTCTGTGTAAATTATTACACACTATTAACAGCTAATTGTCCATGATTAGGCGGTGGCGGCGACCGGGCTTCGCATGGCCTTGGGGAGGGCCCCGGAGCTCTCTCCCACCAGCGATAGACCATCGTCGGGGATGGCGGCTTGGCCTGGTTCTCCCCGCCAGTGGTGGCGACGGCGGTGGCGGCCGGCTCGGCGATCCCTTGGGAGGAGCCTGGAGCTCTCTTCCTCCCAGCGGTATGATCTTCAGTGGCGGCAATGGCGGTAGCGGCGGCCTGGCCTGGCCTGGCCTGACCGGTCTGGAGATGGCCTGGCCCGACGGTGGACCACTGGGCCCGGCGAACTGGCCTGGGGGTCGGAGCCGGTGGTGTGGCCCAGCGGGCCCAGCGGACGAGTGGCCTATTCCAGCGGCCTATTCCAGCGGCCAGGCCGGCTGGGCGGCCTATTTGGAGAGTGCAGGTGGGCCCGATGGACGCCTTGCTGGTACCATCTGGAGGATGTCCTCGGGCCTAGTGGTCGTCCTCTCTATTATTTTTTACCACCTAAAGGACGTCTATGGACCGCCTGCTGGGGGGGGGACCTTTTTAAGACCCTGCTCCCCCCCCCTCGGATTTTGGGAGAGACATGGCTTAGCGGCTGAGCGGCCTTGCCTGGTGGATGTCCCTGGCCTAACAGTGTAACAGCTTCCCCCTTCCTTCCTTAACCACCCCTCGGGACTGTAGAATGAGGGGTTGGTGAAAACGACTGAATTATGGCGGTGTTATTCATCTACCGCCCAAGAACTATTCCTCAACTGTGCCTACCCGGAATTATCAATTATCATCTTGACTGGTCCAGGATGGGCTTGTTTGCCGGACTCTTAGTATGCGGACTTTTACAGCGGCCGACCTTCTTGCCCTGCGAGATTCCCCTCTCTCGCGGGTTTGGCCCCCTACACTATCGAGGGCCCATCTTGAGGACGGGGTTTGGGACCCCGAGAGGTGGCATGCCAAAATAGGAGACTTAGGGATTTTAATTAATTGTTTTAATCGTTTTTTTAAGGGGAGTTTTAATGGGAATTTTAATGGGAATTTTAATGCGGGGGGGTGGATGGGTGGGGGGGAAAACCCGTCAGGGAGGGGGCTAGGTCCACCATGTGTTCGCGGCGGTAACTTAATAGGTCCTGGGGTTATGGCGAGGGGTGTCGTTCCAGTTTGTCAGGGTCGAGTTATTACTACGGTAAGTGGGAGAGGCAGATATGACGGAAGGGGGGGGCCACATCAGGTCTCGGGGGGTCGCCCTCGCTGTTTCTGACGATTGCGTGCTCCGGCCCCCCAGAAATTTCCCGTGACCCGAGTGGCCAGAGTAATCGGGACCTGGGCCTCCGGCTGATGTTATGTAATGCCAGGTCCGCGGTTAATAAAGCCCCCCTGATTGCAGATCTTATTCAGGAAGGGACCGCGGACGTTATGGGCATTACGGAGACCTGGTTGGGCACCGAGGGGGGGGTCCCCCTAGTGGAGATGTGCCCACCAGGCTTCCGAGCATTCCATCAGCCGAGGGCCCAGGGTAGGGGTGGAGGGGTGGCGGTTATTATTAAGGAGAGTCTCGAGCCGAGGGAAACCACTGTGCCTCAGATAGCTGGGTGTGAATCCCTCTTCGTGAAGTGGGGTCGTAGAACTCAGGTGGGCTTGTTGATCACGTACCTGGCTCCTTGCTGCGTGACTACAGCCCTGCCTGAGCTGTTGGAGTTGCTGGCCGGGCTGGCAGTTGAAACCCCCAGACTGTTGGTCATGGGGGATTTCAATTTGCCATCAGCCGGCGTAGCATCTTCGGCAGCTCAGGAGTTCATGGCTTCCATGACGGCCATGGACCTGATTCAGTTAATTGACGGCCCTACCCACGTCGGGGGAGGTACCCTAGATCTGATTTTTATCTCTGGCCAGTGGTCTAATGATCTGGTTTTAAATGATTTAGTTGTTGAACCTTTGTCATGGTCAGATCATTTTCTCCTTCGTCTAGACTTTCTGACCGCTACCCACCACCGCAGGGAGACGGAACCAATGCGCTGGTTCCGTCCCAGGCGCCTGATGGACCCGGAGAGGTTCCTGACGGAGCTTGGGCTGTTTCCCAAACACCTGGCCCACGACTCGACTGAAGAGCTAGTTGTGGCCTGGGAACGGGCTGCGGCTGGAGCTTTGGACCGTGTCATGCCTTTGCAGCCTCTGACCCGGTGTCGGTCTCAACCAGCTCCTTGGTTCTCCGAGGAGCTGAGGGAGATGAAGCGCCGGAGAAGACGCCTAGAGAGTGCCTGGAGATCCAGCCGCTCTGAGGCTGACCGGACACTAGTTAGGTCCTATAGTAGGACCTACCTAGTGGCAATGAGGGGTTGGTGAAAACGACTGAATTATGGCGGTGTTATTCATCTACCGCCCAAGAACTATTCCTCAACTGTGCCTACCGGAATTGCGGAATTATCAATTATCATCTTGACTGGTCCAGGATGGGCTTGTTTGCGGACTCTTAGTATGCGGACTTTTACAGCGGCCGACCTTCTTGCCCTGCGAGATTCCCTCTCTCATGGGTTTGGCCCCTACACTATCGAGGCCCATCTTGAGGACGGGTTTTGGAACCCCGAGGTGGCATGCCAAAAATAGGAGACTTAGGGATTTTAATTAATTGTTTTAATCGTTTTTAAGGGAGTTTTAATGGGAATTTTAATGGGAATTTTAATGCGGGGGTGGATGGGTGGGGAAAACCCGTCAGGGAGGGGCTAGGTCCACCATGTGTTGCGGTAACTTAATAGGTCCTGGGGTTATGGCGAGGGGTGTCGTTCCAGTTTGTCAGGGTCGAGTTATTACTACGGTAAGTGGGAGAGGCAGATATGACGGAAGGGGGGGGCCACATCAGGTCTCGGGGGGTCGCCCTCGCTGTTTCTGACGATTGCGTGCCCCGGCCCCCCAGAAATTTCCCGTGACCCAAGTGGCCAGAGTAATCGGGACCTGGGCCTCCGGCTGATGTTATGTAATGCCAGGTCCGCGGTTAATAAAGCCCCCCTGATTGCAGATCTTATTCAGGAAGGGACCGCGGACGTTATGGGCATTACGGAGACCTGGTTGGGCACCGAGGGGGGGGTCCCCCTAGTGGAGATGTGCCCACCAGGCTTCCGAGCATTCCATCAGCCGAGGGCCCAGGGTAGGGGTGGAGGGGTGGCGGTTATTATTAAGGAGAGTCTCGAGCCGAGGGAAACCACTGTGCCTCAGATAGCTGGGTGTGAATCCCTCTTCGTGAAGTGGGGTCGTAGAACTCAGGTGGGCTTGTTGATCACGTACCTGGCTCCTTGCTGACCGCTACCCACCACCGCAGGGAGACGGAACCAATGCGCTGGTTCCGTCCCAGGCGCCTGATGGACCCGGAGAGGTTCCTGGCGGAGCTTGGGCGTTCCCCGAGCACCTGGCCCACGACTCGACTGAAGAGCTAGTTGCGGCCTGGGAACGGGCTGCGGCTGGAGCTTTGGACCGTGTCGTGCCTTTGCGGCCTCTGACCCGGCGTCGGTCTCAACCAGCTCCTTGGTTCTCCGAGGAGCTGAGGGAGATGAAGCGCCGGAGAAGACGCCTAGAGAGTGCCTGGAGATCCAGCCGCTCTGAGGCTGACCGGACACTAGTTAGGTCCTATAGTAGGACCTACCTAGTGGCAATGAGGGTTGCGAAGCGTTCCTACGTTTCCTCCCTCATTGCGTCGGCAGATAACCGCCCGGCCGCCCTGTTTCGGGTGACCCGCTCTCTCCTTCAACAGGAGGGGCGGGAGGACCCCCTACAAGGGCGTGCCGAGGAGTTTAACGGTTATCTATACGACAAAATCGTTCAGCTTCGGGACGGATTGGATCAAAATTGGGTAGATCCAGGCGAGGGTTCTGAGGCCCGTCTTGTTGAGGTGGTTTGGGATGACTTTGATCCTGTGACTCCCGAGGACATGGACAGGTTGCTGGGTAGGCTGAACGCCACCACATGTTTACTGGATCCGTGTCCCTCCTGGTTAGTACTGGCTACTCAGGAGGTGACGCGAGGCTGGCTCCAGGGGATTACAAATGCTTCTTTGCGGGAGGGGGTCTTTCCCGCGGCCTTGAAAGAGGCAGTGGTGAGACCCCTCCTCAAGAAGCCTTCCCTGGACCCAGCTGTTTTAGGGAACTACCGGCCAGTCTCCAATCTTCGCTTCACGGCGAAGGTTGTTGAGAGTGTGGTGGCATGTCAGCTACCCCAGTACCTGGATGAAGCTGTCTATCTAGACCCGTTCCAGTCCGGCTTCCGGCCCGGATACAATCGGAGACAGCTTTGGTCGCACTGGTGGATGATCTCTGGAGGGCCAGGGATAGGGGTTATTCCTCTGCCCTGGTCCTATTAGATCTCTCAGCGGCTTTTGATACCATCGACCATGGTATCCTGCTGCGCCGGTTGGAGGGGTTGGGAGTGGGAGGCACCGTTTATCGGTGGTTCTCCTCCTACCTCTCTGATCGGACGCAGACGGTGTTGACAGGGGGGCAGAGATCGACTTCGAGGTGCCTCATGTGTGGGGTGCCGCAGGGGTCGATTCTCTCACCCCTCCTGTTCAACATCTATATGAAGCCGCTGGGTGAGATCATCAGTGGCTTTGGGGTGAGATATCAACTGTACGCTGATGATACCCAGCTGTACTTTTCCACCCCGGGCCACCCCAGTGAAGCTGTCGAAGTGCTGTCCCGGTGTCTGGAGGCCGTACGGGTCTGGATGGGGAGGAACAGGCTCAAACTTAATCCCTCCAAGACGGAGTGGCTGTGGATGCCGGCACCTCGGTACAGTCAGCTGCAGATGCGGCTGTCTGTCGGGGGTGAATCATTGGCCCCGATGGAGAAGGTACGCAACTTGGGCGTGCTCCTGGATGGTCGGTTGTCCTTTGAAGACCATTTGGCAACCGTCTCCAGGAGAGCATTTTACCAGGTTCGCCTGATCCGCCAGTTGCGTCCCTTCCTGGACCGGGATGCCTTATGCACAGTCACTCATGCTCTCGTTACCTCTCGCCTGGACTACTGCAATGCTCTCTACATGGGGCTCCCCTTGAAGAGCACCCGGAGACTTCAGCTAGTTCAGAAGCGGCTGCGGGTTATTGAGGGCGTCTCGGGCTCCCATATAACACCTATCCTGCAGACTGCACTGGCTACCTGTTGTTTTCCAGGTGCGCTTCAAGGTATTGGTTACCACCTTTAAAGCGCTCCATGGCTTAGGACCGGGCTATCTACGAGACCGTCTACTGCCGGCTTCTATCTCCCATCGTCCGGTACGTTCCTCAGGGTGCCGTCAGCCAAACAGTGTCGACTGGCGGCCCCCAGGGGGAGGGCCTTCTCTGTGGGGGCTCCGACCCTGTGGAACGAACTTCCCCTCGGACTTCGACAATTACCTGACCTTAGGACCTTTCGCCGCGAACTTAAAACTTATTTATTCCGTATGGCTGGACTAGCCTGATTCTTATTTTTATTGGATGGGTTTTTAAAATTCTGTGATTTTATGGGGAAATACGTTTTTTAATATTTTGGGCATTTAAATTAGTTTTTTAAGGGATGTTTTTAATTATTGTATGTATGTATATTTTATCTGCCTGTTCACCGCCCTGAGTCCTTCGGGAGAAGGGCGGTATACAAATTAAAATATTATTATTATTATTATTATTATTTCTGAGAGGAATGGCTTGCAAATATATGGTGTAAAATTGTGGAAGTCGATCACTGCATGTGTCCAAAGATACATAGGGCCAACAGAGCACAGTGATTTTAGTATAGATGAGAATTTTAAGAGGTGAAATCTTGAGTGGAAAAACAAATTGCATTTTACTTTGTAGAGATTGAGATAATGAGGATTTTCTGTTTGAATGTGGCTCACTACAAATGCATCAGTGGGCCTTATCATGGCTGTTGTGCATGCTTCTAAAAGGAAGACAACAGATATACATAAAACGAAGCCCATCACTTCTAAAAATTGTAGACAAATGGAGATGAAATCCTATTTTGGCAGAAAGTAAAGAAGCTTAATTAGGACCTTTCCCCCCATAATTTTTCCTGTTCTGTAGATGATTTGGCTATTTCTTTGTATGTCATCATATAAAAATAGGTTTTCCAATTGTACGCTGCGCTAGCTACAAGTCACATCATAATAATTAATGACTGAGAATAAACTTCATTTTTTTATTTATGGAGAAAGCATTCTAACCAAGTTTAGATGCCCCCAAAGTTGGAAATAATTACGGTTAAATTGAGACAGTTTGATACCTGAGAAAGAACAGCAGTGATATGACTGCTGCCCCAAATCAGACTTCAAAAGAGAGAAAGTACTACATACATGTGTCTTGCTTCATGGCTGTCAGACTCCTAAACACAATCACAATCACTCCACATAATATGGAAACGTATGACTAGGTTAAAACCCCTCCCCCTAAATTACTTGTATAAATTGGGAATTGTATTGTCTTGTATTTTCTGTTATGGAGTGCACCAGTAGAGGCTAAACCAATTTCGTTGTATACATGATGTACAATGATGTATTCATTGTATATGATGTACAATAAATAAAGGCTATTATTATTATTATTATTATTATTATTATTATTATTATTATTATTATTATTATTATTATTATTATTATTATTATTGTTATTATTATTATCCTTCTCCTTCTTGGCAGTAGAAATTACAATGAAAACGTAATGTTTGTAGTAGATCAAGTGTATTCCAGTTCAAACCCAGAAATTCTGATTACAGTGTCCTGGCTTAATCTTGGATTTGCTATGGACCCTCAAGCAATTCTCTACCTTCTGCTGTTGCTCCATCTGTGAGATATGAACAAGAATAACCTCACAATATTTTGCTGAGTTTCTCATGTAAACAAAAGAATGGTGACGGGGGAAGATATTTGTACTGTGAAGTGAACAGCCTTTCCTTACGACGCTGGGAAAATTGGTTGAAATGTCTTCATGCTTAGTCAAAGTTTGTTCTGTGTGGTTTCAATTTTCTCAATTTCCAGACTGGGAAAATAGCATTGCTTTTAAAATTCCTGACAACATTGAAGTGCCATGGATAAACTGTCTTTCTTACAGATATTTTAAAAAGATGTCTGGGAAAGGTTAATGATCCTGTGAATTTTGCAATATTAGAGGACATTTTGATATTACAAATGTAGTGATGGATGGAGCACGCCTCCAAACTTGTAATTTGTTATTTAGCTGCCTTAATACCTTTAATTAATCATGTATATGTTGAAATTCTTGCAGATTCATTGCAGTTAGTTCTGTTAAAAATTTCAGTAAAGCAAGCAAAGCAAAGTCGTCTTGAGTGAAAAAAGAAAGTGGGAAGGGAAGTGGGATAGTTAAAAAAAAGCAACCATGATCTTCTCAATACTCACTTAACCCTAGAGGGATAAAGGTAAAGGTTCCTTTCACACATACATCGTATAGGGCCAGGTTATTTGTGAGACAGACAATCTCCAGAAATAATTGGATTGATTCTGCTTGACCCCTTAGAACTAATATGACATTGACCACTGAAGAATGGCAACAGCTGGATGCAGGAATTGTGCCTCTGAAGAGTCCTTCAGAGATCTGAATGGTTCCAACCCTGTAAGTCTTTCATAAGTCTTAAAAAGATCTTGCTGTTGCCCCTTCCCTCAAAAGCATTTGAACTGAGAGGCTCTGCTTGTTTTTATTTGTTCTCCACTGTAAGTGGAACAGTTTCTGAGACCTCGGACATCTGCTATTTAAAGGTAAAGGTTCCCCTTGTACATATGTGCTAGTTGTTCCCAACTCTAGGGGGCGGTGCTCATCTCCATTTTAAAGCCAAAGAGCCAGCGCTGTCCAAAGATGTCTCCGTGGTTATGTAGCTGACATGACTAAATGCCAAAGGCATACAAAACATTGTTACCTTCCCACCAAAGGTGGTCCCTATTTTTCTACTTGCATTTTTTATGTGCTTTCGAACTGCTAGGTTGGCAGAAGCTGGGACAAGTAACGAGAGCTCACTTCATTACAGGATGTTAGGGATTCAAACTGCTGAACTGCCAACCTTTTGATCGACAAGCTCAACATCTTAGCCACTGAGCCCCTATCCTAGTGGGATAGAAACACCATAAAATAACAGGAAGAATAATATTGTTATTTACTTACTGGTAGCAGTAAATAAAGAGAAAGATAGAAAGAGCGTAGCAAGATGGTTAGCTGTATTTGGAAGATACAGTAAATATATTTGGAAGTGTGAGAGATGACTAGATGTACAGAGAGAGACTTGGACAGAGGTGTTGTTGTTGTTGAGACTAATGTGATAGCTAAGTGCCATTTTACTCTTACAAAAAGCAAATCACATGGCTTAAGAAGGTTAAGTCACTACAAAACAACCCTTACAGTTCACCTTTGCAGAACTAATAACTATCGTAAGAATATTTGATGCTAAGAACCATTGCTGACTACAGAGTGATTCAGATATCATTAAAAAAGAAAAATAAATGGAAAGCAAAGCAAAGCAAGAAAGTCCACTGTAGTATCTGCAACAGAATTGAAAAAGCTGTCTGAACATTGTAAATTTGACAAAGGACTAAATCCAGCATTGACAGATCAGTAACTCTGTGGAATTCTGAAAGAAAACATTAAAAAAATAAGACTCAACAAAGGGAAATTTAACATTTAAGGCAGTGTTTGAAATTGCTATCTCCATGGAAACCACTGCTGGAAATACTATAATGGAATCAGGAGTAAAAGCAAGTGTGAATACCCTAAACTTCTAATAACATACAAATGGATAATAACAGGTCAAAATGAACTGTACTTTCATTGTGGCGAAGGTTCTCATACCCCAACTCAAGGTAGATTTAAAGGAGAAGCTTGTCTTCAGAAGCTGTAGGTGCTTCATCACTGGCGGTTTTTAAGAAAAGACTGGACAACCACCTATCTGAAATGATATAGGGTCTCCTGCTTGAGCAGGAGATTACTGTAGAAGACCTCCAAGGTCCCTTCCAGCTCTATTCTGATTCTGATTGATTGAGAAAACTGCAGATAATGCAATTAAGTCGGGTATACTGTTTAGGAAAAGCAAACCATATGCCAAGGATAAGCAATCAAGACATTATCTGAAAAGGGGAGAAGTAGTGCAGATCATAGAGAGAGAATTTGTTAATAAAAAAGAAACAGAGATGGCTCACCTAGAATATATATAGCATAAAGCTACCTGGCTGCCTAGATATCTAGTGCTCTTTAGATGACTTTGTTGTCATCAAAGAAATTGATGAAGTGCATCTGCAAACCTCAGGATAATTTTGCTGGGATTCTTGGAGCTTTATGCAACAAATCTGTGCTATTTAAATATAATATTATGTATTGTGATCATATCGTTGAGTCACAAGGTCTGTATATATGTATACTTGTAGACGAAATTTGAAAGCCCAAAGCCACAAGATGTTCCTTAGCTACTATTTTACAATAAATCAATAAACAGATTGCTGTCAGTTTAACTACTGTGCTGTGCCTCTTGAACACTTTACTACAAGCATGGTGATGAAGAAAATTGTGAATAAGCTTTGACCAAAATAAAGAAAATAATGACAACAGACATGTTGCACACTCAACACAACCTCAGCACAAGGAATGTGGTTTGTAATTCTTTAAAACTGTATATGCATTTAGTACTATTATCTTACACATTAATGAAAGATAGCAGGAGGTTTTATAGCAAGCTTATTATGAACAAATAGACAGGAAAGTCTATTGGTTTGAGGAGTGAAATGTTTCAATCATGAAAGGGAATTTCAAGTTACTAATCGTTGTTTCAATCAAGTTTTAAGTTACCTAATCATTAATTACCTAATTACCTAAAGAGATTCTGCTTGAATGCGACGTTGGACAAACTTCCTTAGAGAGCACAGTACAAAACAGAATTCAAAAGGATACCTAATTACTCAAATGCATATGGATTGTCTAATTTATCTCTGCTGGGTAAATAGTCTGAAAAATCCCTATGGAATGAGAATTCCTTTGAATTATTTTCTCTCAAAGGGATTGAGAGTCTTTTAATCGCAACAGATATTTAAAAAGAAACTAGGAGAGATCCTATGCCATCTCAAACCTACACAACAATCCAGAATGGCTGCAATATGTAGCAATCTAAGTTTCTGGAGTTTTATTGCGGTGAATTTACACTCTATAGTAATCGTACTATATATTATGTGGTTTCTATGACCAGTTTAGTTGACTTTGTAACGTATTATATTTTGGTTTAGAAATTCTATTTGATTAGATGTTTGTACTTGTATTTTACTTTTATCTTGTTTATGGGTTCTTTGGAATAAAAGGCAGCCTAAAATGTTCATAACAATCAATTAGTCAATTGACATATTCAGTATCTTAGTTTTGGAATACAGTAGACTTTGAGAATGGTTGGGGGATGTATGGAAACCACTCTTGAATTCTTAAGCAACAATACCGAAGCGCCGTTTTATTTTATTAAAAAATAAAAAAATCCCTAAAGCAATTGACAAATAGTCCTGATAGATTTTTTTATTAGCTTTCTTACATTAACTCAAGAATAATATACCTATTTAGAGGTTTCTTCACCAGTAATGTCTGACAATGCAATCCTATGCATACTTACCCTACAGCAAAGTTAATTTAATGATACCTTAATAGGATTTATTTCTTATAAAGCTCCATGTAATTTTCTAATACATGTTTTAAAAACTCATATTAAGTTAGAGCTGACTTTTACATAAGCACCAGACATTGAAAGACATAATTAAGCAGCAAACAGAAAATAAGTGAAATGTTTTGACTAGCTGCTTTACTGTGGTGATTAGCTTTTTTGAACACTAATGGCTTTTACTTATTTGCATATAATTTTACCTGCTTTTTAAAGAGGAAATCTCACTAATCTCACTAAAAGGAATCTGTAGAATCAGGTCACCTTTGTTACTTTAAAGACTGTACAGGTAGTCCTCGACTTATGATGATAATTGAGCCCAAAATTTTTGTGGCTGAGACATTTATTACGTGAGTTTTGTTCCATTTTATGACCTCTCTTGCCACATTTGTTAAGTTAATCACTGCAGTTAAGTTAGTAACACAGTTGTTAAGTAAATCTGGCTTCCCCATTGACTTTGCTTATCAGAAGGTCGCAAAAGATGATCGTATGACCCCCAGGACACTGCAATAGTCATAAATATGAGTCATTTGGCCAGCATCTGAATTTTGATTAGATGACCACGGGGATGCTGCAATGGTCATAAGTGTGAACAATTGTCATGTCACTTTTTTCCATGCCGTTGTAACTTTGAACAGTCATTAAATGAATTGTTTTAAGTTGAGGACTATCTGTATATTGTTTTTATTTCAATGAATCATATTTTTACATGAACATAATGTTAAGAATTCTTCATAATATTTTAAAATAATACAACAGTCCTCTACTGTAATAAAAATTAAATAAATAAAAAATAAAAAATGTGTCCAGTTAATATTAGAGAAGCAGAAGTTAACCATGTCTCTGTGTGATTTCTTGGTCCAAAACTCTGGTTAATATTAATGAAATCTTGTAATGCTTCTGCAGAGAATGATCACGCATATTTGACGCAGTTCTTCTTGGGTTAGAAATAAGGCAGTCAAAGGGGCCCATTTGTAATGAATTACATTTCTAATGGAGGTTATATCTAAAAAGTTATGTGAGTGTAAAGCTTTGCATGCATACATTTTGTGATGAGCAGTTTTTGCTACCCAGTACAACTGGATGCTGGTTTATTGACCTTCCAAAGTCCTTGGGTTGTAGGTAAATTAATCCATAAATATTCAACTGCATCATTAATGTATGTATCAATGACTGTACTTTTAAAGGAGAATATTGGTAATTCAGGATTGAAATAAGGGTCCTTGGTGCACTCTGAGCTTGGTTGTTTTCTTGCAGGTGTTTCATTAGCTACAATTGATGATGTTGCCTAGGTTGAGTAACAAAACATCTGCAAGAAAACAATTGAGCTCAGACAGCACCAAGGACCCCTCATGAAATTTTAAAACATATCTAAAGACTGATAATAAGTAGGTGTATTACATTTTAGCCGTAATCTCAACTTTGTTATGTATTATTTACATTGTAAATAGCAAATAGTAGGAACGAGGTGGCTCAGTTGCTAAGATGCTGAGCTTGTCAATCAAAAGGCCAGCAGTTCAGTGGTTCGAATCCCTAGTGCCGCATAATGGAGTGAGCTCCCATTACTTGTCCCAGCTTCTGCCAACCTAGCAGTTCTAAAGCATGTAAAAATGCAAGTAGAAAAATTTGAACCACCTTTGGTGGGAAGGTGACAGCATTTTGTGTGCCTTTGGCGTTTAGTCATGCCGGCCATATGACCATGGAGACATCTTCAGATAGTGCTGGCTCTTTGGTTTGAAACGGAGATGAACACTGCCCCCTAGAGTCAGGAACAACTAGCACATATATGCGAGGGGAACTTTTACCTTTACCTTTAAATAGCAAATGTCTGAGGTCTCAGAAACTGTTCCACTTACACTGGAGAACAATTAAAAACAAGCAGAGCTCACTACAGTAGAGAACAATTAAAAACAAGAACAGCTTCTCAGTTCAAATGCTTTTGAGGGAGGGGGCAACAGCAAGATCTTTTAAGACTAATGAAAGATTTACAGGGTTGGGACCATTCCAGTGGTGGGATTCAAGTAATTTAACAACCGGTTCTCTTCCCTAATGATTTCGACCAACAACCAGTTTGCCAAACTGTTCAGAAAGTTAACAACCGGTTCTCCCGAAGTGGTGCGAACTGGCTGAATCCCACCACTGGACCATGTAGATCTCTGAAGGACTCTGACAGTTCTTCAGAGTACAGAAGGCACAATTCCTGCATCCAGCGGTTGCCATTCTTTGGTGGTCAATGTCATATTAGTTCTGAGGGGTCAAGCAGAATCAATCTAATTATTTCTGGAGATTGTCTGTCTCACAAATAACCTGGCCCTATACCATGTATGTGCGAGGGGAACCTTTACCTTTATACCATTTAGGGCTTTATACTCATAAACAGGACCTTGATTTGCACTGGAAGTCCACTGGAAATCACATGGTAACTGGAAGAAAGCCATGTGATCTTTGGGAAAACTCTTCAAACGGATTATTTAAAGAATGATAGCCAGCTAATAAACTTGAAGCCATTTTCACTAGCAGCCTTGCTCAGTTTTAGGAGTCAAACCCACAGCCAAAACTTTATAGTGGGAGACATTGTTTGGAAAAAAAAAAGAATGGCTCCTGGCATCCCTGGATTTTTGCAGGACTGGTAGACGCAGCACCGTCTTCTCATTCTTTACATTGGTGGCCCTGAAATGCAGCAGGCAAGAGATGAGATGCTTGTTCTTTTATGCCCATGGCAGTGCGGGAAATTAAGAAGTCTGATTTACACCTATCTTTGCTCTTCAAAAGGACCATGGTTGCCTTGAAACTTTGCTTCTAGTTAATTTCTAGTTCTTTTTGTCAGGGTGGGAAAAAAAAGGCCTTTCTCTGTAGAATTAGAGCCCTTATACTTTCGGGAGAGAAGTATTTATCAGTTTTGATGGATATCTACGATCACTTGAAAAGCACACTCACTGCCAGCAACATAATGAGAGGCCTTTGTAGCGTAACAAAAGCCAGCATCATTCGATTTCCTCCAGTTGCATGCAGCTCCTGGCTTTTGATGTCTGTAGACCTGCCTTTAATCTCTACGCAGGTACCTTTACTAACAGGTCTTAGATGAACATAAATTGAAAGAGGAAAGAAAGAACTTAGTACTGGGAAGAAATATGCTTTGTCCATGATTTACAAGTTCTCTGGAGCTCCAAAGCATTAACAGGTTGTTTTACATTAATGGGAGGTACAAAGAATGAATTACAACATGGGAGAAATATCTGATCTCCTTCAGCATGTTGCGTAAAGAAATCCCCTTCAGTTACTACAATGTGTATATACCAAGTAAGCTGGTATCTTAAGCAGCAATTGATAAGCATTTGCAAGCTAAGCAGTTCTGAAAAATCAGTGTTTTGCGGATGAAGGAAACAGTCAACAAGTATTTCAGTAGTAAATGCATTTTATAGGATAAATGAATTATGTGAGACATATCAGAAGTGGCATATGCCACCTGAGAAACTGGCGAAAATGCTTAAAGATAAATCAGCTAAATGTTGGAAATGTCATCAGTTACCAGGATCTTATTATCATATGTGGTGGACATGCCCAGAAGCCAAAAACTATTGGGAGAAAATAAAGGGTTGGTTTGAAGAAATAACTCAACAACATATTGATTAAAAACTGGAGGTGTTTTTATTGGGGATGCTACCATAGAAAATTAATAAAGAAAATATTTATTTGATTATACATGTAATTACAGCAGCAAGAATAGTTTTTGCGCAAAATTGGAAAGCAGAGAAAATACCCCTGGAAGGAGAAATTATTAGAAAAAAATTAGATTGTGGAGAAATGAACAGATTAACTTTGATGATTAAATAAAGAGAGGATTCAGAATATTCTAAGATATGGGATAAATTTTACCATTGGTTAGAAGAAAGGTACAGATTAATAATGGATAATTATGTAAGAAAATGATAATAATGTATTTGTGGAAAAAGGGTAATAGTTTAAACTGAAGTGAAGAAAGAAGAAACAACAAAATGATGGAGCCAGAAAGAAAACACTGAGATGTCACATGGAAGGAATTGCTGATATTTTAAATGTATGTTTGTCTATAAAATAAAAAACTTTATATAAAAAAAAGACATATCAGAAGAAGTTTTTTTTTTAACCACTTGTTCTGCGACTTTATGTTCATCTCAAAATTTCCTAGGAATTCTGGATGATATGGATGATATGATTTCATTTTATTCTTCTAAGAGCTTGCAAGGAAGGATTAGGTTAAGAAATTGATAGTATGACTTTGAAGATAGATCTGAATCCAGGTCTCTGGTGCTGTTTGAATGTTTTGCCCACGACACTAAACTCAGTGTAAGAAAATTAATGCTGGAACTGTGTGCTAGTCATATAGTGAGCAAGTTTATTCTGGGCATAATATACACTCCTGGGCAGAGAAGAGGTAGGGAAGAGATAAAAGAAGACTTGGTATGGTCGCTCTTAATGTGTCCTCTAAAGCTTTCCTTTGTGACATCTTAATATCTTTTATCTATTAACCGTTGGCATTTGGTGACATTGAATTTTAGTATTTCATATGCGATTTTGAAAACTGACAGTTTCAGTGAGATCTCATTGAGTCCATGCTGATTGTTAGAAGTCTGGCACCATTTGATAGAGAACAGTTTTGGCCACTTGATGTGATACCTATCTGACAGAATACTATAGTATATTGGATAACTGACTTCCGGTGTTTGGCTCTATGAATATTTGCTGTTCTATAAATATTTGATGCACTAGATGCTTCTCTCCAGCATCTCAGAGTAGATTTCTTTGAAATAGTCAGTATAATAGATGGCAGTATATAATTTCTAAACAGAGGAGTCACAGATGAAATCTGACTCAAAATCACTCTGAATCCCAGTTTGCATGTCTCCTATGTACAAGGGTGGTAGAAATACACACTGAACTGGGGATCGCCTCCTATTTGTCAACTTACATATTCCATATTCATTCAAAGCTGGAATTTACTCAGCCTTGGCAGTAGGAAAGTGTGCATCTCTGATGTTCATACTGAACATTTAAAAATATTTAATTTAGGGCAGGATCCAATCTGAGTTGGTTACTGGGACCAGAGTTTTAGTCTTCTGAGCTTTTGGATTTGTGCTAGAGCCCATCTTCAGGGAACTTCTCTCTAGCAGAATGTTTATTTATTTATTTATTTTATTTATTTATTTTGTCACAACAATATATGTAAGTATCATACAGAAAGGTTATATAGTATCTAAACATATATATGAGTAAATATATGTTGACTATGATATATGAGATATCTCATATCTCATACATACATATACATATACATATACATATACATATACATATACATATACATATACATATACATATACATATACATATATATATATATATATATATATATAGGTCTTTGGTTGTTCGGGTTTACTCCCGTGTAAAATTGGAAGTGTCTTGGCGACGTTTCGACGAAGTCTCATTCGTCATCTTCAGGCTTCAGCTTCGTGCTTCTGGGAGCAATGTGTGATCGCAGCTGTTTCTTCCTTTTAACTGCTAGTGGGGGTTTGAACTGATTGGGTGGGAGCTTGGCTGTGCTCTGATTGGATGGGGGTTTTTCTGTGCTCTGATTGGCTGGGGGTGTGTCCTGTGTTGGAGGGGGCTTGGTTGTGCTCAGTCTAGTCTGTGCTGCAGGGGGATTTGAGCTGGTGAGCTGCATAGCTGTTGTTTGGCTTTGTGGTCGTGCTACATCTTCATAGTGGGTGTCAGTCTGCTGCATGAATGGATTGGAGGGGTTTGAAATGGCTAATGTTGCAGCTGCGGTCTGGCTTCTGGTCCTTGGTCGTGCTTCATGATCAGTGTGGGTTTGGGTCTGCTTTCTGGGTGGATGTGCGGTGGTGACATCCTGTGTGGACCTTGTGAGTGTGGGTCTGGTGTCATTCCTCGTGTTAGGGACTCGTTTGTCAATAAGAGCGGGTTTCCAAATGGCTGGTAGGCGGGAGGTGTCATCTCGTTTGTTCATGCTGTGTGGGCGTATCTCTCTATCTCAATGGCTTCTCTGATTATTCTGTTGTTAAAGTGTTCAGTTTTGGCGATAGTTCTGGTCTTTTAAAGTCAATATCATGTCCTGTGACTTTAAAGTGTTGGACCAGGAAGAAGTTGGTTCCTCTTTTGAATATATATATAGGTCTTTGGTTGTTCGGGTTTTCTCCGTGTAAAATTGGAAGTGTCTTGGCGGCGTTTGACAAAGTCTCATTCGTCATCTTCAGGCTTCAGCTTCGTGCTTCTGGGAGCAAGCTGAAGCCTGAAGATGACGAATGAGACTTCATCAAACGTCACCAAGACACTTCCAATTTTACGCGGGAGAAAACCCGAATAACCAAAGACCTACATACAAACACCCGCGAAAACCTCAGAAAACATATATATATAGGTCTTTGGTTGTTCGGGTTTTCTCCCGTGTAAAATTGGAAGTGTCTTGGCGACGTTTCGACAAAGTCTCATTCGTCATCTTCAGGCTTCAGCTTCGTGCTTCTGGGAGCAAGCTGAAGCCTGAAGATGACGTATGAGACTTAGTCGAAACGTCGCCAAGACACTTCCAATTTTACGTGGGAGAAAACCCGAATAACCAAAGACCTACATACAAACACCCGCAAAAACCTCAGAAAACATATATATATATATATATATATATATATATATATATATATATATATATATATATATATATATATATATATATATATATATGAGATATATATATATCATATGATATATGAAATATATGAGACATATATAAATATCTCATACTCTAGCACACACTCTGCCAGAAATAAGTTCCTTGAAGCACAAGTCCGAAAACTCGGAAGACAAAACCTCTGGTCCTGATGACTGATCCAGATTGGATCCTGCAACATTATCTTGGGACACGTGTATTTGCCTTCATTCATTTACTTTAGGGCTCTATGAGAGCAACAAGTAGCTTTTGATAATATCTTGGGTCCACATTGCAAAAATTGATAGGAATGGGCCAGAAGAATAACCAATTTACTGTTTCGTAACAGGGAGATGGGCGGCATATAAATTTAATAAATAAATATTTTTCACTTCATTTCGTTGCAGAGTCCCTTTTGAGGGCCAGCTGTCCTGGGAATCCTCCACTGGAAGACCTGACTGCTAAGCACTAATAGCTTGTGAAAATGACTAAAAATAGCAGTTCTTTTTATTTTCATTCATTCATTTATTTTTAACCATCTCTGAGCCTCTCTTGTCATTCCTTACCAGCCCCTGCAACTGGCCTCTGATTTGAATAGAAAGATCTTCATTTGCAATCAATCCTCTTCAGTTTGTCCTTCCTATAACATGATATACTTTTTGGGACTTTGAAAAACACTGTAGTTGTACTAAGTCAAGCTGCTGGTGAAATTGGGTGTCAGAAGCATTCTCGTGAGAATAAGTTAGACTGGGTGGATCCTGCACATGGCGGCTCTGATTTACTTGAAATAAAATGCTTTCCCTCTTTACCCAACTGGTAAAGCAGGGTTTCGTCTCTACTTACTCAGCTGCTGAAGCTTGTGCGAAATCATAACCTCCTTGTAATACAGGTAGTCCTCAACTTGTGACCATTTGTTTAGTGATTGTTTGAAGTTACCACAATGCTGAATAAAGTGACTTATGACCAGTCTTCATACTTACATCTGTGACAGTGTCTCTTTGGTCATGTGATCAAAATTCAGGCACTTGGCAACTGGCATGTGCAGTTACCATGATTGCAGCATCCCAGGGTCGCAGGATGACCACGCGTGACTTTCCCAGAAGGCTTCTGACAAGCCAAAATCAACCGGGGAAGCCAAATTTGCTTAATTGCTGTGGCAGGAAAGACTGTCAAACCGGGTGTGTTTCATTAACCAGTGCATCACTTAGTGACTGAAGTTCTGATCCCAATTGAGCTAATTTATTTATTTATTTATTTATTTATTTATTTTTCACATTTATATACTGCCCTATCTCCCTAGGGACTCAGGGCGGTTCACAGGCAAGTAAAAAGTACATATAAATACAGACTAAAATAACAATTAAAAAACTTATTCTACATAGCCGAATTATTAAAAAACTATATAAATAATAAAACCCATTTAAAACCAGTAAATTTAAAATCTAATCCAGTCCTGCGCAGATGAATAAGTGTGTTTTAAGCTCGCGACGGAAGGTTCGGAGGTCCGGAAGTTGACGAAGTCCTGGAGGAGTTCGTTCCAGAGGGTGGGAGCCCCACAGAAGGCCCTTCCTGGGTGTCGCCAGGCAGCACTGCCTAGCTGACTGCACCCTGAGGAGTCCCTGTCTGTGAGAGCGCACGGGTCGGTGAGAGGTATTCGGTAGCAGTAGGCGGTCCCGTAAATAGCCCGGCCCTATGCCATGGAGTGCTTTAAAGATTGTTACCAAACCTTGAAGCGCACCGGAAGGCCACAGGTAGCCAGTGCAGTCTGCGCAGGATAGGTGTCACATGGGAGCCACGAGGGCTCCTCTATCACCCGCAGCCGCATTCTGACTAACTGAAGCCTCCGGATGCCCCTCAAGGGAGCCCCATGTAGAGAGCATTGCAGTAATCCAGACGAGACGTCACGAGGCGTGAGTGACCGTGCATAAGGCATCCCGGTCTAGAAAGGCGCAACTGGCGCACCAGGCGAACCTGGTGAAAGCTCTCCTGGAGACGGCCGTCAAATGATCTTCAAAAGACAGCCGCTCATCCAGGAGGACGCCCAAGTTGCGCACCCTCTCCATCGGGGCCAATGACTCGCCCCAACAGTCAGCCGTGGACTCAGCTGACTGTACCGGGATGCCGCATCCACAGCCACTCTGTCTTGGAGGATTGAGCTTGAGCCTGTTTCTCCCCATCCAGACCCGACGGCTTCCAAACACCGGGACAGCACTTGATAGCTTCATTGGGGTGGCCCGTGTGAAAAGTACAGCTGGGTGTCATCAGCGTACAGCTGGTACCTCACACCGAAGCCACTGATGATCTCACCCAGCGGCTTCATATAGATGTTGAACAGAAGGCGAGAGAATCGACCCCGCGGCACCCACAAGTGAGGCGCCTCGGGCCGACCTCTGCCCCCTGTCAACACCGTCTGCGACGGTCGGAGAGATAGGAGGAGAACCACCGATAAACGGTGCCTCCCACTCCCAATCCTCCAACCGGCGCAGCAGGATACCATGGTCGATGGTATCAAAAGCCGCTGAGAGGTCTAATAGGACCAGGGCAGAGGGACAACCCCTATCCCTGGCCCTCCAGAGATCATCCACCAACGCGACCAAAGCCGCCTCAGTGCTGTAACCGGGCCGAAACCGGACTGGAACAGGTCTAGATAGACAGTTTCATCCAGGTGCAGGGGAAACTGATATGCCACCATACTCTCTACAACCTTCGCCGCGAAGCGAAGGTTGGAGACCGGACGATAATTACCTAAAACAGCCGGGTCCAGGGAAGGCTTCTTGAGGAGGGGCCTCACCACCGCCTCTTTCAAGGCGGCCGGAAAGACTCCCTCCAACAAGGAAGCGCTCGTAATCGCCTGGAGCCAGCCTCGTGTCACCTCCTGAGTGGCCAGCACCAACCAGGAGGGGCACGGGTCCAGTAAACACGTGGTGGCATTCAACCTACCCAACAACCTGTCCATGTCCTCGGGAGCCACAGGGTCGAACTCATCCCAGACAATATCACCAAGACCACCCTCAGACGCCCCATCTGAATCGCCGCAATTTTGGTCCAGACCGTCCCGAAGCTGAACGATTTTATCGTATAGATAACTGTTAAACTCCTCAGCACGTCCCTGCAACGGGTCATCCCGCTCCCCCTGGTGAAGGAGGGAACGGGTCACCTGAAACAGGGTGGCTGGGCGGTTATCTGCTGACGCAATGAGGGAGGAGGCGTAGCAACGCCTCGCTTCCCTCAGTGCCACTAGGTAGGTCCTAGTATAGGACCTAACTAGTGTCCGATCAGCCTCTGAACAGCTAGACCTCCAGGAGCTCTCTAGGCGTCTTCTCCGGCGTTTCATCCCCCTCAGCTCCTCGGAGAACCAAGGAGCCGGTTGGGATCTACGCCGGGTCAGAGGCCGCAGAGGCACAACATGGTCTAAAGCCCCAGCCACAGCCCGTTCCCAGGCTGCGGCTAGTTCCTCTGCCGTGCCGTGAGCCAGACCCTCAGGAAATGGCCCAAGCTCCGTCCGGAACCTCTCCGGGTCCATCAGGCGCCTGGGACGGAACCAACGTAGTGGTTCCGTCTCCCTGCGGTGTTGAGTAGCGGTCAGAAAGTCCAGGCGAAGGAGAGAGTGATCTGACCATGACAAAGGTTCTGTGACTACATCTCTCAAGTCCAGATCCTTCAACCACTGACCAGAGATAAAAATCAGGTCCAGTGTGCCTCCCCCGATGTGAGTGGGGCCATCCACTACTTGAGTCAGGTCCAAGGCCGTCATGGAAGCCATGAACTCCCGAGCCACTGTTGATGACGAGCCGGCAGATGGCAAGTTAAAGTCCCCCATGACTAAAAGTCTGGGGGTCTCCACTGCCACCCCAGCAAGCACCTCCAGGAGCTCGGGCAGGGCAGCTGTCACGCAGCAAGGAGCCAGGTACGTGACCAGCAAGCCCATCTGACACCTATGACCCCATCTCACAAAGAGGGATTCACACCCGGCAATCTGAGGTACAGTGGTCTCCCTCGGCTCTAGACTCTCTTTAATAACAACCGCCACCCCCCCACCCCTACCCTGGGCCCTCGGCTGATGAAATGCACGGAAGCCCGGTGGGCACATTTCGACCAGGGGCACGCCCCCTTCAGTGCCCAACCAGGTCTCCGTAACACCTATAAGATCCGCGGCGCCCCCCTGAATAAGATCATGTATTAGGGGGGCCTTATTGGCCACGGACCATGCGTTGCATAACATAAGACGAAGGCCCAGGCTCTGAGGGTCTTGACCATCCGGGGAACGGGAGAAGTCAGAGGGATCGGGGCACGCGATCGCCTGCTAACATCGAGCGCGTGTCCCCCTAAACTGATACGATCCCACCCTTCCGCCATATCCCACCCTTCCGCCATATCTAATAAGTCAAGGACTAACTGTAAACCAGTGGAGATCTGTATCAATGGTCTGCAATTCCTCACCTAAAAAAGAGCATTTGGTAATTGTATAATTCTGGCCCCAAGGAGCTGTGAAGTGTGATCCCTTTATGATAGACTGATATAATAGATGGCTGAAGAGGGCATCTGGGATCATTCTCTACACCATGGGCCAGATAACGGGGAAAGCGTAGTCCAATTCTGTTCTGGTGTGTGTAGTGGTATGTGAGACTGACCTTGGGAAACTGTGGAAAGAGCTACAATCTAGTCAACAATCTGATAAAAGATAGTTGAGTGTGAAAGAGGAGGGGTGGAGAGTCTTAGAAGGACCCTCTTTCATTTTTAGTAGAATAAAAATACAGGACGAGTGTCATTTCAGATTGCAAGATTCTGTTAAAGTAACCTTACAATAAATAATATACAATTAGTATTCATTGTTATGCTTCTTGCCTTGACCAACTTGAAGGGCAAACACCAATCTTCATACAGAAGGCTAGAGCTCTTGATAGATTGTAAGTATGGGCAATATTGGCGTAAAAATAACTCACCTATAAATTTTGCTCCTTGCTTAGTAAACACTAATTGCATTTGACAAGCAAGATCCTTTAATTGAAGCAGGGGTATGCATACCACACTGAGAACAGATGCACCTCTTACCTTGCATCCCATGTCGTACTTTTTTCTGGACCCCCATTGGGAACTTCGTGAATGGAAGGTGCAGTTTTATTTCTTAGCACAATTGCTTGAAGTGCAAGACTAGTTGCATGCAACTCAAATCACATCTGGGCCAGAGATGTTTGAAATAACAGAATATTGTTGAGTTGCCACGGGTCATGGTACCTTAGAGAGAAATGTCCTGTAATTTCATTAGGTCCCAGTTCTATTTCTTTCCATTGGTGCTGCATCTGCCAAGATATTCCAACATGGAGGCATCTACAGGAAGGATGCAAAAAGTCAAGCAGATCAATGCAACCACACAGTTGAATCCCCTCTCCTTTTTAAGTAAATAACATTGTAAATACAAATAACTTGTAAAAAAGGAGGTGGAGCTTTGATTGCACAGCTGCCATTTTGACTTCCTTCAAATCCCCTGAAGACAGCTCTGCCCAAAATTATGCAATATTCACTTTTTTTTAAATTTGAATTTATTTCCGGCCCTTCTCTGAAGACTCAGGGCGGCTTACACAGTGTTAAGCAATAGTCTTCATCCATTTGTATATTATATACAAAGTCAACTTTTATTGCCCCCAACAATCTGGGTCCTCATTTTACCTACCTTATAAAGGATGGAAGGCTGAGTCAACCTTGGGCCTGGTGGGACTTGAACTTGCAGTAATTGCAAGCAGCTGTGTTAATAACAGACAGACATAGTCTGCTGAGCCACCAGAGGCCCTTATTTAACTTGCCATCCAGCCAAGTCACAAAACCTCTCCATACTTAACCAGGACCCTATGAAGCAACCCATTTTAAATCAATGCATCAAAAACAGCTCAAATAGCAATTTGAACAAACATATGGGCACAGAACACAGAATAATGAGTTGGAAGGGACCTTGGAGGTCTTCTAGTCCAACCCCTGCTGGATTAGGAGACCCTGGCCTATACCATTTCAGACAAATGACTGTCCAGTCTCTTAAAAACCTCCAATGATGGAGCACGCACAACTTTTTAAAGCAAGCCTTAACCAGCTAATTGTTCTCACTCTCAGGAAGTTTCTCCTTAATTCCAAGTTGCTTCTCTCCTTGATTAGTTTCCATCATTGTTTCTTGTCTTGCCTTCTGGTCCTTTGGAAAATAGGTTGACCACCCCCCTTCTTTGTGGCAGCCCCTTCAAATATTAGAACACTGTCATCTGTTCTCTATTACTGTACAAACTTTCTTACTTAGCTTCTTTTTCCAGTTAAATAAATAGCTAGGAATATTTTCAGGATGACATTGAATTGGTCTGTTAGTTTCATCTTGGTTATTACTTATAACTTTGCTCAAATATCATTCTGGTCAGGCCTTGCCCATGGCCAGTACTTGGTTGAATGCTCCTTAGATCCACACTGAACCTGCTTGGGATCGTGACTCTTTAGATAACCCCCTGACTGGCAACCAAATGGTAGAGGATCTCCATCCCTTCAAAATCTTCATTGTCAATTCTGTGGTCTCAATCTTAGTCTTCTTGTATTTAATCTGAGTCCCATTTTTTTTCACTGTACTCCTTGACTTCCATTCCTAGAACTAGCAGATCATTTGTATTTTCAGCCATCATCTTGCATGTTACTCTAGTTAAAATTCTCCCATTATCCAATTCTTGATAGTCTTTGATATTTCACCCTCCTTCTGCCCTTCAGCCCCTCCTCAATCCATTGACAAGGAAAATACCCTTATTCAGCCTGGCTTCAGGGCATACTGTGCTGACATTTATTTGGGGGGTGGGGTAGGGGAAGGTTCAGTAAGTAATATCCCCTGCTTATGTAACAGGGACATGCTTGTGTTTAATTCAGCCAGACTGCTGCTGTCGTGTTTAGTTTTGCCGTGTGATGCAAATTAAGGACACTAAGGCAAGGCATCAACTGAGCATGTACTGTAACAGGAAGGAGTCACAGCCAAGAAACCCTCAAGGAGACAATTATCTGAGACAGTCTTTTAAAAGGAGCGTTTGCTGTGAAAACAAATCCTTTAATGCTGTAGCCTAGAAGGTAGAATATAGATGGGGAGCTTAAGCGAGCAAGAGATTTTAATGCTTTACCACACAGGCTCTTTCAGAAAAGAATGGTTCTGTCAATGGACAGGGAGCTGTGCAGGTTAATTCTTACATGCATATCACTTGATTTGTAAGCTTTGGCTATATTCTAGCTGAATGAATTTTGAATTCTGAATGAATTTTGAATTCATCAAAACAGATTCACCTTTTCTACTTGACAATTGCACAGACAGTAATTGAACATGGTGGTGGGTGGGAATGAGAAAGTGAAATTTTAAGAGGGTTTTTTTTTTTTGGGTCGTATCTTTGTAGTACTTCTGATACCTCTGATTCTGGATAATTCCAACCATGATTTCATTCAGGCATGTGAAGTTGCCTTGTGCAAGTTAGAAGAGCCATGAGAAGTTCTGCTATGCCTCGATCTTTCTCCTAATATGGTTGGAATAAGCACACTTTTGCCTTAAATCCTCTCTGTAAGCCACTTTTTCTGTCTGAAGAATTTACATAACACTCTTCTCCTATTGCCTGTCAATCAGTCTGGATGTATCTTCAGAGATGCTGTAGCACGGACTGTTCCTCCTGTATGTGTAACAACGTACATTGGCTTTGAGCATTCTTCCATCAGCTCTTCGGTTGGCTGTGTGGTGTTGTTTTCTGATTATCCACTAACAATCTCAAACTGGTATGCACTGGGATCCATTTTCAAATGTGTAATCCAGCTGGGCTACAAAAATTTCTCTACTTCAAAATGAGGGTGCTTCTCATGGTTTTACCCTGGACCATGCATAAAATATACAATCAATAAAATGTAAGTATAACAAATGTGGCAAATATTTATTTCAATGATTTGTCTGTGTGAAATCACTAGGCAGGAATCACCATGTATTTCCTTGCCAAATCTATCACACTGTATCCAAAAATAGCTAAATTGCGAAGTGATCAATTCAATGAATTGTGGGAAAAATAACAAGAAATAGACACACAGGCATCTTATCATAAAGTGTGTTCCAATAGGTATTCCAGAAGTGTGTGTATACATAAATATGTATGTATACATAAATATGCATGTATACATATCGTTTATAATTATTATTATAATACTATATAATTTGTTAATTTTATTATAACATACGGATAAATTCTGTAAACCTAATTTAAGAGGGGTTACAAGATATCTGAAGAGGCAATAGACAACTGAAAAGAAGGTCAGGCTAATGAACTTTCTTGGCATCTATGACAAAAATCAGCAAAAGAAAAGAAAAGAAAAAAGGTATTTAGGTCTACATGTACATGATTTTACTTTTTTTCACATCAGAAAGATTAACTTTTTCAATCGCAGTATTTTTCTAAGAAACATTTATTTTCAAGAACATATGTTAGTGATAATATGTGATAATAATAGAATCAACAATGATTTGCTTTTCATATTTTACCATAGAAATGTATTCCAAGTCATATGATTTACAGGCTATAGTGATTACAGATTTCAAGATTGCTAGATTCAGGAAACAAACGAAATAATGTAAATCAAGGTTGTCAAGTCTATCGAAGACAAGGGGAAAAAGAATTAGTCAAGAAAAGAAGCAGTTTGGTGTAGTGGTGAAGATACTGGCCCAGAAACCAGGAGACTGTGAGTTCTAGTCCCACTTTAGATAGCAAAGCCAACAGAATGACTTTGGGCCAGTTACTCACTCTTTCTTGCACCAACTCATCTCATAGGGCTGTGGTGGTGGGGTAAATAGGGGGAGGAAGGAATGTTAGATATGTTCACCAACTAGAGTCATTTATAAAAATAAGAAAGGTAAGATAAAAATGAACAAATAAATTAAAATAATTGTTCATTGCCTTGAGTTCACTGAGATATATATATATATATAAAGGTGGGATAAAATTATTATTATTATTATTGTTGTTGTTATTATTAATTATTATTATACTTTTATTCATTAAACATGAAACTCAGTGAACTGAACATTTAAAATTGTATCACAAATATTATTGACTGGCACTGATAGTTGATATGGGTTGCTGCTAGCATCCTAGGTATTTACCAAGTATCAGTATCCTCCTCCACCTCCTCCTCCTCCTCCTCCTCCTCCTCCTCCTCCTCCTCCTCCTCCTCCTCCTCCTCCTCCTCCTCCTCCTCCTCTAATAAGAAGGAAGGACTCACTGGAGAAGAGACTAATGATGGGAAAGATTGAGGGCAAAAGAAAAACTGGATGACAGAGAATGAGGTGGCTGGATGGAGTCACTGAAACAGTCGGTGTGAGCTTCAATGGACTCCGGAGGATGGTAGAGGACAGGAAGGCCTGGAGGAAAGGTGTCCATGGAGTCACGATGGATTGGACATGACTTCATGACTAACAACAACAAAATATCCTTGTAATTGCATTTAGGATTGCGACATTAAAATTCAATCCTCAGAATACTTACCTGAGAGTTAATCTTGCTCATCATGAATGAGCATCCATAGAGTTGCTCTGTAAGGTTCTAAAATAACATAACATAACATAACATCAGAGTTGGAAGGGACCTTGGAGGCCTTCTAGTCCAACCCCCTGCCCAGGCAGGAAACCCTACACCATCTCAGTCAGATGGTTATCCAACATTTTCTTAAAAATTTCCAGTGTTGGAGCATTCACAACTTCTGAAGGCAAGTTGTTCCACTTATTAATTGTTCTAACTGTCAGGAAATTTCTCCTTAGTTCTAAGTTGCTTCTTTCCTTGATCAGTTTCCACCCATTGCTTCTTGTTCTACCCTCAGGTGCTCTGGAGAACAGCCCGACTCCCACTTCTCTGTGGCAGCCCCTGAGATATTGGAACACTGCTATCATGTCTCCCCTGGTCCTTCTTTTTGTTAAACTAGACATACCCAGTTCCTGCAACCGTTCTTCATATGTTTTATCCTCCAGTCCCCTAATCATCTTTGTTGCTCTTCTCTGCACTCTTTCTAGAGTCTCAACATCTTTTTTACATCGTGGCGACCAAAACTGGATGCAATATTCCAAGTGTGGCCTTACCAAGGCATTATAAAGTGGTACTAGCACTTCACGTGATCTTGATTCTATCCCTCTGTTTATGCAGCCCAGAATTGTGTTGGCTTTTTTAACAGCTGCTGCACACTGCTGGCTCATATCTAGATGGTTATCCACTAGGACTCCAAGATCCCTCTCACAGGTACTACTATTGAGCAAGGTACCACATATACGGTACTGGTGCATTTTGTTTTTTTGGCCTAAATGTAGAACCTTACTATTGAACAATTATTTAGAAATAAATTTTGCTAACTAGCATGGGGTTGAATAAATAGGATCTATAAAGCTGCAATCCTGTATAAATAGATCCATTTAAAGATAGCTAGATATATTTTGACCATTCTTCTGCTTCTGGTCATGCAACAGAATAATCAAGCAAGCAAATTTCCATTAACCATGGCTTGTTTGTTCAGTTAAATTAGCATTTCAAAATCAATAAATTCTTATGCAATTATTTTCGACCCAACCTTATCTCAGTATGACTGACTATAACAGGGTGTGATAAACTCTATGAATTAAAAAAAACAGACCACAATCTGGACTGGACAATTGCTTTTTAGTACAGTAAATCCAAATCTAACTGTTAATATTTTCTCTATTTTGTGTTGCTTCCTTAATCAGGATCTACATTCCTAAGCTTCAAAATCCAGATTCCTAGTGGTTGGTAGCATACAATTAGGTTACACCATCTTATTGCTGGACTCTAATGGACACCTACAACTTTTGAAGGTAACCCGTTCCACTGGTTAATTGTTCTAACTGTCAGGAAATTTCTCCTTAGTTCTAGGTTGCTCTCTCTTTGTTCAGTTTCCATCCATTGCTTCTTGTCCTGCCCTCAAGTGCTTTGGAAAATAGGTTGATGCCCTCATCTTTGTGGCAACCCCTCAAATATTGGAATACTGCTATCATGTCACCCCTAGTCCTTCTTTTCATTAAACTAGACATACCCGGTTCCTGCAACTTCATATGTTTTAGCTTCCAGTCCCCTAATCATCTTTGTTTCTCTTCTTTGCACTCTTTCTAGAATTTCAACCACTTTTTTATTTTGTGGTGATCAAAACTGGATCAGTATTCCAAGTGTGGTCTTACTAAGGCTTTGTAAAGCAATACTAAAACTTCACATGATCTTGATTCTGTCCCCCTGTTAATGCAAGCCCAGGTGGTGCCATAGGAGGCATCTGGCCCAATAATAGTAACTGCAAGAAGGTCTTTGGAGTCCTAGTAGACAATCACTTAAATGTGAGCCAGCAGTGTGCTGTAGTCTCCAAAAAAAGCCAATACAACCTAGCAGTTACTACTATTTATCCAGGTTCCACCTATACTATACCTGCACATTTGTTTTTTCTTACCTAAGTGTAAAACCTTACTTTTCTCATCACTGAATTTCATCTTCTTAGATAGGGCCCAGTGTTCAAGTCTGTCAAGATCCCTCTGGGCCTTGGACCAGTGGTGAAATGTAAAATTTGTGGGCGTGAGCGTTGCTTGGTGGTGGTGGGTAATGTGACTGGGTGGGCATGGCCAACTTTTTTTTTACCTTTAAAAGCATTTTTTCTACAACCTCTTTGGCCAAAGAGGTTGTAAAAAAATGCTTTTAAAAGGCTCTGACAATCCTAGCTGAGTTGCCTGATCATGAGAGGCTTTTCTTTTTTTTTTCTTTTTTGCCTTTTAAAAAAAGCCTCTGACCATCAGGCAACTCATCTGGGATCAGCAGAGGAGCCTTTTAAAAGCATTTTTTAAACAACCTCTTCGGCCGAAGAGGTTGTAGAAAAAATGCTTTTAAAAGTAAAAAAAAAAAATCTCTGATGATCGCAGGGCTCACCTGGGCATGGTTTGGGGGGGAGGATTTTCTCTACCAGTTCTTCGAACTGCCCGCCACCATCTGTACCGGATCAGGTGATCCAGTCCAAACCGGGAGCATTTCACCCCTGCCCTGGGCCTATTTTCTGGGGTGTTGGCTATTCCTGCCAGCTTGATGTGGTCTGCAAATTTGATGAGTTCCTCTTCTATCCCCTCATTTAAATCATTGATGAAGATGTTGAAGAGTACTGGGTCTAAGACAGAACCTTTGGGTACCCCACTGCTTCTTTCCTTCCATGCAGATGGAAGGAAGTAAGCAGTAAAACACAAACCTTAAACATAGGCTTTGAGTAGGCAAACCAATATCGAGAGGGGATATTGTTGAGTTTTTAGTTACCCGTATCAAAGTAACTGACATTCCTGTTTATTTTAGTGGGGGCAGCATATGTGCAGTTTTATTCCTTTGCAGATGTGTTTGCTCTGCCAAACTTAAATCAGGCTTGTACTGCCTACCCAAGTTTTTTTTTTTTTGTGGGCTCAGGTTTAGGATTTATGTATGAAAGATGGAGGAAGGGAAAAATTACCTCAATTAGGTAATGAGTGGAATCCTTTGATTTAACTGTTTCTGAATCACCCAATTGTGTGGAAACAGGCGGTAATGTATTCCGCACGTGCAATTATTTTTGACACTTAATAGAAACAATGTTATTTTATTTAAGTAGAAAACTCTGTTAGAATGACTTACTCAGGGTTTTAAGAATGAAAAAGAAAACCCACAATGAACATATAAGCAATTAATCTACAGACCTTCCGTGAATAACGAATTTCACTGTAATTGCCCACTATCCACTGTTGATTTGCAATGCAGGCTAGGCAACCGTTTGGCTTCCCCATGAAAATTCAGAGTTGTCTTGTTCTAGTAAACAGATTGCTGTGATGATATACGGTGGTAGTTAAACTCTCTGCTTTGTTTACCAATTTTGTTTCATGCTTCATTTGCTGGCTCTCTCCAGCATCTCACAGCGTATGATGATGCAGGCTCAGTTGCACGCTTGGAAACAGTCTCTTGGCCAGTCTCCAAAAGCTGCATCCATGTGCCAGAGACTCTTCTACCTGTGTTTCCGCTTAAGCCACTTATGTTGCTTTTGGCACCACTCTGATGTGCCTCCATATCTCCCTGAGAGTTTTTAAGAAATTGGAGCAAAATGCTTGGAGAAAGGCCTTGGGACAAAGTGCGGCTCTTCAGGTTTAGGCCATTTTTTTAAATAGAGGAATTTAACTGATGGTTTTATGTTATAAGCTGCCTAGAGGTTGTTAGATACGAGATGGGTGACAAAATAAAGTTCATCTTAAATAAATAAACAAATAAAATAATGATTATTGACATGAATCGAAGGGATACAATACTCAGTTTATTAATGGCCAGAAATAGCAACCTAAATCTACATGTTCTCCTATTCAATAGTAGTAATTTAAAATATAGCTGACACCTAATATATAGAAGTGTTATGGATTGTGGTGTGGAGATGGGTCCCCAGGAGGGAGTGGGGCATTCCAAGGGAGTAAGAGCAACTTACTCCAGAGGGTATGTGTAAGAGAAAGAAGATGAAGGCAGCCCCTCCCTAATAGTTCACAGAGTATATTGTAAATGCAGATAGTAGAGTCCTCAGTCTGGAAAAATTTTGTCTATAAAAGTGAAACAATAAAGAATTCAGCTTGGAAGAATTGCCACCTCACATTCTTGGTTTTGGACATGATGAGTACAGCTTGATTTATTTATATCCCACCTTGATTACCTTTCAAAAATAACTTAAGGTGGCAAACATAACAGGGGCAAGTTTCAAAACCCATCACTACTGGTTCGCTTGTGGGCGCATGGGTGATGCTTCTGTGCATGTGCAGAAGAGTCTGTGCATGCGTAGAAGCTTCTGGGTGGGTGGGAGGAGCCTTTCGCCACCTCCACTACTGGTTCACTTGATCCGGGGCAAACCAGTAGCAACTCACCATTGAAACATAAGCAACTTATCTTCCTCCTCCTATTTTCCACACAACAACAACCCTGTGAAGTGAGTTGGGCTGAGCAACAGTGACTGGCCCAAGGTCACCCAATTGGCTTTCATGTCCAAAGCAGGACTAGAACTCATGGTCTTCTGTGTTCTAGCCTGGTGCCTTAACCACTGGACAAAGCTGCCTTTCTCTCTCTCTCTCTCTCTCTCTTTTCCTTCCTTCCTTCCTTCCTTCCTTCCCTCCCTCCCTCCCTCCCTCCCTCCCTCCCTTCCTCATGAATCCAAATCATAGATTGTTGGAGATTGTCAGTGATCCAGGTCATGGTTATATCAAAGGTGCTTTTTTCCAAAAGGTGCTTTTCCTTGGGGAAGAAATGTTTTTTTCTTAGAAGAAGAACTGATGAACCTTCTTGGATAAGAAGCAAAATGTCTTCTTCTTCTTCAAAGAAAAAAAATTCTTCCTCAAAGAAAAAACATAGTCCAGTTGCCTTTTAGAAAAAAGCTGCTTTGAGACAAAGGAACTAGTACTGTTTTGTGAAAGGTCAGCTATGTAGATTAGATATAGGTGATAGATAGATGATAGATAGAGAGATGATAGATAGATAGATGATAGATAGATGATAGATAGAGAGATGATAGATAGATAGATGATAGATAGATAGATGATAGACAAACAGACAGACAGACTACAGACAGACAGACAGACAGACAGACTACAGACAGTGATCAATTTGGCACAAGAAACCATTGGTTGCTCTCTAACACCACTGGATGACATTTATTTTTTTTTTGCATTTATATCCCGCCCTTCTCCGAAGACTCAGGGCAGCTTACACTATGTTAGCAATAGTCTTCATCCTATTTGTATATTTATATACAAAGTCAACTTATTGCCCCCAACAATCTGGGTCCTCATTTTACCTATCTTATAAAGGATGGAAGGCTGAGTCAACCTTGGGCCTGGTGGGACTAGAACCTGCAGTAATTGCAGGCAGCTGCTGTTAATAACAGACTGCATTAGCAGTCTGAGCCACATCGCCAGGTCTCGCTGTTTCAGCTGAGTAAGGAAGATGCTTAGGGATGATTCACACCCTGGCCAGTGTCTTTTTCACTTTTGCCATTGGGCAGAAGACTTCGAAGTATAGCCTTCCGGATAAACAGATTTAAAAACAGCTTCTACCCATGGGCTGTCAGACTCCTAAACACAATCACAATCACTCCATGTACATATGGAAACATATGACTAGGTTTTTTCCTACCAATATAAGGATTATTTTCTATACTATTTATGTTGTCTTGTACTTTTTTGTTATGGATTGCACCAGTAGAAGCTAAACCAATTTCGTTGTATATATGATATGCAATGACAATAAAGGCTATTATTATTAGATAGATGATAGATAGGTGATTAGATATTATTAGATAGATTTATTTTATTTATTTTATTTTATTCGATTTTTATACCGCCCTTCTCCCGAAGGACTCAGGGCGGTGTACAGCCAAATAAAAATCAACAATATACACTTTAAAACAAAACTAAAACAAAACATATTACAAAATGGCCAGAATTTAAAACAATTTAAAATACTAAAATATAAATAACCCCAGTTAAAATTAGTAAAACTTCTAAGCCAGAATAAATAGGTGCGTTTTCAGCTCACGGCGAAAAGTCCGAAGATCAGGCACTTGACGTAAACCAGGGGGAAGTTCATTCCAAAGCGTAGGAGCTCCAACAGAGAAGGCCCTACCCCTGGGAGCCGCCAGCTGACATTGTCTGGCGGACGGCACCCTGAGAAGGCCCTCTCTGTGTGAGCGTACGGGTTGGTGGGAGGCATGGGGTAACAGCAGGCGGTCCCGTAAGTACCCGGGCCCTAAGCCATGGAGCGCTTTAAAGGTGGTAACCAAAATCTTAAAGATAGATAGATGATTGATAGATAGATAGATGATAGATAGATATAGATAGATGATGATAGATAGATTGATAGCTTCTAAACCTTTGAGCCAATAATGGGTTTTTAAATTGTGATTGTTCGCAAGGCTATGTGTGTAGCTGTAGATAAACCTTCTTCAGCTGATGATACTCCAGCTTTGCTAGGACTACCTTAGCTGCAACAACTATGAAATTCTGGGAGTTTTGGTTCTAATATCACTTAAGTATATATAGTGGTAGGCTACAACAGGTTTAACAACTGGTTCTGTTAGCACGTGTGCACGTGCCTAACACACTTGCATGCAATGTTCAAAATACAGCAATTTCAAGCTCAGCTGCTCACCTTCTAAGGCAGCCCCGGTAAGTAGAACAGCAGAGGCATGGAAATCAGCTGTGCCGCGTGAATCAGCTGAGCCAGAAAGAAGGAAATAGGATAGGGCAGGAGCGGGTGGGCGGGGCCAGCTGATGGTCAGAATTACCGGTTTGCTAGAACTGGTCCTAATTGGCAGCAGCCCACTACTGAGTAAATCACATTGGAGAAATCTGCTTTGAATAAATCAGCCAGGCAGGATGCACAAAATCTCATCCTGAAAGAAAGTACAATCTAATAACAGACAGAATACAAGTAAGGAGAAAAGGGAGACAAGAATGAGGAAAAGTGTGATTACACACCTTTAAAACTAGGTTGCAGCTGAAGGTGGGAAAAAAAACCCTAAATCCATGAATAAAGATCTGATTATTTGAAGGATTGTTTTTCCCCTTATGTCCAGGCATAAAGGACTGTAGCTCTTCTGAAAATGCCCTTGTTACACAAAAAGGGATTTCACCTGCCTTACTCTCAATCCCACAATGTTATATAAATACTGAATCAAACTTTATGCTTTCTGACAATTCTTAGAACATCTGTAAAAATGCAAAGGCAGGATGAATGTGTAATGGGACTGGCTTAAACACTGAGGGTTGAAGTCCACAAGTCTTAAAGTTGTCAAGTTTGGAGACTCCTGGTATAGACCAAGAATGGCTGACCTTTGACTAAAAAACTTATCTTTCAAGCAGTCTCCCTGCTGAGTTTGCGAAATGAGGAGGCAGGAGACAAGTCATTGGTAACAACAGCTCTTTACTTTATTGTATGAACCCAGCAACTGAAACAGGGGAACAGTCCTCCTTATATACTATTTAGGCTGAGCCACCAGCCAATCAGCAACGTGCGTTTTCCCTCCAAAAGTTCCCTCCCTTCCTCAACGGAACTACATCCACATGGAGGGAAGTATGCAGTGGAGTACCCCAAGGCTCTGTTTTAGGCCCAGTACTCTTCAACATCTTCATCAATGACTTGGACGAGGGGATAGATGGGGAACTCATCAAATTTGCAGATGACACCAAGCTGGCAGGAATAGCCAACACTCCAGAAGATAGGCTCAAGTTACAGAAAGATCTTGACAGACTTGAACATTGGGCGCTATCTAACAAAATGAAATTCAACAGTGAAAAAAGTAAGGTTCTACATTTAGGCCAAAAAAACAAAATGCACCAGTACCGTATATGTGGTACCTTGCACAATAGTAGTACCTGTGAGAGGGATCTTGGAGTCCTAGTGGATAACCATTTAGATATGAGCCAGCAGTGTGCAGCAGCTGTTAAAAAAGCCAACACAGTTCTGGGCTGCATAAACAGAGGGATAGAATCAAGATCACGTGAAGTGTTAGTACCACTTTATAATGCCTTGGTAAGGCCACACTTGGAATATTGCATCCAGTTTTGGTCGCCACGATGTAAAAAGATGTTGAGACTCTAGAAAGAGTGCAGAGAAGAGCAACAAAGATGATTAGGGACTGGAGGATAAAACATATGAAGAACGGTTGCAGGAACTGGGTATGTCTAGTTTAACAAAAAGAAGGACTAGGGGAGACATGATAGCTGTGTTCCAATATCTCAGGGGCTGCCACAAAGAAGAGGGAGTCGGGCTGTTCACCAAAGCACCTGAGGGTAGAACAAGAAGCAATGGGTGGAAACTGATCAAAGAAAGAAGCAACTTAGAACTAAGGAGAAATTTCCTGACAGTAGAACAATTAATAAGTGGAACGACTTGCCTTCAGAAGTTGTGAATGCTCCAACACTGGAAATTTTTAAGAAAATGTTGGATAACCATCTGACTGAGATGGTGTAGGGTTTCCTGCCTGGGCAGGGGGTTGGACTAGAAGGCCTCCAAGGTCCCTTCCAACTCTGTTGTTATGTTATGTTATGTTAAATTCAAATACATGACACTCCCTTTCTTTCTCACAGGGTCACAGGGTAATGGGTTACCAACACAAGAAGGGAGGACTCCATTCCACCCTTGTCACCCAGACCCCTCACCAAACCACCCCATCCCTGATCAGTCAGTGAACCCCCAAGTAATAGAACAAAAGACCGCTTAAGGTTTTCTTCCCATATTGACACTTGAGCCAAAACTGACTGACTGACTGTGTCACCCGCTAGGAAATTGGCAAAGATCAAAGCTCCATCAAAATCATAGGAAATGCCCTCAAGATATGAAAATCCCTTGCACTCACAATAGGATTCTCCAGTATAGGCCCATCACCCAAGGTCAGTACCTGGACACACAAAGAGGCAGAGATTATGAGCCATGGTGGTGCAGTGGTTAGAGTGCAGTACTGCAGGCTACTTCTGCTGACTGCCTGCAATTTGGCAGGTTGAATATCACCAGGCTTAAGGTTGACTCAGCCTTCCATGCTTCCGAGGTGGGTAAAATGAGGACCCAGATTGTTGGGGGCAATATGCTGACTCTGTCAACCGCTTAGAGAGGGCTGTAAAACACTGTGAAGTGATATATAATTCTAAGTGCTATTGCTATCACATCCCTCTGGGAGACATAACCATATTTTCTATTTACTGGAGTCAACTCAACCTTCTGAGGCAAATTTTGCTTGCAGGCTTTCTGAAACAAAGACCAAATTGGCCTATAAATGTTTCTAGCCCTACCTTTCAATGTGGAATCACCTCTGATTACTAATTGTGTTCATTGACTCATCCCGGAAGAGACCAAGATTTTTCTTCTAACACCAAAAAGAAAAGGAAAAAAAAAGCATTGCTGCTTACTGACATTGTATGAATTCAACTGCCCACCGAGCCAGTGTCAATTATATCCAGCCTACAATTGTTCTTGCTATCTGGATAGTCCTTTGCAGTTGACCTTCAAGGCCTCGGGTCTATGGATTGCTTAGGATCCTGCTGAGATTTTAAGAGAATTCATCGTTTTGAAATCTTTGGAAGCCATCACGTTTGCCTGGCGAGATACGATGAGGTTTTTTATGAGTTTAATTGAGCGGCTGGCCTTGAAGAAAACTGTTCTGAATTTTGTGAGATAAATACTAATGTGATTCTTGCTTTTCATACTGATAGGGAACATTTCTGCCTTGATGGCTGCAAGCACAGTTCCCCCCCCCCTTCAATATTGTCTGGATATGTATATCTATGCAATGAACCGGAGTAAATTTTGAAGTAGCCTCACCAAGTCTTGGAAGACACAGCTGCTTTCATGCTCCCAGGAAGGGTGCTTTGTATAGTTCTCCTTTCAAATGGTTTGCCTCATTAAACTTTTGCCACCACAGACCCAAAGCAGTCAATCTTAGATTCTGTTCTCTCACATTGACCTCTGCTCTCCTGCCCTCTAGATGGCCCAGAGGCCCATTCTATTTCATTTCATTTCATTTTATTTCATTTCATTTCATGCCAGAGCTATAAGTGACTGCCGTTCACCTCTGCAATGCCTTTGAACTTTGATTATTCATTCAACAGGTTTATTAGCAGAGTTGTAGGCAACTCCCAGACAGGGTTCTAAAACACAGGAGCGGTGTCCACCCAATGACAGGCTTAGATTCCGGATTGTACTTAACAAGACAGTAGTCCACTGTGACCCCAAATGCGTGGCACCACATGCTAATCAACCCATGGTTTTGAAGGAAAGATAATTTTCCGATTGCAAATTTGAAGCAGAAAATAAAAGTTGCCATGAGGTACTAAATAACAGGAGAGACGTTTCACCAAAGAACCCACAGGACTGGGATATGGAATAAAACATTAATTTTTTCCTTCCTAAGGATCTTTAGGATCTTTGCTCCCATCTTTTCCACCATAATCCATTTAAAAAGAGAAGATTGTTTCCTCCATTCCAGTGTTCCATAAAAAATATCACAAACAAACCCCCTGATATTTTCTCCTTATTATTCTGATATTTCAGAATTCTGGGAGTTGAAGTCTACAAATATTAAAATTGCCAAGGTTGGATACCCCTAATATAAGCACAAAGGTTCAACCTGAAGAATAATTTCTTTTAGATTTGGACATATAAATATGGGAACTGACCAGAATTGGTTGAAAGATGGGTGCCTATATAAATGTTTTAAATGGATAGACAGAGATGCTTAAAACAAATCCCCAAAGCTTTAACCAAAAACTATCTACTATTGACCTTACCTCATTCCTAAGAGGTCTGTAAGGGGCATAAGAGCACAAGCGTGCCTACCGTTCCTGTCCTATTGTTTCCTTTCATTATATCCAATTAATATAGTTATTACATACTTATGCTTATATATATGCTTATATATTGTATAGTTATTTCATGCTTATGCTTATATATACTGTGTGACTAAATAAATAAATAAATATTAACCAAATAATCACCATTATAATTAGTTCTTGAGGCTGATAATGTCTGGAACACTTCTTTTGTTCTCTGTGAAACATGCATGTTGATTTTTTGGTAATCAGGTAGTCCTTAACTTACAACAGTTCGTTTAGGGACCATTCAAAGTTACAATAGCACTGAAAAAAGTGACCTATGAGTGTTTGTCCCACTTACCACCCCCATGGTCATATGATCAAAATTTGGATGCTTGGCAACCGACTCATATTTATGACAGTTGCATAAATATGTGAGTCATGTGATCACATTCTGCTACCTTCTGAGAAGCAAAGTCAATGGGGAAGCCAGATTCACTGTGTCACTAACTTAACAACTATAGTGATGCACTTAACAACTGTGGCAAGAAAAGTTGTAAAATGGGGCAAATAATGATAGAAGAGAATATTTGTAGTTCAGGGTTGAATTGTGGGGTCCTTGGTGCTCCCTGAGCTTGGTGATTTTCTTGCAGACATTTCATTACCAAACTAGGTAACATCATCAGTGTATGATGACAATTTGGTAATAAAACATCTGCAAGAAACTCACCAAGCTCAGAGAGCACCTTGAAACCCACAGAAAGAATTTTTTAAAATACATAACTAATAAATGTTTTAATTGCAGATCGAAAGGTCGGCAACTCGGCGGTTCGAATCCCTAGTGCTGCCGTGTAACAGGATGAGCTCCCGTTACTTGTCCCAGCTTCTACCAACCTAGCAGTTTCGAAAGCACGTAAAAATGCAAGTAGAAAAAATAGGGACCACCTTTGGTGGGAAGGTAACAGCGTTCCATGTGCCTTTGGCGTTGAGTCATGCCGGCCACATGACCACGGAGACGTCTTCGGACAGTGCTGGCTCTTCGGCTTTGAAACGGAGATGAGCACCGCCCCCTAGAGTCAGCAACGACTAGCACGTATATGCGAGGGGAACCTTTACCATTACCTTTTACACTTATTTTAGTTTTAGTTAAATTTTAAAGTATATTAAACTAATTTCAGTTCTGTTTCTGTCTATTCCTTGGAGCGTAGCTCTTTGAATGCTATTTGAAGGGGAAGTGTGGCCCTTGCCCTAAAAAGTTGCTTAGCTTACTGTGAAGAATGATGTGGATTTTAATTTAAGCAAAACTTCTAACTTGTATTCTGCACAAAAAAGCAAAAAGCAAAAACAAAAAAAAAACCAAACCAAACCAACAACTGTCAATTTAGAAGATGGAATCCTATCAGTTCTCCCTGCTCACTTAGTTGCCAAATGATCTGAATCTGCAGCCAATTTCATGCGATATCTAGCAAATCACTCTATGGAAAGCCAACTAACTGCCAGTGTTCATATCCCAGCATTTACAGCAGTCCTATTTCTCCTGGCCAGCGATGAAGGATGTCTGTTTGATCATGCTTCAACCCTGTGATTGTTTCCTAATGGTTCCATCTCAGCTGTCATCTTCTATCAGGAACAGTCAGAGATCCAAAAGCAAAAAAGGAACAACCTTTGCTTTTCCCTATTTCAAGGCATGTGATCGTAATAATTTAGGCAATTATTTGATGTTTTTCTTAATATCATTTTTTTTTATGTTTTACTTAGGCTGATATTGTTCATTACCTTATGTCCTTTTTCTCATTCCTACTCCTTCCTGTGTATTCTATAAGCCCGTGATTAACCCGGATCAGGTGCTCGACCTGTTCTGTATTGATATTGTATTTTTTTTAAAAATATTTTTATTACTTTTTTCTAACATCACAAACAGAAAAGAAAATACATTATTCCACCCTTGTGCTATACATAAAAAAAGGAAGATTTGGGTCTTCGGATATGTCCTCATGATTGCCAAAATCCACATTCTCGAGGTACAGGTACCGAGGCGTCCAATGTTCCAAGCGCATAGTCCACGAATGGTTTCCAAATCTTCCAGAAAATATCTTCTTTATACACACCACTTCTAATTTTAATATCACATGTCATTTTATCATTTAAAGCTAATTTCCACATTTCAGAATTCCACTCTTCTATTCTAAAAATCACATCTAGTTTCCAATATCTAGCTATTATAATTCTACCTATTATAATCATAATTCTAATCAATTCTTTTTCATATTTTGTTAATTCTATTTCCTTAATTACCAACAATAATATAGTTTCCACTCTCAGTGTTATTACTTTCCCCATCATTTCAAATATCATTTTCTCCAATTGTTGCCAAAACTTTTTAACCTTATCACATTTATACCACATATGTTCATAAGTCCCCAATTCCATATCACATCTCCAACATTTTTTACTAATTTTTTTATCCATTTGTGACAATCTTACTGGAGTCAAATACCATTTCCAAACAACTTTGTAATTATGCTCTTTAATCCTTATAGATAAAGTCCTCATAATTCTACTATTCCAATTCACATTCCAATCTGACTCTGGTATTTCAATATTAAGATCTTTTTCCCAATTTGTCCTCATCACTCTTTGTAGTTTTTCATCAGAGTTTATAATCTTATAAACCCTGCTAACGAGTCCCTTTAGCCCAATTTCATCTTTCATAATCCGAGATACTAAATATTCAAATTCAGTTTCACATCTATTTATCGAATAGTTTTCCCTTAATTTTTTTGTCCATTTTTCTATCTGTATTTTTTCAAACCAGCTTAACCCTAATTTTTCAATAATTTCTTTGTTCCTCCTTTCATTTTCTAAAACTTTTAACCAATCTATAATAGTTTCTATATTTTCATCTTTAATCACTGATATTGTATTTTGAAGCAGGATCTTTTGTCCAAGTTTTCATTGCTACAGACTGTGCCCATTTTTGTCCTAGATAGAACTGTTCTACCTCATCTTTGTGTTTAGAACACCTTTTCTGTCCCTGTTGCTCTCTGTTTTTCTAGATGAAGTTTATGTACTGTGTTTTCATACATTAATTTGTGACTATTTCTGGAAAGTGCTCCTTTCCCTGACTGAATTAGTCTTTTTGCACATCATGGCTTAGGGCCCGGGTACTTACGGGACCGCCTTATGCCTCCCACCGACCCATACGCTCACACAGAGAGGGCCTTCTCAGGGTGCCGTCTGCCAAACAATGTCGGCTGGCAGCCCCCAGGGGTAGGGCCTTCTCTGTTGGAGCGCCTACGCTTTGGAACGAACTTCCCCCTGGTTTACGTCAAGTGCCTGATCTTCGGACTTTTCGCCGTGAGCTGAAAACGCACCTATTTATTCAAGCGGGACTGGCTTAAAAGTTTTATTAAATTTTTAATTGGGGCTATTTATATTTTAGGGTTTTAAATTGTTTTAAATTTTGGCCGTCTTTGTAATATGTTCAGTTTTAATCTTGTTTTAATGTGAATATTGTGGGTTTTATTTGGCTGTACACCGCCCTGAGTCCTCCGGGAGAAGGGCGGTATAAAAATCTAATAAAATAAATAAATAAATAAATGTAATATTGAAAAATTGCTACTGCATTTCCCTGAAAATAAGACCCTGTCTTATATTTTTTTGAACCCTGAAATAAGCGCTTGGCCTTATTGCCATGCACTCAAAAGCCCGATTGGGGTATGCACCCAACTCAGCACCCCAGCTGGGATAACACTGGGAAACATCACATGATGGTAATGTGATACGGCAAGTTTGACACCTGTGATATAGATGATAGATAGATAGATAGATAGATAGATAGATAGATAGATACCTTATTTCCTCCAAAATAAGATATCTATCTATTTATCTATCTATCTATCTATCTATCTATCTATCTATCTATCTATCTATCTATCATCTATATCACAGGTGTCAAACTTGCCGTATCACATTACCATCATGTGATGTTTCCAGCGTTATCCCAGCTGGGGTGCTGAGTTGGGTGTGGCCTGCATAGGATGCATCTGGCCTATGGGCCTCCAGTTTGACATCCCTGATCTATCATCTTATCACAGGGGTGTCAAACTTGCAGCCCATGGACTGGATGTGTCACATACTGGCCATGCCAATGTCTGGTTTAGCAAAGGGGGAAAAATCACAATATGTCACGTAATGGCAATGTGACAAGGTGAGTTGGATACCTGTGCTCTATAAGATATCTGATTCTAGGGATTTGAAGAAAATAGGATAGAGAGAAACAACGCCATGACAACGCAAGTTTGACACCCTGATCTCTCTCTCTCTTTCTCTCTCTCTCTCTCATCTCTGTGTTTGTCTGTTAAGGGAAAAAGTGTCATACAAAAAAATTATATCTGGAAATTTTCAGGTGGGAAGGAAGGAAGGAAGGAAAAGAAAGAAAGAAAAAAAAGGAAGGAAGGAAGGAAGGAAAAGAAAGAAAGAAAAAAAGGAAGGAAGGAAGGAAGGAAGGAAGGAAGGAAGGAAGGAAGGAAGGAAGGAAGGAAGGAAGGAAGGAAGGATTGATTACTGCAGGATAGATGCAAATTTCTCCTGAAAAAGCTGACAGCACATAGCCATTCTCATCTTTGAAAAATGCAGCTGGGCAATGCTGAATAAAATATATATTTAAATTAGTAATACAAACAAGCCAATACAAATTATGGATTAATGTTACTTATTTATATATTTATTAGGTTTACATGCCATCTTCACTTCAGGAGGTCGAGGTAATGTATACAGTGTAGTGATCCTTCTCCCCTTTTCCTCCCACAACAGACCCTGTGTATTATATCTCTTCAAACTCCAACTTTGTCCCATATTGAGCAAATACAAGTGATTTTATTTGCAGAGCACTTAGTCAGTGGGGCGCAGTGGCACATAAAGACTGAGAGAAAGCAACTCTGCAAACCTAGAAAAAGACACAAGTCCTTTAATTAATTATTTGAAAAGAGGTCCATCCTTTCTAAATATCCTACTGAATGGCACTCTGTGGATGATGTGCAATTTTGAATTGAATTGAACATTACTTTGCCAAGTGTGATTTGACACACAAGGAATTTGTCTCCGGTACCGAAGCACTCAATGTGCATACAAAGCAACAGAATCATCACCATCACCATCACCATCACCATCACCATCACCATCACCATCACCATCACCATCATCATTCCAATAAAAGGGGTGGAGTAAAGAAGATAATAAGAAGGATAAATAATAATAGTACAACCGCATTACATGGGTAAATATGCATAGACATTAGGCAGCACTGTAAGAATTAGGTATTCAGCAGAGTGATGGCACAGGGGAAAAACTGTCCCTGGGTCTAGTTGTTTAGGCATGCAATGCCCTATATCACCATCCTGAGGGGAGGAGTTGAAACAGTTTATGTCCAGGATGTGAGGAGGTCTGCAGATTTCTTCTCAGCTGTCCTTCTGATCCACAAAATAGACAGGTCTTGCAATTGTTCTTTCTGCAGTCTTAACTATCTGCTGGAGTCTGAACCTGTCCTGTTTGGTTGCTGTACCAAACCAGACAGTTATAGAAGTACAAATGACAGACTCAACAATTCCTCTACAAAACTGTATCAACAGCTCCTGGGGCACTCTGAACTTCCTGAATTGAGTGTCCATTTCATGTGTTAAATCCTGGGAGATTATACAACCCAAAAACTTGAAGCAGCCTTCTGCTGATACTGTGCTTTAGAATATAGTAAGTGGTGGTAAAGTAGAAAGGCTCCTCCTAAAATCTACTCTCATTTCTACAATTTTAAGCATGTTCAGCTCAGGGGTGAAATCTACTTACCTTCCTTACCGGTTCGAAAGTGCATGCACAGAAGGTAAAAAACACATTACTTCCTGGTTAAAACCAGGAAGTAATGACACCTGGACGAGTGGGCGAAGCTTTGCTTCTCCATTTATTTATTTATTTATTTATTTAGTCACAACATCATACAAAAAGATTATATAGTATATACACATATAAACATATATAGGAAGAAGAAAAGAAAAACAATAGGACAGGAACGGTAGGCACGTTTGTGCGCTTATGCACGCCCCTTATGGTCCTCTTAGGAATGGGGTGAGGTCAATAGTAGAAAGTTTTTGGTTAAAGCTTTTAGGATTATGGGAAGAGACCACAGAGTCAGGTAAAGTATTCCAAGCACTGATGATTCTGTTGCAGAAGTCATATTTTCTGCAATCTAGATTAAAGCGGTTTACATTAAGTTTAAATCTATTGGTTGCCCTTGTATTATTGCAATTAAAGCTGAAGTAGTCTTTGACAGGAAGGACATTACAATAGATGATTCTGTGAGTTAAACTTAGGTCTTGTCGAAGGCGACGGAGTTCCAAGTTTTCTAAGCCTAGGATTTCAAGTCTGGTGGGATAAGGTATTTTGTTGTTTTCAGAGGAATGGAGAACTCTTCTTGTAAAATATTTCTGGACACGTTCAATTGTATTGATGTCAGAGATGTGGTGAGGGTTCCAAACAGGTGAGCTGTATTCTAGAATTGGTCTAGCAAATGTTTTATATGCTCTGGTTAGTAGTGTGGTGTTTTGGAAAAGAAGCTACGCAAAATTAGGTTTACAACTCTTAGAGCTTTTTTGCTATGTAGTTGCAGTGGGCTTTGGCACTTAGATCATTTGACATGAAAACTCCAAGGTCTTTAACGGGATGGGGTCGTCTGTAAGGTAATGTCCATCTAGTATGTACTTAGTTTTAGGTTCTTTTTCCTATATGTAAGACTGAGCATTTGCTGGTTGAAATTTGAGCTGCCAATTTTAGACCAAGCGGTTAGATGGTCAAGGTCGTTTTGAATGATAGAAGTGTTGTCTGTGGTGTTAAATAGTTTGACATCGTCAGCAAAGAGAACACAATTACTTGAGATATGGTCACAAAGATCATTAATGTATAGAATAAAGAGTGTTGGTCCAAGGACGCTGCCTTGAGGAACGCCACTCTTGACAGGAACAGGATTTGATAAAGCATTGCCAATTTTGACCACTTGTTGTCTGTTAGACAGAAAAGTAGATATCCATTTGTGGAGGGGTCCTGAGATGCCATAGGATGTTAGTTTAAGGAGAAGTTTATCGTGTACTACTGAGTCAAAAGCTTTGCAGAAGTCTATGTAGATTGCATCTATTGATTTGCCTTGATCTAGATTTGAAGTCCATATGTTTTTGCAGTGGAGAAGTTGTAAGTTACATGATAACTTTTTCCTGAAACCAAATTGTTTGTTGGAGAGTAGGTTGTTAGTTTCTAAGTGTGAGGTAATGGATTGGTTGATGATAGATTCCATGACTTTGCAGGTGACGCAGCAAAGGGAGATCGGTCTATAGTTTTCGACTAAGCTGGGGTCTCCTTTTTTGAAGATGGGGATGACTGTGGCTAGTGACCAAAGTTTGGGAAGAGAACTGGTAGTGAAAGCTTTATCAAAGATAATACTTAGGGGTTCATCACTACTGGAACACTGAACCAATGGCCACGATCACTACTGGATTGTGCGATCTGGTCCAATCCGGGAGTATTTCACTCCTGGTTCAGCTCCAGATTGTTCCAACTGCCCCATAGAATCAGTTGTTCAATCTTCCATCTTTATGCGGACACATTGCCGTCTTGAATGAGGCTAATGACCGTTGTATCTTCTGCAAAGTTCAATATTGTACAAGTCAGTACAGTACAATTCAATGTCTATGAAGATTTGGTCTGCTTGAGCTCCCATTTTTGCCTGTTTAAAGTTTATCAGTCAATATTGTCATCTCTGCAGACCATGTAAGTTGGGCAGGGTTGAAATCTAATTTTTTTTGCTACCTACTCTGTGGGTGTGGCTTCGTGGGTGGGTGTGTCCTGTGACTGAGTGGGCGTGGCCAAATCAATGTCACTCACAGCCATGCCCACTCAGTCACAGGACACACCCACCCACCAAGCCACACCCACAGAGTAGGTAGCAAAAAAAATTAGATTTCAACCCTGCCCCACTTACAACCCACCCTGCCCACCAAGCCATGCCCACAGAACCCATTAGGGAAAAAAATTCTTTTCCCTTTCCCTCGCCACCTGTTCTCCCTTCACCTAGGCCCCGGAGCCGCCACCTGCCTCAACGAGGTCAGGGAATGTATCATTCCCCAACTCCAGCCTTTCTCCAGAGCTGCCGCCCACTCACCTCCCGCTCGCCCTTCGCCTTTGGTCAGGGCCCAAGGCCCAGGGACGCCCCATTCCCTGAGGCCCCGGAGTCGCCCCCTGCTCGCCGCTTCCTCAACCGGGTCGGGGAATGCACCATTCCCCGACACCAGCCTTGTCCTGGAGCCGCCGCCCGCTCTTTCTTCACCACGCAGCATATACTTACTTTCTTCCAGCAGCTGGCTGCCAGGAAAGGCAAGAGTCCAAAAGTTAGAGTCCCTCTCCTTGAATCTGCCGCCGCTATTGCTGTGTTTTCCATGCACCGACTGCGCAAGCGCACACCCGTTTATTTCATTTATTTATCAGCGACAGGTTGGGTGTGCGCTTGCGCAGCCAGCGCATAGAACAAGGTGGCATATTCAAGGAGAGGAACTCCGGTAACTTTTGGATGCTTGCCTTTCCCGGCAGCCAGCTGCTGGAAGAAAGTAAGTATATGCTGCGTGGTGAAGAAAGAGTGGGTGGCGGCTCCGGGACAAGGCTGGTGTCGGGGAATAGTGCATTCCCTGACCCAGTTGAGGAAGCGGTGAGCAGGGGTCCGTGGAGTGGTTCGGGGGTGTGGCCAGCCAGCGATCGCTACCGGATCGGCGAACCAGAACCAAACTCCGCTACCTACTCGCCCGATCCGGTCCAATCCGGTAGCATTTCACCCCTGAAGTGGGGTAAGGAAACCGTCTTTGGATATCTTGCCCTACCTCTGTGGGGGAATTTTCTTTGTACCCTACTATAATGCCCAAACAACAGGGACCCTGGACTGAAAGTATAGCATTTGTAGCCTTTCAGAGCTCTGTGTTCCTCAGAGCAAATTCTTTGTTATTTGTTTGACCTTCATAATGAGAACAAGTTGATACAGCTATGGTTAATGAGCCAATTATTCTTCCTGAGAATAGCATCCATGGAAGCAGTTTTTCCCCCCTACTTTACTGTGGGAATCAATTAAGAACTATTCTATTCTTTATGTTTGTATTGGTAAGCCTCCCTCAATGAGATAATTGATTGGTCAGGAACAAAACTACCCATGAAACTATTCCCAAGCAGGTAATCCAGATTTTGCTGTGAGGTTCACTAACTCATGTCAGAAATTTAACAACCTGAGTTTGTTGCAGCCATAGAAAGCAGATGTATATAGAGTGAAATTATGCTATTATTCAATGCTAAATAACTGGTAGCAAGCATATTTTCTCCAGGTAGAAAATGATGTATAGATTTATCTGCACTACTTACTAATTACATCACTTGGATTTGATTATGGTTTTAAGGGTATGCAACTTTTGGGGAGTGTGGTTCCTTAGTGTGTACACACTAATACACCCCCACACACACACAAGGAACTACAATCCAAAAATGTTACGTGCCTTTAAACCCATAATACAATATTATATTAATATGGGTATGTGATATGTGATATGTGATGTGATATATGATATATATGATATATGATGTATGATATATGATATATGATATAATGAATGGGACTGTGTGTACTCTTTGAAAGATGCACTCTATCAATTGCTATGGCAGCCACATCTGTGACGCAGAAACAACCACACGAGCCTGGAAAAATAAGTGGCTACTTTGGTGATTTGAAAAGAGATGCTTTGAATGAGCTCTCACATCTTCTGAAGCACCTCTTTTGAAGAATATACAAAGCCTTTGTATACATAAATGTAATACAAGTTATAAATAAATTACAGTACAACTGAAGCCATGCTGTGGATAAGAGTTACAGGATTACAGAGGTAGCTATAATCCCTATTTCACTTGTTTCTTGAGTGGAGAAATTTCCTTGTATCTGTTAAATTCCAGCCTATTAATTTCAGCCTATTTCTCTAATCTGAAAAGTATTTTGAATTTTATTTCTGTCTTCTAGGGTAGCCACTACCCTTTCCCTTATTGTGTAATGTCCAAATATGGTAAACATTCTGTTTACCTCTTCTTCCAAATTGTTACTGAAAATATTGAAGTGTGCAGGAATCTCGATCCTGATTCTGAAACCCAGTTTGACATGGAAACCCAGATGACGAGCATTCCTTGAGTATCCAGATAATTGTTGTGCTATCCAGCTTGCTGATTCAAATATTATTGACTGTTTTGTAAAAGGCTGTGTTGAAGTTAAGTTATCTTAGGTCTACATTCCCATAATCTATTAAATAATTTACTTGTAAATAATGAGATTAGTCTGGAAAGTCTCTCTTTTTCTCTTGACAAATGTATTGTGATTTTTATCATATTATTTTCAAGAGGCTGACAATTGAGTGCGTCCAGAAATATTTCACAAGAAGAGTCCTCCACTCTTCTGCTCGCAACAAAATACCTTATGCCACCAGACTTGAAATTTATTTATTTATTTGTTTGTTTATTTGTTTATTTGTTTATTTATTTTGTCACAACAATAGATATAAGTATCATACAAAAATGATTATATAGTATATAAGCATATATATGAGTAAATATTAGGAGGTATAAGCATATATATATATATATAAGAAGAAGAAAAAAAGAACAATAGGACAGGATCGGTAGGCACATTTGTGCTCTTATGCACGCCCCTTATGGTACTCTTAGGAATGGGATGAGGTCAATAGTAGAAAGTTTTTGGTTAAAGCTTTTGGGATTACGGGAAAAGACCACAGAGTCAGATAAAGTGTTCCAAGCACTGATGATTCTGTTACAGAAGTCATATTTTCTGCAATCTAGATTAAAGCGGTTAACATTAAGTTTAAATCTATTGGTTGCTCTTGTATTATTGCAATTAAAGCTGAAGTAGTCTTTAACAGGAAGGACATTACAATAGATGATTCTATGAGTTAAAGTTAGGTCTTGTCGAAGGCGACAGAGTTCCAAGTTTGCTAAGCCTCGGATTTCAAGTCTGGTGGGATAAGGTATTTTGTTGTTTTCAGAGGAGTGAAGAACTCTTCTTGTAAAATATTTCTGGACACGTTCAATTGTATTGATGTCAGAAATGTGGTGAGGGTTCCAGACAGGCGAGCTGTATTCTAGAATTGGTCTAGCAAATGTTTTATATGCTCTGGTTAGTAGTGTAGTGTTTTTGGAAAAGAAGCTACGCAAGATTAGGTTTACAACTCTTAGAGCCTTTTTTGCTATGTAGTTGCAGTGGGTTTGTCACTTAGATCATTTGATATGAAAACTCCAAGGTCTTTAACAGGATGGGGGTCATCTGTAAGGTAATGTTCATCAAGTATGTACTTAGTGTTTGGGTTCTTTTTTCCAATATGTAAGACTGAGCATTTGCTGGTTGAGATTTGGAGTTGCCAAGTTTTAGACCAAGCGGTTAGATGATCAAGGTCTTTTTGAATGGTAGATATATTATCTGTGGTGTTATATAGTTTGACATCGTCAGCAAAGAGATATGGTCACAAAGATCATTTATGTATAGTATGAAGAGTGTTGGTCCAAGAACGCTGCCTTGAGGAACGCCACTCTTGACAGGAATAGGATTTGATAGAGCATTGCCAATTTTGACTACTTGTTGTCTGTTAGACAGAAAAACAGATATCCATTTGTGAAGGGTTTAGATTCTGGGTTTAGAAAATATAGAACTACGCTGCCTTCGGTATGACCTGAGCATAGCTCATAAAATCATCTGCTACAATGTCCTACCTGTCAATGACTACTTCAGCTTCAACCACAACAATAAACGAGCACACAATATATTCAAACTTAAAGTGAACCGCTCCAATCTCGATTGCAGAAAATATGACTTCAGTAACAGAGTTGTTAATGCCTGGAATGCACTACCAGACTCTGTGGTCTCATCCCAAAATCCCAAAAACTTTAACCTAAGACTGTCTACTGTTGACCTCATCCCATTTCTAAGAAGTCTGTAAGGGGCATGCATAAGAGCACCAGCGTGCCTACCATCCCTGTCCTAATGTTCCCTTTAGTTGTATTCATTTTATGTATTCAATTCAGGCTTATACTTATATATATTTTTTAATATGTATTTGACAAAATAAATAAATAAATAAATAAATATCAGTCTTTTAATCATCTGCTCTAGAATCCCAGGTACTGAAGTTGTTTGAATTCTCATCTTTTCCTTTTATCCTTTTTAAAGATGCAGATTGCAGACCATATTTGATCTTCTCTAGTACCTGGCACTTCACACCTAGGATGCAATTCTTTTGAGCTATGAGATTTAAACTCACACAAAGCAAAAGTCTGAATGTTTCTACAGTATAACCCTCAAGGTGTACTTCTACATCTTTCATCCTGTTCCTGGAATTTTATTGTAGAATATTTTTTTGTTGTAGAAAACCAAAACAAAAGAGTAGTTGAACAGCCTTGTCTTTTCTTTTGGTACTGTTTTGGTACTGGTACTGCATTTGTTGTTTTCAACGAAAGAAATGTACTGATTACTTTCTCTTGATATTGGACTAAGAGCAAGGAGAATGAAGTTCGCCTTCAGTCATGGAAATTGAGAGAGTTTGGGCCACTCACTGTTCCTCAGTCCAATCTATCTCATAAAGATATGTTGGGAAGAATGAGAGGAGAGAATGATACAGATGCTGCTTTGAGCTGTCATCTGAAAGGGGAAGGAAAGAGCCTTTTAATCTTTGATAGTTTTTATCTATCTCATCTCATTCTGAGAATTACCTTCCCTGATATAATATCTACAGCGGATGTCACATCTACAAACTGGGGCTACATGTTTGTCCTTTTGTTATCTTCTTTCTTCTTACCTTTCAGTAGCTGGTTTGGTATATCCTGGGCAGCTATACAAATTGAATCTCTCTCTCTCTTTCTCTTTCTCTCTCTCTCTCTCTCTCTCCCTCCTCCCTCCCTCTCCCCCTCCCTCCCCCTCCCTCCCACCTCTCTCCAACTGGGATTCCAATCCTAGTTTTATTGAATTTTTTGTGTAGCTCAATGTGTAGCCACATTGACAGTCTGTCCTCCATTTTTTAAATTTGATTTTTTTTGCAGTTGTTTTTTTTTAATTTTATTTTATTTATAATTACATTTCTATACCGCACCATCTCCCGAAGGACTCAGGGCAGTGTACAGCCAATATTAAAATACACATAACACTATGATATAAATATAATAAATAAACACTATTTAAAAACAATTTAAAAACAAATATTTAGTGGCCGAATCACTAAAACGGTCGAAGACCGATTAAAAACCCATTAAAATTTCTCTAAAATACATTCTTAGGCTAGTCCCGCTCAGTGAAATAATAAAGTCTTTAGTTCATGTTTGAAGGCCCGGAGGTCGGGGAGTTGGCATAACCCCGGAGGTAACTCGTTCCATAGGGCTGCTGCCGCCACAGAGAAAGCCCTCCCCGTGGGGGCCGCCTACCTACATTGTTTGGTCGACGGCACCCTGAGGAGGCCCGCTCTGTGGGAGCGCACAGGTCGTTGGGAGGCAATCGGTGGCAGAAGGTGGTCTCGCAAATACCCCGGTCCTAAGCCATGGAGCGCTTTAAAGGTGGTAACCAGCACCCGGAAAGCTACTGGCAGCCAATGCAGGCCGCGCAGGATGGGTGTTATATGGGAGCAACGTGATGCCCCCTCTATCACCCGCGTGGCTGCATTCTGGACTAGCTGGAGCCTCCTGGTGCTCTTCAAGGGGAGCCTCATGTAGAGAGCGTTGCAGTAGTCCAGGCGGGAAGTGACGGGGGCATGAGTGACCGTGCGTAAGGAGTCCCGATCAAGGAAGGGGCGCAACTGGTGAATCAGGTGAACCTGATAAAATGCTCCCCTGGCGACAGCCGTCAAGTGTTCTTCTAAGGACAGCCGATCGTCCAGGAGAACGCCTAAGTTGCGCACCCTTCCCCTGGGGGTCAGTATTTCCCCCCCCCCCACAGTCAGCGATGGCGTAAGCTGACTGTACCGGGACGCCGGAACCCACAGCCACTCAGTCTTGGAAGGGTTGAGCTGGAGCCTGTTCCTCCCCATCCAGACCCGCACGGCCTCAAGACACCGGCCCATCACCTCGACGGCTTCGTTTGGGGTGGTTCGGGGTGGAAATGTACAGCTGCGTATCATCAGCGTACAGATGATAATCCACCCCGAAACCACGGATAACCTCACCCAGCAGCTTCATATAGATGTTGAACAGGAGAGGTGAGAGAACGGACCCCTGCGGCACCCCACAAGTGAGGCGCCTCAGGGTCGACCTCTGCCCCCCTGCCAACACCGTCTGCGACCGGTCAGAGAGATAGGAGGAGAACCACCAATAAACGGTGCCTCCCACTCCCAATCCCTCCAACCACCACAGCAGGATAGCATGGTCGATGGTATCAAAAGCCGCTGAGAGATCTAACAGGACCAGGACAGAGGAACATCCCCTGTCCCGAGCCCTCCAGAGGTCATCCACCAACGCGACCAAAGCCGTCTCGGTGCTGTACCCGGGTCTGAAACCGGACTGGAACGGGTCCAGATAAACAGTTTCCTCCAGGTGCTGAGGAAGCTGATATGCCACCACACTCTCAACAACCTTCGCCAAAAAACGAAGGTTGGAGACTGGACGGTAGTTCGCTAATACAGCTGGGTCCAGGGAGGGCTTCTTGAGGAGGGGCCTCACCACCGCCTCTTTCAAGGCGGTGGGGAAAATGCCCCCCACCAAAGAAGCGTTGGTAACTCCCAGGAGCCAGCCTTGTATAACCTCCCATGTGGCCAGTTGTCCCTTTTACATCTCATTTGAAGGAACGTCTACCCATTTAGTTTCTCTTTTTACTTACACTCAACTTTAGTTTTCCTTAATATTAGGAACACTAGTATTATGTTCTCTCTTTCCTCTGTGTTCCTGCTATTTCCAGTGGTCAAGGAAAACTTATTCTCATGTTTCTTTCTCTAACCTCTGAAGGGTGAAGATATCAGACAGGCAAACCCAACAGTTTCTTGGAATAATAATGTTTTGCAGATAGGGCATTGTAAGTAAGCAATGCTAATGCTTTAATTCACTGCTCTACTTCCATTATATTCTCTACAGTGCTCTACAGCATGCTACAAAAACTGCAGACTGACTTAGAGTTACCACGTTCATGGCAAGAACTAAACAGTTCAAAATAAACTGGACCATTCAGGAGAATAAAATCAGCTTTCCTATGGTATCTTTGGATACTTTCTCATGTTATTCTTATGGATTGATGTAACTCCGTCATTTCTAAAGTGTAGGTAACTCAAGGTTGTTTGTGCAGGCATGCATGTTTATGTCAAGGCTATTCAGCTTTATTCCCAGATAAGTATATTCACCATGAATGCTGATGGATTTATACAGAAATATAGCATATTTTTCTTCTCAGATGACTCCATGGGAAAAGTGAATTCATTCATTATAAAAGAAATCATATCCAAATAACATGCTTTAAACTGCTTAAACCCCACACCCAGGATATATTTAAAAGAACCTATACTTTTAAAAGTTCCATCTTCCATTGTCTGATTACTTTGTACTCACTGTAACTGATGCAAATTTCTATACCTCATAGAAATTAATGTTTCTCCTCTTGGACAAACATTTATTGGTACAGATGGCATATCAATCTGGTTTAGAAACTCATGCCCAAGATGTTTGCTTTATAACACTCAGCTGCACATTCTCATTCCGTAAGACACATAGGGCAAATGTACTCATATGCATGTTCCAAATACATCAGTATTGTGATTCACCTAAGAGTGTTACCTACATATCAAGATCTCATGGAGGTTCTGGGATTTAGTTGAATGGCACATATTGACATATACATTCATAAGACAAGTTCAAACATTTGGGGGACATCTAAAAAAAAGGCTATTTGAATCAATGAAAGCTAATTAAAGTAGGGGCTGCATGAATGGCTTAAGGCATTTAAAGAGGTGGAGAATTTTGTTTATGAATGCTGTAGGTTGGGGTGTGTGTGTGTAAGTTTATGTTTATGTATATGTGTGTATATGTATATGTATATATTGAATATATTGATTTGAATCCCATTTACATAATGAATTGATTACAGGTAGTCCTTATTTAACAACCACAACTGAGATCTGCAATTTGGTTGCTAAATGGAAAAAAAAATCACATGATTGTGCTTACAATTTTACTTCAGCTTTCCTTTTTCCTCACACTGCACTTTCAAATACTCAAACTAGGACTGGGATAATTAGCAAGAAGCAAATTAATGTTTGTATTTTCATTCATTAGATGGGAAGGAATTACAGGAGAGGAAACTGTCACAATAAAGGAAATACATATTAAAAGAAATGAGTTAGTGCCAGTTGTTTGGCAAGCATATTTGCTGCTCCCAGCCCTGAGTATGCTAGACAAATACAATGGTATTTCCCATTGTGTGCCTACTTATTCTCTGTTAATCCCTTTCTCTCCGATGTCTCTGCTCTGAGAAGGGGAAAAAAAGATAAAAAACAAAGGGTAACACAAACTAATTTGCAATGGGGACCATGTGATTGAGCGATAGATGCTGCAAATGTTGTAAACATGCATCTTGACTGTAAGCTATTTTTTATAGAACCATCATAACTTCAAAGAGTCACTGCATAATTGAAGCACTCAATAATTGAAGTTTACCTGTACCATTATTACAACAAAAGCAGTTAGTTATTAGAATAGCAAGCAGGATTTTTGCTATCCTATATTTTAGGCATAGTCAACATGGCTGTGTTCCAGAGATATATGAAATTTGGTGCCATTAGATATACAGATGGTTAGCAATTTGGTTGGCTTTAAATCAGAATTAAACAAATGGGGGCCAAGGAAATTTCTGTACTGCTGCCATAGCTTCTCATCTCCTGTGCTATTCCTGACTGTTTTTAAAGTCACCTATAGACATTCCATGATGGATTGCTGTGGGTTGATAGTGAGACTGGGTTAATATCAGGTAGACTCTGGTACTGTAAAATCTGATTGAAAGTTCCCCTCTATTTTCCCCTCCCAGTTTGATGAAGACGATCATAATTGGCTGGATGCTTTGTGGACTGCTCTACCAATCGTTGAATTTTCTTTGTAGGAATTGTTCCCTTCTTACTAGTCCCTGGGCCTTTCCTTTGATTTTCAAGATATGGCAAGATAGATGCTTTTGCTCTTCTTTCCCACAGCCTTTTCTTTGATGCTAATGCATATTCTCTCTCCCCCCCCATCTTCCCCCCCCCTTGTCTCCCTATCATTGCTCATATAGGGGAAGGGCTATTCTTTCATTCCCACATTCCACCTAGAAACTTTGCAGCAAGGAAGAATGGGTGGATCAAATTCAAAGAAGTGAAGTATCATTCCAACATGCCCATACTGGAAGGGAAGAAGGGAAGGGAAGATTTGCAATACTTTGGACAAGGGGTGAGAAAGCAAAATATGTGTATGTCAACGTTCCAGAAAACCCCTCCTGCAGAAAAGACTCCGAAACCAACATCTTTCAAAGTTCTTTTACTAGCATAGGTAAACTGGCACAGTTGGAGGAAAACTGAAACTGGGGATTCCGGTTCCTCCCTCAGTAATACAAACCCCAAAATCTCCACCCTCATGACCCCTCTGCCGGTCACATGCTCCAATCCTCAACCGTCCCATGTCGAAGCATCACTCCAGCCACTCTTTCTCCAGATGCGAACCCAGCCTGACCTTGACCGGCAGAAAAATGTTATTATGTCTAATCATCCCTTGCACTACCACCCTCCTTTCCCACAGAGGAGAATATGGAAGCCTTCGGCCTAGTATGTGTTGTGTCTCGTCCGATCTCACCACCACAGCTGGGGTCTGCTTATCTGCTTCCGAACGCTGAAGAATGTCCTAGCATGCCTCCCGGCCCCAGCCCTGGCTCCATGCCCAGACAGGCTGAGGAGGGGGCATCTCCCGGCCCCAGCCCTGGCTCCATGCCCAGACAGGCTGAAGAAGAGCAAGTATCTCCAGCCCCCAGCTCTGGCTCCATGCCCAGGCAAACGGAGCAACTAGACCCCTCCCCCTCCTCCACAGCATGTGAGCCTGAGGAAGGTTTATTACCAACAGCTGCCGATTGGAGTGACCCTCGCTTCAGAAGAATTGATAGGCGGCGTCAGAAGGAAGGGAGGGGCAGGCCTGGATAAGTGCTGAGTCATGGAGCCACACCCCATGGCCTATATAAAGGATCTGCTTTCTGGCAGTCTCTGAGTCAGGCAAAGTCTAAACATATCTTGCTGAAGTCACTTTCTGGTCTCCTGCCTGCCCTGAGGACTTTGCTAGGACTTTGGCAGAGCTGCAGAGGCAAGCCTGATTCGGATTTCCCTGACCCGGCCGTCAGCGGAGGAGTGGGACACGACAGTATGGCTTCCAAAGCTGACAGTGTGTTTTACCCGGCTTGGTTAGAAAGAGAAAAGGTCCCTGATGGGAGAAGTAAGGATTGAATGGGGCATCAGCCTCTAGGGCTGAGGGTGATTCATTGACAGATGGATCAACTGCCAAATGATTTAAAAACGGCAAAAGGACTCACATTAGCATTAACATGTTATTCAAATGAAGAAATGTAATCAGAAATAGAGGTTTATGTGGCAAAATTGCTCACTTCAGAGAGTTCTGGTACCCAAAATGAATCTCAGTTTGAGAATTTCATAAATGGGAAAGTCTGCCCAATCTTGTCCCAAAGGTGCTTTTTCTGGAGGCAGCTGAACTTTCTGGTTTTTCTTTGAAGACGTTTCGCTTCTCATCCAAGAAGCTTCTTCAGCTTTGCAGAGCTGACGAAGCTTCTTGGATGAGAAGTGAAACATCTTCCAAAAAACCTCCAAAAGTCCAGTTTCCTCTTAAAAAAGTACCTTTGAGACAATCTTGACCGAGAATATTCATAGATACTAAGCTATGCTCAATCTTGTTTTTGCACTGATCATGAGCAACTGTGAAGTGAGGAGATATCAGGTTCCTTCCAAGCCTTATTGGGAACTTCCAGGAACTGAATCTGGGAAGTTCTGCATGGACTTTATTTTTACCATGGATTATGATATCTAAACAAACCCAGAGGGGCTGTTGTTATCTTTAAATATTTTCTTTCAGAATAGCCCTTCTAAGTGAAATTGAGCTTTTTGCAGAGTTTTGCTTTCGAAAAGTAATTATTTCTGGATTATAATCCATGTATGATATCATCATCCTCTTTTATCAACCCTTGCAGGGTGGAGTCTGGGCAATAGAATGGAGCTGAGTATTTACTGGATGGATGCCCTTTGAAGAGTAATTATTTCTGGGTTATAATGCACCTAAGATATGCCATACAAGAATAAACAAACAAACAAACATCTGGTTAAATTATTAGAGAGCCTGTTCGGTCTAGTGGTTTAATCACCAAGCTATAAACCTGGAGGCCATGAGTTCTAGTCCTGCTTTAGGTATGAAAGTCAACTAAGTGATTCTGGGCCAGTCACTCTCAGCCCAATCCACCTCACAGGGTTGTTGTTATGAGGCAAACAGGAGGTGGAAGATGTGTTGGATATGTTTGCTGCCTTGAGTTATTATTGTAAAAATAATAAAGGTGGGAAACAAGTACATGAAATAAAACAAATCAACCAAATGCTATAGAGAAACATACAGACTTTGTACTAGTTGACATGTATCAGAAGTCATTAATCTTATGATTATAATTCTGTGCATGTTGATAAAGATTACAAAGAGCTACATCAAGCCTTAATGATTTTTTTTTTAAAAAAGTTGCAACTAACTATACAGCTTTATAAATATAGGATCTCAAATGATAGGCTGTAGAAAACCTGGCCATCAGTCAGAGAGGACGGTTATGGATTGTTGGCCAGCAATCTAACTCACTAGTTTTCTTTAGCTGTCAATCACACACAAAGTGAAGGTGCCTAGTTGCTGTTAGTTGTATAACAAACCACCATAGCAGAATACACTGTACTCCTAGGTGTTTACATCAGAAGACAAATCTGTAGGTTAAGATTGAAACACCCTGTACGCCCGTTCTATGTATGATTGACAATTGAACACAGCCAGTGTTAGAAAGGGTTAGCACAGATATCTTTGCAGCTTAGTGTTATTTATTCCAAAATAGAAAACTGATTTAGAATGGCATTTTCGAAAGGCTATTCTCTTTTTTTGTTACTTCATATGAAAGACAATATCTGTAGGGAACCAGAGTTATTTTTAAAAGTATTGAAAATCTGTAAGTGGATAATGTCTCTCTCTCTCTCCCCCTCTCCTTCTCTCCCCCTCTCCCTCCCTCTCTCTCTCTGAATAATTTAAAAAGGAGGGGGGGAACGATACATGTTCATTACTGCTAAACATTGCCTGATCCATACATTCCCTTCAGCTATCTTTTTGACCTTTCAGAAAAACAATATTTTTTATTGCTCACATTTTTTCCTAAAAAAATCAGTACTGTTAAAAATACATGAGATTAGTGGAATCTTATTATGTCTATTTTAGGGGCAAGTGCTCCTTTATCATTGGGTCATCCATTACTTTTATCTATAATGTTTGCCCGGGGATATTTTTTTTAAACTGCCGACAGTTACGATTTGCAATCAGCTGACATTGCCCTAACATCTTGATTGAAGATCCTCAATTGTTCCAAAAAATGCTGCAAAACCAGAGGTTTTGAAGGTAGTCAAGAACCAGAAGAGGGCAAGCGCCAGGTTAAAAAATGGGGGTTTAGGATTTTGCTTTCAAAAATCACAAGGAATCACATCAAAAAGTTTTCTTGGTAAAATGGAGTTAATTGCCATGAGCGTTTTTCTTTCACCCATGCTCCATGATGAAATAAGGTATGGGTAGAGGATGAAGCAACTGCTAGCATCCTTGAGTATATTTAAATAGTTCCTGCTTGTATTGCAAGATTCACATGGATTCTGAGTTCTCCTGTGGTCAGGTAGATTGAAAGGTTCCTAGCTGTCTTCTACCATGTGGTTTGTGGCTTTGGTTGAAAGGGTTAACAGTTGAAGTGACCCTTTAGGCCAGGGTGGTATTCAATATGTATTGAATGGCTCAGGAATTCTGGGAATTGAAGTCCACAAGTCGTAAAGTGGCTATAGTTGCCCTTCCTGGCTTTAGTAGTCACATCTATTGTTTCTTCTTCCTTGTTCCCAATAAATAAATGCATTTTAGATTGCCATTCTGTTATCCGATATTCTTTTTGATGCAAATTGAATACCTTTGGAAATCTTGCTTCTAAAAAAATGAATAAGGTTTTTAAAAAAAAAAAAAAAAAAGGAAATACTACACCAGATATTAGGACTGTGGAGCACTTCCTTTGGAACACCTACGGATTGCATCTTTCTGCAACTTCTTGAAGCAGTGGAGTCTTTGTCTGGGACAGGCAGTCCTTGTCTTATGAAAGGTGGGTTAGCAACTGTTGGAAGTTATGATGGATGCCCCCAAAATCGTCTTACAATGTGGTTTTGAAGTTATGACATCCACCCCCTCGTGGTCAAGTGACCGCATTTGGGCCATGCTGGTCTTCTCTGTGTCATTCCAATTTTAGTATATGTGCTGCTGAAGTGAGCACAGGTGACCACAGTTTGAATGCTTAACATTTATGGCCATTTGCAGAGCTTTCCAATCACCTAACTGTAACGTGCAAACTTTTTTTTCCTAAATATCAGAAAATGGTATTTACTTTGGATTTCTGGAAAAAGATGCCCATAGCGAACAATGGGTTTGCTATGATCCTTCATGACTTACAACTGTAATTGCTAGACTCAATTACGGTCAAAAATTGAGGACTACTTACATGCCATGGTTGCTTCATGCAACTGCTATACATTTCTAGGGAAAGATACATCATTGGAGATGGGTGTTACACTTATCTTTCTCTCTATTTCTTCACCCATCTTTTAACTTTGGCATCCAAAGTGCCACAGAGTCCTATCAGATGTGGTGTGGAACAGTTTGGATGAAACAATCCCACTCTCATTTTACTCTGATCTCTATGTAGGAGGGGAGATGTAGGGAAGCAGTTTGGAAACTCTCCTTGAGATGATGTGAAAGGCAATTCTTTTAGGGCTTTTATTACCCAGCACTCATCAGGAACAATTGGAGCTGCACCATTATTTGAATTTTCTGTGAAATTGGAAAAGCAAATTAGCTGTGAAAAATGCAAGATTTTTTTTTTTATTTAAAAAATGGAGCCTAATGTGACAACTGAGTATTATGACATAATTAAATTAGTTCTGTGGTGCAGCTTTTAAATAAGGGTAGCTGAATGGAGCAAGGCTCTTGTTCCTGGGTTTCAAATGAAAGGAGAGATTTAACTGTATGTGCCATCTCAAGAACTACAGCTCAGGATAAGAGAAAGGAAGTGTAAAAGTGATTATTCTACCATCCAAGTGTGAATATTTGTCAGAGTTAAAGACTGACAATAAAACATTCTTGTATAAGCAAGAGAAGTCTTTTCAAATTGCTTTAATTTATTGATGGCTTAAACACTCAGGTTGTTTATTATGTGTTCTGCATTTGGTTTTTAGACATCTGAACATGGCCCTTTGTCTCTGTAGCCAGTCTGTTGTTGTTTGTAAAACTAATCCTTTCCCTGTTGTAAACAGTGAATATATCTAAGTTATTGTTTTTTGGAATGAAATTGATTTTGGATACTTGAAATCTGGATGTTCGGGAAATCCCTTCCAGAAGGTGGAAAATTCACCATATGGAAAACGTACAAAATTAACATGGATAACCTGGTTAAACTGGAAACATTAAATTTAAGCTTAATTCCATTGAAACAATTTATTGGTGGACTTCTATACCTAAATATCTTCTGATTCTAAACTCTAATTATGATTGTGTTTGCAGCAAGAAGGACCTACTCACTGCAAGATAGCCAGACCTTTTTACTGGCAGGACAAGAAACAATGGATAGAAACTAATCAAAGAAAGAAGCAGCCTGGAATTAAGAAAAGGACAATTAACCAGTGAACAGTTTGCCTTCAGAAATTGTGGTTTTTCATCACTGGAGGTTTTTAAGAAGAGACTCAACTTGTCTGAAATGATATAGGGCAGTGTTGATGAACCTATGGCATGTGTGCCGGAAGTGGCACGTGAAACTGTCCCGCACGAATGCGTGGCCTCACTGGTTCCTCTTTGCGTTCCTGTGCTCAAATGCATGCTGGTCAGCTGGCCATCACACATGCAGTGACAGCGGACCCCGGAAGAATGGCGGTCCATCGAGCATGCGCGAGCTGGCACCCAAACTTCCGGGTTGACGTCTCACGCATGCATGATGGACCACCAGTCTTCCGGGGTCCGCCAGCACTGCGTGTGCGACGGCTAGTTGACCGGTGCACATTTGAGCACAGGAACACGAAGAGGAGCCAGCGAGGCTGCGCATTCGGCGTGGGACGGTTTCGCATGCCACTTCCGAAAGAACGCCAAAAGTTCGCCAACACTGATAGAGAGTCTCTTACTTGAGCAGGGGCTGGACTAGAAGATCTCCAAGTTCCTTTCCTGTTCTATTCTGATTCTGACTTGGCCATGGCGAGTTGACAGCAGCGAGTTGAATCAGCCTTTCAATGCTAGGCCTGTTTGCAAATCTTTGAAGGGCTGATTCAACTCGTTGTGGCCAACTCACTATGGTCAATTCACCATGGCCAAGTCACCACAGCCAACTCACTGCAGGAAAACTCGCCATGGCCAATTTGCCATGGGACAACTTGCTGCAATTTAACAATTATTTAAAATAAATAGAAAATTATTTTAATTTTGCCATTCACATTTCACCCTGTTCCTCCTTTTGCATCCGTTCTTTAATTATTCTATTCCGCTATTTCTTTGATATTAGCGTAATTCTTGTTCCGCAGTGAGTTGTCCTGCGGTGAATCAGCTGTGGTGAGTTGTCCCGCACTGAGTTGGCCATGACAAGCCGGTCATGGTGAATTGGTTGTGGCGAGTTGGTGATGGCGAGTTGGCTATGGTGAATTGTCATAGGCCCTTCTCCACAATGCCTTAGTGAGAGCACCTATCCCTTGTCTTCTCCTTTTCCTTTCCCCTTCCCAGAGGGTCTTGAGCTCCAGTGGTTGAATTTTCATACTGTGCCTGTTTTCTATTACAAATTTATTTATCCAATTAGGCACTGCAATTAAGACCCAGACTTTGCAGGCTCCATGATGGCCAGTTTCCCTCTTCTCCCTTTTTGCATGCTGTGTATTCTATGAGTTAGAACTCGATATTCATATCCAAAAGTGAAAGGTATCTTAAAAGCAACGCACAGTACTGGGAAGCAAACTATTAATTCTGAAAATTAGCATGTCTTAATCTACAATTGGGTGGTTGTGGAACTTTTCTTTCCTTCCTAATGAAGCTTCCTTTGTGGTAGCTAGGTTTTTTTCCCTTACATGCATCGGTCACGCAAAATTAGGTACCAGTGGAAATACACTGAGGATGAAATTCATTTGCACATCTGGTTTACTAGAGAAATAGGGTTAATCTCTTCAGCCCTGGAGAGCTGTCTCCTCTATTACAGGTTAAGTAACTTATTTATCCACCCTTTAAAGTCAAACAACCTGTCCCTCATTTGTTTTATGAAGTGCGTGGAGGAAAACCATGCTGGATGGCTGGCTGAAGATACTTTGGCCCAAAAGACCGTATTTTAGAATCATATTTTATTTTCACTGTTGTTTATTTGAGATTCTTGTTCTATACTCAGAACAATCAAGGAGGGTCTGAGGCTTGGTCATTAACAACCCTTTTATTAGAACAGAATAGGAACAGCGAACAGACAGAACGAAGCAAGTTAAGTAACTGAACAGTCCCCTGCTTGACAGCAGCTTAAAACTAACAGGCGAGCCTGGCGGGCCAATCAGAGAGAAGGCAGGTTCCCGCTTCTTTGGCTAGCCGCGTCTAACCCAATCACAGCCGGCTAGCAACAGGCATGCTTTTCCCCGGGTCGTAACTCCGAGGACATAACAATTCTCAGGCTAGTTTATAAGGATGACATCAACTACAGCTGTATTAGCTCCCCACAGATTGTTCCCCTAAGAAGTGGCTTTCCACATGTCCCTCACGCTCTACCTACCAGATTTTATTTATTTTTTATTTATTTTTTTTGCATTTATATCCCACCCTTCTCCGAAGACTCAGGGCGGCTTACACTATGTCAAGCAATAGTCTTCATCCATTTGTATACTATATACAAAGTCAACTTATTGCCCCCCAACAATCTGGGTCCTCATTTTACCTACCTTATAAAGGATGGAAGGCTGAGTCAACCTTGGGCCTGGTGGGACTTGAACCTGCAATATTGCAAGCAGTTGCTGTTAATAATAGGCTGCATTAGCCTGTTGCGCCACCAGAGGCCCAGATGACTGCCCCTTGCCTGTTATATTCCTCCTGCTGTTATATTCCTACTTTTTCCTGTCTGAATCACAGCTGTGGCTGCTGCAGATACAGAAAAGCACACTTGTCTATGGCCCAGGGTTAATGCAGGTCAAGTCTTCTGGGACCCAGCTGGGAAGCTGGGGCTATCTAGACTGCATTACAGATGACGATTAGGTGGCAAGGCAGCAAAGAGAGGTAGAAACGTCAACATCATTTGGGTTTGGTTGATTGAGTTAGAAACCCCCAAATCTCACCCGTGTAACCTGAAAATGTGCAAGTGGGCCAAATTGTGGTAATTCCCCTGAGAGGAGTTTAATGGAAGGCCCTCCTCTTTCATCCTAATCTTAATGTTTCCTGTTCTGCTTGAAGAGTGACTCAGCCTGATTTTTTGCTGGGCTGAGCTCATCTGTGCCATTTCTCTTTGGGGCAGGCAACACCTGGGCTCTTATTGGTCAGTGGAGAAGCTGGTTGTTGTTTTTTTGTCACAACAGTAAACGCAAACATTGACATAAATCAACAACACATCATATAAACATATATATAAGCAAAAGTATGCAATAACTATATTAATTTGATATAATGAAAGGGAACAATAGGACAGGAACGGTAGGCACTTTTGTGCTCTTATGCACGCCCCTTATAATCCTTTTAGGAATGGGGTGAGGTCAATAGTAGACAGTTTTTGGTTGAAGTTTTTGGGATTTTGAGAAGAGACTACAGAGTCAGGTAATGAATTCCAAGCGTTAACAACTCTGTTACAGAAGTCATATTTTCTGCAATCAAGATTGAAGTGGTTAACATTACGTTTGAATCTATTGTTTGCTCTTGTATTATTGCGATTGCTGACAATGTCAAACTATTTAACACCACCAACAATATAGCTATCCTCCAAAAAGACCTTGAATTTTTATCTGAATGGTCAAAAACTTGGCAACTCCAAATCTCAACCAGCAAATGCTCAGTCTTACATATTGGAAAAAAGAACCTAACACTAAGTACAAGCTTGACGGACATTACCTTACTGACGACCCCTACCCTGTTAAAGATCTTGGAGTTTTCATATCAAATGATCTAATTGCCAAAGCCCACTGTAACTACATCGCAAAAAAGGCCTTAAAAGTTGTAAACCTAATCTTGCGCAGCTTCTTCTCCAAAAACACTACACTACTAACCAGAGCATATAAAACATTTGCTAGACCAATTCTTGAATACAGCTCGACTGTTTGGAACCCATACCACATTTCTGACATCAATAAAATTGAACGTGTCCAGAAATATTTCATGAGAAGAGTTCTCCACTCCTCTGAATACAACAAAATTCCTAATACTACCAGACTTGAAATCCTGGGTTTAGAAAATTTAGAACTCTGCCGCCTTCGACATGACTTGAGTTTAACTCATAGAATCATCTATTACAATGTCCTTCCTGTCGAAGACTACTTCAGCTTCAATTGCAAAAATACAGGAGCACACAATAGATTTAAGCTTAATGTTAACAGCTCCAATCTTGATTGCAGAAAATATGACTTCTGTAACAGAGTTGTTAATGCTTGGAATGCACTACCTGACTCTGTGGTCTTTTCCCAAAATCCCCAAAGCTTCAACCAAACACTATCTACCATTGACCTCACCCCATTCCTAAGAGGTCTGAAAGGGGTATGCATAAGAGCACAAACATCCCTACCGTTCTTGTCCTATTGTTTCCTTTCGTTATATCCAGTTACAATCATGCAGTCATAAGTGGGAGGAGATGGGTGATGGGAATGATGAGAAGATTAATAGTAATAGTAATGCAGCCTTGGTGAATAGTTTGACAGTGTTGAGGGAATTATTTGTTTAGCAGAGTGATGGTGTTTGTAATAATAGTAGTAGTAGTAATAATAATAATAATAATAATTTATTATCTGGTTCCCATCTTGTAGTTCAAAGTGACTAATTGCAAAAGTCTTAATGATGTAACAAAATTTTTCCATAGCTGTGAACTATTTTCCAATTATAGCTGGGTCACAGATTTATGAAATGGAATCACTATATTGGCAATGTTTGATTTCTGTAAGGATTCTAGATGGGAGGTTGTTTTTGCATAGCAACAGATGCATATGGAGTTGATGGTTTTGTTGAGGGTTCTGCGGCAATCCTTTGACCTTTTTCCAGGGTGAAATCTAAAAATTTTCCCTACCGGTTCTGTGGGCGTGGCTTGGTGGTCAGATGACTGGGTGGGCGTGGCCAATAACAATAAATAATAAAAATAAATAAGGTATACAAAACAATAAGAGGTACCAAAAACCAACTTTCACACTTTACACACACACAATACAACACAACTGACTCACACACAATGTAAAAGCAGCTGCACTTCACCCAAAATGGCCCCTGCAACAAGCAGGAACCTCACACTTTCACACTTTACACACACACAACACAACTGACACACACACACACACACAATGCCACATACAGCTTTGTGAGATTTTGTGTGTTTGTGTAGTTAGAGTGAAACACTACAGAAACACACCAAATCTCAGAAAGCTGCACAAATATTTTATTTTATTATTTTTATTTATTTTTTTAGAACAGGGGTCTCCAACCTTAGTAACTTAGTTTGTGGACTTCAACTCCCAGAGTTCCTCATTCAGCAAAGCAGGAAGTCAAAGCAAGCTTTTTTTTTTCTTCAGTAGCTGAAGAAAGCATGGTGTTGCCAGCCCGAAAGAGCAGTAATTATAGGTAAGTGAGGAGGGGGAATTGACTGGGCATGGGTGGGGGCTCTTGTGAGCAGGGGCTGTTAAAAAGTGAGTTTAAAACCTGTGCGGATCAGGAAACTCCTCTGGAATCGAGTTTTTTTCTTGTTTTTTTTCCCCCTTCGGCTGAAGAGGGTTTTTTTAAAAAAACTTTTAAAGGGTTTTGATGATCTCTGCCGCGGGGGGGGGGGGCAGGGATTTTTGCTACTGGTCCTCCGAACCAGCAGCTACCATCGCTACCTAATTGGGTGAGCCGGTGCGAACCGGGAGCATTTCACCCCTGCCTTTTTCCTATTTTTATTTTTCCATTGAAAATTCTGAACCCATCAGAATAACTAGTAATAACTTTAGTATCGCTTTGCATTGGCATATGAAAAATGAGACATAAATCATGAATGAATGAATGAATAAATAGATCATTTGCCAATGTTAATCGATTCCTCCAATTTAGATATAACTTTTGAAATTCTATTTGAATTATTAGTAAAAAAGGTGATGCCGTTATTAATTTTTTCTGTTTCCCCCACTGCATTTTGCCGGTTTTGATATTCATTTTCCTTTCTTCCCTTGAGTGAAGAAGTGAACTTTTTGCAGTCCTGACTTACTGCTCTCATGGACATTTTTGTTCAAAATAAAAAAATAAAAAATCTGCTGTGCAGCAAGAATACTTAGCTCAACAGGGGAGCCTTCTGAAGTTTAAAGGTTGCTTAGAGAAATTTCAGTACAGCTAATGCTTTATGAAAAAAGGACAAGGGATATTTTTTATTCCCCTTCCACAGCATCTCTTAAGCTATTTCCATGTTTTCCAAAACAAAGCAGCAAGACGAAAAACTTAAATAAACTTAATAAAAAACAGAGTTGCAAAAAGCATACATCCAACTGGGGAATTCTGGGCATTGAAGTCCACCCATCCAAAGTTAAGAAGATTGAGAAACATTTGGTGTGGGCAAAAGGGAAGTATTAGGATAAACACAGTTAATCTCATTAATAAAATGGCAAGCGTTATTTCTGGAGATTTTTATTTTTGTTGTTAAGTTTTCAAAGCTCTTTGTTGTTTCAATTTTTCAGTCAGAGCAGTTTCTTACACATTTAAATAGCTCAGATCCAAAGAAAGGGGTATTTTAGTCTGCCAGTGTTTTGTAGTAATGAAACTGGAAGCTATAATAAGAATTGTATCAATTTCTTACATTACATCAACTTATATCCCTTAGGAAATATGGAAAACAAACTATTGAGAAGGTACGTTATGAGAACTGTCGATTTTCTTTATTTCCTCAGAAAATTTCAAGCAAAACAAGTAATTAACTAACAACAGCAATAGCACTCCATCAGCACAGTTTACAATTACCTTACATTCTTGTGATTTCAGCAAAATGTCCTTCCCTATGATAAATTATTGTTTTGGTTAGTTTCTAGTGTTATATTTCAAGCTCTATTTCAAATATAGCAGCATGTTAACGAAACAAAGGTACAGAATTTACAGCTTTTTTCCTTATAGGGTAGTAATCTTTCCAAACAAATCTTGATATTAGTCACGGTTAATATGCATTTAAGCAAGGTCAGACTGGGTTAGTATAGAGATCACCAGGACATTTATAGCTGTAGGCAGTGGTTCAGCTGGTTCGCACCAGTTCAGGCAAACTGGTTAAATTACCCACCCCCACTATCAAACTGGATCCTGGGTGCTGCGCTGCAATGGAGAAATGGGCAATGGAGCAGCTGGCCCAGGGTCAAGTTGGCTGTTGCGGGAGGCTCGTCCTGCATGTGGGGGGGGGGGACAGATATGGACAATGCCTCCCACAACAGCCAACCTGACCCTGAGCGAACTAATCGTTAAATTATTTGAATCCCACCACTGGCTGTAGGGTTAGGCTTGACTTACCTTGACTTATACATTGTAAGCCGCCCTGAGTCTTCGGAGAAGGGCGGGGTATAAATGTAAACAAAACAAAACAAAAAAACCTTGGAAGTTGGAACAAACGTGCTAGACAAAAAGGGCAGCAGCAAATTACTTCTCAATTTTTGCCAAGAAACAGACACTGCATGAATGTGTCTAAGATGTCTGTAGGAACTGAACTTGATTCAAGGGAATCTTTACTTTTATGTAGGATAGGTTAATGAGGCCAGCCCATTAAGCTCTGGATTTTGTTCAAGTGCAACTGGAACACTAAACAGTAAAGCTTTCCAATTTGGGTCTTTCCATCAGCTAAATAAACAAGTCTGTTAGATGCTTCACTGTCAAACTGAGATTAACGATGTCACCAGAGGGCTATTTGGAGTCATTGGAGTATTTGAAGAGCTATTTAGACAGAGTCCAATTGAAAAAAAAAATTAAAATATAGGATGAGAGGAGAAGAGGCTTTGCTTTCTAATCCTCTCTTGTTTGTGTGTGACATCAGCACATATGCAAAATGGTGGGGATTGGCTAGCTATGCCCTATGTATTATCTTGCAAATTTTAATCGCCCTCTGCATATGCCATTGTCTGAAGCAAATGCACAGATTATCTGCCTTCCTTTTTGGTAATATGTTGGTGATTTTGCACAGTGTCTCCAGGATGTTTGAACATGGATTATCCTAGTTTTAAATTGAAACAAATATAAGGATAATATGGCCTACAATGAAACTGGAGTGCTGAAATTACAGATGTTGGCAGCCCATTTCTGTGTTGCAATGTCACTTGTGGCTCTCAGAGAATTGCTTCTTCCTCCTTGACAAGAGTTTACGTATTCCATTTAAATGCCATCTTGCTACGAAAAGGAGTGCCAAAGAAGTTAAATACAAAATATTTTTAAGACTGCAGCTCAAACCAGTAGTGGGTTTGAAACCCCATCGCTACTGGTTCGTTCGTGGGTGTGCATGTGCACATGTGCAATGCTTCTGCGCATGTGTGACACTTCTGTGCATGCGCAGAGACATCCGGGCGGGTGGGCAGAGCCTTCCGCTGCTGCTGCTACCAGTTCGCCTGACCCAGGGCAAACCGGTTGCAACCCACCACTAGCTCAAACACTTAAAATTGTATCTATTAAAAACTGAGCTGCAAAAAAAAAAAAAGCAATAAAAATAAAGACCTTGGGATCTATCATGCTTAAGCTAAAGCCAGATATGTTTTAAATATTGAGATTCCATCTTGGCTTTATTTCACATTTGTCTCTGAGGATCAATTTAGGTTCCCAAAAAAAGAATTTGTCTGCAGACTGTCCTTTGTTGTTGCATGTATATGAAATCAAAGAGCCTCTATTTATCTAGATTTCTAAGGCCACCAATTGAACAGTGGCTCTGGGCTGTGTTCTGGTAGAGCTGGCTATTCATTTTTAGTTTACATTCAGTCACATACAGCAAAATATATGGTCTGTGGTCTGATGGATTTGTTGGTTATTTCATACACATCTTTAAGAATTGAATCAGCAGAACTGGTATAATGAAACAGGATTTGTGATTAAATTGAATGATCTCAGAAACTACTAAAAACAAATGCTTCAATGCATTTGTTGAATCACCGGATCATTAATTTGTTCAGGTTTCTGTCTTACAAAACTATTGTAACATTTTTGGATGACTGTTTGTGGGCTCTTAAAAACAAAATAAAAAAAAATCTATTACTGGCATTTTTTTTCCAGTCAATAAAAAAGATGGGGAAAAGTTCATTTTCTCACTACTGTTTAACTTCTTTATCTATTTGTTTTGACACAAACAGGATGTAAATCCTTTTTTGCTTTGTAAAGTCTCCTAACAATTCCACTCTTTACATCAAATTAAAGTAGCTTTTAAAGGAAATAATGCACCTGCAGATGGTGCTGAATTGCATAAAATTAATTACTACATGAGCAAGGTCTCGGTATTGAATTCCACTGAGGCTTGTAAAACCCGCTGCATGCAGAATTAGGTGTTTTTCCTTTTGTACCTGTTTATTTCACTGTCACATGTTGGGTCATGTTATGAGCAGCATGGTGGCCGAGTTTCGAAGATGCTTGCCTCCCACCCGGAAGGTTGAGAGCTTAATCCTAGGTAACGGCAGATGTTTCTCTCTGAGGGCACAAAGAGAAAGTATCTGCTGTGAACTCCATGTAGGCATCAGGATGGGCACCCGGCCAATAAATGCACAACTCTATTAAGTTGCCTTGACTACCCCAAATTAAGGGATTACAGGGTGGGTAAAAAGCAAAAAAAATATATGTTGGGCCTGGTTAGGAAAAAAAATGTGTCCCCTTGAGTTGGAAACTAGGGACCACATGCATTTACATTTGCTTTTGGAAGAGTCCTTCTGATGGAAAAACAAAACAAGAATATTTTTTATTTTTACATTTGGCAATAATGTTTTAGGTTTGCCAGGAAACATGAATGATTGGAGTGCTCTAATTCCTATTTTAGTCAAAGTGGAATGGAAAGATAACAGATAACAGATTAACAGAGTTGGAAGGGACCTAATAGGTCATCTAGTCCAACCCCCTGCTCAAGCTACCTATACCATTTTTTTAAAAAAAAAATATTTTATTTTGTCACAACAGTATACACAAACATTAACATAAAACAACAACATATATATATAAGCAAAAACATATATATAAGCAAAAGTATGCAATAACTATATTAATTTGATATAAAGAAAGGGAACAATAAGACAGGAACGGTAGGCACTTTTATGCTCTTATGCACACCCCTTATAGTCCTCTTAGGAATGGGGTGAGGTCAATAGTACACAGTTTTTCGTTGAGGTTTTTGGGATTTTGAGAAGAGACTACAGAGTCAGGTAGTGAATTCCAAACGTTAACAACTCTGTTACAGAAGTCATATTTTCTGCAATCAAGATTGAAGCGGTTAACATTAAGTTTGAATCTATTATTTGCTCTTGTATTATTGCGATTGAAACTGAAGTAGTCTTTAAGAGGAAGGACATTGCAATAGATGATTCTGTGTGTTAAACACAGGTCTTGTCGGAGTCTGCGGAGTTCTAAGTTTTCTAAGCCTAGGATTTCAAGTCTGGTGGTATAAGGTATTTTGTTGTTTTCAGAGGAGTGGAGAACTCTTCTTGTAAAATATTTCTGGACACGTTCAATTGTATTAATGTCAGAGATGTAGTATGGGTTCCAGATAGGTGAGCTGTATTCAAGAATAGGTCTAGCAAATGTTTTGTATGCTCTGGTTAGTAGTGTAGAGTTTTTGGAAAAGAAGCTGCGTAAGATTAGGTTTACAACTCTTAGAGCCTTTTTTGCGATGTAGTTGCAGTGGACTTTGGCATTTAGATCATTTGATATGAAAACTCCAAGGTCTTTAACAGGGTGGGGGTCATCTGTAAGGTAATGTCCATCAAGCTTGTACTTAGTGTTAGGGTTCTTTTTCCCAATATGTAAGACTGAGCATTTGCTGGTTGAGATTTGGAGTTGCCAAGTTTTAGACCAATCGGATACAAAGTCAAGGTCTTTTTGAAGGGTTGGTGGTGTTAAATAGTTTGTTTCTGACAAATGGCATTTCTGACAAATGGCAGTCCAATCTTGTCTTGAAAGTCTCAAGTGATGAAGCTCCCACGACTTCCGAAGGCAAACTGTTCCATTGGTTGATTGTTCTCACTGTCAGAAAGTTCCTCCTCATTTGTAGGTTGAATCTCTCCTTGGTCAGTTTCCATCCATTATTCCTTGTCTGGCCTTCAGGTGCTTTGGAAAACAGCCTGACCCCCTCCTCTCTGTGGTAGCCCCTCAAGTATTGGAAGACGGCTATCATGTCTCCCCTGGTCCTTCTCTTCACTAATCTAGCCATGCCCAGTTCCTGTAACCGTTCTTCATATGTTTTATTCTCCAGTCAAGATTCACAGCAAAGAATTAAACAGTATTAAATAAGCTGGCCACAGACTAGTGATAGAGCAGAAACTTAGCAAAAGAACATCCTGGTTGAAGCTACAATAACTCTACGCTCTGCTAGGGAACACTTAGACAAGTGTTAGAACACATAGAGAGCTTTGTTGCCAGATACTACCTAAACCAGTGGTTCTCAACCTTTATAGTGATGCGACCCCTTTAATACAATTCCCCACGATGTGGCGACCCCAACCATAAAATTATTATTTTTAGGCAGCGATCTCAGCGCACTTCAGCAGCCGCAGAAGGGGGAAAAAGCGGCAAACTGTTTTTTTGAATTTATTGCACCTGAAGCCGTATTGGCTAGTGATCTGAACTGCTTGCGATTGCCTTGAGGACGGAGGCATTAAAGCGGAGACTTCTCCCTATTAAGTTTATCGTGCCTGAAGCCAGATTAGGCTAGCGATTGGGAGTGATTGCCGCTGGCTTGAGAGGGAAACATCAGAGCAAAGATTTGTCTCTTTTTAAATTCATCACGCCTGAAGCCGAATTCGTGATTCTTCGACTTGCAAGTATATGTCCCATATTTCTGATGGTCTTAGGCGACCCCTGGCAAATCGTCATTCGACCCCCAATGGGATCGCGACCCACAGGTTGAGAACCACTGACCTAAACTAAATGGACCAGCCACATCTCATATTAAAAGAGCAGCAGTGTGTAGAGGAGATAGAGATGCTATAGTGACGCAGAGAAAGTAGCTATGTACATGACAGCCTACCCGTCACCAAATTGTCCACGGTAGATGCATCTGAATCCCAACCTTTTGCTTCACTGTTGCATCCAAGCTGAGCATCAGCATCGATAGTCATGAATGAGTTAGCACAATTTAAGGACTGGTGTAAGGCAAAGGAAGAAGCATGGGCTTCCTTTCTATCAACAGGATCCCTACTGCCTGCATCTTATCTCATATCCACTGGCCCATCTAATGCACACAAGAGAGTTTTTGTGTTTGCAACCAGAGAGCTGCCTACAGAGATCTGCATGGTCTGGCACAGATTGCGATGGTTGAATTGGATGCAGCCCTGCTTTTAACATAGCTTGGAAAATAGGCTGGCTCAGGAATATCTGGGAGTTGAAGTCCACAAGTCATAAAAGGGCCATGGTTCCACGCCTCTGCTTTAAGGTAATACATATTGTAGATCAGAGATCTTCAAACTCAACGAACCTTAAGACTCGTTGACTTCAACTCCCAGAATTCTCCAGCCAGCTACGCTGACATATTGTGAAGTCCACAAGTCTTAAAGCTGCCAAGTTTGAAGACCTCTGCTGTTGATGTTCCATTTTTTAGGTGCTGGAGTTTGTTGCCCAAGTGAAGATTTTATTTGATCATATGGCAAAGTAGATTCTCTTTTTTTCCTCTTTCCTTTCATGTCTGCATTCTAGAAAAACAGCCGTGTTTTCTGTCAATAAATTAGATCTCTGGGGCAACAGGGAGAATATTATTAAGTAAATAGGTAAATAAGTGCAGAGCAGATCTTCCTCTTCTCCCATCATTTTTCTTCCTGATGATTTTACTCAGGGGATTCCAGCTCAGTTTATCTTCACTGCCTGCTTTTTTCTCCTTTTGGGGTCTCTTGGAATCCTTTCCAACCGGAAGGCAGGTGAGTGAAAAGGTAGAATTCGCAAGAAAAAGGAGCATCTTCTAAGAGGGGAACAGACATCATGGACTTAAGCAAATGCTTCTTTAGAGCCTCGTTCTTGCTTAGATGATGCTGAGAAGATTCATCACCTCACTTTTGGCCAGTTCTTGATACATGAAGGAAGCCATTAAGAAGAAAAGAAAAAAAAGAAACAGTGAGCCAAAAGGTGGGAAAATTAGTACAAGTTAAATAAAGCATCCATGCTTATTAAAAGAAAAATACATAAATTGAATATTCATATGTTTTTTGCTGCAATGGTTGGTAAATCAGAACATTTAGAGCAGCATTCCTGGAAAGATCATCACGTCAACCAGCTGCCCTTTTTACTTAAAAAGATTCTAGGTATCAAACCAACATCCTGGCCTTTTCATAATTTATCTGAACAAGTCAAGGAAAGCTCTGATTTCCCATTTACAGAGCCTGAAAAATAAAAGTAAGAAGGAATCAAGTGACCTTTCTATGCCTGGGTCACACTGAATTTCAAGTGCGAGTCTTGCCTCAGCTGGTGTGCAAGAGTCCTTATACGTGAATTATCTTTGCTCTTCCTAGGTACAGAATTCTTTCTTTCTTCAGCAGCTGGGTTCAGCCTTTGGATTTCAGCCAAGGAGCCATAATTTCAGCCACAGGAGGAGAGATGGCTAATGCAGGCTTTCTTGTGCTTCTGAACAAAAGGCAGGAGATAACCTAGCAATCAAGCAAGGCAAGCAAGCTATGTAAGGAAACAAAAATAAAATAAGATAGACCTGCCCGCCCCCCGCCCCCCAAAAAAAACACCAAAAGGCAAACATGACTGAATGGATAACATTATAGTCAACATCTTGAAGGACATCCTGGGGGAATGGATAACATTATAGTCAACATCTTGAAGGACATCCTGGGGGATAAGGGCTTCTTGGATTGCCATCCCAAAGGTTTGAAATAGCCCAGTAAGTTTTTCAGTGTCCAATATTCACAGAGGGGTGTCAATCAAGTTGACATCATGAACTACAATGATAAACACATCTGAATAGGAGCGGTGACTTGTTTGGGGTTCTTGAAGCCAGTGGCTTCAGCTAAGACAACTAAGATACCACTCTGTTCTCTAAGCAAAGGCTGTTCCTTCAAAAACTGTGCATTAAACCTAATCAGTCCAGAATTTTATATCAAATGCCAGTCAGGAATTCTTATAGTTTCTGGAACCTTTTTGCCTTCCCCCACTCTAGTCAGATCCAAAATGCTGAATGGGTGGAATGGGTTAATGCAGGGGTAGTCAATCTTTTTATACCTTTTTATACCTACCGCCCACTTTTGTATCTCTGTTAGTAGTAAAATTTTCTAACCACCCACCGGTTCCACAGTAATGTGCCTTTATCATCGTCTGCGCATGCCTCTTGTGCATTGTGGATTATGTTTGGGGGGGGCCCCCGCCGGCTACCGCTCTGCTTGTCTGTTACAACTGGGTGGTGTGGGGGGAGATGCATGAGCTATTCTGGGACGAAGCTCTTTTGTTTGCGGTTGCACCATAGCGCCATTTAGTTTCACTTACGTAACGTGAACTAAACTTACGCGCGGGTGACACAAATAGTATATTTTCAGAAATTTAAATTGTCACGGGGAATTTTTTGAAAACCTAATGAAAATGTTTTTAAATAATGCTATGAATTTTTTTAAAAAAGTCAATTAAATTAAAAAAAAGGAAAGTGCTTCAGTATCGGACAAAACCCGTACCGCCCACCATGAAAGTTGGAATGCCCACTAGTGAGCGGTAGGGACCAGATTGACTACCACTGGGTTAACATTAGAGTAGTGTTCCCATGGCTTCCCCATCTTTCCAAAATATTCTATTGTCTTCTTCATCTGAATACTTGCATCCTGTAGTGTGTTGCCTCTGCTTTTTAATCACATTTCTTTTGTGAAGCAGTAAAAAGTGGCTTAGATAATGCACATCTGTTTAAGCACCGGTGCATTTTGCATGGATGGGCATGAAAACTGAACAATTAAGTCTTAGTTCATGTTAGGGAATTAATTTCGTTGCAATTCCATGTGATAAGGATTTTTATTTGTGTTTTGTGTTCTGCGTATTTGAAATGTCTAGCACTTTGAAAGGATGATGCGGGCTTCCTCATCCTCCATTGTTGTGCTTTCCCCTGGTCCTTGAGATGAAAGGAGAATACAGTATGTCAGGCAGAAAGTACTGCCTTGAACATGAAGCCATTTTAGAGTTTGGTGTGGGATTGGTGAGTTCCCTGCTGTTCATTCTCTTCCCTTTCTGCATCATCATCAGTCGGTCCACTGAACACAAAAGAAGGCTAAGCCCCCCTATGGATTGTTGGTATTCCTGTGGTTAGAACCTTTAAAATCCATGTCTGTGGAGAGTCTCAATCATCCAGGTCATGTTTGTTCCAAAGATGCTATTTCCAAAAGGCAAGTGGGCTTTCTTGGTTTTTTTCCCCCTTTGAAAACAGGATCCATTATTACCTTCTTTCTAAGGCTTGAGCAAGCACCTTTTCTATACCACTCTCCTCCATCTCTGCTTTGCAAAATAATATTAAGTGAAGTTGTTCTTGAATTTTCTTCATATGAAAACTAGGAAAAGGGAAATGTTAGATCTGAACAAATCTGAAACTAGAGACCTGGAAGGGAGAGTGTGAATCTTGGTAAAATAGTAGTTTACCCAAGATTCACTGAGTCCTTCATGGTGGTGAAGAAGAATGTGGTGGACTTTCCACTGGAGACCTCATAGTCTCTATTGTTATGTCTCAGGAAAAAGTTAAGGAGGTTAGAACCATTCTCTCCTGAATCTTGCTGGCTTGGGAACCTGCCTCAGCAAGGAAGTGGCTCAAGATGAAGACTTCTTCCATAAAAGAAGAAGCAGTATAAATAGCATAAGTAGCATACTTCCATAAGTAGCAAGCAGCCACTTTGCTGCTGGGGCAAAAAGGATGTGTGGATGAACACTATATGTTCTTTATTCTGTGTTCTTGTACTGACTCTCAATTGGGTAAAGGGTATGGACTCTTCACTGCTCTACCGTGGTGGCACAATGGTTAGAATGCAGTACTGCAGGCTATTTTTGCTAACTGCCGGCTGCCAGCAGTTTGGCAGTTCGAGTCTTACCAGCTCAAAGCTGACCTCCTTCCAAGTTCAGTAAAATGAGGACCCAGATTGTTGGCAATATGCTGACATTGTAAACTGCTTGGAGAGGGCTGTAAAGCACTGTGAAGCGGTATATAAGTCTAAGTGCTATTGCTATTGCTACCTTTCAGTCATCCCTTTTTGGAGGTGGATGAAGGACAATCTTCAGGATAGAGAAACATCGAGACCTGAAGTTCAGATAGCTGCATGCAATGGCTGTATTTCACAAAAGCACATTGAGGTAGATAATATGATGGATTTTAGAAGGTCATCAGGCTTAAGTACACTTATGATTTATGAATTTCCTGATTCCATGATTTCTGATTCCAAAATTAAATAAACATGGTGTTAATGGACACTGAATAGCCGGTATTCACCTGTTATAAGTGTTGACCCAGGTCCTCCTTCAGTGTAGAATTGTTTGACATCGGATTCTTTTTTTCCTTGTTTGTTTGTTTATTTACTACTACTTTATTTATTTGCCGAGGGTTGTTGAAAGTTGGGTGTCATACAAATTTAATGTGCTCTCATTATTATTACATACACAACATGTGTGATCACAGCTGCCAGTTCTTTAGCTGGTGTTGGCCTTCATGCATATCAAGTTCTTCTAGAACCTAGTATATGTTTGGATCCAAGCAGTGTGGCTTTTTGTAATTGATGGATGGAAATTTTGTCAATGCACAGATTTTCTAAGCGTTGCATAAGGCTTTTTGTAAAGGCACCCACGGTGTCAATAATCACTGGGCCTACCACAGCCAATTTATGTCATAATCTTTCAACTTTGAATTATTATCACTCCAATGGCACTGGCCCACCCCACCTATGTTGACAGAGGGGGCACTCAGCCAAAGAACTCTGGTTGGCAGGGTCCAGGAGAAGAGCCATCTTTGCTGTGGCTCTTGCTCTTTGGAGTAAGATCTGTTCCCACCCTCCTGGGCTTCTGCAGGAGCCTGAAGACCTGACTCTGCCAGTTGGTTTGGGGGCCTATTGGGGGAGTATCACACTGGAGTTAATTGATGGACCAATACACACCCGCCCACACACCCCTCTCTCTCCCTCTCCATCTTTAATTATAGTTTGTATTTTATTGTTGTTATAAATATTTATCTTTAATGGTTTCATTGCTTTTAATGTGGCAAGTCGCCTAGAGTTGCCTGTAGTGAGAAGGTAAATAAAATTAATAAACGAACAAAGAAACAAAGATTATTATTATCATCACTTTAGTTGGCATGAGGACCTGCTATTGTTTTCTCAGAAATCTCTTTATAGGTTCCCTGATCACTGAAAGTCTAGATGTGTGAACAAAAATATGTCCTGCAGTCTTGGGAGGAAAATTGGATGTGCCGAGATGAGAAGTTCAGCATTGTCACTAAGGATGGAAATCTCAGGACTGCAAAGAACCATCCATGCAAAGCTGAGAAAATGATTGGTACTTACGTTCCCAGCAAGGACAGAAAATGGAAAGAAGCTGGGGAGGGGGGAACCACAACTGGGATGGGGGGGGGGGAGCGGGGAGAGAGAGAGCAAGATGTACCATTATCAAAATGGAGACATGGTTTGTAATCCAAACAGCAACTTCTTATTATCAGCATCATTTCCAGTTGCTTTGGGGACATGAAACCGGCAGCTTCAGGCTGCTGTGCAGAATACTCATAACTTGCTAAGAGTTATCAGATTCCTGCTGTTAATAAAGAGCATCCGTGTATATGACCTACTTTACAGATGGCTGTATTTAGAATCCAAATAATCTGTGAGAAGTTATTTTTAAACCATATCTAGGATTACGTCCTTGAAAGATCTGATCGGTTTTCAAGTACCCCACTAGGAGTATTAGCAATCCCAAAAGCAAAGACTTCAGAAATCTCCTCTTAATTAATTCAACAAAATGTTTAAAGTTCTTCCCGGGGTGGAGGGAAGAAACAATCTTCAAGGATTTCAGTATTCTGAATTAGTTGCCAGGATAAGCAATTTGGAGGGAGGAAGTTAGAGTTCTTTTGTGAGGGGACTGATCTGTTCATAAATTAGGCAATCAAATTCTCTGTCACATGTTATGCTGACAGGCAACTTCCCTGCAAAACCTTGGCTGAAAATCCACTGACATCTTTGTCAGCTTGACTATTTCTGCCTAGGGCCTCATAAAAACTGAGGATTAACATTAATGGCATTTGAGGTAGACTAACGGGGAGAGAAATGAAATCCATTCTGATCTTATATACATATGTCTAAAGCCAGAATAACTCCTAGGAAAACAAGAGGAATTGATTTGCAAGACCCTCTGGCTTCCAAAATGCGATGTGTGTTACAGATGATATGCATTCTCTTTTTCCTTCAGTCTCCAAGGGATGTTGATATTGTAATACAGGTGAAGACATTCTTCTATAATTAAGACTTTAAATACAGTATGCTGTGATAACACTCTAGGATCTCTTTCACCCCTTAGGGTCAAGTTTTATGAAAGGGAATATTCATGAAGTCTTGGTATATACTTACATATCTAATTTTGCACTTGGAGAACATGTTTTTGATGTTCACTTAAAATGACTACCTAAATGGGCTTGCCTGTTTGCAAAATGATTGATGGAGTGGCTCTAACTAGTCTCCAAAATGCTCACATTAGGAGTCAGGACATTTCCTTCCACCTCCAATATATATTTTTGTTCATTTTCTGGACAAATAAACATGGAAACTAATCAAGGAGAGAAACAGGGGTGAAATGCTACTGGATCGGACTGGATCACACGATCTGGTAGTGATTGTGTCCGGTAGTTTGGCGATCCGGTAGCGATGGCAGAGCAAAGCTCCATCCACCTGCCTGGGTGTCATTACTTCCTGATTTTAACCAGGAAATAATGTGTTTTTAACCTTCTGCGCATGCGCAGATTTTGCGCATGCGCAGAAGATCTGCGTGCACATTTGACACACACGTGTGCGTAAGGGAAGCGCACGGGTGGCACATGCACTTCTGAACCAGTAAGGAAGGTAAATAGATTTCACCTCTGGAGAGAAGCAACCTGAAATTAAGGAGAAACAGCTAACAATGAGAACAATTAACTAGTGGAACAGCTTGCTTTCAAAAGTTGAAGGTGCTCCATCAATGAAAGTCTTTAAGAAGAGACTGGACAACCACTTGTCTGAAATGAAGGGTCTCCTCTCCTGTTTCAGCAAGAGGCTGGACTAGAAGATCTCCTAGGTCCCTTCCTGCTTTATTCTGTTTAGAGGTTTGATCATTTTCCAAAGAGAACTAGGCTGGAATCATTCAGGGTTTATTTTTTTTCGAAGCATCTCTCTTGGAAATAAAGAGGATGGAGGTGGGGTTGGTGGAGGAGGATGTTACTTTGCTCTACTCCTTGTATCTTCCCATTTATTTAATCTCTGAAGCATTTTTTAAAATCAAAACGCAAGGCATCATATACTGTACGTAAAACAGCCTGACTGCTAAACATGGTGAACTTAAAAACATTTTTGTCTGACTCTCCTCTTAATAGGGTAGACCTTACCTTGCAAATGAAAGGAAACCTTTTCCCCCACCCAGTAATCTCTGCCAAGAACATTTCATTGTGAGGGAAATTGTGTGCTCTGTTATGCGTGAAAGTAAACACATTTTTTATTTTGTACGAGAATTTAAGACATCCATACATGAAGAATAGGAAGCAGCATTTTAACACATTAGGTTATTTGTCAAACTAGGCCCGTATTATGCAACTGGCAGTAGTTGTTAGTGAGGAATTTTTCTCTTCTCTGCTATCACCTGATGTAGCGCGTCAGAGAGAGAGCCCTGAAGGGGATATTGAGAATCTGTTACATAAATAAATAGGACAGAAGCATTCCTTAAGTCCTGAGAAGGGAGCTAGTATTAAGACGACATGGGATGACTCCTCCCTGACTCATGGGAGAAGAGGTAGACTTGCAACATAGAACAGAATAGAATAGAATAGAATAGAATAGAATAGAATAGAATAGAATAGAATAGAATAGAATAGAATTTTTTTATTGGCCAAGTGTGATTGGACACATAAGGAATTTGTCTTGGTGCATATGCTCTCATTGTACATAAAATATACCTTCACCAAGGTGCAACACTTACAACACTTAATGATAGTCATAGGGTACAAATTCTATAATAGTACATTATGATACTATTATATGGTGGTGTAGGGTTTCCTGCCTGAGCAGGGGATTGGACTAGAAGACCTCCAAGGTTCCTTCCAACTCTGTTATTCTATTCTATTCTATTCTATTCTATTCTATTCTATTCTATTCTATTCTATTCTATTCTATTCTATTCAAATAATTCTAATTCTAATTCTAATTCTAATTCCACTTTACTCCTATTCCTATTCCTATTCCTATTCCTATCCCTATCCCTATCCCTATCCCTATCCCTATCCTTATCCCTAATCCTATCCCTATCCCTATCCCTATCCCTATCCCTATCCCTATCCCTATCCCTATCCCTATCCCTATCCTATCCCGTCCTGTCCTGTCCTGTCTCACTGTCATGTTAAAATCTAGCATTTCTTTGCAGTCCAGCCCACCGCAGAGGGTTGGTGCCTGGTTCCATCTTTTCTAGTGATGTCAAGGGATGGGCAAAGGATGTGCCTTTGATATGCCTGCTTGTGAGACAGATCCACCAAACTGTGGTTCTTCTCATATGGTTGAGTCAGATCATTCCCATGGAGATGGTCTGATTTTAGTGTTCATCACACTCACACCTGATCAGAAACCTCCACTGTTGGATCTGTGAACCTCTATTTTAATTCTCTGCTGCCTTGGAATGATAACAAGATTTTCAAATTATATGCCTCAATCACTTTCTGATGCCACTGCTGGTGACAGATTAGGCAGAGGAAACTTAAAAATACCACACAGGTGCATCTAAAAGCACTTGGACCACAGAAAGCATCTTTGTCTTTGTCTTCCAGCCAAATGAGAATGGCTTCCTGCATTTGATAAAGTGGATCATTTATTGGCAGATGGGTACTGTGTTGCAATCTTTCCTCTTCCCATCATAGACACATTGCTAGCATGAATTTCTGTGGATTGAAATCAAGTTCAGAGCGGACTTCTGGTTGACATCGCAGTGGGAACAGACTGGAAAATAGCGGGCTCTGATGAGTTGTGTGAAATCCATCCAGACGAACTGCTGCCGGAAGGCTTTTGAGCCATATCCGTCTTGTAGGGATGCTGAAGAAAGGAGAGGCATTTCATGGACCGTGAGGAATTGGCAATTTCCTTGCTGGAACAGAAACAGCTCTCCTGAAGTGGCAGCGGTGGCAGTGGCCATCTTATGGTGGCCACCTTGAAGCTGGGACAACCGAACCGAAGAATTGTGCAGGAATGGCGATTGGACAGAGTAGCAGAATTGGGTGAGATAAATGCCAATTTATACTAAGAAAAATCAAAATTGAAGTTTTAAAAGAATTCCTGAGCTTGGACTAGCAGCTATCTGGAATTTGGGGGGAAAAAAACATACACGCAGAACAACGAGAAGGCATGGACTGTAATATAAAGAATCTTAAGAGAAAGTCTTGGATTTGGAAAATTGGAAAAAGCAAAAGATTTTAAAAAGGAAAGAAAATGATTTTTGGAAGAAAACAATAATTTATAAGAGAACTTTGAAAAATCGTTGGACATTTTGACAAATAATTGGATAAAATAGCCTGCTTTGTAATGGAGTAGAAATGGGGAGTGCAATCTGCTGGAGGAAAGAAAAAGCACTGCAACATACTATTCAAATAGACAAAACAGAAGAAATAGCAACTGGAAATTTCGACCTTGGCCATATAGAAGAAGATAATTTGGACACTGTGAGAATATTTAAGGAATGACTGTGTTTTACATCTGGATGGTTGTTTTATTTCCCTACTCTTCTGGAAGATAGTTTATAATTGGATTTGACTGTTGCTGAATTGGGATAATAATTTATAATTGAGAAGAACATTTTAACTTTAAAGAACAAAGGAAGAACTGAAAAAAAAGAAGAAGAAAAGAAGAGGAGATACAAGAAAATTATACAGACTTAAAATTTTGCCTAAGGGGATAGAGATATAATTGGGGAGGTATTAGTAACCTTTTAAATTGTCATAAAATGGAGTAGCAGATGTATGAAGAGTTACTTTTGATGTTTAAAAGCATGTGTGAATCTTTAGTAGGGAAAAAAGAAATGGAAAATTCATTTAAATATACAGAAAAAGAAAATGAAGAGAAGTTGGAAGAGGAAAATTTAAATGAGAAACAAAAAATTAACAATGTTGAGGAGAAAGTATTAAAAAATAGAAATCAGATAGAGAGCTTTATAGAAATGGTTGGGAATGTAAAAAGATCAGAGGGGAAAGGGAGAAAATTCCCCCTAAAAAAGAAACAGGCAAAAGGAAAGAAGGAGAAAATCTGGAAGAGACAAGGGAAAGCTTTGGTGAGGGATGTTCAAACAGCACAACAAAAAATAATAAATGGAACCTATATAAAAAAATTAAAAAGAGAATTGAGAAGTTAGAGAGAGATAAAGAGTTTAGAAAAGGGGATGCTAAAATGATTTAGAGATGATGGTTAACGATAAAGGATGATGGGGTAAAAATTGGCAAATATAAATGAGGTAGATTAATAAATGGGAATGGGAAATTAGACAATATAATAATAATAGTATTTTTTAAAATTTAAAGTTTTTAAAATTAGAATGGAATTTTAACCGTTATAGTAGTGGTAAGAGAAAAGAATTATAGGATATACTGTGATGTTAGTTAGATGAAAGCATTGAAAAGGAAATGATAAAGAAATATGTAAGAATAATATGGTAGAAGTTGAAAAAATATGATATGGCGGAAAATGATTATAAGTGAATATATGATAAAGATGAATAATAGAGTTTGTCTACACTAAAAATGGATAGAAATGTAAAAATAAGCAATTTGACAATATTATTAATTTTGATATCAATGTAAATTAAAACGAACATTTAAAATGTTAATTGTAAAGAGAATAACAATGTCAAAATTATGAAAGTGACTATTTTTGCAAAGAAGAAGGAGTAGAACATGTTTGTGATAAACCACAGCAGATGGAAAGGTGAAAATAAGTAATCTAAGAATATCATTAATTTTGATAACAATGTAAATTAAGATGAATATTTTACTGTTAATGATTGGGTAGAAGGAATTAGAGAGACACTTCCAGAAATGAAGAAAGAATGTAAACAACTGGAGTAATTGTAATTGAGAAGTATAAGGCGTAAAGTGATGTTATTTAAATATAAAATTGAAAATGATAAAAAAGGAAACAATATGGCAGAAGTTGAAATAAGAAGAGATGGAGAAAAAAATGATAAATTTGTGATAAAGGATACACTGGGGTCCAACACACTACAGACGAGGGCTAGGCCATAGGTTGAAATTCAATTCAATTAAAGTTCAATTCTTAAAGTTCACTTACCTTCCAACAGATGAATCTGGAAAACAAGCATTCTTTTGATCTCCTGACCCCACATTGTTAACAATTATTGAGAATCCCAAGGAACTTTTGTTTTTGTGGGTTATGTCTATCAATGTCTACCACATTGAAACTTAAAACTGAGGAAACTTTAAAATACTTCTCTGATTTACAGACCCTTGAAAAGGCCTTGTGGATCTCCCACTTTCTCCAACACATCTGTGCAACTGAATGTTGGTGGAACCATGCTTTTGGACTATGGGCCCAGTCTCATTTTGAAACCATGTTAAGTTAAAATACGCAGTGGCCTTGAAGTGTCTCCCACCTGCAAGTGAGCTTGTAAATAGAAACAGCTGCCTACAGAGACAGCTGACATGAAGTGATGACTAAAAAGGCCTTCCATGATATTTAAAGTAAACATTAGGGATGTGTTCTAATAGCATTATTCCTCTGTACTTTGAAGCTGCTATATTTTAAGTTGAAACAAAACAGATTTCAGAAGCTGTGTAGAATATAACTGAAAGTTCAGTTGCTGATTTGGTGTTCAGTTGTATGATACTTTGGGTTTTTTCAACAGTTTCTTTTGGTTTGTGGTTGAACATTTATATTCTGCTAAATTGCTCTGTGTTTATGGCCACAGACCTAGAAGGCTAAACAAGTTAGGAAGTCTACAGTACAAAAACGTTCACAATTCTCATGCTCCATGTCCTTAATTTAACTTTAAAGCTTCCTCTAATATATCAGAATTCAGAAAAGATAAAATTGCCGGATGGCATGACCTAGATAAATAAAAGAATGAAATGAGAAGGATCTTTTTGAACTCCAGCTCAAACGATCAAACTTCTGCATTCCTTGTTGCATAAGTAATACTTTAAATCCTGATTTCTTGACACTTGTACTATTGGTAACTTATCTGCCAGCTGCTGGGGCTAAGTGTCAATCTGCTAAAGCATGAATGAAGCCAAACCCCAGTGACAATAGCCACAAGCAACAATTCCTTCACATAGAGGTTCAAATTCTCCAGCATCTCAAACAATAGCCTGCAATATTACCAGGGCAAAAGTCATGAGAACTGATACAAGTGAGGGGGTCCTTGGTGCTTTCTGAGCATGGTTGTTTTCTTGCAGGCATTTCATTACCCAGACTAAGTATAGGGCCGGGTTACTTACGGGACCGCCTGCTGCTACCGAGTACCTCTCACCGACCCATCCGCTCTCACAGAGAGGGACTCCTCAGGGTGCCGTCGGCTAGGCAGTGCCGTCTGGCGACACCCAGGGGAAGGGCCTTCTCTGTGGGGGCTCCCACGCTCTGGAACGAACTCCCTCCAGGACTTCGTCAACTTCCGGACCTCCGAGCCTTTCGTCGCGAGCTCAAAACACACCTATTTATTTGCGCGGGGCTGGGTTAGTTTTTAAATTTATTGGTTTTAATGGGGTTCTTAGTATTTATATTGTTTTTTATCAATCTGGCTATTGAATAAGTTTTTTATGTCTGATTTTAAATTGTATTTATATGTTTGTTTTTAATTGCCTGTGAACCGCCCTGAGTCCCTAGGGAGATAGGGCGGTATATAAATCTGAAAAATAAATAAATAAAAATAAAAATAAAAAGTAACATATCAGTGTCAGTCGTGGCATTGGTAATGAAATGTCTGCAAGCAAACAACCAACCACAGAGAACACCATGGACCTCTCATTTCAACCCTCGGCTACAAATGTTCTTCTTTATAAGTTCCCAATGGAGTTATCATTAGTGCTCCAATATATATGCACATAGAATGGGAGTTTGATCTGTATTTCTCATTTGTATCTGTTATACTGGCAGTGAGTTGGTTTGGTTTAGTGGTTAAGATACCTGGTTAGAAACCAGGAGTCTACGAGTTTTCATCCTGCCTTAACCGTGAAAGCCAATCAGTTGACTTTGGGCCAGTCACTCTCTCTCTCAGCCCAACTCACTTCACAGGGTGGTTGCTGTGGGGAAAATAGTATTAGGCATCTTTGCCGCCTTGATTTATTTATATAAAAAATAAAGGCAGGATTAAATAATAGTAACATGGTAAATAAATAAACCCATGAGATATGCTGCCGTTGTGTGTCCTGTAAGCCCTAATGGAGAAAAAAAATTGTATTCCCTTGCTAGGAAAATATGTTCAGTGTGGTTTTATATAATCATTTTTTTTTCTGTCTATAACTTGATTCCGAGTTCATGAAGGGAAGCTTGGTGCTTGCTCCTAACACAAACCTTTGTAGAAGTTACAAAATGCCCAGAGCAATCATGTAGGAATATTATATTGGTTTCTCCTCTGCTATGTTTTGTCTTATTATCCTTTGTTAATAAGGAGAGTCCAGGAGAGTCCTTTGTTTCCTGAATCTAGAATTTTAATCGAATCCAATATTATTATTAAATTCATTGATGTGTTCATGTATGGAAATGGAAATTTCTAGGCTCCTCCACAGTAGAATAGCCGTCTACAATTATATAGTAATGTGTTGGAATTTCGCTTAGCAAGCATAGCTGAACTTCTAATAGTATGCAAAGAATTTATAATTTGTGCATAATATTATATGATTAGTTTGGATTCAGTACTATATTAGACAGAAACAAGAATAGAAGCTCACTTTTTACCCTTCTAACCTGGGAATATTTTACTTTTACCAACCAAAGGATCTCTAAGACTACCCTCATCAACAGCGACAGGGCAAGCCATTAGAATAGGGGTGTCAAACTCAAGGCCTGCGGGGCTGCCCTGGAAAAAATGAATGACCAGCCCACGGTGTCTCTGCCAGCAAAAACGGAGCTCCATTTTTGGTGGCAGAGGGTTGCAGGAAGTCATCGCAGCTGAAAATGGAGCTCAGGAGGGCTGTGAGTGGCCCTCATGAGTTCTGTTTTTGCTGGCAGAGAATTGCAGGGCGATCGTCACAGCCGAAAACGAAACTCAGGAGCCTATTTTCTCTGGCAGAGCGCCTCCACAGGTGCCTCTGACATGAGTGATGTCGAGCTGGCCATGCTCACCCTGGCCATGCCCCCCCCCCAAGATCAGACACAACCATGAAGTGGACCTCAATGAAATCGAATTTGACACCCCTGCACTAGAATATACACTGACAGAAAACTGCACTCCTTACCAGCACTGATGATATTACCTAATTTGGGTAATGATTAGGGGACTGGAGGCTAAAACATATGAAGAACGGTTGCAAGAACTCGGTATGCCTAGTTTAATGAAAAGAAGGACTAGGGGAGACATGATAGCAGTGTTCCAATATCCCACAAAGAAGAGGGAGTCAATCTATTCTCCAAAGCGCCTGAGGGTAGAACAAGAAGCAATGGGTGGAAACTAATCAAGGAGAGAAGCAACTTAGAACTAAGGAGAAATCTCCTGACAGAACAATTGGTAAGTGGAACAACTTGCCTCCAGAAGTTGTGAATGCTCCAACACTGGAAATTTTTAAGAAAATGTTGGATAGCCATTTGTCTGAAATGGTGTAGGGGGTTGGACTAGAAGACATCCAAGGTCCCTTCCAACTCTGTTATTTTGGTATGAAATGTCTGGAAGAAAACAAACAAGCTTAATGAGCACCAAGGACCCCTCAATACTTTACCTTAGTAGGGTAACTGGATGGTATATTTCCAATTTAATGTACATGGAAGCTGAATGGGCTGATAACTGAACCTTTCTTTCATTCGGGTTATGGTATTTAGGCATCTCGATCTGAGCATCAAATAGCTGACTGCAAGAAGATGCCAGAAAACCTCCTAAACCTTTGCTGCTGTCTAGAGGTTATGCAAACTTTGTAATCCAGGTATGATAATCTATTTCAACAGTGAAAACGAGACAGTAAGCTGATTTAGCGGGTAGACAACTGTGGGAACATTAGACAGCTTGCAACATGCTTCATTGTTCACTAACCATTCTGATCACTGCTCCTTAAAAAAATTGCTGCATGGTAGTACTGGAAGGGTGAGTAACCCTGATGGATATGGGTTGATGCAATGTTCTTGTATCTGAAGCTTTTTGGGGGAGAGGGGATCGAATCAGGCACAATTTCACACAGACACCGAGAGACTTTGGGTGTAATTAAAAGCATGTGAATTTGGCTTTAGGCAGTATGGATTGGTGGCCCTGTGTGTGTCAAGGAAGAGGAATCTGCAGTTGGGCATCCAGGAGGAGCAAGAAGGACCTTGACTGAACAGGTTGGTGGAAAGGTCTCTGGATTTTGTATCAGAGATCAGCAAGGGCTGCTGGAATCTAAGAATAAATATAAGCAAGATAAAGAGAGATAATGATGGCTTCATAACAAGGCAGGACTAGAACTCACAGTTTCTTACATTCCTAGCTTGATGCCTTAATCACCACACTAGACGGGCTCTCTAGAGGATGATTTTGATCAGTCAGCATGTGAATTGTAGACCCAGCATGCTTCCACTGGGCCCAGTAAAGACCTGTTAATCAGCTTCAGTAGAACTTCAAGAGAACAACGCATTGTCATAACTTTGTACAATGAAATCACATAGATGGTAGTTTGGAAATACTATACCCAGCTTGCATGTAGAATTGAATGAATGATGTTTGGCTATTAGGGGTGGTGTTTTTTTTTTTTAAAATCAAGCTTGCCCAGTCAAAACTATTAAACTTATTTATTCAAAGCACTTTTAAGCCATTCAGTTGTGTGACTTTAGGAGGCCCACAGTACTCTCTTTGGACAATATACATCACTTGAAGCCAAATCCATAAAACCACATCTTCAACAAAATACCACACTTAAAGCAAAATCAATAGAACAGTATCATAACAACAGCCCGGTATCCTATCCATAATCACATTCCGTACTCATACTAATAGCATCATAACTCATGAATGATGTGTCTACTCACTGTGTAATTCAGAATGCTTTATGGAAACCCAAGCTTTTAACAACGTCTTGAACATCAAGAGGGAGGGCACTGTTGTTATATCTGATGAGGGGCTGAGGCTTAGGCGAGAGAGAAGAAAAGTCCCCTCTCATTGAACCATATTGAGCATTCCCTGCTGGTAGAGCAGAGGAACAAGATTCACAAGGAGTTTCATTGGTCAGGTTTAATGACAGGGTTCCCACTCCTGCCCTGCTCCTGCTCCTGCTCCTGCTCCTGCTCTAGCTATTCAAAAGCATGCAAAATGTGAGTAGATAAATAGGTACCACTTTGGTGGGAAAGTAACAGTGTTTCATGTGCCTCAATGTATCGTCATGCTGGCCACATGACCATGGAAGCGTCCTCAGACAATGCTGCCTCCATTGGCTGGAAATAGAGATTAGCACCATCTCCTAGAGTCAGACACAACTGGGCAGGAGAAATTTTCACCTTTAATGTCAAGAGATAAAAAAAAATGAATGCAGACTCTTGGTAAATAAAGAAGCTAAAGTTCTGCACTTACTTAAGAGTGAACTCATTAAAGCAGATTCTCTGAGAAGTTTGAAACACTTTTTACTAGAATGTGAACCTGAAGGGTTAACTGTACTTTTCTCAGATAAACCATGCCCTGAAACATCCATCTACCTTTCACTAGGGCTGCTTTGAAATATTTCCTCTTCTTCCTCAGTTCTCTGATTATTTGGAGTAAAGTGGCTTCAGAGATCACTAGTCCCCAAAGCATGTATGATTTTAAAGGTGATAATCATAAATTGTACCCAGAATCCAACTGTAGGAAAGTGAAGCTTCTACGGTATTATGTACACTGAGAGCATATGCATCAAAGACAAATTTCTTGGATGTCCAATCACATTTGGCCAATAAAGAATTCTATTCTATTCTATTCTATTCTATTCTATTCTATTCTATTCTATTCTATTCTATTCCACGCCACTCCACTCCACTCCATTCCATTCTCATTATGTAGCTATACCAGGTAGTTCCAGTAGGTATCAAGGCACCTGTGTTCTGTGATAGATGCAGTTTCTGAATAGTTTTCAAGGAAAGCTCCCAATTGGACATCTTATAGTAGTTCAATCATGAGATGACAAAAGTACAAGTGGCTGTCACCCAGGCTTTCTGCTCCAGTGCTTGCCACATTGGCAAACTGGTCGAATCTGGCAAAATTGCTTATGGCCATAGCTTCCGTTTGCTAATCCAGCAAGGCATATGGGTCCAGGGGAATCCCCAAACTGTATACCAGAATCTTGGGTGAAGCAAAACTCATTGATAGCTAAAGACAGTATTGTCCTGGGTTCAGTCAGCCTCTGAACCAATAAGTTATTCCTGATTGCTTATTTGTAGCCTATGATTATCATTAAGTGTTATATCATTGTTAAATTTGTATCGTATGACTATCATTAAGTGTTATATCATTAAGTGTTAAATTTGTACCCTATGACTATCATTAAGTGCCGTAAGTGTTGTACCTTGATGAAGGTATCTTTTCTTTTATGTACACTGAGAGCATATGCACCAAGACAAATTCCTCGTGTGTCCAATCACACTTGGCCAATAAAATTCTATTCTATTCTATTCTATTCTATTCTATTCTATTCTATTCTATTCTATTCTATTCTATTCTATTCTACTCTACTCTACTCTACCCTACCCTACACTACCCTACCCTACCCTACTCTTATTCTATTCTATTCTATTCTACTCTACTCTACTCTACTCTGCTCTATTCTACTCTACTCTACTCTACTCTACTCTACTCTACTCTACTCTACTCTACTCTACTCTACTCTACTCTACTCTACTCTACTCTACCCTACCCTACCCTACCCTACCCTACCCTACCCTACCCTACCCTACCCTACCCTACCCTACTCCTGTTCTGTTCTGTTCTGTTCTGTTCTGTTCTGTTCTGTTCTGTTCTGTTCTGTTCTATTCTATTCTATTCTATTCTATTCTATTCTATTCTATTCTATTAAACCTCAATCAGTTTCTGGCATCCTGCCATTCTTTACAGCATCCAGACACCAAGTCAAGGCTTTTAATACCCTTTGGAACAGCATCTCCCTGGAGCATCTCCTTGGAGATCTGTATGGTTCACACTTTTCAGTTGTTCCAGAAATCTTTGAAAAGTTGGCTTTGTTTCCAGGCCTGGGTTTAGAGTAGTTACCCAGCCCATCACTTCTATCTATCTATCTATCTATCTATCTATCTATCTATCTATCTATCTATCTATCTATCTATCTATCTATCTATCTATTCATTCATTCATTCATTCATTCATTCATATTTTTATACCGCCCTTCTCCGAAGACTCAGGGCAGTGTACAGCCAATAAAACAACAAGAATCCCAACAAATTTAAAATACTGATTCAATCGCTGTAACTTAAAATATTAGCTAAAATTTATCAAAACTAAAACCTTGGTAAAAACCCTATTAAAACCCACTAAAACCCCCATACTAAAATCAATCAGGCCAGCCCCGCTTGGTGAAAAAAGAAAGTCTTGAGCTCTCGCTTAAGGGTCCGGAGATCAGGGAGGAGACGGAGTCCCACCGGCAGCTCATTCCATAATGGCCGCCAGCCGACATTGACTAGCCGACGGCACCCTAAGAAGACCCTCCCTGTGGGCGCGCACTGGACGTATCGGACAATGGGAGGTAACTGTCGGCAGCAGGCGGTCCCGTAAATATCCCGGTCCAATGCCATGGAGCGCTTTAAAGGTGATAACCAACACCTTGCAGCGCACCCGGAAGACCACCGGCAACCAATGCAGCCTGCGCAGGAGAGGTGTTACATGGGAACTACGAGGAGCTCCCTCAAACCCCTGCGCGGCTGCATTCTGCACCAGTTGGAGCCTCCGGGTGCTCCTCAAGGGGAGCCCCATGTAGAGAGCATTGCAGTAATCCAGACGGGAAGTGACGAGGGCATGAGTGACGGTGCATAATGGGTCCCGGTCCAGGAAAGGGTGCAATTGGCGAATCAGGCGAACCTGATGAAAAGCTCCCCTGGCGGCGGCTGTCAAATGGTCTTCTAAAGTCAGCCGTGCATCCAGGAGAATGCCTAAATTGCACACCGATTCCCTGGGGGCTAACGATTCGCCCCCCACAGTCAGCGATGGAGTAAGCTGACTGTGCTGGGATGCTAGCATCCACAGCCACTCCGTCTTGGATGGGTTGAGTCGGAGCCTGTTCGTCCCCATCCAGACCCGAACGGCCTCAAGACACGGAGTCATCACATCGACGGCTTCATTGGGGTGGTTCAGGGTGGAGATGTACAATTGTGTGTCGTCAGCATACAGCTGACAGCTCACCCCGAAACCACGGATGATCTCTCCCAGCGGCTTCATACAGATGTTGAACAAGAGGGGTGAGAGAATCGACCCCTGCGGCACCCCACAAGTGAGTTGCCTAGGGGTCGATCTCTGCCCCCCTGTCAATACCGTCTGCGAGTGGTCGGAGAGGTAGGAGGAGAACCACCGTAAAATGGTGCCTCCCAACCCCAAGCCCTCCAACCGCCGCAGCAGGATACCATGGTCGATGGTATCGAACGCTGCTGATAGATCTAACAGGACAAGAACAGAGGAACAACCTCTGTCCCGTGCCCTCCAGAGATCATCAACCAACGCGACCAAAGCCCTCTCTGTGCTGTACCCAGGCCTGAAGCCGGACTGGCACGGGTCTCGATAAACAGTTTCCTCCAGGTACTGGGGGAGTTGCCAAGCCACCACACTCTCTACAACCTTCGCCAGAAAGCGAAGATTGGAGATTGGACGATAATTAGCTAAAATAGCTGGGTCCAGGGAAGGCTTCTTAAGGAGGGGCCTCACCACCGCCTCTTTCAAGGTGGCTGGGAAGACTCCCTACCTCAGAGAAGCGCTGATAATTCCCTGGAGCCAGCCTCGTGTAACCTCCTGGGTGGCCAGTACCAACCAGGAAGGACACAGGTCCAATAAACATGTGGCATTCAACCTCCCCAGTATCCTATCCATATTATCGGGAGTCACAGGATCAAACTCAGCCCAAACAATGTTCTCAAGACGTGCCTGCGTCATCCTGTCCGGATCTACCCAATCTGTGTCCAACCCATCCCGGATCTGAGCGATTTTATCATGCAGATAACATCCAAATTCCTCAGCCCGACCTTGCAAGGGGTCCTCCCGAGCCCCCTGAAACAGAAGGGAGCGGGTCGCTCTAAACAAGGCGGCTGGGCGGTTATCTGCCGATGCTATAAGGGCGGCCAAGTATACTTGCTTTGCCGTCCTTATTGCCACTAGATAGGTCTGAATATGTGACCATACTAGTGTTCAGTCAGATTCAGAGCGGCTGGCCCTCCAGGCGCTCTCTAGGCGTCTTCTCCGGCGCTTCATCTCTCTCAGCTCCTCAGTAAACCAAGAAGCCGGTCGAGAGCAGCGCTGGGTCAGAGGCCGCATCGGCATGACACGATCCAAAGCCCCCGCCGCTGCCCTTTCCCAGGCGGTAGCGAGTTCCTCGGCCGAGCCGTGGGCCAGCTCCTCAGGAAATGGCCCAAGCTCTGTCAGGAACCTACTCGGGTCCATCAGGCGCCTGGGACAGAACCAACGAACTGGCTTCATCTCCCTGCGGTGAGGGTCTGCGGTCCGAAAGTCCAGGTGAAGGAGAGAATGATCTGTCCACGGCAGGGGAGTAATGACTAAATCCCCCACATCCAGATCATTCAGCACTGTCCCGAGACAAAAATCAAGTCCAGCGTGTGTCCCCCAGTGTGTGTGGGACCATTCACTAACTGGGTCAGGTCCAAGGCTGCCATGGAGGCCATGAACTCCCGAGCTGACGACGATGACTCACCTACTGACGGCAGATTGAAATCCCCCATGACCATAAGCCTGGGGGTATCAACTGCCGCCTTGGCTATCATGGCCCCACCGCACAAAGAGAGACTCACAGCCAGCTGTCTGCGGGACAGAGACCTCCCTCGGATCCAAACTCTCATTTATAATAACCGCAACCTCCCCACCCCTGCCTTGAACCCTCGGCTGATGAAATGCGCGGAAGCCCGGTGGGCACATCTCGACGAGGGGAACACCCCCTTCTGTGCCCAACCAGGTCTCAGTAATGCCCATCAGGTCTGCACCCCCCTCCTGTATCAGATCTGAAATGAAGGGGGCCTTATTAATAACGGACCTGGCGTTGCATAACATCAGTCGAAGGTCGCGGCCCTGAGGAATCTGACCACTCGGGGAACGAGAAAAGGGAGCAGGACCGGAGCACGCAATCGCTTGTAAACAGTGCGGGCGCACTCCCTGAACATGATATGGCCCCCTCCTTCCGCCATATCTGCCCCTCCCATAAATCGTACCAATAGAATAATACTCTTGTCCAGGGGCTTCAGTCACCCCCTCTAAATTATCTGAACCTATCTTCCTAACGCGAGCTCTAGCAAGGTCTGGCCCCCTCCCACCCCCACCCCCCTCCCCTCCACCCTAGCCCTCCCTCCCCCTAAAAGCCCCTTAAAAGATTTAGTTAAAAAACTCCTCAAACCCCTCTTTTCTGCATGCCACCTCTCGGGGTTCAAGAACCCGTCATTAAGGTAGGCCCTTGATAAAACAGAGGGCCATGCCCGCGAGAGAGGAGCATCTCGCAGACCCAAGAGTTGTGCGGGTGAATATATCATAAAACCAAATAGCAGTCAGGGATCGGGGAGTCGTGCCCTGGCCAGTCCAAGGTGGTTTCTATAGTTCGGGTATCAAAATGAAAACCCCCGAGGATGTTCTGCCAGCTAGGGAAGGATGTATCAAGGAACCAAACAGAAGACCAAAAAGATGTCCATCAGCCAGGCACAAGAGGCTCCACCCGTCGGTCCAAAATGTTCTTGCCGTCGGTCCCGGGTCGAAGATAGAAATTTCACCGGACAGTCCACAAGAAGGGAACCAGCAAGTCGACAATGGGTAACCAGAGTCATAGTCCAGCCCAGTCCGGGGGGGGGGGGCACGACGGCCATCACTACCGCCTCACTCCGTCCCTCTCACTGATGGAGTGGGCCATCACAATCACCGCTGACCGTCGCCTCAACCCATCCCAAGCTGGGTACAAACAGGTCACCAAATTCCCCAACTAAAGTTGAGGATCAACAGCTCCCTAGGGTCCTGGGTGACGGATCCACTGCCCGACATTGTTCTCTCCTGGAGCTCAAGGTCACTAGGCTCCACATTCTCCTTCTCCAGGTTCACCAGGCCCTCCAGCGCGCAGCCGACCCGCAGCATTTCTCCGGCACTGCTCCTCCCGGTGCCCCCCCAACTCGGGGGGAAGAGGGGGGCGCCACGATGGCCACCGTCATAATCATCGCCCCTTTCCGCCATCTCTCACCAGCGGAGGGGGCGTCCGCTGCCGCCGCCACGACCACCGCCCATGCCGAGTCCAGTCAGGGGCCGACCCGCAGTTGTCCCTCCAGCACTGCTCCTCCCAACACCCCCCCGGAACACACCGGGAGGAGGGGGGAGGGGGGGCCACCGCTGTGGCCACCGCCGCCACCCCCACTCCGCCGCTCTCACTGGCGGAGAGGGAGCCCAGTGCTGCAGCCGCGGCCACCGCCCACGCCCATGCCAAGCCGATCCAGGCCGAGCCAGCTGTCCCTCTCATCGAAACATCCTCCGGGACACACGGGGGGGGGGAACCGCTGCTGCGACCACCGCCGACACCCCCCACTCTGCCGTTCTCACCGGCGGAGGGGGAGCCCGGCGCCGCCTCTGCGGCCGCCGCCCACACTCACACCAGGCCGAAGCCAAGCCGAGCAGGGAAGCTCCGAACGCCACGGGACCATCTTCCCTGCCACCACTCCCTGGGCCTCCCAAACTGGTCCTCCCTCACCCAACGGATGGCAGACTCACCCCAACAGAAACAGGGTGAGCAGATACTACAAACCATCCGAAGGGGAAGGCTGGAGGGGGAAAATGACCCCCCGATTCTCCTCCGCACATTCACCCGCTGCCATCTTGGCGCATGCTCTCCAATATATCTTCTAGTTGACTCTTTTGATATATCGTGCTTTTTTTTTCTGGATGTGTATGGTTTCCCCCCCACTATTTTATTATTTCTTGGTTTTGATGTATGTTATTCAGTCAAGTAGGAGACAGATGGCCTCTAAATCCAAATAAATAAATGAAAAATCTCCCGGTTAACCTGGGGTAAGAAATGTAGATCTGGATATATTGATGATGTTGTATCGCAAACCAAATTCTCCTGGCAGCTTCATGTAAATATTAAATAAAATATGGGAGAGGATTATGCACTCTAATACAAGCCTAGAGGGATAGGGTTCTAACCCAAAGATGGCACACCTTATCTCACTAAGGGCTCTAGCCATGATCTCAGCATCAGCAGGTTCAGAATCTTTCCAGATGACATCACAAGTTGTCCCCTTAGGACCTGTTTGGATTCTGCCCAGTCAACTTCCAATCCTGAAGTGAACATGAGTGATTTTATTTGCAAAAGGTAAAATAGCTCTCAGTGGGCCATTAACAGTTCTCCTGACCCATCGGTCCATATAGATCTCCAAGACTTTTAAAGAAGAGTGCCAGGTGGCACTCTGTAGATGCAATAATGGTGGAGATCATTCTGCTTCAACATTCTTACTGCCACAGTCTAGACTCATACATGGCCCTGAGCAATTGCTCATTTGGATTTGCTCAGTTTAGCCTACAAGCATTTTTACTGAGCTAGTTTTCCTTTTCCCATCAATCCATATAATGAAATTATAGGGAGAAAAGTTAATATGCTACCACAATAATTTTTTTAAACTATCATGGTTCTTTAAAAAATTATATTTAATCATGATCTGAAATAACTACACTAACTTTGTTTAGAATGAATATTAACTTTGAATGATAGCGCTGGGAAATTTCAAAACAGTTGGCTGCCGAAAATGCTGAACGTTGAAACTAATTTTATATTCAACAAGCAAAGAAGCTTTGTCTGTGAATTATACTGAGGTTTTTTTATTATTATTCCAACAACATTGTATTTTCTTCTGCATGTTTTTAAATGAATAAGTTGCTTTGCATGTTACATAGCAGCTCCAAGCTCTACGGAACTAGCAAGAATTTAAAATTCACAAGCCATATGCAAGCTGTCACTTTGACAGATGCATTTCCCCAAGCTATTTTAATGATAATTTTATTGACGGAATCGATTCCAAATTCAAGTCTTTCTTGAATTATCAGATTCTTCCAACGTGTCTTCCTTATTCTTTTATTTTTCTTTTTCCTTCTCCTTCCAAAGAGTTTGAATTCTGGGCCACCTTTTCCACTGACTGCAACTATCCTGAGATTTTCTTTTCTGTAGAAGTGTTAGAAGTGTTCCTTGTTTAGTGTTGTTGTTATTTTTTTTAAAAAGAATTGTTTCTGCCTGTTTCTGAGGCTTTTGTCAATTTGAGTTCTTTGCTGTCAGACATTCCCATGCAGAACAATACGTACCATCTGGTGGAAGGGCAGGCTGAGTATTCGCTTGTCTTTTATGCATAATCCCCACAAAAGCCAAGGAATCTTGTCATATTAGCAGAATAAATACATTATTCAGTGAAACAGCTAGTGTAATGGTCTATATGGTACTTCCCAATGATTTTTTCTTCTTCCTTCTGTAGATAGATAGCTGCAGTTAGATAAATGGTACTTCCTTCCATCTGCCCTTCCTGGTAGCCATCAAAGCCATTAATGGAAAAAGGGTAGCCAAAACTTTACAGGGAGTCCAAAAGGAGATAATATAACATTTGTTATTCAGTAATCTACAGTAATTCAAATTGCTACCGAGTATCTTCTTATGTAATGTTATCTGTAATTTGTTTCTTACATTTGCTGGTAATGTTTTCTGTACTGCAATTCTTCATCTGATTTTCTGAGCAGATTTACCAAATAATTTAATGTAGCGATGAGAGCATTGTGACAAGCCATTTATGTCCTTCTCCTAGATGACTATTGCCTCTGTTTATGGCTATGCTATCTTCAATGACTTCAAAAGGCTATTGGAGGCCAATGAAGCATCTAATAAGCAGGGCCTTAGTGAGAGTTTTATAGCTAAAGAGCTATTTCTTCTTATTTGTTTATTCAACTTGTACACTCCCCATTTCACCAAGAGATGACCCTAGGTGACTTACAATCATTAATAGTCGATTACAAAAACATTAAAACATTAAAACAATAAATAGAACATTACAAAGATGGGTGTGGAAAGGCAGCAAGGTGAACCCAGGGGGAAAGATGGAGTCTTAGTATGTTAACCACTTCCAGAATGTGGTTGGGTACCATATGCAAAATTTTACAAAATTTCATTGTTCTTGTTGGATGGGGTGATTTTGGAAGGTTCTTTGAATGTTTCAACATTGTATTTGTAATTTAATTGGGGGAAAGAGAAATATTATGGTATGCACAGGCATCATATTGTGAGCTTCCAGGCCAGCTCCCACTTCACTTGGTTTAGAGACTAGGTCAAAATACTGTTTGGTATCTGACAGTCATTCTGAATTTCCCAAAACCAATTATTTTGCTCAAAACTCCTGGTGTTTGATTAATATCTATTATGGCTGTGTTCCATTTCATATAGTGAACTTCTTTGTATACTCCAGATGGATACAAAGATTATCCACATAGATTGAAACAAAAAAAATTTGCAAATTGCATTGTGTTTAGAACAACGCAATGGAGTGAGTCAATAAGTTGACCATTTTTTCTGAGCTAACTTTAAAAGGTAATGCATAGGGACAGGAGCAGAGATTCTGCCTCCTGACTCGCTTTCTATCCCATATAGTTAAATAAAGGAGTGTGTGAAAACATTTGCCATGGCTATCTGTAAAAGAATTGTACCCCCCCGTCTCTTTTCCATTCATCTGACGTGAATGATTTTGTTATGTTTCTGTAAAATAAATGCTGACCTTCTCTCTTGCCAGGTAGATGCCATCCTTAAAAAAAAAAAAATGTTATCCCTAGTTCCACCTGCCAACAGAATGACAATTTGCCCCCCTCTAACCCTCTCTTAACTTTGATCTTCTACTTGTATTGTCTCTGATTGTGTGTGTGTGTGTGTTGGTGAGGGGGATTTGTCTTAAAGGACAGAAGATTTCGTTCAGCACATTTGTTTGCCAGTTTTCTCCAGTGCTGTAAGCCCTTTTGCGTATTGCCAACAGTTTATTTAACGATCCTTGAAAATCTTTGGCTTACTGTCTAATTAGTGTTTCTTGTGGGAAAAAGTGACAGGAAAGTGAGGGCGGAGTCAAGCCAAAATTGATTCTTTGAGCAAACTGTAATTGATTTAAGTCTTATGGGAATTGTCAAAAAACAGAAGCGGTGGGGGAGAGAGAGGAAGGGAGAGGGAGAGGGAGAGGGAGAGAGAGAATTTGAAAGGAGGACAATGTAAAACTGTCACATAACACAATCTCCTGCTATGTAATATATATCAGATTAAATAAAATAAGCAGTAATTTGTTTTTGCTTGTTTTAATAAGTTTTTTTTATTTCTGCCCTAATAATGAAAAAAATTTTTTTTTTCCTCATACATATATTCCATAGAATCCCAATTTATGGTGCAAGTTGCCTGTGTAAACAAAGGGTCCAGATAGGACCCTTTTCACAAGTTTGCTGATTAATGAAGAAAAGTTTTAATTTTCCCCCTAATAAAAAATAATTTCACTTTACATAAGATTCATCTGGGTTTATGGAAGAATCCAGAACGTGCCTGTGTAAAAGAGTGCTCCTGGTAACACAGTTACTGATTAATGAGAAATTTTAATTTATTACTGTTTTCTAACCATTTATAAACCATCTACCCATTTAGCCCACAACTGCACAATCCTATGTATATTTGCTCAGAATTAGATTACATTGAATGTAGCAAAACTTATTTCCAAGCAAGTGAATATACAGCTATAATTTGAATGTTGCATTCTGCAGTTAACCGGTCCAATATACAAGTAAACAGGCTGCAAATGGCTGCCTAGATTATTTGTTTGTTTGTTTATTCCATATGAACTTGAAAGACTGTGCATTAAGAGGTACCATTTGCACAGAAAGGGTTAAATAATTCCCCCAAACACTGTCAAACTATTTACTAAATCTGCACTACTATTCATCTTCTCATTGTTCCCATCACCTATCTCCTTCCACTTATGACTGTATAACTTTGTAACTTTGTTGCTTGTATCCTTACGATTTATATTGATATTGATTGTTTCCTGATTGCTTATTTGTACCCTATGGCTATCATTAAGTGTTGTACCTTGATGAACATATCTTTTCTTTTATGTACACTGAGAGCATATGCACCAAGACAAATTCCTTGTGTGTCCAATCACACTTGGCCAATAAAAAATTCAATTCAATTCAATTCAATTCAATTCAATTCAATTCTATTCTATTCTATTCTATTCAATTCTATTCAATTCTATTCTATTCTATTCTATTCTATAACCAAACTAAAGAACAAAAGTGAGATTTTGAAAAATAAATAATCCTAGAAAATAGCTTTCTGAAGTAAAGGATTATCTTTTATAATAAAGGAGGTATGATTACTAGTTATTCTCAATATTGATGCTTTGTTTGGCAGCATCTTAACTTCATGTTTTAATTAAAAAGAATTTATCAAGAAAAGGAAGGTCAAAGGTTGTGAGGGTTGGGGATAGAAAGGAATGAATATGGCTCACTGCCACCATGTACCACAGTAGAGACAATAGTGGATCTCCATTGGGGCCTGTACAAAAAACTACTTTTTCAAACTATTTCAGTGATGTCGACCAAACAATACGTATGAGCCATACTTCAAGGTTTACAGAAGCAGCATTGCAACCTTGATGTTTCTTTTTATGGCTAAGAAATTTATACCCAATGATCTTTGAATATCTTCTGTCTTCCCTCAGTGACAGTCTGTCTCCTTATACTCAAGAATAAGGAGGAGGAGGAGGAGGAGGAGGAGGAGGAGGAGGAGAAGAAGAAGAATCCCATGATAAATTGTAAATATCATTGGATTAAAGTTTAAAAGCCAATTTAAAACAGCCATTATTACTGTGATTATTAAGTGAATCACCATGGCTGTTTGGTGACTCACCTGGTTGTTTCCCCGGTTGATTTTGCTTGTCAGAAGCCAGTTGAGAAAGTTGCAAATCCTGATCACATGATCAGAAGACACTGAAACCATTGAAAATGTTTTTCAATCATCCAAATTGTGTTCACATGACTGTAGGGTTGGGTGTGACAGTCATAACTTCAAGGTCAGGTCCTAAATCCCTTTATCAGGACTGTCATAACTCTGAACTGTCATTAAATAAACGGTTGTAAGTCAAGCATTATCTGTAAATCATTTATATGTCTTGTAAGCTGTCTTCTATAGCCACATGCTATTGGTCTCTTGCCCCAAACAGATATTATAAGAAATATCAAGCCATCTCATAGCATGAGCTGAAATCTTAGGCAATTATGATACAGTGTGTGATTTTTATCAGTGCCATAGTATCAAGAACCTACAACAAGAATTTTTCTTACAACTCACCTATTACAGAAACTTTTATTTAATCATTCCCTTAGGATCTTCAATGTTTTCTACATGTTTCCAATTTATTTATTCCTCAGTTCTTTAGCAGTGTCCTCCTAGCAGATATTCAGAGGAGCTACAATAGTGCTACAACTATTTTAGCATTTGCCAAGTAGTCCCGTTCCAAACAATGGGAAAAGTTTGCAGTAATTGCAAGAACTGCAAGCCAGAGATATTTGCAGTATCACACAGATTCATTCCAAATGGAAAGCAGCTCAGCCCCTTTCATGTGTGAATGTGACATTATGATGCATGTTCAAAAGGGGACAAACTTGCATCTCTACCACACAATGATGACAGTTGTTGTCCTCCTTTGTTTTCCCCCTCTGGATGCTTTTGCTCTGAGCTGCGTTGTGGCTCCATCCCATTCTGTCCAAAAGAAAGTTGATGATAGGATTGGAAAATTAAGTGAGTGCCTCCTCCTTATTTCCTATGGCAATTCAGATAAAATATGGGCCAGCCAATCTTAACAAACCAGTCTTTGTATTAAGAGATATAGACCCATCCATAAAGAGTATAGAAGCATATCACTAGTTTCAGGTAGGTCATCTGCAATGGCCTCAAGTCAATCTGAGAAAGTGACCATTTGGCACGAAAATCCCCAGCTACTCAAGACAGCACCTCTCTCTAAAATGCTCATTGAGAATTTAACACTTGCCTGCTTGAGCCTTGTACCAAACACTTTAACTGAATTTCAAAATACTTCAATGGGTAATGAAAGACCTCTTACTACCTTTTGCCAGGCATAGCATCCTGTGGATTACTACATAATAATTTAGCCTACCCAATGCCTGTGTATTGTCTTGCATATTAATGTGCCTCTAAAGGCTATACCAGAGTTTTTAGCCAGAGTCCTTTTGGCGGTCCTGATGTGTTGCTATGGAGATTTCATGTTTCTCAGTCATGACATCCTGGGTAGCAAATCAACTGAGCCAGCGCCTTGTATGGATTTATTATCCAGAGCCCCTGCGCAGTCTAGGCAGGCTTTTTCAGGAAGCAGGAATGCATGACCTTCTTTCCTCATTAAGCACAAATAATTGTAGCTACTAGGAAATGATGGACTTATTTTGCTTTGGGTGTCCCTGCAAGCTGTCAAAAAAGAAGAGTCAGGAAGCAAAACTAAATTAATTTCCTTCCAAGTGGGTTGGGCAACTTCTGGAACCTCCGCCACCATGGGGATTTGATTTTTTAAAAAAATCACTGATATATACATAAAAATTCCCTTCAGACCTCTCTGAGTAGCCTGCGTCTTCCTCAATCTTGGGTCCTCTACAAGAGGTTTGGAGGTTTGAGGATTCTGCACAATATCTTGGCTGTTCCTTGGCTGTGTCCTCTTCTGGACAGAGACCTCTGAGGTCATTCCTGAGATCTGTTGGAGCCACTTTCCCAGTTTAGGAGTCACAGCCCCGAGTGCTCCTACCTCCACTATAACCACTTTGGTATTTACTTTCCACATCCTCTCCTTCAGGTCCTTGTATTTCTTCAGCTTCTTATGGCGCTTCCTGATTTTGATGTAATTTGGCACTACTATATATCTATCACTACTGCTGTCTTCTGGCCTTTGTCCATGATATATGGATGATTGGCCAGTTTATCCATCTGGATCTGGAAATTCCTTGGGATCTTAGTCCTCTAACTGCCCATGACCTTCTGTGGAATCTCCTGTCTGGATTTTGGAGGGTCTAACACAACACGAAGCTGCCCTGTATCTGCCTTTATGCCACATTTATGCGTAAGGCAGCCTTCGCTTTCTGACACTTTGGGCTGAAATCCAAAAAAAAAATAAGAGGGGCGGGGCGAACCAGTGGTGGGACAGGGAGCCATGGCAGAGGGCCCAAAGAGCCACTTGTCGCTCCGGAGCCACGGGTTGCCAACCCCTGGTCTAACATATATACTGTGCAGATGTTCCTATACACAATGCCCAGATACTCAGTTCTTGCCTGCATCTTACACCCTATCACACTACGTGTTGGACTTGAGGCTTCTTTGCAAAGTCTGTGTCTTGGTCCTGTCTAGTGTGGTAGACCTCTGCTTCTATGGATCTGATGCTTAGCAGCTGTTCTTGTCCTGCTATGATCAAGTGCCTTAGTTCAGGCCTTTCTGACCACTGGTTCGATTTCCTAATGTCTGTCATCTCAGCTGTCTGTCAATGTTACATCCCACATAGGGTCTTGTCTTGCTATGGTGGTTCCTCTGTTTGGTCTTCTTCTCATGTCTGCTGCTGCTTTAATCTTTCTCTCAGAAACTCATCTTTGGATATCATCTTACTGATGTATTCCTGAATGCACTAGGTTTCAACTACCACAGTGACTTTGCTACTCATCAGACCCTGCCTGCTCAATTTCTGGCCAGGGTACAATCTCTCTATGTTGGACTTGGCATGGAAACCTGCATACATTATGAGGAGTTTCTGGATCTTCACATCAGTAGTTTCCATGCCCTTCCTTGGCCAGCTTATTATGCCAGCAGGGTTTATTATCATAAACCAACAGGGCATATGTGTTGATGGCATAGATCTTGTTCTCATTATTGAGATGGCTCTTCAGGATCTGCCTTATCCTTTGGAGATACTTAGATGTTGTTGTCTTTCTTGCCTCCTCTTCCTCCTCCTCCTTGTCTCCATGTGGCAGTAAGATTAAAAAAAAGTACTTGTAGTTGGTCTTCATGTCTGCTGTGTTGGCCTGCTGTAGTTCCAACACATTAGTCTTAACTTTCTTCCCTGTCTTGAGTACCATCTCCATACCTCTCCATACTAAATGACATTCCAATGTATTCACTGTAGATCAATTTCAGGTGGATCAGCAAGACAATGCATCATTCACTCTTAGAATACAGCTTGATGTCATACAAAGTACCATATTTATTCTATAACAAGACATTTCCCTTCCTCCCAATAATGTCTCCTGATATCATCTACTAGGCTTCTCTGATCCATTGCCCCATTTGAGTAGTGCCTCAACCATAATCATACAAGTCCAACCACTCTTCATCCAACTCTAAGTATCCAATATAATTAGAGTTCATTTCAGGATGTGAAGTCCTATATTCAAATGTTTCAAACATCACTGACAATATTTTATTATTTATCTACTAGATTTTTATCCTGCCTTTAATATTTTTATAAATAACTCAAAGCTGTACATGTAAGTAGTACTCTTTCCTCCTCCTATTTTCCCCACAAAAACCACCCTTTGAGGTGAGTTGGGCTGAGAGAGAGAGAGAGGGGTGTGTGTGTGGACTGGCCGAACATCACCCATTTGGCTTTTCTAAAGTAAGACTAGAATTACACCAAACAGGCTCTTTATTATTTTATTATTTATTATTTTATTTTATTTCTATTTATTTAGGGTTAGTAATGTTATTTAGGAAAATTACAATTGTTTAAATCATTGAATACTACAATGAAAACCACAACAACATAAAACAATATATTAATATCCCTGAAAGAATAAAACAGGTAAAAACCACTATTCTTTTGATTATTTGAATAGAATAGAATAGAATAGAATAGAATAGAATAGAATAATAGAGTTGGAAGGGACCTTGGAGATCTTCTAGTCCAACCCCTGTTCAGGCAGGAAGCTCTGTACCATTTCAGACAAATGGTTATCCAATCTCTTCTTTAAAACTTCCAGTGTTGGAGCATTTATAACTTTTGGAGCAGGGGTGAAATGCTCCCGGATGGGGCGGTATCGCGCGATCTGGTAGCGATGGCAGCTGCTGGTTCGGAGGACTGGTAGCAAAAATCCCTGGCCCCACCCCCCTGCCTCTGCTGAGCCCCACCATCAGCAGAGGGTGTTTTTTTTTACTTTTAAAAGGTTTTGCTTCAGCCGAAACCTGCCTTTAAAAATAAAAAAAAGCCTTTGAGGATCCCGCCCCTCAGCTGAGATGGCAGCCTTTAAATTTTTTTTTTTTAAAAATTAAAGGCTACTCTGGGGATCTCACCTGAGTTTCTCATCAGCAGAACCTTAAAAAACATGTTTTCTGTAGAAAACATGTAGAAAAATTCCTTTTAAAAGAGTCTAAGCCACTTACCTGATTATTGATCGACCTCATGGCTTTTCTCACAGCCGGAAAGCCCCAGTTTCCTTTTCAGTACCAGACAGAACTAATCTAAACTTAGCTAATCTATTTCACCACTGAGTGATTAATGCTGTCTGGCTGAGGAACTCTGGGAATTGAAGTCCACAATAAAATAAAATAAAATAAAATAATAAAATAAAATATTTGTGCAGCTTTCTGAGATTTGGTGTGTTTCTGTAGTGTTTCACTCTAACTACACAAATACACAAAATCTCAGAAAACTGTATGTGGTATTTTGTGTGTGTGTGTGTGTGTGTGTGTTGTGTTGTGTGTAAAGTGTGAAAGTTGGTTTTTGAGCCTTTTGTGGCTGTGTGAAGTGTGAAGTGCAGGTGCTTTTACATTGTGTGTGAGTCAGTTGTGTTGTGTTGTGTTGTGTGTGTGTAAAGTGTGAAGGTTGGTTTTTGGTACCTCTTATTGTTTTTTTATACTTTGTTTATTATTTTTATTATTTATTGTTATTGGCCACGCCCACCCAGTCATCTGACCACCAAGCCACGCCCACCAATTAAGCCATGCCCACAGAACCGGTAGGGAAAATTTTTAGATTTCACCCCTGTTTTGGAGGCAAGTTGTTCCACTGATTAATTGTTCTAACTGTAGGAAATTTCAACTTAATTCTAAGTTGCTTCTCTCCTTGATTAGTTTCCACCCATTGCTTCTTGTTCTACCCTCAGGTGCTTTGGAGAATAGTTTGACTCCCTCTTTTTTGTGGCAACCCCTGAGGTATCAGAACACTGCTATCATGTCACCCCTAGTCAGTGATGGGCTGCAACCAGTTTAACAACTGGTTCTGTGAGTGCTGTGATTACTGTGCGTATACAAGTGGGCTTTACACACACATGCACCTAACATGCTTGCGTGCAGCATTTAAAATACAGCAATTTGAAGCTCAGCTGCTTCAGCTTGCCTTCCAAGGCAGCCCCGGTAAATAGAACAGCAGAGGCACGGAAATCAACTGTGCCATGTGAATAAACTGAGCCAGAAAGCAGGAAATATAGGACAGGATACGGCAGGGGCGGATGGGCGGGGCCAGCTGATCTTCGGAACTGCCCAAATTGCCTGAACCGGCCCAAACGAGCAGCAGCTCATTACTGGCCCTAGTCCTTCTTATCATAAGACTAGACATATCCAGTTCTAGTAACTGTTCTTTATATATTTTATCCTCGAGTCCTCTAATCATCTTTGTTGCTCTTGTCTGCACTCTTTCTAGAGTCTCCACATCTTTTTTACATTGTGGTGACCAAAACTGGATGCAAAATTGAAGGTGTCCTCCTTCAGTAGTTCAGGAGAAAAAAAAATCAGTGGTCTCATTAGAAAAACTCAATTTAAATAAGAGCTTCCATTTTAGCCAGAAGAATATTAATTCTGGTTGTTTCCTGTCTTTGATCATGCTATTAGTCAATGACTCAGATGTTCATTTTACTAGTTTTGAACTTGATATTAAACTGCCACATAAATCTCCCAGGTATTTGATAATTACTCTTGTCCTACAGCTTATGCAATCAACTTCTCTGTTTCTGGCTGTTTGACCCAGCTAGCGTAGAAGCCCACACGAACAGAAGCCCTAGGCATTAGGATCATTCTCTGTAACCAGTATCTCTGCTTTAGAGATACATTTATTAATATTTTATGTATTTTCATAAACATTTTGATTGAATGGTTTTCAATCTGTTTCTCTGTTTCACTGTTCTGTGGTCAGCTGCCTCCAGAGATATTATTAGTGGAAGGAGAAGCTATGAATCGAAACCACTCAATGGGAATAATTCTCTTGGAGTGACCACCTCCCTTGGATAAGCATATACAGTGTAAACAGTTCCAAATATATGGTACACTATATAGGCAACTCCCTTGCTGTGGGTTAGGCTCCCTATCCTATCTGATTTTTTTTTTTAAAGCAACAACATATTTTTCATTGAGGAAAAAAAAGGCTGCAAAAGAAATGTTGCCTCCAGCATAACTTTTATTTTCATAAAAATCACTGAGTCACATAACGATTCCACAAGACATTCATAGCAGTTATAAAGTCTGGGTCGCTGTAGTCAGTGCTTTAGCAGTGTGTTTGGTTGCTTTGATTAAAAACAAAATAATCTGGGGGAATAGAAAATATCACTGGAGAAGGGGCAGAGATTTTTTTCATGCTTGTCAATTGACAAACGGGATCCCACCCCCCACCCCCAATCTGGTCATACCCGCCATTGCAGCCATTTTGGAAATTGGGAAGATTCTCTCCACATGGCTGCCATGTTGGAAAAAGCCCCAGTGGCAGTTTTAAACAAAAATACAGATGTTCTCTCTGGCCCTAAATAATTGACAGTTCCTGGATAAAACTGATGACTGGTAAGCAGTGGGTTATTAGAAGGATTAGCTAAAAGATTCACTTGTCTGTTGAAAGTAATCTAACTCACCATTCTTGTCTGTTGGGATAGGATATTACAGACTGCTAATAAGAGTTTTACCTTTTTGAGTATGCATACAACATTTTCCTGATCATCAGAAAAATAAAGTAAATCCAATTAGATTTTTTGCCCAACTGGGAACAAGAATAAACTCTAGAAATGTTTTAAATTTCAAAACCCAGAGAGGAACATAACCTATTTTATGTCCGATAGTTCAGTTTGAGAGAGACCTCTACTGGGTTTTCTAATGCATATTGTTAGGTGAGAAGGATGGGATAAATATGCAAGTTGCCATATCTTTAGAGAAATCTCACTGTCTGCAGCTGTTTTCATAGCTCCAATGAATGCAGAATTGATTAAATATGAAAGGATGTGCCAAAAAACCTCTGCTGGACTCATGTCACTTTGCCTTGTTTTGAAGCTAGACACATTTATAATGCCCTGATGTCAAAATGGGGCTGGTTTAGTAGAATACAAGAAAGGAAAGTGGTGAGTAAGCCTACACTGCAACTTATTACAGTAGTTACTTCCTAATTGTTATCCTCTGGAATTGCAGCTAAGAAAGGAATTCCTAGCAATATTTTTAAAAACTTCATTAAACTACAGATAGTTTGAGCGCATTCTGATATCAAATGTAAGTTTATAGTGAAAACTTACCAATTGGATATAAGATTGCTTTGGGTGGTTTTGGGATATAAAGATCTGTCAATTATGAGCCATGGTGGCCCAATGATTAGAATGTAGAGTTGCAGGCTACTTCTGCCGGCTGCTGGCTGCCTGCAATTTGGCAGTTCGAATCTCACCAGGCTCAGGGTTGACTCAGCCTTCCATCTTTCCGAGGTTGGTAAAATGAGATCCAGATTATTGGAGGCAATATACTGACCCTATAAACCAGAGGTGGGTTTCAGCAGGTTCTGACCAGTTGTGGAGAACCAGTAGCAGAAATTTTGAGTAGTTCAGAGAACCAGTAGTAAAAATTCTGACTGGCCCCACCCCCATCTATTCTCTGCCTTCCAAGTCCCAGCTGATTGGGAGGAAATGGGGATTTTGCAGTAACCTTCCCCTGGAGTGGGGAGGGAATGGAGATTTTACAGTATCCTTCCCCTGGAGTGGGGAGGGAATGGAGATTTTACAGTATCCTTCCCCTGGAGTGGGGAGGGAATGGAGATTTTACAGAACCCTTCCCCTGGAGTGGGGTGGAAATAGAGATTTTACAGTATCCTTCCCCTGCCACGCCCACCAAACCACGCCCACCAACTCATGCCACGCCCACCAAGCCACACCCACAGAACTGGTAGTAAAAAATTTTGAAACCCACCACTGCTATAAACCACTTAGAGAGGGCTGTACAGCACTGTGAAGGGGTATATAAGTCTAAGTGCTACTGCTATTGTCTGTGTCAGTCTTGTAGTCATAGCCAGTCATGCAACTGCTTTGTGATTTAAAAAAAAATGTGGCTGCTTGCAAATTTCTTTAACACATCAGCTAGGGGTGGCAAAGGATGACAGGGATTGACAGTAACTTCTTCCTCCTGCTTTTGATGAGGCCTGCCTGGATGAAGTAGCGGCTGGCCCTTGGTATATAATGTGCCTCATCAGTGGTGGGAAGAAGAAGACAGTGAAAATTGGCTGGGCCTGTGGGGGATGATAGGGTAGAGTGTAGGTTGGCCCAAAATGCAGGGGTGGGGGAGATAGGTGGATGGGGGGAGTTGAAGGTAAGCATGACAAGGCAAGGGAAATGTGAGGTTCTTGCCTAATAATGGCACAGCCCTTGCCTAATAACTGCAACCAAGACTAACAGAATTGCTGCTATTAAGCAATGGAGTCGTGTGATGTTTTGCCTAATGACCACTTCGTTTGGCCATGAAAATTCTGATCCCAGTTGGGGTTGTTAAATGAAGACTACAGGTAGTCCTCTGCTTATAACAATTCATTTAGTGACTGTTCAAGGTTACAACGGCACTGAAAAAAAGGGACACGACCGCTTTTCACACTTACGACTGTTGCAGCACCACCACCACCCCACGGTCATGTGATCAAAATTAGAGAGGCTTGGCAATGGATTCATATTTATGACGGTTGCAGTGTCCCGGGGACAAGGGATCTTCTTTTTGTGACCTTCTGACAAGCAAAGTCAATGGGGAAGCCAGATGTACTTAACAACCGTATTACTGTTTTACTTAACAACTTTGGCAAGAAAGGTTGTAAAATGGGGCAAAGTTCACTTAGCAACTGTCTGCCTTAGCAACAGAAAATTCAGGTTCAATTGTGACCGTAAGTTGAGGACTAGCTATACCTGTATGCTTTTCCTCTAATCAATCTGATCCTGGGTAGTTCTACAGATTTTAGACTATCCAGTTCACACCTGGCTTGCTTGACAGCACGAACCAAGAACTCTTTAAAGGATTTGGCATAAAAAACAAAATAATAATAATAAATAAACGGTACAAATCTGCCTTCAGTAATGGCAAAGCTACTTGCTGCTTTAAAGTGAAACTCTTTCCAAAACAGATATTACGGGTCTGGCAGAGAAAATATTAAAGCCATACGAGCTTACATGACTGTAAACGTAATTCTGATTGACTTTGCCTTGGAATTTTTGGAACGAGCTCGGTAGTTGCTCCCTTCGAGTTCTTTGTTTATTCAACCTGTTGAGCTTATGTGTCCTGACAGGGCACTGCTCTGGGAGAAACAAAGCAATATGCGGAAGGCTGACCTTGGCTGGAAAATACACAGTGGGGTTTGTCAGGCTTAGACTCATGACTTTCTTAGCAAAGATGACTTTTTCCCTGCAAAAAAAAATATTTAGGACCCTTTCTTTCAAAGAGAAGATGCCAGAGGAAGGGACAGATTTAATATACTGGCAGGAGTGGGCTGCTATAGGTTCTCAGGGGTTTGGGAGAACCTCTAGCTAAGATTCTGTGCAGTTCAGAGAATCCCTGTTGTGTTCGGCGAGCCGCCATGTTAAATGAGAGACGGTATCCTATTGGTTAAGACGCATGGCAACCCAATGGGCGGGAATTCTTAGTGTGTTGATTGGCTCTCCTGTTTGACAGCAGGTTTATATAAGAGCTGTCAAACGCAGGGTGCCAGCCATTATTGTTTTGAAGTTGGCTTTCATTAAAGGTTGCTTGTTTACTACGCTCGTAGTCGCCTCAGTAATTCCTCGAACCCAATACACAATACTGGCGACGAAGGTGGGATTCTGAGGTGATTAGCGTTCGGACCGTCCAGAATTTCCCTCTTCCGATTCGAACCGGCCGTTCGATGGCTCCGCCTGTGTTTGCCCCGTTCCTTGTCAGCGCGGAGACGTGGGAAGCATACGAAGATCGTTTTGAATGCTACTTGGAAGCCCACGATTACACCGGTCTGTCCAGCAACCGTAAGCGGGCGCATTTCTTAAACGCGTGCGGTCCTGAAGTGTTTGCCACCCATGGGCTCCCTGATGTTCTAGTAACAGACAATGGACCGCAACTAGCTTCTGCCACCTTCTTGTCCTACCTGGCATCCCAGGGCATCCGTCACGCCCCAATTGCGCCATATCACCCGGCTAGTAATGGCCTTGCTGAAAGGGCCGTGCGATCGGCCAAGGAAGCCCTGGCCAGGTTGGACACGGGACACTGGTATGAGAGGGTATCGGCCTATCTGTTGGCCCAGCACACGACACCCTGCCCCAGTACTAACAGAAGCCCCTCTGAGTTATTAATGGGCCGCCGCCTAAGGACCACGTTGGACCGACTCCACCCGGTTATTCACCCAGACCACCCCTGACCTGCTCCGGCCGCCCGGTCCTTCGCAGAGGGGACCACGTCTATGTGCAAAATTTTGGGGTGAACGCGTTGGCTACCTGGCATTATTTCGGCATAACTGGTCCCTGCTCTTATAGGGTCCGCCTCGAAGACGGCCGGACGTGGCGGCGCCACGTGGACCAACTACGAGGGCGACCGTTAGCCATTCCCCACGTGGCGAGAGGAACACCCGATGCCCGCCTGGTGTCGTTCCCTCTAATTCTGTTCCGGGTTCCAGCCTCCACATGATGCCGTCAGCGACAACCGACCGCCCGACCTACCAGGGGGTGGAACTTCTCCCATCGTTGTGGCTCCACCTTCTGGGGCCTCTGCAGCGCTGCAGGTCCAACCTCCTTCCATTCGTGTCCAGCCGCCGTCCGGTCCTGGGGTACGGCGGTCCACCAGACCGCGGCCCCGGCATACTTACAGGACTACGCATGCGCGATCCGGGGGGGAAGGAGTGTTGTGTTCGGCGAGCCGCCATGTTAAATGAGAGACGGTATCCTATTGGTTAAGACGCATGGCAACCCAATGGGCGGGAATTCTTAGTGTGTTGATTGGCTCTCCTGTTTGACAGCAGGTTTATATAAGAGCTGTCAAACGCAGGGTGCCAGCCATTATTGTTTTGAAGTTGGCTTTCATTAAAGGTTGCTTGTTTACTACGCTCGTAGTCGCCTCAGTAATTCCTCGAACCCAATACACAATAATCCCCAAATCCCACTCCTGGCTGTCCCCACCTGCCCTACTTCTTCCCTACCAGGAATCCCCACATGGCCTGTTTTGGATGCAGGTAAGTGCAGGGCGTGCACGGAGGCTCAGGGAGGGTGAAAAACGGGCCTACTGGAAGTTCTAGAAAAGCCAGAAATGGGCCCTTTTTTGGCCTCCAGAGGGCCTCTGGAGCCTGGGGAGGCCATTTTTTCCCTCCAGGAGGCTCGACAAAAACCTCCGGAGCCTGGGGAGGGCAAAAACACTCTCCCCCCCACCATGGTGCAGGAAGCCGACTGGACTACCCCCACCATGGCCACGCCCACCCAGCAACCAGGCTGAGAACCCCTTGCTAAAAAATTTTAAGCCCACCCCTGCATACCGGCTGAGGAAGGCTGACATCTTGGTCTTCAGATCATGCAAAGGTGGCCTCAGGAAGAGTTTCTGCTGAACTCGACTTTCCAGCTGCTGATGCATCAGGCCCCCCTCAAGACTTGTGCTTGTCTGTTTTTTAGGAGACACAGATGACAAAACCTGGAATTGTTGGCTGAGAGGAACAAGGTTGCCTTTCATTCCATTTTTTTTATTACCTCTTTTAGACTTTGAAATGGGTCTTGTTTGTGCTGCTTTTGACAAAGTGCAGTGATTTTGTTCATTTCCTTTTTGGGGGTTGAGGCTGGCTTGATGTAATGCTGTTTAAGAATCAACCATCTTTTAAGACAAAAAAAGAAAAAAGAAAAACCCACACAAAGAAGGAGATGAGAATGCACTGCAAATGGATCACTATTCTATATGGAATAGTTCTGATTTACTCCTGGGGTGGTGGGGGTTTCTTTCCTTTTCTGACACATCTAAGTGCTAAGTACAGTTGTTGAAAGACATCATAACAGAAAAATGGGGTAAAGATGAAAGCTTACATGGTTTGTCCATTTAGAGTTTGGATTTGAGGCAAACTTGAAATGGCTTTTGTAGGTAATGTTGTACTACAGCAAGAGAGGACTTGTGAGGAAACTCACACACAGCTATCCCAAAGGTGTTTTTTTCAAGAGATAACTGGACTTTCTGGAAAGTCCTTTGGGACAACCATGACCTGGATGACTGAGAATCTCCATAGATATTCACACACAGATAACCTGCAGCTGAAAGGTGAGGGTCCACTATAAGACTCAGGAGTATTCTCTCTGTTATTGAAACACAGTCAAAACTCTACCAAGCAATGCATGGGAAGTTCTACAAATGTCCCTGGGTGAATTCCTTTATTGCTTTCCTTTTATGCTTAACATTTGCAACGTTTCAGATAATTACCTAAGGGCAAGACCCACTGAAGCGGTCATGAAGTAAGATCTATCCTGATTTGAACTTTCCTATTTTAAATCAGAAGAATGGATAATGCACATAATAAATAGACACAATTCTTTTACGTTTTTCTAATTTAAAAAAAATAGAAGCTGAAGATAAAAAAACTGCAGATTATTTTATTTATTTATTTATTTTGTCAATCGTATACAAGATAACAGGTAAAAGTATAAACATAATTTGGATACATGAAAAGAGTAAGTAAAAAAGGAATATTAGGACAGGGATGGTAGGCATGCGGGTGCACTTATGCACGCCCCTTACAGACCTCTTAGGAATGGGGTGAGGTCAACAGTAGACAGTTTAAGCTTAAAGTTTTTGGGGTTTGGAGAAGAAACTACAGAGTCAGGTAGTGTATTCCGGGCATTGACCACTCTGTTGCTGAAGTCATATTTTCTGCAATCAAGTTTGGAATGGTTTACCTTGAGTTTGTATCTATTATTTGCTCGTGTATTGTTGTGGTTGAAGCTGAAGTAGTCATTGACAGGTAGGACATTGTGGTAGATAATTTTATGTACTATGCTTAGGTCAGATTGAAGTCTGCATAGTTCTAAATTGTCTAAGACCAAAATTTGGAGTCTGGTAGCATAAGGTATTTTATTGCGAGCAGAGGATTGGAGGACTGTTTTTGTGAAATAAGTTTATCAGGTCCTTTTTTGTCTTAGGCTGTAAAATCTGGCCCCTAGAAATAGCAATAACACTTAGACTTATATACTGTACTGCTCCATAGTGCGCTACAGCACTCTCTGAGAAGTTTACAATGTCAGCATATTGTCCCCAACAATGGTAAACAGTTTTTGGTTAAAGCTTTTGGGAGTTTGAGAAGAGACCACAGAGTCAGGTAGTGTATTCCAAGCATTAACAACTCTGTTACAAAAGTCATATTTTCTGCAATCAAGATTGGAGCGGTTCACATTAAGCTTAAATCTATTGTTTGCTCTTGTATTATTGCGATTGAAGCTGAAGTAGTCTTTAACAGGAAGGACATTGCAATAGATGATTCTCTGTGTTAAACACAGATCTTGTCGGAGTCGGCGGAGTTCTAAGTTTTCTAATCCCAGGATTTCAAGTCTGGTGGTATAAGGTATTTTGCTGTTTACAGAAGAGCGGATAACTCTTCTTATAAAATATTTCTGGACTCGTTCAATTGTATTAATGTCAGAGATGTGGTATGGGTTCCAGACAGGTGAGCTGTATTCAAGAATAGGTCTAGCAAATGTTTTGTATGCTCTGGTTAGTAGTGTAGAGTTTTTGGAAAAGAAGCTACGCAAAATTAGGTTTACAACTTTTAGAGCCTTTTTTGCTATGTAGTTGCAATGGACTTTGGCACTTAGATCATTTGATATGAAAACTCCGAAATATGAAAACAATCTGGGTCCTCATTTTACCAACCTTGAAAGGATGGAAGGCTGAGTCAACCTTGAGCCCATCGGGATTGAACTCCTGGCAGTCGGCAGAATTAGCCTGCAATATTGTATTCAAACCGCTGTGCCACCACGACTCATCCACAGGAAAGTCTCTTGGTTAGGATAAGAATAGAAAAATTCTGTCACTCATTACTCTGCTAAAGAATCTCCATATTCTTCTTCCTCTTCCATTGTCCAGGAGAAATGTCCTTTGTTTCTGACTGACACTGTATTGGCTGATTTCCTAAATTCTGAAGTAAGAACTTGGTTTTGTTTCTTTTTCACCCAATGTTCTTGAACTCCTGTTTTTCTAAGCGCCTTCTACAGTTTGACATGACCAATACAACTGAAGGCCTTTTTATGATCAATGGAACATGCAGTGACTTCTTTTTGACATTCCTTGACTTTCTCCATTACCTGGCATGCATCAGCAATCATGGCTCATATTCCTTGACTGGTTTTAAAGCCATCTTGAACATCCGCCATCTCTTTTCCCATGTAGAATTGTAATCTGTACTGGATAATCCTAAGTATCATTTTGATAGCATGTGACCTTAAAGGTATTATAAAATAGCCTGTACACTCTGTTAACATTCCTTTTTTTTTGGCATTGAAATGTCAATTGACCTCTTCCAATCTGTTGGTCACTGTGTTGTTCTCTAGATTCATTTGCACTGCTTGGTTTGCATAGCTTTTAAAGGTTATGTTTTGTTTGTTGCCAGGACCTGCTTCAAACAACACAAACATAGTTTCTGCGCCTGTGTATCACTGGATGTATCAGTGATATATCATAATATCAGGTTTAATTAAAAGGAAACAGAAATTGTAGAATAACTATGTCATCAGTCAATACACTTTCAGATCCAGATCATTGTCAAATTAAGTTTTAAATTAAATTAAATATTGGTGTCCAAGAGGTGTGCCAACAAGATTTGATCTAAAAAATCAATTTGTTCAGTTAGAATAGAAGATTAACATTAAGGAAGAGAGTTAACATACCACTTACGTGAAAGAGAACATGAGGATGTATAGGAAGAGGTAGGAGACATGGTAAAAATGAAAGCTAAAAGAAAAATCCAAATTTTGAAGCAAAAATATAGCCAAGTGACTGCCATTAATTAGAGCAAAAAAAAGAGAATGAAAGTCATGGGCCATAAAATAACGCATGATAGTTGAAGCCATTTCAGCATCAAACAAGAAATGATAGTAAATTATATTTCAATCAAAGAGCCAAGATAGGGAAAAATAACAAGAAGAAAAGAATGAGTAATGTATTTAAGAACATGAGTGCAGAGAAGAGCAACAAAGATGATAAAGGAACTGGAGGCTAAAGCATAAACAGAACAGTTGCTGGAATTGGGTATGTCTAGTTTAATGAAAAAGACTAGGGGTGACATGATAGCAGTGTTCTGATATCTCAGGGGTTGCCACAAAGATGAGGGAGTCAAGATATTCACCAAAGCACCTGAGGGTAGGATAAGAAGCAATGAATAGAAATTAATCAAGGAGACAACCAACCTGGAACTAAGGAGAAATTTCCTGAGAGTTGGAGCAATTAATCAGTGGAACAACTTGCCTCCAGAAGTTGTGAATGCTCCAACAGTGAAAGTTTTTAAGAAGAGATTGGACAACCATAGTATAGAGCTTCTTGCCTGAACAGGGGGTTGGACTAGATGTTCTCCAAGGTTCCTTCCAACTATTCTATTCTATTCTATTCTATTCTATTCTATTCTATTCTATTCTATTCTATTCTATTCTATTCTATTCTATTCCACTCCACTCCACTCCACTCCATTCTGTTCTGTTCAGAAATCCCTGTAAAACAATGGACAGTTAAGATAGGACTCCTCAAGAGAAACCACAAAAGAGATCAAATAGAGGCAGATGAGGTTAAAAGAGAAGTCGGCAGAGGGGGTATCACACTGATAAACACTATGCCATGGCATTGTGATGCAATTCCCCCATCTTTGTTATATATGTTGGGATGTTTCATACTTGTACAAAAGGAACAGAGCTTGCTCATGTGATGTCAGAAAGATTCTATACGCATATTAGGGCCTATTGAAACCTGTTACAAATGGATAGTAGTACATTTGGGAATTATTCAAGAACCAACTCCAGTACTATAGTGTGTTGTTCCTTTAATGGACTTCATTGTATCATGATTCAGCAATTTTGCTGTTTTCCCTACAGGCTGACATTTCAAAATGATAGTTCCCTAAGAATGCATTATTATTAGTATGGGAGAAAATTAAAGAACAGCATTATTTGTGCAACAATGGAAAAGTGAAGAGATCTCAACAGATGAGGATGTGATTAGAAAAATATTAGAATATGCAGAAATGGATAAACTAACATTTACAATTAAAGACAAGAAAGAAACAATATTTTTTGACTTGGGACTTATTTTATCAATGGCTAGCTGACAAAAACAGGAGCTAGAAAAGGGGAAATATATGAAAGGATTAGTGATATAAGGAAGATATGTTAACTTGGTTAAACAAATAGTATGACTATTAGTGTTATTAATATTAATATAATTAATATTAATGTAATGAATATTGTTGTAAACTCTGTGATTATTATTTCCTAAAATGATTTGTACCCAGACAACACACTGTTCAATTGAAATTGGATTTTTGTATGCTATAAAATAAAATAAAAACTTATTACAAAAAAAAAAAAAGACACTATAGGAGTTCCCCTAATACGCTTCCAGGGAAATATTTTTCTTGCCTGGAAGTTCATGAAATGCTTTAACGGCAAGACATTTACCCCTGCCCCAGTTATCTAATTTAAACTTCACCTCAAGCTCTTTTACAGTCATATTAGCATATCATTCCAGCCTCCTATTCTGTAGAACGAATAGGGGTGTGATGCCCCAATTTTGCAAGTAACAAATTATTGGAGTCCAATCCATTCTATTCTATTCTATTCTATTCTATTCTATTCTATTCCATTCTATTCTATTCCATTCCACTCCACTCCATTCTGTTCTGTTCAGAAATCCCTGTAAAACAATGGACAGTTAAGATAGGACTCCTCAAGAGAAACCACAAAAGAGATCAAATAGAGGCAGATGAGGTTAAAAGAGAAGTCGGCAGAGGGGGTATCACACTGATAAACACTATGCCATGGCATTGTGATGCAATTCCCCCATCTTTGTTATATATGTTGGGATGTTTCATACTTGTACAAAAGGAACAGAGCTTGCTCATGTGATGTCAGAAAGATTCTATACGCATATTAGGGCCTATTGAAACCTGTTACAAATGGATAGTAGTACATTTGGGAATTATTCAAGAACCAACTCCAGTACTATAGTGTGTTGTTCCTTTAATGGACTTCATTGTATCATGATTCAGCAATTTTGCTGTTTTCCCTACAGGCTGACATTTCAAAATGATAGTTCCCTAAGAATGCATTATTATTAGTATGGGAGAAAATTAAAGAACAGCATTATTTGTGCAACAATGGAAAAGTGAAGAGATCTCAACAGATGAGGATGTGATTAGAAAAATATTAGAATATGCAGAAATGGATAAACTAACATTTACAATTAAAGACAAGAAAGAAACAATATTTTTTGACTTGGGACTTATTTTATCAATGGCTAGCTGACAAAAACAGGAGCTAGAAAAGGGGAAATATATGAAAGGATTAGTGATATAAGGAAGATATGTTAACTTGGTTAAACAAATAGTATGACTATTAGTGTTATTAATATTAATATAATTAATATTAATATAATGAATATTGTTGTAAACTCTGTGATTATTATTTCCTAAAATGATTTGTACCCAGACAACACACTGTTCAATTGAAATTGGATTTTTGTATGCTATAAAATAAAATAAAAACTTATTACAAAAAAAAAAAAAGACACTATAGGAGTTCCCCTAATACGCTTCCAGGGAAATATTTTTCTTGCCTGGAAGTTCATGAAATGCTTTTAACGGCAAGACATTTACCTCTGCCCCAGTTATCTAATTTAAACTTCACCTCAAGCTCTTTTACAGTCATATTAGCATATCATTCCAGCCTCCTATTCTGTAGAACGAATAGGGGTGTGATGCCCCAATTTTGCAAGTAACAAATTATTGGAGTCCAATCCATGAACTTGATGGCTTCTTTGCTCATTACTCATGGTTGAAAAGTCATTTATACACATTCTGGCATAATGATATCTCCTGACACATTTGTGATAAATCTCTCTGAATTCAGGACAAAGACAAGGTTGATGTAGTATGCCACAAAAAGGGTGCTGTGTATTTCTGTCTTGAAATCTTAAATGCTCAGATACCTCTGTTGGCACTTTATCACTCCTTTTTTTTTTACATTTATTGTGTACGGGTCCTTAGTGTATGTTGATCATGACCTGCAGTTGTGTTTTAGTTATTTCTAGGGCATGGTATATTTTAATATTCCTTCCAAAGGAAGCTCAGGCTCCTTGAAAACTCCCTCATTTATTCATTCATCTGTACACTAAATACTTTATTTCTCCTACTTCATTAGTCATAGAATCAAACTGACAGCTATTGGATTTTAATCTGCGTACCAACATCCTCAATAGCATCTCCATAAATCAGAATAATTCCAAAGAGATTCAAATTCAATAGTCTGACAGGGAATATATAAAATGCCCTAAACATTAGAAGAATGTCTTCAATATCTTCAGGGCTTGCAGCCACTAAGAAATCAAAACTCTTCTAAACACCTAAGAGTTCCTCCTGCACCACAGTGTAGCAAAATAATATCTAGTCATTTCTAGAATATTTTACCACATTTGTAGCCATGTACAAGCAAAAGCTCTATTCTCAAATCTAGTTCAGAGGCAAACTTCCCCATAGAACACATTCGTAATGCCAATATTAAATTTTCAGTAAATGTATAGAAGCACCAACTTCTGATACTACTTTGACCGTTGTGTCAAAGACAAAGTCTTTATACACAGAACATTTGTGAAAAAAAGAAGGAAAAGAGCAGCAAAGGAAGAGAGCAAGCAATGCATGGATGCAGGATAAGTGTGAGTGTGTGTAATAAATCTACTGAATATTGGTAGAACTCCAGTGTCCAACATGTTAAAAGTACAAAATGAGGCAATATATCAGCTGATAAACAGAAGTACATCAGTTGTGGACAAAATACCTATTGAACTTTTAAGCTGTAGAAAAAAAGGCAGTTAAAATGCAAATAGCTCTGTGGAAAAATGGAACCTAGCCTACTGTTTGTAAAATATGGTGAATATACTAATACCACAAAAGGGTAATGTACACATTAGTGAACCATTGTGGTAGTTTCTTATGTGACCATGGTTTCTTCAGATATTAGAAAGAACAAAGGAACTATACATGGAGAGAAAAATGCCAAATGAATAGACCAGTTTTAGATAAAACATAAGAGCATGGTCATATCAAAAGCTAGAAAGATAATGAGGAAGAGAATGTAAGGTTTACTTTTGTTTTATAGACACTCATTCAAAGGCCTTTGATTATGTAGAAGATGCCAGAATATGGAGTACATTAAGATTGTTGGGTATGACAAAGCACCTAATTATTTTTCTAAGAAGTCTTTAGAATGAACATGAAGCTATTTTAATACTGAATTTGGAGTTTCTGAATAGAAAAGAAATGCATATTGTCACTGTTGAACTCATAGAGTGAATATATTATAAGAATGGCAGATTGGAAGACATGACAGCTGGGAACTGAAGGTTTAACAATTTGCAACGTGGAGATGATGTTAGCTGATGATAAAACAGACTATGTAAATCTCATTAGGAAAGCAAAAATAGAAAATGAAAAAAATGGGATTAATGTTAAATATTTAAAAATGGTAACATCATCCAGCATCCTTAATTAATGTACCATTGATGCTAAAAAAAATGAAGGTATTATATAATTTGTTTTTCTTCTGTTCACTCAAAAATAAAGATGGGCAGTGTGCTGAAAAGCAGAGAGAAGATTAATTCTAAGAGGAAGAAAATGATAAAAGCCTATTTCTGTGGCAGTGTAGATCAAGTAGAGACATTGATGTTTCCAGTGATAACCTATGATTGTGAAAACTAGACATTGAGAAATAGCAAGAAAAGCTAGAAACTTTACTAAGAACATCATATAGTGCAAAAGAGCCAGATAATGTGTCTTGAATCAAATAAACAGTTTTTATTTGAGGCAATGGAACAAAAACACATATCCTGGCCATGTGATTCTAGAGCATGATAGGCTAGAAAGAAAAAAAACTTCTACGCTCATGGGACTGTGAGAAGGAAAGGAAAGAGAAGACACCAAGTAAGGCAAATGGATGATGTCCAAGAGATCAAAGGGAGCTCCTTGAAAGAAATACAAAGACAAGTTGAGATGGTGGGCATTTTTTGACACTGCTGAGAAATGGTGAGCCTCACTCAGTGGTACTTAATGCATGGGATTCAAAACAAGGAGAGCAATTCCAATTTCTTCCTAAATACTAAGGGATCTTGAGCTGACTGCAATTTTTTTAAAATTAACACCATTAGCTCATTAAGAGGCACCAAATTTCATTGTTTGAGGGCTGTAGGACCTTTTGCATTGGAGATGCTGTTCCAAAAATTAGTGGGGATTGGCACATTTGGGAAGAGGTTTCACAAAGCTTAAGAAACACTTAAAAACCAACCATGCTCAAATGCCTTCCCGTGCCACAATGTGAGAAGAAAAAGTCATGTTTTTGACCCCATTCCCTCTGGAAGGGTTCATGTGGCCATAAAAGCAAAAAGAAAGGAGAAAAAGGAGAAAGAGAAAGAAAGAAAGAGAAAAAGAGAAAAAGAGAAAGAAAGAAAACCTCATATACAACTTTTTTCATTCTGTGCAATCATAAACTTTTATATGATAGAAAAGGGGTAAGATTCATTTATTGATTTGTATCCCACTGCAATCTACCCATATCTCATCAGCTTACTGATACAATAAAAACACAATGCAAAATAACAAAAGCATACAGAACAAATAAATCAAAAAACATTTGGGAAACCTCTTCCCAAATGTGCTGCTCCTCACCATCAATCCTCTAGGCATCGCAATGCAAATATCTTCTAGAACAAGGGTCTCCAGCCTTGGCAACTTTAAGCCTGGAGGACTTCAACTCCCAGAATTCCCCAACCAGCTTTGCCAGCTTTGCTGGCTGGGGGATTCTGAGAGTTGAAGTTCGCCAGGCTTAAAGTTGCCAAAGTTGGAGACCCCTGTTCTAGAAGAACTGAATCTTCAGTTTCTTTTGGAATATCTCCAGGGAAGACCTAATATGCATATTAACTTGAACTCTAGGATCAGAGTTCATAGAGTTATTAGACATACATAGATTTAATAAATGTGCAATAGCACACATAATATTAAAACCAGCAGACATATTTTTGCCCACTTTCAAATTCTCTGTGTTATTGGATATTTGTTAAATTTATGTATGTCTAATTGTTTTGTGTGCGTATATATGTGTGTGAGAGAGATATTCTCTGTAACTTTTGGAGTTTCTCTAGTGTTGTGACATTTAAAAGTTGTTATTGCACTGCTTACATATGGTTGAGAATGCAGCTGTGTAACAATGAAATCTTATTTCTTCCAGAAGGCACTTGTCAAAGTACAGTTTAGTTATTTTAGTACTTTTCCAAATTTAAAAAGACAACTCTTGAAACATCTGCTACTATTTTTTTCCCCTAAGCTGAGATGCAATGCTGAGTGCCCCTGCTTTGTTAAAGATTTTATATCTGAAGTAATCCTCCCTTGAAAAAGTCATAAATAAATAAAGTTATGTTAAAGGGGAAAAAAATGGTACTGTGGTGCAACCAAATGGCCTGAGAATGAGCTCAGCAGAGGCTCATATCTGGGTGACTATTTAGGAGAAAGTTAAAAAAAAAACCCCAGGAAAGCCATAATAAAATGGAGGATGGGGTGGGTGCAGGGTTGAAATCCAGCAGGTTCTCACAGGTTCTGGAGAACCGGTATCGGAAATTTTGAGCAGTCCGGAAAACCGGTAGCAGAAGTTTTGAGTAGCTCGGAGAACCAGCAAATACCATCTCTGGCTGCTCCAGAGTGGGGTGGGAATGGGGATTTTGCACTATCGTTCCCCTGCCATGCACATTAAGCCACTGTCAAGGTTCCAGAAAAACCTCTTCTGCATAAAGAAAACTCAGAAGCCATTGTCTTTAAGAGTTCTTTACTAGCATGAGGAAACTGGCACACGATGAGTGAAATTCCAAAACTGAACTTCCGGATTCTTTCCCCAGTTATACAACCCCCAAGAGTCCCACCCCCCCGACCCCTTTGATGGTCACATGGTCCCACGTTCTCCCAGTTCATTCGAATATCCTCTCGCCATTCTTCCTGCAGATGTGAACACCATACGACCTTGACCGTCTGAAGAATGTTACCATACCCCTCAGCCCCCCTTCTTCCCCTCAGGGGAAAAATGTGGCAGCGTCTGGAAACCTAAAGTCTAGTATGGTTTCCAGGCCTGACAGCCACACCCACCAAGCCACACCACACCCACCAAGCCACGCCGACAGAACCGATAGTAAAATAAGTTTGGATTTCACCACTGGGTGAGGAGGGGGCATCTATTTCAGATGGCTGAAGTAGACATCGCCAGACGTCTTGAGATGTTGCGGCTGATAAGGAGCCGGCATCAGAGTGGAGTTTGTCCATCAGTCACTGCACTGAGAAATAGATCTTGGCATGTTTCATGTTGAAAATCTTTAGAGCCCTATTGAGAATTTACACTGTCTACTTCACTTTTGTCCGTGTCGCTTCTCTAATATTTTGCATGGTCATTTATGAGGGCAGCAAGAGTTTTGTGTGTATTGGCATAGGCTCCCCAGATTGTTTAAAATCACCAGATGATTTTATGGCATAATTTGTTAGGTGGACGAATTTTTTTTTTTGAAAGCCTCACAGATTCAAAAAAGCAAAACAAAATGCTGGTTTGAAATCAGAACTATGAAGCCAGAATTGGTAGGTCTATGGGTAAAGGAGCAGCGGCTCACTTAGAAAGCTATTAATTAAGTTTCAGTATAGACCCAAGAAAACAAAGGCAACTGGAAATCAAGAACTGGATTTTAAGGAAAGGACTGGATTATAAAGTATTCTATAAAATGATTGTTTCAAAGAAATATTTATTGATAGAAGCCAAGGCTACCAATAGAAAATAATATTTGTATCTCAGGGTTGAATTGTGGGGTCCTTGGTGCTTTCTGAGTTTGGTTGTTTCCTAGCTGCGTAATTTCATTACCCAGCTAGGTAACATCATCAGTGCTAGTAGCTGTGGTGCTTTGCTTTGATGAATATTCACTTGTGCAGATAGGTTTCCTCAGTGCTGTAAACCAATAGGGTTTCTAGAGGTAAGGTTCATTAGTTATATCAGACAAATAATGGGTAATTGAAAGTCTGGAAGGGACTTTGGCTGTATTGGAAAATTATGGAGACAAAACTGGTAGGCTTCATTTTAGGATGATACAGTGCTAGGGGAATTAAGTGATCACCAACAGAATAGTACATTTAGTTGCCAAACTATTTTAAAATGGAGGTGGGGGGTAGAAATAGGTCAGCTAACAGACTGACAATGTAAATAAAAGACTGAGGTATCAATAAACTGTTTTCTTCTCAACAGCATGAGTACCACTGACTCTACTTACGTTTGTGAAAATTAAGTCTGAAGAGTATGACAATTGTTTTTTTCCTAGATTCATGCTAAAATGCCTGTTTTAGCAATTTTTTTTTATTATTATTATATTTGAATTTATATCCCGCCCTTCTCTGAAGGCTCAGGGCGGCTTACATTGTGTTAAGCAATAGTCTTCATCCATTTGTATATTATATACAAAGTCAACTTTTATTGCCCCCAACAATCTGGGTCCTCATTTTACCTACCTTATAAAGGATGGAAGGCTGAGTCAACCTTGGGCCTGGTGGGACTTGAACCTGCAGTAATTGCAGGCAACTGTGTTAATAACAGACTGCATTAGCCTGTTGAGCCACCAGAGGCCCAATCTTCTAAACTAGACAGCAATCCGCAAAGGCCAATTGAGGTAGTGCAAATAAAGATTTGATCAGCTTAGAGAAGAGCAGTTTTCTGCCAGTGATTTATTTATTTTATTTTTTATTTATTTATTTGTCAAACACAACAATATATATATATATATATATAAGTATAAGCATGAAATAACCATATGAATTGGATACAACCAAAGGGAACATTAGGACAGGAACGGTAGGCATGGTGGTGCTCTTATGCACGCCCCTTACAGACCTCTTAGGAATGGGGTGAGGTCAACAGTAGATAGTCTTTGGTTAAAGCTTTGGGGATTTGGGGAAGAGACCAAAATTTAGACTGGGAAGAAGCTGGCTCCCTTCAGGATGAAAATAGTACTGTTAACAAAGAGATTGAATAAGAGAAGAGCTAAAACTCAGCTCTGCATAAAACCCTTAGTATAAATTATGGAGTCACTTAGAAGCACTGTCAAGGAGGATATGACTTGAATGAAAGAATTTATGCAAAGTCTCATTACCACATCCAATACTCTAGTGTCAATGCCAAATGCTTTGAGAAGGAATCAAAATTAGTTTTGGACTATAGAATCAGAGGTTGAATGGAATTCTGCAAATGCAACTTCACATTTTCCCTTAGTGATGTTAATGTACTTATTAATTAGATGGAAGAACACCAAACAATAACCGATAAAGGAATAAATAAGTGGAATAAATAAGTGGAAACCAGAAGAGTCCAACAACAACCTTCTAGCGTGTGGAAAGATATTTGGCATATAGTTTACTTGTGTAACTTGCTTGAGAATTTTACTCGCCTCTCTTGAAAATTGAATGTATGATGGTTAAGTTACAGCCTTCTGGGAAATGGTCACTTTGAAGTTCCAACTGACCATTTAATTCTCCTCTGACTGGTTAATTTGGACTCAGTGAGATGAATCATGTTCTCTGTTAAGAGATTAACATAATAAATATTGGATGGTAAGAGTTTGATAATCCTTGGAATAGTCTCAAATTTTAGGAAATGATCTAAACTTGCATCTGGAATGTACATAATGCAATAACAGCTCTCATTATTTTCAGAGGATTTTTAAGCAAGCTCACGTCATTTCTAAAGGGTTGAACCAGGGGTGAAATGCTCCCGGTTTGGACCAGATCGCCTGATCCAGTAGTGATTGCAGCGGGTGATTCGGAGAACTGGTAGCAAAAATCCCTGTGCCCCCTCCCCCCATGCCCAGCTGAGCTGCATGATAATCAGAAGGTTTTTTTTAACTTTTAAAAGCATTTTTTTCGGACAAAAAATGCTTTTAAAAGTAAAAAAAAAGCTTCTGATAATTGCGCGGTTCAGCTGGGATCGTCAGAACCTTTTAAAAGCATTTTTTCTACAACCTCTTTGGGCCAAGGAGGTTGTAAAAAGATGATTTTAAAAGGTTCTGGTGATCAGGCAACTCATCTGGGATCGTCAGAACCCTTTAAAAACATTTTTTCTACAACCTCTTCAGCTGAAGAGGTTGTAGAAAAAAATGCTTTTAAAAGTAAAAAAAAAAGTTGGCCATGCCCACCCAGTCACATTACTCCCCCCCTCCCCACCAAGTCATGTCCACAGAACCATTAGTAACAAATTTTACATTTCACTCCTGTCCTGGACCATAACATTTGTATCCGGACAAACTGGTCTTCTCTTCCCTTAATTCAAAGGAAAAGAATATAATTAATTTCTGATCAATGATTAAACATGATTTTGTGAGCTTAAATTTTGTCAGCCCAATTTTTACACTGAAGTCACCAATTAAAATAAAAGAGGAAGGAGGAAATGGATATGATGTTTATTGGGAAAGATTGATAATTCATTTTTTTTTCAGAGCTGGATGTGAAAGACATGTCCTTCCCTTTGGTTCCCAAGAGGAAATACTGGGATGGAAAAATGGAATCAGTTTGCTAAGGGTACTGGAAACCAACTTTCCTGATTTTATCAGGAAAAATAATTTTGGGATAAGCATACTAAGGCGTAAGATCTTCATACTGCATGAAATGTCATGGTAGCTGGAAACATTAAATAACCCTCTTCAGTGGATTTGATTGATTGTGTTCTATTATGTCAGTATTGACTATCTGAGATTACAAAGATAGATATTCTCCAGGAGGATGTATGCCCAACCTGGTCATTTATGTCTTTTAAAGCTGCGCCATTGCTATAACTCAGTTAAACAACCGTGCCTTATTCCTCTCTTTTCTTTCACCTTTCACCGCATTATAGACTTCTCCAGACAGCCAAGTCTTCAATAATGGTTCCAAAGCATGATAACTTGAGCCAGATAATTTGTGTCTCTGAATTGATTCATTTGATGATCCATTTGTTTGGTTTCTTGGCTATCCATAAAATTCTTAGGGTTTTGTCGAACATCGGTCTTCAAAAACATCAGTACTCTTTCTTTCCTGCTTCTTCAAAGTCCACTTTTCACTTCTGCAGAGTATCTTAAGGGAACACCATTTTCTTCATGATTTTGATCTTTGTAGATAAAACTAGATAAAAATATCCCTGGCATATGAGTATATTTTCCAAGGCCTTCATGGCTACTCTATCAAATGCTACTGTATATAGTATTTATTGATCGTTGGTTTCTTTACTGTTATATTTAGCCCTTCAGTATCTTTATTGACAATTCTAAAGTTAGTTGCTGTACCTGTTGTCATTCATTTGGTCTTATTTTATGTTCCAACTTAGCCTTGTTTTTTTCGCTGGGCTCCTTGACTTTTATTACTAGAGCTTGCAGCTCTTCTGTGAATATTCCTAGGTATGGAAATCCTTGTGAATTGCAAATCCTTGTGAAAATGTTAAATTTTGGTGTTACACTAGACTTACCTTTTTGTTCCCTAATTTCAACTCAAATTCAACATATTTAAAAATTATGCATACACTATTGCCAAATGGATGATATTGAGGGACCAGCTATTTCCTACAGCATCTGTTTGGCTGATTATCAGCAATCCAGGCTCCTTCAATTAATCAATGCCATCTATTGCCTTCTCCATTGCAGTGCCTGCCCTTTGGAATGAAGTTCTTCCTGAAATCTGGAAGACTGTCATCCTGACAATATTTTAAGGGGCTTGAAGACCTGGCTTTTTGACCAGGCCTTTAATGAGCATAAGTAAAGCCTCCTTGGACTGTGTATGTATGTTATTATTATTTTTTCTCTACCAGTCCAGTTCCTATTTTGTTATTTTTATGGTTTCTTTTCATTTTTAAGATGTATTTACTTGTGACTCACCCAGAATTGTTGCGAACTGAGCGACATACAAGCTAGATTAATTATCTCAATTATTTTTACAACCAATTTTTTTTTTCAAGCCACAAAGCAGTATAAAGCAGTCTTCCTTCACTAAATAATATATTACATATTGGAATATATGTGAAGTATGTCAGTATACCAGTGCTTCAAACAGTTTTGTGCATGCAGAGGAATAGTTTATGAATTTTATCCCAAAACAGCTCTGATAAAATTCTTATTTTGATTTTCAGAGACCAGTAATTGTTCATTCCCAACTCTTCCCCCACTGAATGTAACCAGAATATGTCTTCTGATATGAGAGTAATATTGGCGTTCAGAGATACAAATTAAAAGACTCAAAAATATTTATAAGTTGGTAACGAAGAAACAAAGAAGCAAATTCAGTTCTTGTTTGTGTATTCGTGCTTGGTTAATGCTGCAATTATTTTTAAATGAGATTGAGAGACTGAACTTGTTGGAAATGTGTCAGGTCCTACTTAAAATTAGATTGTTCTTGTTAATTGTTAACAAGTTAAATCCATCTATATTTTTCTGCCAAGCCAAATTGTTTCCTTCTAACCTATATTCCATTTTGCTTCATGCTGACAACCAAACGAAGGCTAGCTTCATGCCATCTTCAGGGAAAATAGGTTTGTTCTCAGAAGCCCAAATCCAGGTCCACACAGATTTCTTCATTATTTCTGCACTTGAGCATTTTTTCTTAGGGTTTTGACCCATCTTGAACTCATGGAGTGCCAATCCTTCTCAGAGAATGATGCTTCCCAGCGGCCCTGTGATGCAAATACTGAATTCAGCTCCTTCCCTTTTCTACCCCTGCAATTTTTATTTCTTCCTACCAATTTGTCTTGAGTGATCATTGTAATTCCTTCAATGGCTGCCTTTTTTATGTACTTTTCTTTTCAACCCAACTCTGGCTGTTAGACTTCAGGTGTTTAATTGGCCTATAGTCTGCATTTTTTCACCATCCCATTAAAGGGGTCAACGCCTAAACAATTAAACCAACCAATGACCATTTCCGTTGGTCTAGTCCTAGACCAAATTAAAGTTCAGCACAGAAGCTGCACAGCTGGACTCAGAAAATCAGAATTGCCACTGGTAGAGCTTCGCAAGAGAACACAATTGCAGACTCCATTTGCATCAGGTTGAGGCAAGTAAGATAGATAGATAGATAGATAGATAGATAGATAGATAGATAGATAGATAGATAGATAGATAGATATTTTAGTTTCTAGAATGATCATTATTCATTTGTGTCTAATGTCTTTCAAAAATAGAAATGTAGAAATAGAAATAATAGAAATGTTACATACAATTATTTCTACAACACCTTTTTGGCTGGCATTTAGATGTAGGCTTTTATTAACTTAGGACTGGTGTGGTATTTGATCCCTGCAATAGATTCCATTGTAATGTCCATATTAAAGAATCGTGCAGATCTGTTTAATTCTGACATTTCTTCCTATACTAAAGGAATGTATAAGAACACAATTAAATGTTTAAGTCTTGTTGTGTGTAAATGACACACATGATTTTCCTTTCTGCTGTGCCCATCAGCTCTTCTCACACTACTTTTGATAATCCCCCCCCCCAATTTGGCACTCACACTGAACTACTTCAATTTATTACATCAGTAAATTAGAGTAAACCTTACTTGGAAACAGGAAATTAAAGAAAGATCCAGAATCAGCTCCCACTTTCTCCCCCATGTTCTGTGTCATATGGGGAAAAGAATAATTGTGACTGCTAGTCCCCTCCTCATCATTCTTTTTAGAAGTCACTCTATACCAGTGATGGCTAACCTTTTCTGGACCGAGTGCCCAAAGCATGCAACCCCCCAAAATGCAATGCATGGGTGCCCTGTGCATGCACGCCCCCTGCATATGCATGCCCCCAAGCGTGCGCAGCAGAGACCTGATGACCAGCTGGCCAGCAGGAGGCGCATGTGCATGCGTGGCAGAGCTGAAATGGGGCGACGGCTCACGTGCCCACAGAGAGGGCGCTGCGGGCCACCTGTGGTTCTCCATCATGACTATACAATCCAGTGCTTTATTGCATCTCTGCAATAGTCTTCATACCAAAGAATTAATGTTCTCAATTTCTCCTTTTTTCCCCCCTCAATAAAATACAGTTTCTAGAAAAGTTTTGTTTTCATTTTCCCCAAATAACTGACAAAGATGCTCCCAAAGTTGGGATGGCTATGTTGTATTTGTGTGTATATATGAGTTTGGAGGGAAATACATCAATTTCTGGGCTAGTTCTGTGGTTCTCGTTACAATGAAGTTAGGAAGTAACAGGAAAGATTCTCATAGGATGTTGAAATGAATTCCTCCCCTCTTCCCAGTTATTCATGTTTCAAAAGAGCTTATTCCTGGAATATGGAGAATAGCAATAGCAATAGCGCTTAGGCTTATATACCGCTTCACAGTGCTTTACAGCTCTCTCTAAGCGGTTTACAGAGTCAGCCTATTGCCCCCAACAATCTGGCTCCTCATTTTACCCACCTCGGAAGGATGGAAGGCTGAGTCAACCTTGAGCCTGGTGAGATTCGATCTGCCAAACTGCAGGCAGCCGGTGATCAGCAGAAGTAGCTTGCAGTACTGTACTCTAACCACTGCGCCACCATGGCTCATACAAGTATTTTAGAGAAGTATTTTACAGAGACATACAGAGAAATAGCCCTTGAAGGTTATAATAAGCCTTGGTTGAAATTTAAGTCTTGGACTCTCTTATAGATATAGATATAGATATAGATATAGATATAGATATAGATAGATAGATAGATAGATAGATAGATAGATAGATAGATAGATAGATAGATAAGGATATGTGTATTTCTGTGTCTTACCAAATAGAAAAAGACATGTTTTGAATAGCGTTCTATTTTTCCCTTCTGATGAACAAGGTTGACATTTTTCCCTGAAATACTTTAATAAAACGGGATTATACATACCAGATGCAAAGCAGTTTCCTTTCCAATATATAAAAAGAAATTGGTTTGTTTAATGTTCAGGACAGCTCAAAATTATCCATCCCGTTGGAAGAAATAGCCGCTATGACCTTTTTTGTCTTAATGAATGTGGATTTGAATGGGATTTTAAAAACTGAGCAGGGTAATAAAGTTTTACTGATCCATGAGAGAATTGGGGGTGGGGGGAAGCAAGATTGGAGGCTATAGTTTCTGCTAATCATAGCAGCCACCATTCATTTAATATGGACTCAGTCCATGTTTCTTGAGTTCATTTGCATTGATCCTTAAGGGACCAGAAAGGATACATGTATTAGAACTTGCATTCTACCCTTGCAATTACAGTGACCCAAGCTGTTCAATATCTGATTTGTTGTGAAGCCTACAAAACATGCTAAAGGCAGGAGATTCTGCAATATATAATTTAGGAAGGAAAGAAGGAAAGGACACACACACACCCTGGTTTATGTAGCAGATATAATTCCTTCCACACTGGTTTCCTTGTTGATCTTGCCTCAAAATACAGGTAGACCTTGCTTAGTGACCACAATTTAGCAACCAGCAACTTCCTCATGGAGTGAAATGTTTGTTAAATGAAACTACTCCTGTGCTTATAGCACTAGCACTTAGACTTATATACAGCGGTGGGATTCAAATAATTTAACAACCGGTTCTCTGCCCAAATGATTGCATCCAACAACCAGTTTGCCAAACTGCTCAGAAAGTTAACAACCGGTTCTCCCAAAGTGGTGCGAACTGGCTGAATCCCACCACTGCTTATATACCACTTCACAGTGCTTTATAGCCCTCTCTAAGCGGTTTACAGAGTCAGCATATTTCCCCCAACAATCTGGGTCCTCATTTTACCGACCTCGGAAGGATGGAAAGCTGAGTCAACCTCGAGCCAGTAAAATTTGAACTGCCAAATTGCAGGCAGCCAGCAGTGAGCAGAAGTAGCCTGCAGTACTGCACTCTAACCACTGTGCCACCCTGGCTCAAGCGAGACTGTTTCATTCAATCATCTCTGATTCTCAGAGACTGCCTGAACAAGTCACTGTAGTTTCCTTGGCAGGGTTTTTCAAAAGTGGTTTGCTATTGCGCCCTTCTTAGGGATGAGAGAAAGTGGCTGGCCCCAGGTTGACCTAGTTTGCTTCTTGCCTAAGACAGGACTAGAACTCATGGCCTCCTGGTTCCTAGCCTGGTACCTCTTCACCAGAGCAAACTGGCTCTTTGTACAGGAATATAGGCTGTTAAAACAGAAATAGTATTCTGTCCCTTCTGCTCATTTAAATGTAACTTTAAGTTCGCAGTGGAAGTATTAAGAACAGGATTGCTTTTCTTTTCTTTAAATTTCCCTACAAGTGACATTTTATAGGATAGTATTTGTAAGCAAACACTTTGCACAGTTCCATTTACAAAGAAGTTACAGCTCCCCAAACAGCTAACTTTATTGTTAAATCAAATGAGCTCAGTACCTAGCTCTTGTAAATGTTAGAAGTAATGTTTTTTTTATTTCAGAACATATGTTTCAGTGTCAGGACTGAAAGGAAAAATGACTAACAAACCAAGCAGCCACAAATACAAGGGCAAAATGAAAGCAGATTTTTTTAAAAAAACTGATCAAATAAATATTCCATCAAAATAGACAAAAATTAGGCAATCGCCCTGCCAGACAGATTACTATAAAATGGATTATTATAAAAATAATTTTTTTTTTACCATTTTACATTATCTTCATTAACAAATTAACTACATTTGTCAGATTGTCATAAACCTATAATTGTTCTTTGAATAACACCCATCATTATTAATTCTTCCTATCCTTACAATAACAACCTCTAAGTTTTATGTGTTCATTTAAAATGATGAGCCAGAAATTTTATATTTAATGTGCTTTGAACTTGAAATGCTCTTCGAAAAGAAATGTTGCATTCAAATTGAATTATATTGCTCATATAGTAAATTTTCTAAATTTGTAAAAATATTTTGAATTCACAATAGGACAATTTTATGGTGGGAAAAGTTCTGACCTGATTAGAACAGTGGGCTTTGAACGTAAACCATTTTTATTTTGAGCTCAAAATATTTTGTATTGTGGTAGACTTTTGCACATGTCTAATGATTAGGGGTTTAATCTTTTTTTTGGGGGGGGATGAAAGTTTTAGCATTTTTAGGGTTTAAAGATTTTCTTTTTAAAAGAATCTTCCAGAAGGATATCAAAACTTGGTTTTTCCAGTTAATCTGAGGCCTCAAAGGGATACTCACCACTGGAGGTGGTTAATGGGGTAAGAAGGTTCTATCTCCCATGCTGTCCATCTTCTTGGTTCTAATTTTTATATCCTTTAATTTTTTAAAAAAAAATATTGTTTTACTCTATGTAAGCCATCCAGAGTTGCCTTATTGTGGAGATGGGCATTAATACACAAATAAAATAATACTTTTCTAAAAAAATGAAATATTCATATTGAAGAAGTGCCAGCAGAATAACTACAATGTTAGTAATAACTCTCCATAACCCCAGAGCAGAGATGCTACCAGTTTTGGAGAACTGGTAGCAGAAATTTTGAGTAGTTTGCCCCGTCCCCATCTATTCTCTGCCTCCTGAGTCCTAGCTGATCGGGAGGAAATGGGCATTTTATTTATTTATTTTATTTTATTTTATTTTATTTATTTATTTATTTATTTATTTATTTATTTATTTATTTATTTATTTATTTATTTATTTATTTATTTATTTATTTATTTATTTATTCATACTTTTATACCGCCCTATCTCCCTAGGGACTCAGGGAGTAACCATTTTGCAGTAACCTTCCCCTGGAGTGGGGTGGGAATGGAGACTTTATAGTATCCTTCCCATGCCATGCCCACCAAGCCACACCCTTCAAGCCATGCCATGCCCACCAAGCCATGCCCACAGAACCGGTAGTAAAAAAAAATTTGAACTGCACCACTGCCCCAGAGTAATAAACAACCAGTCTTCCCTAGATCTTCCCTAACAAATTATTTCTTGTGTCTGTTCTCATTAGTTAAAGCCCAGAATTGCAAAAGCAGCTATGGCTTTGCTTTTGAAATCAGTGCAAACAGAACAATAGTATATACAGATATGTGGATTTGCAGAAGAAGGTGTATTGCGTTTCTCCAGAGGATCCTATTTTGAGTGCATGCTTTTATTGCTTTCTTTTTTTAAGGCTAGAGTTTGGCCATTGTCTTGCCAAAGTTTTCTGCTTAAAAAAGATTGACATGTCATGAGCATGGCCCTCTTAAAAATGTTTTGCACTCCTCTCATATGGGAACAGTGAAACCTCTGGAACATTCCACACAAGATTTTTCCCCCTGGGTTTTTTTGGGTATTCCTGCCCAGGTTCTTATGAGATGGGCTAAAGCAGGGGTCTCCAACCTTGGCAACTTTAAGCCTGGAGGACTTTAACTCCCAGAATTCCCCAGCTTTGCTGGGTGGGGAATTCTGGGCGTTGAAGTCCCCCAGGCTTAAAGTTGTCAAGGTTGGAGACCCCTGGGCTAAAATATTAGTGATCTATGCTGAAAAAATCTTATGAAGCTAGCTAAGACACTCCCCCCACCACCACCACTAAAGGCTCCAGCATTGTGTGGCAAATGACTGAGAGGGAGGTGTGCTCACTCTTTTGTCTGGCTCAGAAAACAGGAAGCGTTGAACCTTTTCCTTCTCTAGGACCAAGGGAAGGAATTAGTCTCCTTTCCCAATTAAAGTGATGCTTTTCTTGTTCACCTCTTGGAAATAAAAGATTCTCACGGTAAAATCAGTGCGACAGGCTCTGAAGGTGTGCCACCTCACAGCTTCAGCCCCCCCTCCCCGCCTTGCCTCACAATACCCTTCCAGTTACTTGTCAGATTTGTGATACATCGTTATTCGGATGGGGTTTCTCTTGGCCAAAAGAGGTTGACTGTCCACTTGCAGATATAGTACAAGGTACTCTCAGTCTGGATGTCTCCCTTGCCCTAATTTACCCTTGATACAATTATGGTTGTCTCTTCTACCTTAATGAGAATGTTCTTCTAGCAACAGGGTGAAAGGTGTTAGACAAAATAAGATCTGCTCTTTCTGTCTCCCTCTCTGTAGAGCAAGGGGACATTTCATAATTTCTCCCCCTTTCTCCTCATTAGGGGAGCAATGAGCAATGACAGCCGCTTCTTCCAAAAATGTCTTTGGGAACATAGTTATTAGTCAAAATATTGGAGATTGTGTGGCCTGGAGAGTTCTTCATTTTAGGCCCACCCGCTGTAATTCAATGCCACCTGAGAGACAACAAGAGCATCAGTTATAAAACACCCTTAGTTTGGCTATCTGTCATCTTTGCAGAATAAGATCTAAGTCTCCTACTTGTTAAGGGAAAAAAAGTACAAATAACATCCTCACCACAGGAACGGTGAGTTTATCTCAGATTTAGGTTTGCAAGTGAGTACCTTAGAGAAGAGCAGTGAGATTATGATTGAAATAAGGGGAGCCTGAGAGATATGCTAGAAATATCATGTGTGTGTGTGTGTGTGTGTGTTATGGCTCAGCGATTAAAGATGCTCAGGTGAGAGCCTGTGTTCAAGACCCAAGCACCTCACGATGGGGCGAGCTCCCATTACTTGGCCCAGCTCCTGCCCACCTAGCAGTTCAAAAACATGCAAATGCAAATAGATTAATAGGTACCACTTCACTACGAGCATTCCAGCTGCCTTGGCATATAGTCACGCTGGCCACATGACCACAGAAGCTTCTTTGGACAATGCTGGCTCCCTCAGCTAAGAAACAGAGATGAGCACCACTCCCCTAGAGTTGGACATGATTGGACAGGGGAAACTTTTATTACCTTTATCATAGGGATTCTAGAAAGAATATAGTTCAAGTGACATCAAAATATCTTTTCCCCCTCTCACATTTTAATAGGAGTGTTCCTCCTTAGATTTCCAGCCATCGGGATATTCCCTTCAATATTCACAACCCAAATTTCCATTTCTCTTCTCCAGTGAGTCTTGGCTACTATAGTTCTAAAATGCTCATGATTTGTATTTCCCTGAAGTAAAAGACATTTAGACTTGGAGCATTTCTTTCTCCCTACAGATAGTCCTCAATTTATGACCATGACCACAGTAGACATCATGGTCATAAGACATAACAGTCATAAAATGGATTGGTCACACTTGATTTTATGAACTTTTTGGCAGTGGTTGTTAAGTGAATCACCACAGTCATTAAATGAATTTGTGGTTATTGGTTCATCATGGAGGTGGTTTTGCCAAAAACTGGAAGTACAAAACTGAAGTAAAATGTGGTCACATGACTGCAGGACACTACTAATAACCATACATGCCAAGCATCTGAAGTTTGGTTAGGTGACTGTGCAGGGGGCACTGACTGTTGGAACACTGAATGCAGATCATAAGTAGCCCACAGGTCCACTGTAACATCGAACATTCGCTAAGCAACTGGTCATATGTCAAGAGTTACCTGTATCAGTTCATTTTATGAGTGTTTGGGATGTTGTTTTCCATTTTGTAAGCTTTTCTGATGTTTAGAAATACCTTCCAGAGTGCCAACTCCCACCTCCACCCTGAACATAATAATATTTCCAACTTTAGTTTCTTTTGTTTCTTTCCATTCCTGTTGGCGCTTACCTACTATGTTGGGAGAACAGATAATGATGATAAAAATGTTTGTATATTCATCTTGTCTGTCGTTTGTCTACTACCATCGGTATTCGTGTTGTTTATTTTTGTGGCGGCCTTTGGCCTAATAAGATATAATGACTACCATATATGTCTTCATAAAACTGTGGTTTTATTTATAACAGTTGCTTTTCAGTAAATAAGCTTCCAAGTCAATAAGTGAGTATTGTTTTCTTTGAATTTGCTGGGGCAGGCAGATGTCTGAAGGTTGGAGAAGTGGCAGGTAACTAGCCAAAATATAATTGACCAAAGTTTTTCACTGAGCAATTTAACTCAAGGAGGGGTGACAAGTTTGGATGCCTGGGAAGTTAACCATTTAGTATATCATTTATTCTCTGCATAGAAATAAAATATGAGCATTGTACAGCAAGCTTTCATATCCTACTTATTCCAAAGCTAAAACATTTCTTTCACACAACAGATGTTTCTGCCTCTTGCCAGTATTTCCTGAAAAAAAACCTACTTCCAAACAGCATAGCAAGATCTTCCCAAAATTAACCTATTCTATAAGTGGCAAGTATGGATAGGACATGGAAAGGTTTAAATCAGTAAAAAATAATAAAATATTTCTATTGGCTTTCAAGAGGTTTTCCTGATTGTTTTATTTCAGTGAAACATTTGAAATTATTACTTGTTTTAAGAGATTCATTCAGGGGAGAGACTGTCTGTTATTCAAGGCTGTCCGTTAAATTTGAAATTAGGTGAGCATGGTGATTATGATGTTTGCATAATGTATTCGGTAACCAAATGAGGCCAACTTGTGTGTTATTATGTCACTTTGGTGATGATATTATGCAAATCTCACTAATCACATTTGTGCCAATTTGTGTCATTATACAAATTACAGAAATTGAGGCAAAGTGTTGTAATTTTCATCATTTGCTCAATGCCTACATTTTGTAGTTTAGGTTATTCGTAGTAGAGAATTTGGACACTTTGATAAATTAGAAAGAATAAAATTCTTCCTGTCTGATTCTAGGCGGCAGTTTTCCCTTGATGGAATCAGGATCAAGAGGATTTTTGTTTTTAAGAAAATCATGCTTATTATTCTTTTTTGTTTGTTTGTTTGAAATGTTTCGCTGCTTATCCAAATGGGCCTCTGGTGGCTCAGACTGCTAAGACAGTCTGTTATTAACACAGCTGCTTGCAATTACTGCAGGTTCAAGTCCCACCAGGCCCAAGGTTGACTCAGCCTTCCATCCTTTATAAGGTAGGTAAAATGAGGACCCAGTTTGTTGGGGGCAATAAGTTGACTTTGTATATAATATACAAATGGATGAAGACTATTGCTAACATAGTGTAAGCCGCCCTGAGTCTTCGGAGAAGGGCGGGATATAAATGCAAATTAAAAAAAAAAGTAACTTCTTCAGAAACAACAAAATGTTTCAAACAAAAAAAGAAAAGAAGTCCAGTTGCTGTGACTCATCTTCCCGGCAACTCGATCTGGATGACTGAGAATCTTCGTCAACATATTGCGATACACTTTGGGGAAGAAACCCCTGAGATTGGGGCGGGAATATGAAAAGGCAGCATGCTTATTATTGGTCATTGTCAAAAATGAAAATAAAATCAGAGAAATGATCCACTCTTACATACGCACAGAATAACCTTATTAAGCTTTACTCTTGGTTGGAAATTCCAAGTATGCTTTCCCACTAAAAATACTACCCATTGCTATTTTGCCTGCAGTTCCATTGGTGGGCAGCGGGTGGGTTGACAACAAATAAGAGAGGTACTTAGGAAGGAAGACTTTATAGGAGAAAGAATTTGGAAAAAAATATCCCTTAGAAACCTTGGGGCTTTTTGCTGCTGTTTTATCCCAAAAATAGCAATGGTCAATACTAAGCACACTTTTTAACATAGCCATTTAATTTCTAATGTTAAGAATTGGTAGCTCTTCTTTCATTTCTCCCTTGCCTTTCCAAAATCATGCTTCCAAAATCTGATGGCCAAAGGCTGCAATTAAGCCAGCCTCGATTCCATCGTTTTTGAACTAAAATAACAGCAGAACGAGGAGACTACTTTACCTCTCGATCAATCGTTTTTGTTTTAAAAACTTCACAGACTTGACAAATATTGGCAAAAGAACATCATTCTCCTGCCCTCACCCAAGAAGTTGCAAAAAAATAGAAGAGAGATATGCCTTCTTTTGAAATGTGTTGTTTTTCTGGGGTCATCTGTAATTTAACCCTCTTATTTTGTCCAAGAAAAGGTGCTGATGTTGTGAAGGCAAATCCAACAGTCTGACTATAAATTAATTTGAAATCTAATGCAGAAATGCAGCACAAGTCAAATCGGCTAGTTTGAAATTGTAATTACTGTGTGTAAGAGTTAAGTTAAGTTAAGTTAAATTAATTGTGGTTATTCTCTGAAACAATGCATGCCTAGCAATATGAACGCAGTTCTCTTTGGACCAGCTAAATTAGTATATCAACAGTTTTCATGTCTTTGTAACATTTGAATATTGCAAGAAAACATATGCTATTATGTGGTTGTGCCTTTAAATATTTTCATGTCTTGTAAATCAGTTTTCAAATAAAGTTTGGATGTCATTTGCCCTAAATAATTGAATCCTCTTTATGTTTACTGGGCTCTGTCTGTACAACATTTCCAGACTTGTGAAAAATTACACGACTGGTCAGATTTTATTGGTCTTAGAAAAATAAAAAAAAATTATATTTAGGAAAATAGATATGGAATTATAGCTAAAGAGAGCTTTTTATAGTGCAGTGCCATAATATCTACTCAGAAGTAGCTTTGTAGTAACTTCAGTGGAGCTTCAGAGACTCTCTATAGGCTTGCTTTTTTTATAACCAAAAAGCAAGCAAATGAATAGATATTCCTAGCTGAAGCCATTATTTTAGGATCAGGTCAGACAGGTGTATTTTTATAGAGCAATCTACATAAATAAAATTACCACTAATGATAGATATATCTGTCACATATTAAAAACAGGACATGGGTTAGGATTTTACACTTATGATTTAACTTGTTACTCCGACTTTGTGGGTAGGTGGACCAGTCGTGTTGTGTTCTCTGCATTTCTTTCACGGAAGGGTGAAGAGCAAAAGATTCACCACAATATAAAAAAAATGTTGAAACTCTGAAAAGAGTGCAGAGAAGAGCCACAAAGATAATTAGGGGTAAAACATGTGAAGAACTTTGCAGGAACTGGGTGGTTCTAGTCTAATGAAAAGAAGGACATGGGGTGACATGATAGCACTGTTCCAATATTTGAGGGGTTCCTACAAAGATGAGGGGTTTCAAATATTTTCCAAAGCACCAAAAGGCATGATGAAAAACAATGGTTGGAAACTAACCAAGGAGTAAACTAACAACCTAGAACTAAGAAGAAATTTTCTAATCGTGAGAGCAATCAACCAATGGAACAACTTGCCTTTGGAAGTTGTAGGTGCTCCATCACTGGAGGCTTTCAAAAAGAGACTGGCCAACCGTTTATCTGAAATGGTATAGGGTCTCCTGCTTGAGCAGGGGGATGGGCTAGAAGACCTCCAAGGTCCCTTGCAACTCTATTATTCTATGTTCTACAGCTGGGCAAAATCCTGTCATTGAAGGCAATCAGCCACCAGATGTTGCTGGAAGCTCATAAGTAGGATCTGAACATAGTTAGCCTTCTTAACATCTTGCACTGAAATATACATGCAAATCCCCACCTCCCCTCCCTAGATAGAAACCCAGTTTCTGCTTATTATAAGAGTTTTTCTATGGAAGGAGTTGGTACTATTTTCTATCCTTAAGTAAAATCCTTAATTATTAGGAAATGTGCAGGAGTTAAATGACATCATTGTCTTGCAATGCATTCATTAAACCAAAGCCATCACATGTAAAATATCACAGGGAGTTCTTCGTCCATTAATCAAGGCTGTACACTGGATCAATTTTATTTAAAGTATTTTTGGTCCTGGGCAATAAGAACTCTCCCCACTAAGATTGATTCACAAGCACTTCATTTTTTTTTCAACACTTCCAAAAGATTTATTGTTCTATGGGTTTTCCCCTCCTGCTTTGTTACAATTTCTTTCTCGTGTCCCCCTTCTGACTTCGGGGTAGGTGGACCGATGGTGCCATGTTCCCTATGTTTCCTTCTCGGAAGGGTGAAGAGCAAAAGATCATCTTGACCTTTACAAGCACAATATTTTGATTTGTTGGCCGTCACATCTTTTTCTGCTCTACAGTTGTCAACAGCCTGTGGAAACAGTGGAATGAGATTCAGTCAGTCATTAATTATCGGTGACACAAACACACCTGCACAGCCCAATACAAATAAGCTCCATGAACATTTCAGATCCTTCATTATTCTTTCACGACCACAGCCAAACAAGAATGATAAAGCACTTCCTATTCCATTGATAAGTGCCAAGGCATAGGCCATAATGCTCTACAAATGAAATCATTTATGGACTGGGTTACAAATATCCCCCCCCCACAATTATGTGCGTGTGAACATGCATTATTATTTTCAGGCCAGATCAATCCATTGCAGAATAAAGGACCTTTCACTGGATTTTGTGGGCCCTAATCTACCACACTAATCCTATGTGTGTTTTAAGATAGAAGCATTTCAACTTCCTGGTTGAAGGCTGGGAACAATGACTGGCCCAAAACCAGCCAATCAGTTTCATTCCCTAAGAAGCTATGTCTCTCTATTCCTAGTGTATCACTTTAATCTTAAGGCTAGATTCACATTCATTCTCTCTCTCTGTCTCTCTCTCCCCCTCCCTCTCTCTCTCTCCCTCTCCCTCCCCCCTCTCTCCATTGATTTGACTGAATTCTAAAACTCAAGGGCCATCACATGATAATGAGGCTTTATTAGGCAAGATCTTTTCAATGTGATCAGAATTAATGAGACTTCACAACTTCATGTTAACCCCCCCCTCCTTCCTTTTAAGATTTATTTCTCTATAAAAAAATAGTTTGAGGAAAGAAGGAGTTGCCTTTAATCATCAGGTTTGAAATTTCAGAAGCTTTCCAGTCATGTTGGTCTGAGGCAACAGTTGTACATTCAATAAACCTTTGATTTTTCTAGTCATCGATGCCAAATTTTGTAGCAGAATTGATCAAATGGTACTGTAGTTTATGGCATTTACTGAAATGTTGCCTCTTCAATTTACTGGACCTTTATTAATAATTGAAGCCCTCCCCCTCTGTTAAACCTGTTAAAATCAAGTTGTACTGTATTACCTATCTAATTCTGCCCATTTTTTTAAAAAAAAACTTTCTTTAAAAAAGTGAGAAGCATAGAAGTTTAGCTGCAAAATCTGCACTTCTTCTTACAAAACTTTCTTTTTTTAAAAAAGAAAAAAAAACAAAGTAAATTTTCACAATGTCTTTCTGCTTTTGGGGGAAATAACAATCTTTCAATTCTGTATTTCAAAAGGTTCTTTGCATGGTTCTTGCACCTTCTTCTCATGTTTGCCTGACATTTAGGAGATTCTTCCCCATGAGGAGGAAACCCACTGTTAAAATGATAGTCACTTTTTCATTTTGGTGGAAGCAAAAAGAATTTAAAGAAGTTTACTGCATGTCTACAACTGCTGAATTTCCTTGGATGGCAGTCGATGCCTGTATATTTTATCCCATTCTTTTTGATTTTTTTTTAAATACAGTTTTTATTGTCTCCAAAATTGGTGAATAGAAGAAGTGATATTTGGGATTTGCAAATATTGCTTTTGATTCAGATTTGAAGTTGAAGCTCTAATTCACTTGATTGCAACCAGGCCAAGTGGCTTGATGTATTAGTATTATTATATTCTCCTAATACCCTATTTATACTTCTTGTGACTACATAGAGAAACCAACATTGGCTATTGCTTTATTCTAGGATGTATTTTTTTCAACTTCTCAGTTTACCCTACAGCACAAAGATTTCCTTAGTGATCTCCTATCAAAGGATTAATGAGGTCGAATCCCATCTGATTGTATTCAAGCTATAGCAAGTAGAAGTAACTATTTTCATGGCCAGAAACAGAATACGGAACTCGATGGCCCACTGGTTTTTCACCAAATATACCTTTTGTTCCTTTCTTCTAATCATGAGCAAATATGACTTCCATTTTGGAAGGGCTTTTGAGATGAAGGGATGATAAAAAGCCGATGCAATCCTAGGATGCATTAATAGAAGGGTAGAATTGAGAGCACGTGAAATGTTAGTACCACCTTATAATACCTTGGTGAGACCATACCTGGGATATTGGATCCAGTTTTGGTCACCACAATATAAAAAAGATGTTGAGACTCTGGAAAGAGTGCAGAAAAGAGGAACACATATGATTGGAGGGGGGAATGAATTGCAGAAATTGAGTATGTCTGGTCTGGTGAAAAGAAGGGCTGGGGTAGACATGATAGGTTTCACTATTTGAGGGGCTGCCACAAAGAAGAGGGGGTCGACCTATTTTCCAAGCCACCAGAGGGCAGGACAAGAAATGATGGATGGAAACTAATCAAGGAGAGAACCAACTTAGAATTAAAGAGAAATTTCCTGACAGTGCGAATGATGGCTTGCCTTTAGAAGTTGTGGGTGCTCCATCACTGGAGATTTTTAAGAAGAGATTAGACAACCATTTATATGGAATGGTATAACCCATTGTGAAGGGGGTTGGACTAGAAGACCTCTAAGGTCCCCTCCAATTGTTGTTATTCTGTTATATATACAAAATTGTTTTTTATACATTAAATCATCAATGACAATTATTTATGATCTTTATGAAGCATCATCAGTGGATAAAGATGGCTGTAAATCCTGCTTATGAATTTCCAAAAAGCAGATATTTCCAATATCTCTGAGATATTGGATGTTGGACCTGATGTGTTTTCAGGATTAGCTACCCAGGTATTTTAGAGAAGTAGGCTAAGATGTTCTGATGCAATAGATGTCTAGCATTTCAGCAGAACCTTTCATACATGTTCAGATAAGAAGATGCTTCCTCAGTTGACTTATTTCAGCTGTACTGGGTTTTAATTCCTATAATGCATAATCAACTCAGTCCTTGGGAGCCAGTCTCAATACCACTGAAGAGCCCTGGAGTGAGATCGTTAATTGATGGCAGTATTATGTCTAGTACTTAAAGTTAGGACTTAATATTCTAACTTTTAGCTGCCTCTGGCTTGCTTAAATATTGCAAACTGTTTCTTCATGCCTATTATCAAGTCACCCAGTCATATAATGGAGCCAGATGGCTCTTCCTTTGATTGGAATGAAATTACACCCACTTAGTAAATTTGCAAACTCTTACACAGGGTGTATAGGACAATCATCCACTTTTGTTTGGGGAAGGAAAGGGAAAGGAGAAGGGAAGGGAAAAGAATGGAAAAGGGAAGAGAAAGGAGAGGGGAAAGGAAAGGAAAGGAAAGGAAAGAAGAATGGAAGGGAAGGGAAAGAGAAAAGAAAGGAAAGGAAAGGAAAGGAAAGGAAAGGAAAGGAAAGAAGAAGGGAAGGGAAGGGAAAGAGAAAGGAGAAGGGAAGGGAAGGGAAGGGAAAGGAAAGGAAAGGAAAGGAAAGGAAAGGAAAGAAAAGGAAAGGGAAGGGAAGGGAAGGGAAGAGAAGAGAAGAGAAGGAGAGGGAAACAAATACAGGAGTACTGATGTCCGGAAGAAAGACAGCAAAAGACAACAAACATTAGCTGAATGCTAAAAAACTTATCTTTTCAACTCATTTCAGAGGTACAAAAGAAACTTCCCTGAAATGTCTTTATTTATGCAAATAAAAATGAGTGCAACACTCTGCCTTTCATTATTTGAATGTTTGTGTAGGAATAATCATCAATAAAAAGAAAAATAAAGCAGGTACTTTTATATTCAAATAAGTCTAATTTATTGGAATATAAAGGTACCTGCTTTATTTTTTCTTATTTATGAATCTAATTTATGATTCAGCATTTGGTAATTGGAATATCTTAGGTTAGTTTAAAAGACAAAACAGCAGCCTTCTTTCAGGAAAAAAGAAACATTTCCCACTGGTTTGATAAGCGTTCATTTGTCATCTTCACTGTGATTTAAAATCATTTAAAATCTCAGATAGGCTTTGAAAATCGCTGAAGCCAATTGGAATCTAATTCTGGTGGATTGCCTGGTACTTAATATTTTCAGCATTCTCACTGGAAATCTAATGAAGAAAAAGTAATATATACTTTACAGAATTGAGGTTTAAAGGTCCCCACTACAAACTGCTAGCTTCTCTGTCTTTTATTTCATGTATTTATGCAAATATTTATAGCTCTTTTTAAAAGAATATGAGCAGGGAAAATGTAGCTTAGCTGGATGACCATTTTTCAGAAATGCATGATAATTTCAAAACTATTTTATTTCCAGCTGTGTGAGATATTTGGATGTTGACCTGAACAAGCTTGGATAATGCTACCAACATAGCCCAGTGATTATGAGTAAGTATACAGGAGCAAATTGATAGTCTCAACTTTCAATGTCTCCCCTATTTTTCCCCTCAAAATTTTCTCTAGATACAATATTAATTACAATTTTTCTTTAGCTTTTAGTATTATAATAGTTCTGCATATTTCAGATCAATAATTTTACTATTCTGTTATTCTCAATGATCATTTAGTTGTCTTATATATATTGTATCATACTTTATTAATTTTCACCCCACAAATTCTTAAACTTGAACTTACAGTTTTGCTTGTTAGTGACTTTATAGCTTGTTTTATTCTAATCAATTGTGACTCTCAGTTTTCCTGGTCAGTGACCGAAATAAAATGACTGATTGACTGAATGGCCATTAGGATTTTCTTTCTCCACTAAAGTAACTCCTTGCTTGGCTTTCTATTTCCTACACTCAAAGGGGCAAGAGAAGTCATGGAGCTGGTGCATGGAGCCTCACAAGAACCTGTTCTAGGACTATCCCATTTCCAGTCTAATATATATATATATAGGAAGAAGTCTATATATATATATAGGAAGAAGAAAAGAAAAACAATAGGACAGGAACGGTAGGCACATTTGTGCGCTTATGCACGCCCCTTATGGTCCTCTTAGTAATGGGGTGAGGTCAATAGTAGAAAGTTTTTGGTTAAAACTTTTAGGATTATGAGAAGAGACCACAGAGTCAGGTAAAGTATTCCAAGCACTGATGATTCTGTTACAGAAGTCATATTTTCTGCAATCTAGATTAAAGCGGTTGACATTAAGTTTAAATCTATTGGTTGCTCTTGTATTATTGCAATTAAAGCTGAAGTAGTCTTTGACAGGAAGGACATTACAATAGATGATTCTATGAGTTAAACTTAGGTCTTGTCGAAGGCGACGGAGTTCCAAGTTTTCCAAGCCCAGGATTTCAAGTCTAGTGGGATAAGGTATTTTGTTGTTTACAGAGGAATGGAGAACTCTTCTTGTAAAATATTTCTGGACACGTATCAATGCTGTGAAATTATATGAGGGGATCCCTGCCAGTTCAAGCCAAAGCGAAGTCTAATCCGGGATTCTATGTTCTCCTATGGCTAACCAACAAAATGGGAAGTCAAAATACTTCTGCTACTCCCTAGCAACCAACTGCCTATGATGGTTGGTGCTTACTGTATATGACGCTTCCCTGTCTAGAAAAATGACATGGTTGAAGTGAAAAAAAAAATCGGTTCAACAAAGCTCCTCTCCCTCATTACTACATGCTTAATGGACCATAAGTATATTAAAATCAAATCATAGTGTATATTCCACTTTCAAATAATCCACATTCTATGCAAATAACTTTTCTGTACAAAATATGCCATGTACAATTTTTCTCTAATTTCCCATAATTTATGCAGCAACATTTGCTGTTTTACATCATTTGTTTTGGGAAAGAAAAGGATTTATGCAGGATACCTAGACTATACCTCCAGCTTCTGACAATGTGAAGTTGTATCCAGTGGTGAAATCCAATTTTTTTTACTACCAGTTCTGTGGGCATGGCTTAGTGGGCGTGGTGTGGCTTGGTGGATATGGCAGGGGAAAGATACTGCAAAATCTTCATTCCCACCCCATTCTGGGGCCAGCCAGAGGTGGTATTTTCCGGTTCTCCAAACTACTCAAAATTTCCACTACCGATTGTCCAGAACCTGTCAGAACCTGCTGGATTTCACCCCTGGTTGTATCTATGGTGTCTTTGGGATAAACCTCACCCAAAACATTGCTAAATGTGGGTTGATATATGCTACATTTGTGCTATCTCGCTAACTGCTGTCCATAACTTCTAAGCACACACAATTTACTTGTGGTTGAAGTTTTCCTACAATTACATTGTCTTTCCCTGCAAAAGATACGTCTCCTTTCACCTCAAGCTAGAAAAAAAAATCAGCAATTACTAATACTTTTATTATATTTTGAGAGACAAGTGCATATTTATTGTGACTTACGTCATCTACTAATTTTATCCTCCAAGGTGGCAACTTATTCTTACACGTCTAGCTCTTGGAGAAGTTTCAAAAAAATGTAGGAGTTGTCAGCACATAAGCATCAACACATTTGTGCTGCGTTGCAGCCATTCATAATGACACCAAAATGTGCACTCACTTATTTGGCATTAATTTAATGTCCCACTTAACTTCTATCAGATGCAAATAGCTGCCTCATCTATTTAAGAGTTTCCGAGTGTGCACATAATGAAGTGCTCTGTACCTGTCAAGTAAGCAGAATTCATAACTGAAATCAGAAATGGATGAGGAAATTTACTGTCTTTCTTGCCAAAGAAAATGGAAACCTCCAAGTTGGCAGCATCAAATTTATAACTCACGTTGGTTTTCTTCCACAAGCTTTGCTTCTTTTACTCTCAGCGCTAAGAGGGTGCTCATGGATGAATACAAATGTTTCAATCCCTTTCTAAAAACAAAATTAGCACTATTATTATCACACTAACTAAAATCCAAATAATTTAGGCATCCCACCGCTGGTATTTAAGTTGATTTTATATCTCATGTTTCCTTTAAAAAAAAAGTCCCACTGTTTCATTTTAAACAGTGTTCTATTTATGATCCGACTCGGTGGAGAAATATTTTTATGAGCATAAATGAAGATAATGACGATCATTAGTCACTGCCATTAGCAAAAAGCATTAGATCCTTTATGCCATTCATAACAGGCTGTGACATGAGAGTAAAAATATGACTTCCCATCACGGGTGTCTGCTTACTGACTACAGCTGGTTTCTATTTTACCCAGCTCAACTGATATCAGAAGGATGGTAAGAGTAGAATTTAATAGCATGTTCATCATCATGTCTAATTGTTTCCTACCAGAGGGTATGGAGCTTTATGTTCACGATCAACCCAAAACAAATAGCCATCCTGCTTAATGGCTGCTCAATTAATGTTTATGGTCCCACTTTTATACTCTTGAGTTATTTGACAAATAAACTCCAAGAAGCAATTTAAGAACCTCTGAAGCTTAATGATAAGCCAACTGATATTTAAAAAGAAACAAAAAAAATATCTGGTGAGACATTCTTTATTGAAAGAAAACCTTTGAGATTTGGCATCTCTCTCTCTCTCTCTCTCTCTCTCTTTCTCTCCCTCCCTCCCTTCCTCCCTTCCTACTTCATTCTATCAATGGTCAGAATCGGCTTTGAAGACAACTTTTTCTCCTTATGGTGTTCTAAAATAGCTGAATAAAAAGGATTCTGTTTTATTTTGTTCGATACAAATATCAAATGGAAATGCTAAATTCACTGGAGTGAATTTGTGATGCCGAGGTCATTTCTTTAAAATATTTCTAGGATGCCCTTAAGGAGAGGGAAAACATATCTTATAAAGGTAAAATGCTGTAAAGAGGTGCTCTAAGAATAAAACATAACAATAATAATAAAATCCTGATCAAAAGCCAACATGCCAGCATTTAATCCTCCCTACTATCACACTAAAAATCAGATGAATTAAGAGTTAGTAACATAGTTTGGGGTAATAAATGAAGGCTTGGTGGAAGAGCCATCTGGGAGTGGTTACAGCCGCAGATGGTAGCCCAGTCTGCATGAAGGAGGCAAAGGCAGGAAACATTTTCTTCCTTGTAGCGAAGAGTTTAACTGCCCATGAGAATGGCATCACAGTCCTGCAGGTAGGACTTTAAGCAATTGGGTCACAAATTCTTTCAGCCTCTACAGGTAGGAACCAGCTGTCTCAACTATCCAGCACGGTGAACGTACACATCCTCTGACTCTTTTGCCTTTTGGAGCCTAACTGGCAATATGTTTTGCTATTCTTTTGTAAATAAGTCTGAGATCAATTCCTACAGCAATAGTAAAAATACAAGAAAAAGATAAAATACAGCATAAGAAAGAGAGATCTGCCTCTCCTAGCAGACTGGTACGTCAGAAATATTTCTGTGCTCTGTCTATCTGGTGGTCACTGACACTGCTTCGTCTGCTAGTTTTCCTGGTTACATACGAGGCACCAGGGCCTTTGCCCACCTTGGTCTGCTTATTCATGTCTCTCCACATTTTCAGCCCTTGACTTCTTAATACCTTCGTCCTGCTCCTGCCTAGTGGTCAATGTGACCACCTGGTTACTCATGTGCCTACTCTCCTGGCCAATCGCTTTCATGGTTACTTTTGCCCATTTCCTTTCTCAGTTTGGTGCTTTCCCACATGATGTGCTGGAAGTTTGCAAAAAATAAGGTCAAAAAAGCCAAAAATAAGGGCAAAAATAAGGTCAAAAAAGGGAGAAAAGACCACAAATCCATGCCCCATCTGGAATTTATTTCATATATTAATTCTGAGGGGTCCTTGGTGCTCTTTGAGCTTGGTTATTTTCTGATGATATTACTTAGTTTGAGTAAGGAACATTTGCAACCAAACAACCAAATTGAGAGAGCACTAAGGACCTCTCATTTCAACCCTGAGCTACAAGATTTTCCTTTATTGATATGTTAACCCTGTCCTGTGATAAATGAGTGGAAAAGAAAGCTATTTGCATATTAGTGATCCATATACCTAAACTCTTCCCCCCCTTCTGTCCAATCATGTCTAATTCTCAGAAACTGGCTGAACAAGACACAATAATTTTTCTTGGAAAGGTTCTTTAGAAGTGGTTTGCTGTTGTCTCCTTTCCAGGGCTGAGACAGAGTGACTGGCCCCCAGTCACTCAACTGGCTTTCATGCCTATGGTGGGACTAGCACTCCTTGTTTTTTTGGTTTCTAGCCTCATGTCTTAACCACTACACCAAACTGGCTCTCGTATCTAAGCCGGTGGTGGTATTCAGCTGGTTTTATCCGGTTCTGGAAAACCGGTAGCAGCAGCTGTGGGACACTCCGCCCACCCACCCAGGCATCATCACGTCCCATTTTTGACACTCTGCGCATGTGCAGAAAGTCCAAATGTGCATGCGCATGCTCCCATTTGCAAACCATTATCAAAGTTAAGTGAATACCATCCCTGATCTAAGCTATCCTCTAGCAATTTCCTGTAGCTGATAGAAGCCTGGAGACGACTTGCTCTTTATCAAGCAAATGAGCTATAATTCAGCCCCCTCTTCTGTTTTAGCAGTTACATTAATTAAAAATGAGAGTTCAGAGGCAGGTTTCTCTGCTACTGCTTGGGTGCCTATTAATTCAACACTTTCTCTTTTGTTTGAGATCTTAGTAAGTAAGTAAGTAAGTATGTATGTATGTATGTATGTAAAAAATAATAAGCTTTGGATGAAGAGCTTCCATTGCAGATTGTGAATGTGAAGGATTTCTAGTCGGTGTTACTAATTGTGTAGAACAGTAATGCAGTCATCCAGAATATTTTAATTCAGTCTCCCTGATCTTAGATTTTTCATATTATATTACAAGACTGTGCTGCTCCAGCACCAAGGCCATTAATCATTGATATTCTGATGTCCCCCAAAGTAACTGGACAAAATTAGACAAGGAAAGAACAAGAAAGATGACTAAATTCTTACCAGAAATTACATATGTTTTTTTATCTTTCTAGTCCTTCTTGATAGAATTTTGTAATCTATTTTAATACTTAAATATAATATTTAAGCTACTATAATTACTACTATAACCATACTATTATTATAAGGCAGTCCTTGACTTACAACAGGTTCATTTAGTGACCGTTCAAAGTGACAACATCACTGAAAAAAGTGACTTATGACTGTTTTTCACACTTACAACCGTTGCAGCATCCCCATGCTCATGTGATCAAAATCTCGATGCTTGGCAACTGACTCATATTTATGACAGTTGCAGTGACCCGGGATCACATGATCCCCTTTTGTGACCTTCTGACAATCAAAGTCAATGGGGGAAGCCATATTCACTTAACAACTGTGCTACTTACTTAACAGCTGCAGTGATTCACTTAGCAACTGTGATAAGAAAGATTGTAAAATGGGGCAGAATTAACTTAACAACTGTCTCACCTAGCAACATAAATTTTGAGCTCAGTTGTGGTCGTAAGTCCATAATTACGTAATTTGAACATACTTTTACTATTTCTCCGTAATCTTGCATTTCACAGGTGCTTCATCACAGACAAATGAGACGGCATGTTTTAAAAGCCTTTTTTAAAGAAGATTCTTCTCAAGAAAGTGGCAGAACTGTGGTAAAGGAATCACCTGACCAGTTGATCTTAGGTGCAACAGACCTCTTATGGAGAGGCAAAAAATCAATTTTGCTGTTCTTAACCATCTCTTTATTAGAAATGATTATGGATAAATAAGCTATTTGAGTCAGTAATTCTTTTTTAAAAAATATTACTACTATTGTCAGATTATCAAGGATCTCTGGGGGAATACAAAATAGTTTTATTTTTCATGTGGTATCCTCCTTATTCAAACATGCACGGGTATGGGTTGCATTAAAATGAGCAAAATAGCAGATGTAGAATTGTGATACAATCCTCTCCTTTTGCATATGAATGTGTCCCCACCCTATACCCACACAAAAGGAGGGGAGTTTGCATTATTATGTCACACCCATTTTACAGATTTTGCTGCCCCCTGAAGACACCCAGAGATATGCACTAGGTAAACTCCTTTTTATACTTTTGCTTTGCACACCTTGTAATGCTAAGTAGGAACACCCTTGAGATACTGGTCAAAGAGATGCTGCTTAGGGAATGGTCAGATAAGAGAGTGCCTAACCCGTAGCTGCATAATGGGTGGAGCAAGAGGCTTGGGAGGGAAAGACTCCTCCCTAAGTCATTGGGTTTAAAAGTGATGGAAGGAGATCTGTAATTTCAGACTTGCAAGATTCTGTTAATGTATTATTTACAATAAAGTAGAATTAGCTTATCTGGCCATACTTCTTGTCTGGTTTACTGGGTAAAATGGCTAAACCTAAAGAAGAAATAGAAAAGCAATGCCTAGAATCTCAGTCAGGCAAATGCAGGAAAGACTGACCTACTGTACATCATATTCATCATCTTCTTTCAAAGAATGTGTAGGGTAATTTTAAAGACTCAACAGCCCTGTGAAGAGTGGATATACCAGCGATTATATGCAAAATGGTGTGTTCTTTGATATTGGACTTAGGAGCGAAGATTGGTGGCCTCCTGTAAAGAAAGGATATAATATCTTTTTCAATATTTTCTTTTCTCTGTTTAAGTGCAATCACTCTCTCTTAGGCAACACATCTGTCACATGTGTCAAGTACCTATTTTTCATGCCTCACCTTCCTGGGTGATATAGAATGTGCATAGAGGCAGCAGTGCTGCATTGGGAGTTCGGCAAAGTCAGCCTGAGATAACAGTCCTTGAAAACACAGAAAATCACGGATTATCTTTTATCATATCAGAGGGCAGATTGCAAAAACAAGAAGAGTTTAAATCTGACAATGGAAACAATTTCTTAGAAATATTGGAGAATCCCTTGCCCAAAATGCTCAAAATTAAGTTATTTTTTCTCTCTGCCCAGTTAATTGTTTTGCTACATCATATAATGCAAAGGATGCATTTAACTGAGTGTAATGGCATTTATACAATAGAAATGAGACATTTTTTAAAACTATAATGATTAAGATTACTTAAACTTTTAAAGATGTATCAGTGTTCAGTATGATTGCTAAAATGTAATGAACCTAAGGTTGATTAAGTATTGCTAATATCAGTTGCAAAATACATTTTGTACTGTTTATTTATTGTGATTTATATATAAAGGGGGGGAAAAAGGAAAAAGATGGATTTGGTTGGAAGAAATAGATCAGTATTTAATTGTTTTTTAATGTGTGAGAAAGGTTTTTGCTTGAATTTAATATTAAATTCTGGACTGTTTGTTTATTGTGATTTATTAATAAAAGAGGAAAAAGGGAAAAAAAGGAATTACTTAGAAAAAATAGATAGGCATTTAATTTCTAACTTTCCCTTTCTTTATATTCTAATTTGAAGTGTTTATAAACGTTTAGACCCCTTAAAAACCATACTGCAGGTATTTGCTTTTCTCTTGCCATATATTGCATACAAGGAGCCATAAACTTTTGTTGTGGATAGATGCTGTTAGTTTTGCCATTGTTGCGCGTTCTTAAATTCTTAAGTTACCAATCAAATATTGTCACTGTTGTATCTATCTTTCAAAGTTGGGTAATGTTTATCTTCACAGCCATGACTACATATCTCAATAAAATATTGTATTTCTTGTTAATGTAGTCTTGGATTTTACGTAGTATAAAAAAAGCCCTGTGATTTCATTTCAGATTTCATTTCTAAAACCCTTAAAATCCTTAAACTGAGCGGAGATTAGATCTGATGGCCTGAATGTCTGCTTCTGTAGAAGCTGTGGTGGCACAGTGGTTAGAATGCAGTATTGCAGGATGACTCTGCCCATAGCATGGAGTTTGATTCTGACCAGCTCATGGTTGATTCAGCCTCCCATTCTTCCCAGGTCGGTAAAATGAGGAGTCAGATTATTGGGGGCAATATACTGGCTCTGTAAACCGCTTAGAAAGGGCTGCCTGCAAAGCACTATGAGGTCTATTGTTACTGCTTATTCTTACTCTGGTATACAAAATTTGTATTAAAGCATTCCGCTGTCTGGATCTTTTTGTATTTATTCTTATTTAAACAATAATGCTTTGCTCTTGCAATTTAATAGACATTAATTAGAGTTGCTTCCAATAGTTAAAAAGATAGTAAAACAACAGAGAGAAAGCTTGCTAGAGTGTGCGGGTGTGCATGTGTGCGTTTCTACCACTAATGGGAGGAAAGTGATTTAAAGAAAAAGTTAATTTGACTTTTGACTTAGCCCTGTCTCTCATCACCTCCAGCCATGGCTTTCCATTTCTGATATAATTACAAGAAAGATTTATGAAGAGCCCATGAAGTAAGCCCACTAATTTCCTCACTGAATTTCCTCTTTAAACAATCCACATTTTAAACAAAAGATAAATCTTTTTCATCTATGTACTGTATATCTATGGCTAGGTATAAGAGAAAGATTCAACAATCAAATCCTAGGAACACTAGATAATAATAGCTATTACTTGGACATACTGAATGTGCAAAAGTACTATGAATGTTTCATGCTAAGTCCTATCAATTTATGAAATATAGCTCAAATTATTCTGCTAATGGAAGTTCTTAAACCAGACACTACTAGAAGTGCTTCTCTTCCCCTTTGGCAGTAATAATATGTACATGGTCAGAATAACAAAATAACAGAATTGAAAAGGAACTTGAAGATCATCTAGTTCAACTCGCTGCTGAAATAGTAGAGTCTATACCATTTTAGACAAATGACTATCCCGTCTCTTCTTGAAAACCTCAAGTTATGAAGCACCCACAACTTCTGAAGACAAGCCATTCCATTGGTTGATTGTTTTCAATGTTAGGAATTTTTTCCTTTGTTCTAAGTTGCTTCCCTCCTTGATTAGTTTTCATCCATTGTTTCTTGTCTTGCCTTCTGGTGCTTTGGAAAATAGATTGACTTCTTTATGGCAGCCCCTCAATCATAAAAGATTTTTAAAAATACAATTTGTATCCTTCGGAACACTCACAATGAGTTTTCTAAATGTAGTCTGGTCCTGTCAAAGATTATGAAAAGGCCATTTCTTTAGACAAAGATGGTCAGGACAAGAGCCTGAGGCACTAACATATGTTGCTTTAATTAATATAAGATGGGAATATATTCTTGGAAAGTTTGAGGAACTTCTCCCAGCAAATTCCTCATCTGAATTGGCTCCAGGCCAATGGCCTATTGGAACACCACATGGATTCAGTGTGAATTGGTGGTGATCCAATTGTGGTTGGATGAACAAGGAATGGATGGATACGACGGTATCCATCTCTGTCTCTCTCTCTTTGTTACACATAAATACACAGAGAGTGACAGACTTTTGCTCTCATTTTCTTTCTTAATATCTTTTTGCTTCTCCCTAAGCAAGCAGGGTGTGGGAGAAGCAGAAACAGCTTTTATCAACAGTCTGAACCAATTTCCTTCAGAAGACTTTTTGAAATTATGCCAAAACTACAAATAACTTTAGAGTTACAGATTCACACATTGAATCAGAATTTTTTTTTAAAAAAAATAATGGCTCACACTGATTGTTAAGTTCGGGTAATAACGAGGCAGGAGACCAGGATAGTGACAACAGCTCTTTACTATATGGTGAACCCAGCAGCTCGGGCTGGGAAAACCCTCTCTTTATATACAGTTTAGCCAGAGGCTTTATCCAATCAGCAACGTGCTTTTTCCCGCTCAGTTTTCCCTCCAAAACTCTTAAAGATACATTACACTCCTTCCCTCCCAGAGAACACTTTACCAATATTTACATAGAATTAACATCTTATTTTTCTACGTAATCACGCAAGTAAGCCGCCCTGAGTCTTCGGAGAAGGGCGGGGTATAAATGTAAAGAAAAAAAAAAAAAAGTAGACTGGGCGTCTCCTGACTCTTTCGGACCTGCGCAATTCATTTTCTGGGAGTGAGTCGAGCTGACCGGAGGGACTGTTTGTTCCTCTCAGCTCCTCCTCTAGGCCATCCGGCCCTGGATTATTTGCAGAGTCATCCCTGCTGTCTTCAGGAGGAACCGGTTGGCGTCGCTGGACCTCCTGGAACTCAGATAAGTCCCGCGTTTGCCCCGGGTTTGAGTCAGCTGTGGATTCAAACATTGGATAGTCAGGGCCTGTTTCGTCTGATTCTGATTTACCGGTTATGCGTTTCCTTATTTGGTCTATGTGGCGCTTCCATACACGGCCATCCTCTATCTCTACTAGATATGATTTTGGTCCTGTTATCTCTAGGATTTTTCCTGCTAACCAGGTTGGGCCCTCGCTGTAGTTGTGTGCCCACACTAGGTCGCCTACTGCCATCCCTCTTGTTTTACCGTGTGCCCCTTTGTAACCGTCTGGTGTATAGTTTGGGTTTAAGCGGTCTAGTGGGCACCTAAGCTTCCGACCCATTAATAGCTCTGCCGGGCTGCGGCCAGTTGTTACACAGGGGGTTCTGTGTTGGACTGCTAGGAATGTATCGATTTTTGTTTGCCAATCGCCTGGCCTGATTCTGGACAATGCTTCCTTTGCGCTCCGAACGAAACGTTCTGCAAGGCCGTTCGTCGCAGGGTGGAAAGGCGCCGAGAGGACATGCCGGATGCCCTCCTCTGCCAAGTACTCCTCAAACTGGGTTGCCGTGAATTGCGGGCCGTTATCGGAGACTAAAGTGTCGGGCAACCCGTGGGTTACAAATAGGTGCCGTAGGACTGAAATCACGGCCTCGGCTGTCATGGATCTCATGAGAATGATTTCCAGCCATTTGGAGTAGGCATCGACTACTACCAAAAAAGTTTGGCCGTGGAAGGGGCCGGCAAAATCGATATGGATCCTAGACCAAGGGCCCTGGGGTCTCTCCCATTCCCGGATCGGGGCCGTTGGGGGTAGCGGTCTGGACTCCTGGCAGGCCTGGCATTTCCCTACCCTTTCAGCAATTTCCATGTCCATTAAGGGCCACCACACATAGCTTCGCGCTAGACCCTTCATTCTCACAATCCCTGGGTGGCCTTCGTGAAGGAGTTCCAATACCTTTTTCCTCAATTTCTCCGGGATCACCACTCGATCCCCCCATAGCAGGCACCCCCCTTGAGCTGAGAGTTCCCCACGTTTTTTTACAAATTCTTTAAAACGCCGCCCGCGCAGCGGCCAACCTCTTTGTACCCAACCAATTACAGTCCTTATTGTAATGTCCTTGTACGAAGCCGAGCCACCTCTTTGGATGTGACTGGGCCAGAGTCCAAAGAGTCAATTAGCAGAACTGGTGTCCCGGAGTGGGGTCTTGATAGTCTCTGGTAGCGGGCATCTGCTCAGGGCGTCCGCATGCCTAATTCCTTCCTGGCCGGTGTAGTAGTTTGTAAGAATCGCGCTAGGAAGATAGTCCATCTGGTCAGTCTGGGCGAAAGTGCCACGGGCGTTGGGCGATCACCTGCCAACAGGCCTAGCAAAGGTCTATGGTCCGTGATGATTTCGAAATCACGACCAAATACATATTCATGGAATTTCTTTACTCCGGAGACTATAGCCAAGGCTTCCTTATCTAGCTGGCTATAATTCCTTTCAGCTGATGACATTGTTCGGGAGTAATATGCAATAGGGGCTTCTGTGCCATTTGGCAACCTGTGGCTGAGCACAGCCCCCACCCCATAGGGAGATGCATCGCAGCTTAACACTAATGGCAGCGTGCCATTGTATTGGATAAGGAGGCTATCACTCGATAGGAGATTCTTTACCCCTTCGAATGCCCTAGCTTCCGCCTTTCCCCAAGACCATGCAGCCGTCTTTGCTAGTAATTTATGAAGCGGCTCGGCTACTGCTGCCTTATTTCTTAAAAATACCGCGTAGAAATTGACCAGACCTAAGAATGCCTGCAACTCCGTTTTGTTCTTTGGAACCGGGGCCTTCCTGATGGCCCGTACCTTGCTTCCAGTGGGGTGAATCCCTTCCCTGTCTATCCGGTAGCCTAGGAATTCCACAGATTCAACCCCGATCTGGCATTTGTTCAGTTTAACTTTGAGACCGGCAGACCGGAAAATGCCCAAAACTTTTCGCAGCCTTACCCCTAATTCCTCTAGATTCTCAGCGGATACCAGTACATCGTCAAAGTATGGTACCACCCCTGGTAGTCCCTGCAATAGCCGCTCCATTAGGTTCTGAAATAACCCTGGAGCCACACTAACCCCAAACTGTAACCGGGTACACTTAAAAGCCCCTCTGTGAGTCACAATTGTCTGCGCTTCGGCTGTGCTGCTATCTACAGGCAGCTGTTGATAGGCTTGGGCCAAGTCTAGCTTGGCAAAAACCTGCCCTTGCCCCATTGAGTGCAGTAAGTGCTGTACCACCGGGACGGGGTAAGCACTCTTTTGCAACGCTTTGTTAAGCGTTGCCTTATAGTCAGCGCAAATCCGGACCGACCCGTCCGGTTTGACTGGGGTGACTATAGGGGTCTCCCACTTAGCATGGTCAACTGGCACTAGAATTCCCTGGTTTACTAGCTTGTCCAGTTCCCAGTCAATCCTGGGCTTTAGGGCGAACGGGACCCTCCTAGCCTTTAAATGAATAGGGGCAACTTGTGGGTCTAAGTTAAAAGAAATAGGGGTCCCCGTGTACTTGCCCAGGCAGTCTCTGAAAACGTCCCCAAATTCCTTCATGAGTGCGTCTTTGAGGTTGACTTCGTTTCTGAAGATTCCAGTCACTCCCATGCCCAATGCTCGGAACCAGTCCAGTCCCAACAAGCTTGGCAGGGTCCCATCGACTATGGTGATGGGCAGAGTTTTCTTGTATTGTCCATACTCGACGTGGACGGACGTTACCCCTCGAACAGGGATGCGATTCCCTTGGTAGTCTTGTACCTTTAAGTTCTGTGGTTTCAGCTTGCGCTTTGCGATGGCGGATAAGGCTTTCACGAGAGTGTCCCAGGACATGATCGTGATCGCTGAGCCGGTGTCCAGCTCCAATCGGCACGGCACCCCCTCAATCTTTGTTTTCTTAAAGATTTTTTTTTCTAGGCGTGTTGCTGCGTGACCCACTCTCACGGCAGTCTGATTCAACTTCGCGCCTTTTTTGAATTGACCAATCACGGGCCGCTTCGCCGTTCCCGCGCTCTGGTTGGTCAGTTTGAATTTTTGGCGGGAAGGTTGGGGTGCTCGACAGGCCTGTGCTATGTGCCCCTTCCTTTCGCACCGCCGACAAATCGCATCCTTAAATTTGCATTGTTGTCGTTGGTGTTGCCCTCCACAACTCGCGCAGTCACCCTGGTCTTCTTTCTCCGGCCTCCCGGTGTGGAAGACTCCTTCCTCCTCCTCACCGTCCGACTCGGCCTGGACCTCTTCATTGTGGACCGGGGTTGATTTCGCACCAGCCGTTGGTGCGACCTGCTTTTGTAGGGTTTCCGCCGCTTGGGTAGACATCTCATGAGCCCTGGCTTCATCCAAGGCGTTTGCCAGCGTCAAGTTGCTTTTGGACAGCAGCCGCTGTCGCAAACGGATGTCCCTGACCCCACGAATGAGTTGCTCCAGTAATGCCTCTTCCAAGTCTCGGTACTCGCAATGGTTCGTGGCTTTCCTCAGGGCTGCCATGTATACGCTGATGGACTCGCCCTCTTGCTGCCTACGCTCCCTGAATTCGTACCGTTGCACATACTTGGACGGCGTTGGTGCATAATGGGCTTTCAATACGGTCTGCAGAGTCTGCCACGGCACCGACTGTACCGGCGTTGGCTCCGCCAACGATTCTGTGGTGTCGAAAACCTCTGGACCGCAGTGGCTCAGGAAATACGCTCGCTTCCTGTTGTCTGAGACTCCTTGGAGTTCGTTCGCCTCGAGGAAACACTCGAAACGAGCCATGTATGACCCCCATTTTTCCTTAGCTGGGTCGAATGGCGCTGGCGGTGTGTAGCTGGACATCGCTGCTTTCCGCCCCTTGTTTTCTGGGTTCGCGTCTTCCTGGTGAATTCAGCTTTTTCCCTGGTGCTCCTAGCCTCGAGATCCCACCTTCGTCGCCAGTGTTAAGTTCGGGCAATAACGAGGCAGGAGACCAGGATAGTGACAACAGCTCTTTACTATATGGTGAACCCAGCAGCTCGGGCTGGGAAAACCCTCTCTTTATATACAGTTTAGCCAGAGGCTTTATCCAATCAGCAACGTGCTTTTTCCCGCTCAGTTTTCCCTCCAAAACTCTTAAAGATACATTACACTGATGTTAATAAAAGCCCTATGACAGTCTAATCGTTGCATATAGAGGACAATTTTTTTTTTCCCTGAGCAGGTCATCTTGTCTGACAGATCTGGGCAGATTCGAGAGAGGAAAAAATCACAGGGAGTCCTGACCAGATTGAAAGCTGAAATATCCCGAGGTTCTAGTAGTGATGCAGAATGTAAAAGTGAACATAGATACAATCTGTGTATCCGCAAAACTGTATGTTATCTATTAACAATTTCTCATAAAACCATAGGAAAGCAAGTCCATTCTGGAATCACTTAATGTTCTTTAAAATGTAGTAGGACTGATGCACACAGAAGAAGCAGTTTTGCTTTCAAATTTTATTTGAGTATTGTTTTTTAACAGGTCATTGATACATTTTTCTAACAATCTATTTGTTTGAAATTTTGTATTTGCTATCCTTTTCTATTTCCTTACACCTGAAACAAAATCACCCCATTCTAGGTTGCCATCATTTTTTCCTATGACAGCCAAAGAGATCATTGAGATTCAGACAGATCGGTCATATTTGAATGAAATGAAAAATAATTACATTAATATAATTATATGACATAATTATAATACTTTATTTTGGAAGGATGAAAATGAAATAACTGCAGTATTATTATTTTTTCTAAACAAATACCTACGTTAAATGTTCTATACATGAAACAAAAGATGGGATCTTTAATTTGTTGGAAGCTTTCACATAGAGAGTTCTAATGTTATAATTTTAGTGAAATTGCAGCCAGCTGAATTTATGAATTTTGGCAGCATGATAGCCTATCCTATTGCATATTAAACTGGATGGGAACTTTATTAGTTGTTGAATCAACCTATTTCAGGGTATCAGTTTGAGAAACTGTTCTAAACATAAGACTTCTTTTAACATGACAGTTTTAATAGTGCCCACTTTTGATTTTGCTACTCCTACTATCTCTAAACTGGGTATTGCCAATTCTGAGCACACTTAGCATAACTAAGACTTTCTCTTCTAAGCATGTCAAAGGATATTCTAAGAAACTTTGTTAGTTAGAAGGAGATGGTCATCTTAAGCAGATGAGCCGAGGCAGATGAAAAGATAGCAGATGGGCCATTAAGCTGTATTATCTCTGGAAACAATCTGTCTTGGGTTCTGTTGGCCCAGTTTATGGCAATTTTCCACATTCTTATATGAATTTTCACTGAAACCCCTTTGAACTAGGACTAATTGTTTGGTTACCTTTATTATGTTATGAAAATTTATCTTATATTTCTTTAGCTTCTTGGATCTTAGAGATTTTTCTTATCTGTTTTGATACTATTATTTTCATAAATGGCAATTTAAAAGCTATGTAGGATAAGTTACTTACAAATTCAGTCATAGCCCCTCAAAACAATGTTTGTCCTTATATATATATATATATATACACAGTGGGGTAAAAAAGTATTTAGTCAGTCACCAGTTGTGCAAGTTCTCCCACTGAAAAAGATGAGAGGGGCCTGTAATTGTTATCATAGGTATACCTCAACTAGGAGAGACAACATGAGAAAACACATCCAGAAAATCACATTGTCTGATTTGTAACTAATTTATTTGCAAATTATGGTGGAAAATAAGTATTTGGTCAATATCAAAAGTTCATCTCAATACTTTGTTATATATCCTTTGCTGGCAATTACAGAGGTCAAACGTTTTCTGTACGTCTTCACAAGGTTTTCACACACTGTTGCTGGTATGTTGGCCCATTCCTCCATGCAGATCTCCTCTAGAGCAGTGATGTTTTGGGGCTGTCGCTGGGCAACACGGACTTTCAACTCCCTCCAAAGGTTTTCTATGGAGTTGAGATCTGGTGACTGGCTAGGCCACTCCAGGACCTTGAAATGCTTCTTACGGAGCCACTCCTTCGTTGCCCAGGCGGTGTGTTGAGGATCATTGTCATGCTGAAAGACCCAGCCAGGTTTCATCTTCAATGTCCTTGCTGATGGAAGGAGGTTTGCACTCAAAATCTCACGATACATGGCCCCATTCATTCTTTCCTTTACACGGATCAGTCGTCCTGGTCCCTTTGCAGAGAAACAGCCCCACAGCATGATGTTGCCACCCCCATGCTTCACAGTAGGTATGGTGTTCTTTGGATGCAACTCAGCATTCTCTCTCCTCCAAACATGACGAGTTGAGTTTCTACCAAACAGTTCTACTTTGGTTTCATCTGACCATATGACATTCTCCCAATCCTCTTCTGCATCATCCAAATGCTCTCTAGCAAACTTCAGACGGGCCCGGACATGTACTGGCTTAAGCAGGGGGACATGTCTGGCACTGCAGGATCTGAGTCCCTGGCGGTGTAGTGTGTTACTGATGGTAGCCTTTGTTACGCTGGTCCCAGTTCTCTGCAGGTCATTCACTAGGTCCCCCTGTGTGGTTCTGGGATATTTGCTCACCGTTCTTGTGATCATTTTGACCCCACGGGGTGAGATCTTGCATGGAGCCCCAGATCGAGGGAGATTATGAGTGGTCTTGTATGTCTTCCATTTTCTAATTATTCCTCCCACAGTTGATTTCTTCACACCAAGCTGCTTGCCTGTTGCAGATTCAGCCTTTCCAGCCTGGTGCAAGTCTACAATTTTGTTTCTGGTGTCCTTCGACAGCTCTTTGGTCTTCACCATAGTGGAGTTTGGAGTGTGACTGTTTGAGGTTGTGGACAGGTGTTTTTTATACTGATAACAAGTTCAAACAGGTACCATTAATACAGGTAATGAGTGGAGAACAGAGGAGCCTCTTAAAGTAGAAGTTACAGGTCTGTGAGAGTCAGAAATCTTGCTTATTTGTTGGTGACCAAATACTTATTTTCCACCATAATTTGCAAATAAATTCGTTACAAATCAGACAATGTGATTTTCTGGATGTGTTTTCTCATGTTGTCTCTCCTAGTTGAGGTATACCTATGATGACAATTACAGGCCTCTCTCATCTTTTTCAGTGGGAGAACTTGCACAATTGGTGGCTGACTAAATACTTTTTTACCCCACTGTGTGTGTGTATATATATATATATATATATAGATAGATAGATAGATAGATAGATAGATATAGATATATAGATATATATATAGATAGATATAGATATATAGATATATAGATATATATATAATTATATATAACCTCAGAAAACAAATATATATATATATATATATTTGTTTTCTGAGGTTTTCACGTGTTTGTATAGGTCTTTGGTTGTTGGGTTTTCTCCCGTGTAAAATTGGAAGTGTCTTGGACGTTTCGTGAAGTCTCATTCGTCATCTACAGGCTTCAGCTTCGTGCTTCTGGGAGCAATGTGTGATCGCAGCTGTTTCTTCCTTTTAACTGCTAGTGGGGATTTGAACTGCTAGTGGGGATTTGAACATTGCTCCCAGAAGCACGAAGCTGAAGCCTGAAGATGACGAATGAGACTTCGTCGAAACGTCGCCAAGACACTTCCAATTTTACACGGGAGAAAACCCGAACAACCAAAGACCTATATACAAACACCCGTGAAAACCTCAGAAAACAAATATTGCACCTCTACGGGGAGGAAATCCACCATCTGACCAGGACCTATGAAAAACTAGAAGTCCAAAGAGCTTCCATTTTATGTGACCTATTCCTACTGAAACTGCCGCGATCAAAATTTAATCCCCAAATGCTTCCAATTGAAATTCCACTCCAACTCTGCAGCCACCAAACGAGATCCTAAAAAGAACAGAATTGGCCTTAATCAGAAATGAACTTCACACAAAAGATTCCTCCTAGATCAAATCAACAAAGATCTCCTCACACTTCACCTCAAACTCAGCAACAAGATGCACCCTGCACTTTGGGACAAATCCAAAACAACTTGCCGCCTGAGAGCAAACACAGACCACCCTCAAGACAGACACGCACACCAACAAACTCCGAAGACTACAAGAACGCCAGAAACAAACCTCCACCCTCACAGCAACACATGAAACAAACAGTGCATAACATCTCAGATAGGATCCTCACCAAAGCTGAAACCGATGTCCTTTCCAAAGGATTCAACTTTGCAGTCACTCCCAAATACATCCCCACTGAAAGCATTATATGCGGAGTTGAAACCAGCCTGACCAAAATCAACCCCGATGACGCTAACAAAATCAGACTCGAGATCTCCAACATCCTCTGCACCAGCAAGCCACCCAAAAGCAACTTACCCAAAGAGGAACAGACAGCACTACTTAACCTGAAAAAAGATACCAGCATAATAATCCTACCAGCAGACAAGGGCAACGCCACGGTGGTTATGAACACATCTGACTACCAAACCAAATTAACCAACCTACTCCAAGACCCTGCATACAAGCCCCTAAACACAGACCCCACCACCTACCTAGAAAAAACCACTAGATCCAAAATAAAAGCCTCCCCCATCAGTGAAGAAATCCAACAAAGAATCATTCCCAGAGAAATCATCCAGATGCCCTAAGCTCTATGGCCTCCCAAGATACACAAAGAAGGAACCCCCACTCAGACCCATAGTCAGCTCCATAGGCTCACCTCTACAAAACCTAGCCAAATTTCTCGCCAAACAACTACAGCCCTATGCAGAATCCATCACCTCACACGTAAAAAACTCATTCCAGTTCATAGAGATCATAAAGAAACAAAACTTACAGCCCAGCGACCTACTCGTGAGCTTTGATGTCATATCCCTCTTCACCCAAGTGCCAATCAAAGAAGCCTTGACAGCTATCCAAAACAAATATAACCCCCCCAAGCACATCCTAGATCTGACCAACCACTGCCTATCCAACACATACTTCATCTATAATGGACAAAAATACAAACAAATAGAAGGTGCACCCATGGGATCACCCCTCTCACCTGTCATTGCCAACCTCTACATGGAACACTTTGAAACCCAAGCACTAGAAAAATCTGATCACAAACCCAAACTCTGGCTCAGATATGTAGATGACACCTTCATAATCTGGCCACACAGGAAAGAAAAACTTGACAACTTCCTCACAGACCTCAATAGCCTACACCCCAAAATACAGTTCACCATGGAAACAGAAGTTAACAACCAACTTCCTTCCTAGATGTCTTAGTCTACAGGAAACCCAATGGCTCCCTAGGACACACCATCTACCAGAAGAAAACACACACAAACCGCTATCTGCACGCACTCTCACACCACCACCCAGCACAGATCAACTCCGTAGCCAAGACACTCATCTCTAGAACAAAACGCTTAGCTGATGAACAACACCTAAAAACCGAACTAGACACTCTCACTAACATACTAACATCCAATGGATTCCAAAGAAATAAGATTACCAAGCTAATCCAAAAAGAACCCCCCACTAAAATCCAAGACAGAGAACAAGAAAATGGCACAGCCCTCCTCCCATATATAAA